>NC_133295.1:10633274-11833274 GCF_005239225.2 Populus alba
CTCTAAATGGTTTTTTATTTTATTTTATTGGGGAAAGTTCTATAGTTTTTTTTCACAAAACATTGTCAATTGCTACAATGTTTTTTCTCATGGGTTTTTTTTCTTCCAAAATTATCTTTTTTTTTTTTTTTTAATATTAAGTTGGTAGAGAATTTAGCTTTGTAATTTTTTTTGCTTTTTATTAACAAAAAAACTAAATCATGTGGCGAAAACACTGTATCTTTCCTCACAAAATATTGTAGATTACTACAAATCATTTTGTTCAGTCTTTAGGTTTTTGATCACCAACACAACTTTTTTTTTTCCGTCATGAAATATTTGCTCAATCATACATTTAGTTTCTATTACTTATCTAGCGTTGGTTCACAATTATAATACTATTAAGTGCATTTGTTTTATAAGCCAACAGCAGCGCGCGAGTATTTTATCTCGTAATATCCAAATAAAGTTGTGAGTGGTATATCTATTATTTTCTATGAAAGAAACTTTATTATTATTATTATTATAATTGCAAGTACTTCACCATTTGTTACTATTATGTCACAATTGTTTTTCTTGCTTTTACATGTTACTAAAAAATATAGAATATCCATATTAAACTAAAGTTTGTAATAAGAGTCCATTTAAGTAAAAATAATTTATAATAAATTCATGCTAAGAAAAAGTTATTCAAGGAATTTTGTTAAACATAATTTCATGTTTTTCAACTTGGTACTAATGTTTGAGTTTTTTTTTTCTATGTGCATACTTTGCAAGAGTAAACCTATGTGTGTTCAAGTTTTTTATTAATTAATTCTTTTGGTTAATATTTGAATATATAAGCAATCTATGTATCATAAGCATAGAACATTCTTTGAATGACATCAATTTTTAATAATATATATGGAGTATAGAAGATAAACAGATAAAATAGGTAGATAGGTTGATAGATTTATAGAAGATTGCATCCATTTATAGTTTTATATATAGGGTATAGAAGATCGATAGAATAGATAGATAAATAGTAGGTGGGTAGATAGATAGATAGATAGATGGTTGGATAATAAAAAATCCAAAAGAGATTATTAATGTTTTATAATGAACTAAGTAGTGCTCTAAGTTATATTCAACATCCAAAGAGGTGAATTTCAGTTTCCTCATGTTAGATTTATATTAACTAATCCCATCAATTTTCATCCTATTTTCAATTTTTTTTCTCCATTAATTTTCGTAAAACTCATGAAGTTAATGGTATGCATTCTTCATGTCTGGATCGATGCGATGGAATTTTATAAAATATCAATCAAGAAACCATCTCTTAATCAAAATTATTAATCTAAAAATAAAAGAAAATCCCATAAATAATTTTCCAACAGCACTCACAACCACCTCTGTCATGATTAGAATTTAGAAGTTAGAACCTTCGTGGGGGTGTCCTTTGAAGGCCATAAAGGACCATACATGGCCTTTTCATATATTTGTAATAGCCGTTTTAACAACAGCGCAACTTTATTTGAGATTGTCATTTTCAACAGGTCAGAATCTGGCCATATATATTCCTTTATGGGACACTTTCTGCGCATATGATTAGAGAGGGTATTCCTTCTTCGCATCCTTCAAAGCTAATTTAGAGAATTCATGGCTACATGATAATGCCTGGGAACAACTTCAAGATATTCTTATTCTCTTCATCAAATCTAAATCTGTACTACAAGATCTTGGTATGTGAACATGGCATCAGCCTCTTTCATGAACCATTGTCAAACATGGAATAAATCTCAGGAAAGCGCATTTCTTTAAACATGGCGATCCATCATGGCCATCATCATTACGAGTTGACCAAAGAAATACTCAATTTCAGTGCATGTGGTAAAAGGAATATATATGTGTTTGTATTAGGCACCTAAGACCTTTTTCTTGTTATTGTTCTTGTTCATGTGGCCGGTAGGTGGCAGCACTGCTGTATGGGAGGGTAAGCATGCATTATGGGGGACAATTTATGGCTTAATCCACCTTGATTAAGCTTAATTGTGGGTCTTCAAGTTTTGGACTCAGAGCATTCTTTTCTTACATTACATGCAGAAACCCCAAAACCATGCCCCATTAGATCTAGAGAAGATGCGTTTGTGGGGCTAAAGGTAGTACACAATTTATCCAGACATGGGTAACATGATTACTTAGTTGAGCATTTTTTTAATTAACTTAGAATTCTTTCCATTTCTTTATTTTATTTTGATATCCGATTCATTAATGTTTGCTCCTTCCTTAGGTTTATTGAACGTTATCTTGAGAAAGAAAAAAAAAATTCTATGGTTTCAAAACTTAATCATTTCTACGTACCTTCCTCCACAACGAAAGAAAAATAAATAATTTTAGTGGCTTTCCTTGGGGGTGTTCTAATTGGCAAGATCAACTAACCTAGCAAATTATTGTATGCCTCCAAAATGAAATGATTTTGGGGTAGAATTAGGATTTCGTAAAAGGGGACGGGGAGGGATGAAAAAACAAAAGAAAAAAAAAAGTAAATTTAGAAAGCGCTAAGGTTTTATTAGAAGGTTTAAAGAGAATATAATGTTACCAGGAGAAGAGAACAACTCACATTCAAATTTTGAATGAATTATTATTATAATAAAAACATTCAAATTTTGAGGGGCTGAATAGAAAGTTTTCAAAACCCTAGGTTAGTTTGACAAAGTTTTGTTATGTGACAACTCACATTCATATTAGTGGATTAGGGGAAATTTGAATGACTTAAAGATTTAAAAAAAAAAAAAAATTTTGGAGTTTGAGAACAACAAGGCCAACTCATTGGTTTCGCAGGTTATTCAAGTTACATGACTTGCCTTTGCTTCAAGTTAAATGTAATTGAATGTGACAACTAGGCACTATAGTGAGCAAAGTGCTACATTTTTAGGTGAAGAACCACTCTTGAACTTTGAGGAGTCACTTTTGAAGTCTACAATTTAAATGACTTGATCTTAGACTGCGATATTTGAGGAGCATTATGATTTACAATGATAAAACTATAGAAAAAATAAAAAAATCAGATAAACCATGTCCTCAAAATTTGATAGCCACTTGATAGAGAAAAAATATAGAAAATCATTCACAAATTGCAAACAATACGCAAACATATCAATTATCTTCACCTGTTATTACTCTATATAAACATGTAAACGCTCAAGGCAAATGAAAAAAACGAATCCTGTTTTCATACATGAAAATAAACCTACCTATTTATCAAAATAAAGCTACTTCCTAGAAAACCTTTTTTTAACACAAGTTTAAACAAGAAGTGATCACACATGCTCACATACAAGATGTCAACACCAAGATCTATCTATTATATCTCAGATAAATCAAAGTCATCTCAATCCTCCCAATTTTATCATAGGGTATTGATTCCAACTTTTTTTCACCCGTAAAATAAATTATTGCAGCTTTATACTTTTGAGGTTGCCAAACAATGGTATGGATCCAAACACTTTAAATTTTCTTATGAAAAATATAGAAAATATATTATGACAATAAAATGGGAGGAAAAAGACATTTTTATCCTTGAAATTTGCTGAAAGTTTGACTTGAAATGTGTTGACCATGGACTGGTGTGTTAGCTCGCAGTAACTTGACGAATCAATAACTCGTGAAATGAGATCGACATAAAAAAAAGAATTTCAAAAGGATGACCTAGTAAAAAAAATCCAAAGTTCAATAAAAAAAAATGTCAAAAAAAACCTTGAGTCAATTCATGTTAACTTTACCAACCCACTCTCGGAATAAACAAACAATAAGAGAAGTGAAAAAATGACAAAACTCAAGGGCAAATAATTTAATGCAAAGTGATGAAATTGAAAAAAAAAAATGGAGGGAAATAATATGAGTCAACCTGGGTTAACTCGACTAACCCGCCACACGCGACATAAGATCGAGATAAAAAAATAATAGAACTTCAAAAGAAAGGCCTAACAAAAAAGGTCTAAGTTAAATAAAAAAAAACATTGTGAATGAAAATGCAAGTTGACTTGGGTTAGCTTGAACCATCCACTCTAGAAATAACAAAACAAAAAGAGAAGCAAAAAAAATAACAAAGCTTAAAGGAAAATAATTTAATGCAAAATGATAAAATTGAAAAACAAATCATAAAAAATTGAGGGAAAAAACCGTGTCAACTCAGGTTAACTCGATTGACCCGTCACTTCAGACATGAGATCGAGATAAATAAAAAAAGACTTTCAAAAGAAAGTTCTAGCAAAAAAATCGAAGTTAAATAAAAAAAAACACTGAGTAAGAAAATGCAAGCTATCCCAGCTAACTTTATTAACCTACACTTAGGGTAACCTAATATAAAGAAAGTAAAAACATCGCATAACTCAAAGGCCAATAATTTAAGGACAAAGTTTGAAATTGTTAAACTAATCAATTTAAAAGAAAATGAAGGGAAAAAAAATATGAGGTAACCATGATTAACTTAACTAACCTATTACCCAAGATATGAGATAGTGATATCTCATTAAGAAGGAAAATGCAAAAAATAATGAATTTAAGGGCTTAATAACCAAATGTAAAAGGATGAATTTGAAAAGAAAAATTAATCAATTTTCAATGAAGGATTGCTTGTTTGGAAGGCAACCACAAAAAAATTACAAATTAAAATATTCAAAAGTAAAAACAAAATAAAATTAAAACAATGCAAACCAATCATGATATAAAAAATCAAGAAAATAATTAGGGCTTGAATTGGAAAACAAAAAAAAACTAAGAAAAGGATAAATGAAAAACTTATTAAAAGAATAAGAACCAAAACTAGATAAAAAAATCAAATCAAATTAAATATTGAGGAATAAAATTGAAAAAATAAATAAATAAAAGGATAATAATATAGCTGTTAAAAAAATAAGGTCAAAAAATAAATTAAAAAATGCAATAAAATTAAAAGGGATGAAATTGTAAAAAAAATAATAATCAAGAAAAGTATAAAGCACATAAATAGACCAAGTAAAAGTAGATGGACCAAATAGAATAAAAAAATCAAATTGAATAAAATCCTTAGGGATGAAATTAAAAAAAAATCCAAAATTCAAAAAGTGTCAAAAGCCAAATAAACAGTAATTAAAAAAAGGACTAGAATCAATAAGATTACAAACCGGAGGACATAATTGTTTTTTTGAAAGTTTAAGTGCGGTTTTGAGGAAATGAGAGGGAAAAGAGAGAAGAAAGAAAAAACCTCTATCGTAGCTCAACTAGATCTTCATCGTGAGCACACGCCACATTGCTGGAAAAAGGATGACGCGCTGCTCTTAATGCCGTAGGGGAATCAAGACTTTGGCCACAACATGGTCCCTCACGAGCCACTTGAATGGCGTTGAGGCCATGATGCGTTGATGCTTGTTTTGCATGTGTGAAAAGTTTTTTTTAACAATATTTAAAAACTTAAAATTACTACGTCACTCTTGACAAAACCTAAAAATAACAACCAAACTAGTTGAAAAGGGCCAAAATACCCTCGCAAATAGCCTTTGTTTTTTCAAATTGCAAGGTTAATCCCGTCATTTTATTGTTTTAAAAAGGAAAAGACGGAGAAGCCCTCACCCAAAGATTTTTTATGTTTTTGAGGGCAAAATAATCATTATACTATAAAAAAAACATGTTCAGACCATTGTTTTTCCCGATTAATTTTGCAATGATAAATGTATCTCATAAAAAATACATTCTTACCACCAGTTGTATGTTTAATTTTTTTTTTTTTTTTGCAAGGATAAAATTATATTTACAATGTTCAAATCTATTTTTGTGTCTAAGACCATAGTAAAAAATTGAAAATGAGTTTTAGGTGGAGAGAGAAGTTTGTTAGAGAGTATTTGGTTGAGAGATAGAGAACTAGGTTCCATGTGGAAAGAAATGGGCCCACTTCAAGATCAATAGAGATGGAGGTTGTATGATTACTTTTAAAAAAACTTTTCGTCTTAAAATGCATGAAAATGATATTTTTTATTTTTAAAAAAATTATTTTTATTTTTAAAAAATTAATTTAATGTTTTTTAATGCATAAAAATAATTTGAAAAGCAATTTAAAAAGAATCCAACAAAAACAAAAAGCTTCTTTAAGGGCTTGTTTGGAATTGTAGTAGCGGTGATGGTTTAAAGTGTTTTTTGCTTAGAAATGTATCAAAATATAATTTTTTTTATTTTTAAAAAAATTATTTTTGATATCAGCATATCAAAACAGTATAAAAATATAAAAAAAAATCTTTATTTTAAATAAAAAAAAATATTTTTTATAAACACGGTTTGGTTTGCTCTGTGTTCCCTAAAACTCCTTAAATTAACTATAATTCGAGTACAATATTAATATTTTATTTTGAGTTCCAAGAAACTAACGGACGAAACAATTAAATTTATAACGGTGGAGTGTGTTATTTATGGGAAAGTGATAAAAGTATAAAACATGAAGGACATCCAACGTGAAACGATCGGAGTTGGTTTCTTCCAAGACCCTATAATGAGGGGGAGATTAATACAGACACACGCACACACAAGAAAGGACCCCGGCCCCCTTCCTGTTAGGTTAGGTTGTCCTATCTAAAACCTGCCATGTTTCACCAGCTATTTGCTTCTTTCTCACGTCTTCGAAGTTTTTGTTTCCCCTGCACATGTCTCAGAGAAAGCTGGATTGATGATGGTTTTGATGGATTCCGAGTCACAAAATGCTGCATTTTTCTTTTTGCATATTAAAAACCCAAATTGAGGCAGGAAAAGCCTTACTTTCCTTCCTTTCTGACTTCCCTTCTGATCCCACAGTACAAACATCACAATTCACATTTCACACCCCTTTTATTACTAACTTTTGTCTTTCTGTGTACATTCCGTATTATTTACTTGGCATACTTTGATGAATAATTATGGTGAAGAAATCGGGAGGGGTCAGAGATTAGATTTTGTTCACCAAAAATTCCAAGGAAGATAGAGGTAAGGTTTTGGTGATCTCGAGAAAGGTGGCTGTGGAGGCGATGAATTGGAGGGCAGAAGAGGTGACTCAATTCCTCCGTCACACAATGAAACTTGGTTTTCTTTTCCTTTTTCCTGATTATTATGAGTGTTACAGTGTATATCCGTGCTTGTAACAGCAAAAGTAAGCATATAGAACTCATCAGGTTGTGAGAGAGAGAGATAGAGACTGACAAAAGTGAAGTGAAAAACAGAAGGAATGGACGTGTTTACTGGTGAAAGCTTTGTACTGCTACGTTAAAACCATACATGAATGTATGAGAGAGAGAATGGACTGAAAACAATTTGTCAGTCGAAGAAAATAAGGAAATTCAGTATCTTTCACGCGTCCACCATAAAACTAACAGTTTTTCTATTTAATAACACGTCTAAATATACAAATTAATGAAAGTGTAAAAAAAGAGAGTAATATTCAGTCATCTATATGTGATATTTGTTTTATTTTACCTGACTCAACTCATTAAAGTCATAAAATGAGCATAAAAACATATAAATATAAAAAACTCTAATAAATCTTGAGGGGTATAGTTTAATTGATCAGGTTCTATATTTGTTTTCTAGAGATCACAAATTTGAGTCTTATAAATTTCAGGAGTACTAGTAGCTTACATGATCATTAACTCTAGGGTCTGTAAGATTAGTTGAAGTGCGCACAAACTAACCCGGACATCCATATTAATAAAAAAAATCTAATAAATAAATATTACAAGTCAAATGATGAGTTAAGATTTTTGGAATCTATTTAAACCGATCCACTTATATACTAATTAGGTCAACAAATTTAATTTGTTGTTATATGCTCTATTCTTTTTTTTATTCAAATGACTCTTTTATTTTAGTCAATTGATGGATTCAACCTAAATTGTTTGTTACAATATTTAACATGTTTTGGACTAATTTATTAAGCCTAAATCTTAGTTATAATTAAGTTCAACTTATAAAAATTAGCAATATAAATCCTACTCGTGTATATTTGTAATATAAAAAGAAATTAGCCTAACTTAATATATCCAACTTGCTCGCTTAAAAACAATGAATGGGTCAATTTTAAAATATAACTTGGATTGGATACAATAATGATCTAAACCCGACTCAACTATATCTATGGATACCCTATAAATTAGTATAATATAAAAAATATTTAGGGATCATGCACAATTAATAAATTACATTGTATATTTTACTATTTACAACTAACATAACCACTTATAGCTTTTGAGGTCACATTATTTTTAACAGTGTACCCTGTCAAAAATATAAAAACAATTTTGTGAAGGCTAACCTATTAAGAATAATACAACCTTCACAATAATATTTGGATATTCATAGTGAAACCTTCACAAAATGTTTTTTAGGTTATGTTGTCTTAAACAACATAAAGTGTTGGGTATTTTATTTTTTTATTTTTAAGATTACATGGTTGAAAACAATGTAACCTATATATTTTAAGTGGTTACGTTATTCCTTTATATTTTGGATAAAAAAGAAGAAAATATATCGTGGTTTAGTCTATATTACAATCACTTATTATAGTTTGAAAAATTAGCATTTACATACTCGGTCAACAAAAGTTTTTAAATATGATGAAAAGAGCAAATTACTAACATAGATATTAAATAAAAAATTACCAAAATTAAATCTTCACTGAATCAAACGAAAGAGAATGTAAACCCCCATGTAAAATTTTATATTGTTGGTAAAATTATTATAAAAAATTAAACTCAGTGAAGAAAAGAAAATTTAACATTTAAAATTGGAAGAATGGTAATAATTGGAAAAAAATTTTATGATTAATGAACTTAGGTATGATATTTTAAAATAAGACGATAAGGGATTTCGATTAAACAGAGTTGAAAAAGATGTAAAAGCAATGTGTGTGTGTGGCCTTTTAGGAGAGTATGGTCGATGGTTTTTCCACAAGTGGGAGGGAGAGGATTTTGATTTTGTGCCACCAAATTTGAGGAGGAGAACACTGAATGATCTAGATTAAGGAGACTAGGTGACTTTTTAGTGGATTAGAAGAAGAAATCCTAAGATTTAAGGGTTCCTTTAAGCTTTATAGTTAGAGTTTTGAAGGATAAAAGAGGAAGTGAAGGGAGGAGAAGAAACTTGGAATTTCTTTTCTATTTTTGCATTGATTAGTTATCATTAAAAGGTAATGAACCATAGTTGAGAGTTGATTGAAGTTTTGATATGTTTTAGAGATTAATTGTTATGTTATATTTACATTATGGAATGTTGGGTTTAAGGTGTTGTGTTAAATAGAATGATGTTTTTAGCTTAGAATTGTGTTCTTAGGCATGAAAAACTATTGTGTGATGTGAGAATTGTGAAAAATTTGGAACAAAACCATGCTTCCCTTTTTAGGTTAGATTTTAGCTTAGGTGAAGAAAAAGGAAACTTTAGTTTTTTTAACCTAATTTTTATGATAATTATGATGAATTATGTCTATATGAAGTGTCATAATTAAGAAAAAAAAACTACAAGAAATTAAATGGAAACCCAAGAAGTATTCCTTGGTAGTTTCAGTTGGTTAATTGGGGATTTAGGGGGGAATTAAATTGTATCAAAGCTTATGGCCAGAGATGATTTATATGATATTTTGATGGTTTAGGATGACTTTTAGATAAAGAAAGAAAAGGAGAAATAATACTTAATTGAATTTATATGCATCGATTTATAAATTTATTATTGAAGTATGTATTAACTGCATAGATTTCTTCATTATTGATTTGAAAATACGATTAAAACTGGAATATAGTTCTTACGATGAATTTCTAAGTTTGATAATTTGACCCTATTAATATAGGGAAGATCGTAGAACAACGACATCAGGCTGATATAACTTCATATTCATAGGCTCCAAGTAGGTGCTCGACATCTTACCATGTATTTAAGTTATAATATTTCATATTTTGAAGTGTATGATTTGAGTTTGAATAATAGAAATAATATGGAAACGATTAACAAAAGAATGACATTAATTATTGGATGGATTGATTGGTGAATCAAAAAGAGAGGTGAAATTATTAGCATTCTATAAGGAAATTCTTGAATTGATTGGTGATTAAAAGGGAAGCCAAAGTTATTAGCGTTCCATAAAGAAATTGTTGGATTGATCGGTGACTAGAAATGGAGCCAGAGTTATTGGCATTATGTAAGAAAATGACCAGATTTTTTGATAACCAAAAAGGAAGTCGGAGTCATTGGTGTTTCATTATGGAAATTATTGGATTTATTAGTATCCGTAAGGAATGGATGAAAATGGGTTGATGATATAGAAGATGTTTGAGTAGAATGGGAAGTTGTGAAAAAAAGATTGAATTAAATGATTATTCTTGAAAAAGTAAAAGTGATAGATTGAAGAATGTCATGATGATAGGCTATCCATTTTCTTTTAATGCTTGTGATGATAATTAGTTATTCACAAGGTTAATTACTTGTTTTGAGGTTTATATTACAGTCATCATAAGCAATAGATATTGCCATATTATCTTACTAGTATTAAGTATTGCTTTTGCATGTAATTATGACTTTTTAAGCCTTTTTGAATTGTAAACATTTAATTTGTTTTTCATGGCATGTAATGCAAATAACATAATTTCATTGTGTATGCAATTCTTAACTTAGGTATTTAATTATTGAATAGGTTTAAATGCTCTAAATTGATAATGTTTGTTATGCTTTGATTTGTGTTGAGAGATGCATTGTAATTGATTAATGATGAATGTCGTGAACATATTTGATATTGTGTGGAGAAATGATCCATGATGATTGGATCAAGATTGTTTGTTAATTAGATGATGAAACTTATAGGTACTAGAAATTTAGAACCGAATCTTTTTAAGGAAAGACTCTGCTAAAATTTCAGTAGGAATAAAAATGATCTAAAAGATTTATAAGATTATTGCTAAGGATTAGAAAAACAAAGTTCCCTTGATTTTTCAATGAACTTTATGATTGATCTTGATTGTTTTGTTTGGTCGTTACAAAGAAGATAACGATTAAGTTTGGTCTTTAGGGGAAAAAAATGGATAGAATAGGAGCTATGATTCTTGATAGGAAGAAGATGGGTGGAAAAAGATAGCTAGGGTTTTTTTATGCAATGAAAAATTTGTAATTTTTAATATAAAGACTCTTTAATCATTAAATAAAAAATAACTACAATCCTATAACAAATCAGATAGTTTTTTATGATAATGTTAAATGTTAGCATGAGTACAAAGTTCATGATGTAAATAATAATTTTTTAAATTATAGCGGATAATTATAATATAAACCAAATTATAAGGTGTTAAAGGTAATTTTTTAAAAATAAAAAAGTAATTGATTGAGTTGTTTTCAAACAATGTAACTTATAAACTGAGCCCTTTTTTTTTCTAAATAATTTTTAGATATGATAGTTTGCCAAAAAATTTTTTTTTTGTGTTATTTTAAAAAAGAAAAAAACTTTAAAAAATAATATTTATAATAAGAATGTCATGTATGTATGCATCTGTGTGTGTGTGAGAGAGAGAGATAGAGAGAGAGAGAGAGAGAGAGAGATAAACTAATAAATTAAGAAACATTTTTTTAGCTTCAGGCTTTATGGAGACATGCCCTTGTACCTTAGTTATTTTTTTTTTCCTGGAGAAAATAATTAGAGTACCTGCTGCTGATCATGTTAATGACTTTCGTTATTGCAATTTGAAACACTAATAAAAACTAAAATTTTCTGGATTCATCTGGGCTTAATTTAGGGTTTTATTTTTTTTCTCTCCGTGTCACTGTTCCTTCTGGGATTTCTATATATTTCCTCTAACATATGGCTATTTTTTTTATATACATCAGTTCTTCAGGATATGTACTGATGACATGTGAGGACGATTTCTTCTTACATCTTTCATATTTAAGCGCCCGATTATCCAAGAGAGGGAGGGAAGGGGGGAGAGAAAGGCTGCTAGGGCACTGTTCATGTTTTTTTGGCTTATAAGGGTTACTGTTTTGTCTAGGAAATATAGGGCATGATAACAGTACAGGGGCGGGTGAAGCAGAGAAGCTGAAGGCCCTTACATGGGAAAACAACTACTTTATGAAACGGATCCAAAGAAAAAAAAAAAAAAAAACCTTTGTTACTGTTCTAGATATTTGAAAAACCATAGAAACAAGAAGAAAAGACGTTTACTCTAGAAATTACAGTTCACACATATATTCACAGAAAAAAAACAGAAGAAGAAGCTTATTTGCCTCTTGGAGGTTTATTATAGAAGCTTGTTAGCCTGTGGCTTATCAAAAAATTAAAGAGAGAAACTTCGGCATGTTATATAGTGCAACTCTTTCTATGTTTTTCTATGTTTTTTCTTACCTTGACAACAGTAACAAAAACACTTAAACGAAAGTCTTGAAGAAGAACTTACTGTGTACATATTTTTGAGACTCGGAGGATCAATTCGGACATCTTGTGTACATATGGGTCTTTTAGAAACCTATGGCTAAGAATTAGTTGAATAAAATTAGCAGGAAAAGTAACTCAGTGGTCCACCTGAAAAACGCAGAAAGAGAAGTAAGAATATTTAGTGTAAAGGAGGACTAAACCGTAGACTAATTAGGCTAAGGAATCCTCTTTAAACTTAAATAAGTTTTATATCATTTATTCTCAAACATAAACAATGACAGGGAAATAGCAACTCCACATGCACATGCCTAGAGTTGCACCAATGACTCAACAAAGGTTGCACGCACGCGCACACACCATGCTATACAGCCTTATTTAGGTCCCCAGATATATATACCACGCTAAAACCTCAAGCAGAATACTTAACTTCTTGGTTTTAGCAGGCCATGCGTATAATTACCACTCCGACCAATTAAATTACTGTGTAAAGACTAAATTAAGTGTTCTAGCTAAAGAGCCCATGTGAGGCTAGCTAGCTAGAAACCTTATAATTCCATACCAAGATGATGAGTTCCTTGATAAGGCCATGCACCCTCAGGGTAGCTATAAACCCTACATGGGGCTTCTCTCTCTGAAATGATCACATGTTGCTCCCTCCTCCTTCTCCTTCATTGTTATCACCTGAAGGGTTATCATTCCAAGGAAGAGTGTAAGGAAATGGCATGCCAGGAGCATGATAGTTACCCCCTTCGTTGCCCATCCTTCTATTATACTCAATTGGCCTCTGACGAGGAGCCATTGATTGAATTGAGCTTGCCCCTGGTGGTGCAGGCAATGCAGATGAGATTTCACTGCAGGCATAGCGAATTAGATCAGAATTGGCTGCATCGAGTTCCTTTTGGAGCCTTTGAACTTGTCTCTGGAGAAAGGAGATAGCACCAACACAGCCGTAAACCGGGTCCCTTACTCTTGCCTCAGCTTCATAGGCAAGAGAGTTCACTGCATCCTCTCTTTGGTGAGGGAGAAGCTCATTGAGGAGCTTTGTCACATTGCTTGCTCCAAAGATCTTGTGAACATTGGCGAATTTTTGAGGCTCCTCTGGTGGGAAGTAAGGTGCAAAGATGCAGCCTGGCATACATTTTCTCCTCAAGAACTTGCAGGCAGCACAGGGAGAGTTGTAGCTGGATGAAGCCATGTTCTCTGTACAAGGAGAGTACACACAAACCCCATCAGGCATTTTTTTGTGATCTTTACTTGATTGAAGTTCGTTGATCTTTTTATTCCACTCCAATTTTCAGATTCATCTAGCTAGAATGTTATGTCATGCATAATATATTTGCATCTCTTTTTAAATTTTTTCTTCCTCCTTTCTTTTTGTTCTCTATCTTTCCCCCCCATATTTACTACCTCAATTCACAAAGAACATCTGGGCCGGGTTTAATACGATAATTCTGCTTAGGTTTGAGATTTGAGTAGAAGCATCCTCAATTGTTTTTTCGTAAGGCTTCTCCTGACAAACTCAAGTTTGAGAAAATCACAAATCCATGTCTGCTGTGTTTATATCTTTATGTGTATCCCATCCCACATCTTTTTTCTCTCCATCTGACACAAACACACTCACAAACCCCTATCTCCCATAAAGAGGGAAAGAAAAAACAAAATATTGGATCTATGCCTGCATAGCTACTGAAATCTGATAAATAACTGTCATTTCCCTTTCTTTGGTAACCTCTTAACTACCTCACCCTCTCTTTCTTTCTCCTCCCGGCCCCATTTAATTCTGCTTTCCTTCTTACTTTCATTTTCTGTATGAACTCAAAAGCACAAAAGCTTAATTTCTGCTTCTGCTTTTAAATTCGTTAAGAGATTCTGTCTCTTTTATTTCCCATGTCATCATCTCTCTCTTTCTTATTACTCACACATAATTCAGTCTGCCGTCTAAATTTAGATGATTTCAGTTGCATGACAAATTTTAGAGTCATGAAATCCTTGTGAAATTTGTTGAACATGGGATCTGAATAGTAAATTCATCATAATTGGATATTCATATATAGTACATATGAACACAGCAAAGCCTAAATCAGAGGCATTAACTCAAAGGACTCTAGCATCTTTTAGCCTTTAGCTTGTCAAAAACAACAAAAACAGGAGAGAACTCTTAGCATAGTGAGGGGATAAAGAAGCTACAAATGCTTACCTTCTTGTGATCTAGCTAGGTTTCTTTGATTATGTGAGTTAAAAGAGAAGTACCTTTTTTTTTCCCCTTGGAGGAGAGCTCTCAAGAACTAGATGTATGCTCTTTGTTCCCTCCCAAGATAAAGTTGCCTTGGCTAATGAAGAGAGGAACAACACAGATTTATAGCAGGTGATTCCTCTTGGAGGAAACCCTAAGTTTAGCAGATGGGGGGGGGGGGGGGAGTGTGTGTGAGAGAGCAAGAAATTCAGTAGCAATTAGAGAGGAGACCAAAGAGAATTTAGTGAATGGAGAAGGAATTGAGGCAAAAGACAAAGGTAATAAATGAGAGGTACACTAAAAAAGAATGACTATGACCCTTCATCTAATAATAATATCAAGGATGTGGGGATGTCTCCCATTTTCATTCCATCACATATCCCTTTCTCATGCACTATTGTAATACGTATTTTTATTAAAAATTAAAGAAAGAAGAACAGTTGACAGGTTAAGAACATTAAGAAATTAAGCAGATCTCTCCTTTTGCTGTGTTTTTCGTTGAGTGATTAGATGGAAAAGAATATTAATTTGTGCATCGTTGAATATATAGATCATACTAAATGTGACGACTTTAGATTTTCTTTTCTTTCTTAATTACCTTGCAAGAGAAAGAACCTTCTGATTTCTGTCTCTCATATCAGATCCACAAACAGTAATTACAGGATTAAGTATAATTACACAAGGTTATATCTCATCTGGTTACCCTAATCAATATATTGAGAGAAGAACACTCGACTTTTTAAACATGCATCTCATATTTCTAAGAAATTAATTATGTATAATGTGAAACTTGTTGTAGTATTGACCTATAATTTTCTAATAATATAAGAACCATAAAGAATATAAACAGGGGCACCACAATTTGTGCTCAAAAACCACCTCTATATCATATTGTAGAACCAAGTTTATTCAAGCAACTATAAAAAAATGATTCTAATATTAAATCACTGAATTTTTAAGAAGTAAACCTTTTAGATAACAAGGAATATCTTAGCAAATAATATAAAATTATTTTTTAGATTTTATTTAATAGTTTAAACTTTTAAATTAAGATTGTTCATTGATATGGATATCAGAATATTATTGATCAAATAGTTCTTTATTTTAATTACAATTAATTAATAGCACAAAATAATGCAAAATTTTATAAGTTTTAGAACTATACCTAACCAATTCAAGGACTTTTAGTTGAGATAACTATTCTTTGAGATAATATTTATATCTCATTCAAGAACTTGCATGCCCTACCAGACATAAACCTTGCTTGAATATGAATTATCTAGTGCTAGGTGAATGCTAAAAATAGAATTTTATGATTTAAAACAAGCATCTCCTTTTTTACTAGATTAATCAATTCCATCAAGATCATCTAAAATGCTAATCATGCAATCCTAATTCATGAGTGTTAACCATTCTTTTGCCTCCTTGCATTCTGTGTGCATGTATATATAAGAATAATGGGAGATGAACCTATATAAAGTTTTTCTAATTGCCACCCATTTTCATTTCAAAATCTTTAATTATGGTGTCAATGAGGAACAATCCAAATAAGTTCAACCAACTAGATAATTTGCTCTTCTTTAATTTTATGAGATTTTCCTAACCAAATATCATTCCTGCATTGAATTTGATCATATACCCCAATATGTTATCATAACTTATTATTTTTTGTTTTTGATTCATATGAGGTGTCCGGGCCAACTTGCGTATACCTCAACTAATCTTCACAGGCCTTGAAGTTAACGACCATGTAAACCTCTAATACTCATTAATATAAGCAATTACATGGCTCGAACATGAGACCACAAAGAAAACAAATCCCTTGATTCCAAACTTTTACCACTAGAGCCATCTACTAGATGATTGTTATTGTTGATATTATAAATATTATTGTAAATGTCTTTCATGAGCAAGTCTTTTAGTGAATATAATACACCTAAAAAGGACTGCTGGTATGTATAAATGTGTTTGTGTGTACCAACTCGATATAACTTTACAACATGTTCTTCTTCCTTCTACAACATAATTATATGTGAAAAATACTTTGCAACGGATTAACACAAGAATCAATTGCTTTATGTTAGAAAAATAGCAAAATGATTGCCATATATAGGAATCTTCCTTAATTTATATGCAGTACAGTAGATGGAGTCTTGTAAAATTTGCCCACGATTACTATCCACTAATTAGTTTTGATCTAACTCATGGGCAGAGTGAGTAGCTGACACAAATCTATGATCCGTAATGCCTTAGTGTGTATTGATAGTACGTACTATGCTACTGTTATTGATGAACATGGAATTAAGTATCTAAATTAATAACCTGAATACTAAGAGATTTATATACTTAATTTTATATATGTTTACACTATTTTATATTTAATTTTTATTAATTAGAATAAGAGTGGACCTTTTACATTTATATAATTTTTTTATTAATTAAAATGATGGGCGTCTTTTAGACTTGAAACTTGTATAAGTTCCATATTATCTTGTGCTTAATTTTTATTAATTAGAACTACATATAATATTGAGATTTTAACTCGTGACCATTTAAGTTAATAAAATTTTAATATTATATTAAAAAGTTAATTCAATTTAATAACTCAAATGGTTAAGTAAAGTCTTAAAAATAATTTTATATTATTGTCTAACAATCAAACAACACACACTTGATTATGATATTCGACTCGTTGCTATTATGACTTCAGCCTTTTATAAATTAAATCATAGCCAACAAACGTCCAATACTCCAGTTTTCTATATATGCCTTATGAGATAAAACATCTCAATTGAACAACATTTCTCATAATCAACACTACGTGCAGCTTAATTTTATTAACTAGCCTAAGCCAGGCTTTTGGAGAATTAATTCGGTAGGGAAATGAAGCAAGATAGATATTGAAATTAAATTTTAATAATCACAGACAGCACTAATTGCAATTACCGCATCTTAATTTGGAATATTCTGCTGTGGAATTAATGAGATTATATCTTATTTTCCATTGTTTAGAAAGATGGCAATAGTTTCCATCATAATTTTAGATTCTTAATCACACCAATTACAATACTTATATTTAATTTTTTTTTTAGTGCACCATATTTACATCTCCTTGTTAGGGTTATTAATTATAAAAATTTCGAGGGTGACCACATTTTATAATCCTCAATATCTCAAATACATATACATTCCAATTACTATAAGATAAAATTAACATTTACTATATATATTTAGCACCCTTACATTTTTAATTTTTTAATAAAACTAGTCATTTTCAATTAATGATGTAAAATACAAGGCCAAAGTATATATGAGCATTTCATTTATAAAATTGAGTTTGAATTGGATATTATCTTGAAAAAAAATTATTTATCTAAATGCAATACAGGTGCATCTTTAAAATTTCAGAGAAAATCTAGCATTAGTTAATTTATAAGTTGATCAAATTAGGGGTAAGATTAAAAGAGGGCTGGCAGGGGCAAGAGTTCCTGAAGGAAATATTTTTTTAGTCCTTTTTTCTTCAATAAATTATATTTTTAGCCCTAAAAATAGAAAGTTTTCAATTCCCCCCACCCCATAATCTTTTTTCTCTAATTTGGCCCTCCCAAACTAAAGTTCCTAGCTCGCCCCTAGGTTTGATAATACTTCTTGCTATCACATATCCGTAGTATTCTCTTCTTCGTTACATTCTAGATTAGTTTATATATATAAAAAAAAGAGACATAAATATATAAATAAAAAAATATTGGGAAATTTTTTTAAAGAAAATAAAACTCTTTTTTGGAAAAATATAAATGTGAGGGATCATTAGATCATTGCATTTATTAGCATCAAATAACAATCCCAACTTAAAAACGTGAAGGTAATAGAGATGGTTTTTTTACTTCATTAGATATTTAATCCATATCTAGTCCAAATCTATTGAATTACTCATGTTGTGCTTTTCTACATCACAGCATTCTGACGAATGGCCAACCTACAATAAATAAATATAAAATTTTGTAGCGTCATCAGCAATCCAATCTCAAAATTAAAATCTTTAATTGACATGGAGCATTGTACGAGGAAAAGATAGCACGGCATAAATTCTATATTTTATTTCAAACTCTATAATTAACTGCAATGGGTGATGATTGTGAAATTTATTGGTGGTGGGTTATGAATACAATATTTAATAACTTATTTCTTTAATTATCATTAATTTTCTTACAACTTTTCTTTAATCTTATAGGATGAGTCATAGTATGAGTTTTAATAAAGTATCTATATGCAAAATTAATTTAATGATAAATTAGAAAGAGCAAAGTAGTTAATACCTAAACCAAAGCAATGTATTGTGAAGTTTATTATTTTTCAGAATAAAAATACATTAAAAAAAGAAGAATACGCAGATATCAATTGACAGAAGGAAAACTAAAATGAATGATTATAGGAATTGTAGATTAATCTATGCTTAACATCAATCTTTTCAAAGCTTGAGTTGTGACTAGATTCCTTACAGGAGAAAGGTTTTGGAGAATAGACATTAATTAATTAAATTTATCACTTAATTTGAGATTAAATCCTTATTTTTAGTCTAATCAAAGTCATTTGTTAGAACTAATTAATACTTGAGATTGTTAAGAACTGTACTTCTGATCATAACGTGTTTCTGGCTCAATCATCAAAGTTAAAGAAGGATAAAACAATTATTTAATCATCAAACTAATCCTTCAGGATCGATCTCGGAGAGTAGACTTGTGGGAACTGAGATCATAAGCACTTCAAGTCGTTAATGGCTTCCTTTCTTTGTTTACTAAAATTCAGTGAAACTTCTGGAGTTCTTTTTATAGCTCAGACAACAGCTCTTAAACTGTACAGTTCTCGTGAAAAAATAGAATAATTTCCCTAGCTTTTCATCTGATGTCCTTCTATTCCACCTACTCTGAACTTCAGTGACGATGTGATGGCTTCAAGTTATTTAAGGAGAATTCCTCAGAAACTGTGTGCTTCATCAAACTGCATGTTTCTGCGAGCTCCCATTTAAACCGTTAGCTAGGTAGCTAGCTAGCTAGCTAGCCTGCTAGGTGAATAGGTGTAAATGGTGGTCCAAGGATTTTAGGGTTCCCATCAGGAACCGGCCGGATTTCAGATGATAGAGCCATGGAAATGACATGATGGTGACATTCAGGGACTATGCTTCTGAATTTTTGTTAGAAATCTAAAGTTAAGGTCCCCCCTGATAGTGCCATGGCATGGCTCCTTCTAGGTTATGATGATTCTTTAGTAGAGGTAATTTGGTAAAGTAGCATCTATAAAGGCTTTCATCAAAGATTTGATGAGTAGTGGATTGTTTTTTGTTTTTTTTTTTTCTTCTTCTTCTCAGCGAGCCTGCCTTCTTGCCATAATAATAAAAATGAAAAACAATATTTGTCCTTGCTGACTTAGTCGAAGAATTTATTGTCTGAAAATGGGATTTGTCATTTTAAATTCCGTTAGTACTTCTGTATTTCTTATGGTTGGACAAAGCATAATAATGGAGTAATTCACTATACAGACACTTATTATAACAATTTTTTCTAATTCAATTTCCATGACTATAGTAATTTATTATTACCTATCATAATATCACATGTGGAGCCAGTAAAGTTTTTGAGAGGGGACCAAGATTATAAATATTTTTCTAGGAGGGGTTAAAACTTAATTTCACTAATTTTAGCTCTAAAATTTTAAATTATTCAAGAAAAAAACTAGATTTTTTTTTTGCACGAACTTGGGCCCTGTCTGGATTCACCTTAATATGCTATACGATGCCATAAAAAGGTTTTTAGTAAAAGTGTTAAGCCTTAGTATGTATTAGTTAATTAATATAAATACAATGTGTGCAAGTTTTACCTTGTTATTTTTTTTATATGCTGTTGTTCTTAAGATATAAGAAATAAAGATTCATAAAATAATAGTGAATTTGTTAGAATGAATGAAATGTTACTTTTTAATGAATAAAGAGTTGTGTTTTTCTAAAACAATTAATTTAATTTAATTGTATCCTTGCAAGAAGATGTTTGTTTATTTTAAATAAAAGTAAGTTAATTTAAATTAAGCGTCAAAAATCATGTATAAAAAGAGATAATTTAGCATGATTTTTATCGTTAAAAAGAACTCCTAGTCTTTCCGAACCTCTTTCTTTTTATATATTTTTTTAACAAATTTCTTATGCTTTTTTTTTTTCATGTGGAATAACTTATAAGTTTTAATTTGCTATATATTTTTGTTTGTGCTAGTGACGTTATCAAGAATAAAAGATTCGATAAACATGAAAAACAATATTGCAATAAATTAATTGTTTTAAGGTTAAATAATTGATTTTTTCCCTTGATCTATATTTAATTTTTTTTTCAAATGCTGTAAGTTGAGTTTTCTTTTATGTTTTGAGTTTTGATTAATAAGTCTATTTTTATGTCTTGTAAGAACCAAAACATAAGACTAAAAAGTAACAACAGGATTAAGTGTTCATTTGTGCTTATACTTATAATAATCAAATATTAAAGTTTTTGGATAATGAAGTATATAAATGATGTGGTGCAAACAAATCTAAAGAGAGGCCGATCAGATCCTGTTGAACATAGATAAAGAATAATAGAGTTTTTCATAGGAAAAAAAAAAGATTAAGAGTCCGTTTGTCTACGCATTAGCGTTTACGTTTTCTGAAAAATACACTAATTAACCGTTTAGTTACGAATTGTCAAAAGATAAAAAACGTGGGTCCCAGTATTTATTTGCGGCAAAAACTCGATTTTCAGAAAGCAGTGAATTCATGCTTTTCGTTTCTATTCATGTGATTGGTATACTGTGCACTATAATTGCACTGTTCAACAGTGCAATTACATCAACTTTTTTTTTTTCTGTTATTTTTTAACAGCTAACTATAATTGCACTATGTGAACAGTGCAATTATATGAATTTTTTATTGTTAATTTTTTTAATATTTTTTTTTTATAAAAAAATTAGTTTAAATTGAATTAAATTTTTTCGTACTATGATGGGAACAATATTTTTTTTCTTAAAAAACTAGTATAGAGTGAATTAAATTTACTTGCATTGTAATATCAATTTTATACCTGATAATATTTTATCTAATTTTATTACACGCTCAAAAAATTATGAAAACTATAATTTTTATCGGATGAATTTTATACGTAATAGAATTATATTATTTATTTCATGATGTAATAGAAGTAATTAATTCTACAATATTTAAATTTAAAACCATCAATATTAATATAAATATTTTTAAATTATTTTATAACCTCAATTTCAAAAACATTCTTAATCAAACATATTAAACTATTTTTTTTTCAACTTCAATTTTAATCACAGTTTTAACCAAACACCTATTTTTTGAAAACAACCTCAACTAAAAGTACTTTTTATAAAACAACTTTTTTCAAACCACAACCACAATAACTACCATAATACCAAACATACTCTAAGAATAGGAGACAGTACAGCTTCCATGAGTGGGGTCTTGAGAAGGATAGAGTGTTCTCTACACTCCTCCTCCTCCGACCACCACCACCCCCACCTCCAGGGATAAGAGTTTTCTTTTTCTCAATCGCTATGTGTCCATGTGTAAGTATAGGCTAATCATATGAGACAGAGAGGCAATGTAAAGGTGGTGGAAGAGGGTCCCCTCCAGCTCCAATTAATTTTCAATTACAAAGTTCCCTTCATTGTTCAACAGATATCTCTTTCTTCCCGAATTTAACATAATCTCTCTGTTCGAACATTGTCAGGATAATAATGAATGTCTATGGAGGCAAGGACCGTACGTGGATGCATTCTTCGAATCTATGATCTTAATGAGAGCTTGAAACCCACCTACACTAACTCTATTCAAAGTAATAATTTCCGATCCCCGTTTCACACTCCTTTCTATACTAGATGCATGTACCTCCAGTAAAGATTCATATGAACAATTTTCATGAACAATTTCTTTAAATAAAATAGTACTTGTCATCTTGTTACGATATAAATTCCTGAATTTAAAATATTTATATATCTATGAGTAAATTATAACATGGCACCTTTAATTTTTCAATACTTATTAACTAGATCTTTGATAGTGTTTTGTTATAGTCTCGAGACAAAAAAAAAAAAAAAAACAGTAGAGGTAAAAATATATTTAGTTGTAAAAATAAAAACAAAAACATAACAATAGGTTTTTCTCTCGGATAATTTTAGATTGAATTTTTATATTTTTAAAATATAAGATATAGAAAGGACATGTCTTGAAAGACATTGTTTATTATTTTTTATTCCTAAAACATTTATGTAAAAAAACTCTCAATTCTAAAATTGTTCAACTAAGACATATAAATATAAAATTTATTATTATTATAGTTTTTAAAACTCAACTCAATAGTCAATTCAAGACAAAGTCCGGGTCAACTCAGGCTATTATTTCTATTTTTAGCTCTGTTAAATTTAAATTCATTATTTCATGTTATTGTGTGCTTTTTATTTATGTATTTGATTTTTTGGTAAGATTTTATATTGATCATTGTGTCCTTGTTAAATATTTCATACATGCATTCTAAAAAAGCACAAAATTTTAAGGAATGGATTAAAAAAGAAAGTAGTTAGTTTAATAATTACTTGGCCCAATTTCAGTTTAATTATAACTAGGCTCTTGGTTCTTTTTTAGTTATAGTTACCTGCTTCTTCTTTTTTGTCAATTAAGAATAAACAAACAAAGTATTTATGTTTACGCAATCCAATTATTATTAGAAAGAAAATAAAATTGACTAAAATCACATGCTACTTCAATTTTTTTTTCTTCCTGGTTTCTTGATTGCACCAACTAGTTATTATGGTGACCTATGAGAGTATAATCTATCAAACTAATGATTAATATTAATATTTCAACAAGACTATCAATTTTTATATCATATTAACAGCAATCCCCCTCGTACCACTTTAATATTTGTCTTCTTCTAGTTTTCAGGATTAGAAACACACAAAAAAAAAAAAAAAAAACCCTACAAACTGTTGTTGTATCAAGCATGCCCGACTGACTCTACTGTTAATGGTCTCATCCAACTACAAACTGACCACCTACAACAAATAATTTTTTAAGTGTGTACTTGAATTAAAAAAATATTTTAAAAAAAATACTATAGGTCTATATAGTTCTATAAGCTACATTGTACTTGACAACACAGCTGAAAATCCTTTTTAATACGCAAGTTGTGGTGCTTAGAACTATGTATATTGTAAGAAATAAATTGGTTTATACTAATAGAAACAAAATAATTTGTATATTCTTATGAGGTAATGACGTTTAGAATGATATAGCTTGTGTATTTCAAAATAAAATTGGATTGCACTATTCATCATAACCTATAAATTATATTATTTTCAACAATATTATTTCTCAGAATATTTTTTTCTAGGTTAGCTGTAAATGCTATTTTAAGAAAACAAAGCTGCTCCCACCACGACTCATAACACTGGAGACTGCCCTATCTGCACGCCTGCCGACTTTCAATCCTGTCAGCAGCATTTTAACGAATGCAAACCAAAAAAAAGGACACTTATAGGTAATAATGCCCCTAATGATTAGATGTGCTAAAAAATTAGAGAAATGTAAATACCCCCATAATGCATGCCTGTGGACAGGGGCCATACACACGCAAGAAAGTAGCAGGTAGCAGTCTCTTCAATCTTGAAACATATTCTTGACAGGAAAATAAAATAATCGTGAACCAACTTTTAGTAAAACTCCTTGATTTCTTCTAATTATATGATCATTGTCTTTGGATCATAGATCATCTGGTACATCACATGCTGAATAGCAGCACTAGATGATGATGATGCATGTACTAAAAGCAACAAAACATGATAGAAATTGTCATTTGGCGTGTAGTACTTCAATGGTAAACTCGGAAAACAAAGGCGGAGATTCTGAATCAAGTCAAGAGGATTTATTTCAAGAAAAAAGAACAGAAGATGCAAGGAAATCGCTGATTTGTTCCCAGCTAGCTGGGCTCAGAATGGGGGTGAGCTTGAGCTCATTGGTTCTATGGTCTGACGATGTGCTAAACCGAGTTCGTGTTCCTGGGCTGTTCGGAATAATATATTCGGGCTTTTACGTCCTTTAATTTCTTTTGGTACTTTCAAGAGTCTGAGCTTCAGCAAAGCATCATAGGTTTGGATGAAGTTGTTTGCCAATAGTGTTTATCCGTGCACACATTTTACTCTATAAAACCAATTTACTTACTAAAAGAAACCCGTAAGTTAGCCTCAGTAGAGCACAACCAATTTGCAATGAGACTATTGACATGAGTGGAGCTTTGCCTTCACAAACTTCTAGACACGATCGAGTGTCGAACAAACCGATCTCAATTAACGTTGTGAGCCCTAAAAGCTTCCAGCTTATTCTAAAGTTCATGGCAGAACGGCCTGCTTACTGCGATTAATGGGTCAAATACCAAATCCAACATCCAAGCATTGCAAAGATAGTGCAGCATACTTCGTTTATGCGTTAGTGAAGATTTTTGGCATAGTTGCTGTTACGTGTGCTGTGTACACGTAATAGTATTCAATAGTATCCATCGGTAATTGTCACCGTAATTTATTGATAGAATTATTCCGTCGATAATTTCATTAGTTTTAGATGAATTTCTGGTAGTTTGAACATGCTTTGGGGAGGTTGAACCATATACAATCCTAGGCAGGCCTGACAGTTACTCCGGTAGAGATTTTCGCATAAAATGTCCAGCTAAACAACCTCAAAACTTTTAGCTGTCGCAAAATCAGTGGCATTCACAATGACAAGTCTCCTCCCAGTTCCACAACGGCTGTCTCAAGTTCGCTCAACATATCCGTTGATAGCAAGAAATATAAATATGATAATCGGCATTAAAAAAATAGGAAAAATTCAGAACTGAGGATGATCTATATACCAACTTTTCGATGAATTGCTTTCATGAGTTTAATATAGTTAATTTGGTTTACACAAGTAATTTTCACTGCTTCCATTGTTTGATGAAGACTGTTGGAGGTTCGTATTCCAAAAGGGCTTACATGGTAACACAATCAGCAAATACATCAGCTATCAGTGTAACGTATTAGAGTTGGGAAAATACCATCATTTGGGAGTCATGTGTCGTGGGTACTGTGGTGGTTCTGCCATTTTAACTTCGGCAATATCAATAAGCAAACAGGTTGGCCATAGTCAAGGAAGAATCTATGAATAATACATGTTTTATGTGGTGAAGCAAAGGTCACCGCCATATTAATTGCTGCACCTTGTTTTGCCTCCATGCAAGAGTCTGAGAGGAGAGCAGAAAAGCTGGGAGGCAAGGCTGCAAAGGCAGATTTTGAGTCATGATGTGTACTGCAAACTTCCAATATTGGATAAAGACTGTATTGGACGTTCACGAATGCCAACAGGACTTGCATTGCTTAATTTCTCAGCAGCTCTGAATCAATCATTATAAACATTAATTTCAATCTTACAACGTATATTCTTATGTAATTTTGGATTATCTAAAGGTGAGGTACCGTGCAATAGGCGTGATTTATTCATCACTTTTCATGAATTCCACTTGAAGAGAAAAACTTGGATGGAGGTGAAACATCTGATCCAAGTTTCTTTCTTGCAAGCTCAACATTTCTGATATCCTTCAAACTTTCCTGAGTAGATTTTTTTTTTTTGCAAATTTCCAGCTGATTCAAATGGTCATAGCCTTATTGAAGATAATGAGATTGGTGTACAATCTGAGTTAGGGAACCGGAGGATAGATTGGGTCAATCAGAGATCCAGAAATAAACATAACATAGGCATGCCTCCCAGCATGACAACTGAGGCCAAAAGAAAAATAGCTTGGAGATGAAGAGTTCTTCCTTTCAGATATACACACATTAACACATTCAACAAAGTAAATAATAATAATAATAATAATAATAATAATAATCAAGCTTACAAACATTAAACAATATGATTAACATATACAATCACACTGACTTTTTCTCTGTTTACTAATGAATTTCAAAGCATATATAAAATAAATCAATCTATATGCAGATGATGAGGGTAATTCCAATTAGTCCCTTTTTCATGATGTGAAGCCATATAAATGGAATCCCAAAAAAAAAGGACAAAATCCCTCAAAAACCCTTTAAATCTACAATTCAAATCAAAGAAATCCCAGAAACCACAATGCATTGTATTAGACTATTTCAGCAAGAAGAAACATTAGGAACTAAAATAAAGAAACAACAAGCGAAAACATCAAAAACCCACATCGATTTTTCCCTTAAAAGTGACAGTGAGGACCATTCCACGAGCATTTTGGTCAATGATGAGCTGTACAGAGGCCACTGAAGAAGCAGAGAGCCAGAAGCCATAAGCATTGTCTTTCTTGCGAGGCTGGAGAGTGGGACACGTTGATGATGGGAGAGAAGGTAAATTGAAGAAGCGAGAGTAGTGTATCCGCCATTGCTCTTTCTTGGTGGTCGGATTATATTCTTATTTGTTTTTTAAAATGTATTTTATATATATATATATATATATATATATATATAATTTATTTTTGATATTAGCGCATTAAAATAATTTAAAATATAAAAAATATTAATTGAAAGAAAAAAAATAAAAAAATTTTAATTTTTTTAAAAAATACTTCTGAAACAAAAAAAAACAAACCGAGTTAATTTATCTACTTGCTATGTTTCTTCCTTTGACCTCCAACTTAGTCACTATCTAATAATCTTCTTCTTTTTAATCGTGTTTTTCTAATTGAAAAAAAAAATCATAACACAAAATCTAGATCCAATTCATATTAAATGATTTTTAGATATTAAAATTGGTAATATATTACATTATCCAACATCAATCTTGATTAACCCATAAAATTCATGATTCAAGTCATGTAACCATGATAACCTTATAAAAAATAAATCAAAATAAATTATAAAATTTAATTCTCAATCAATTCAATATTGAATAGTGAAAATAAAAAAAATTAAAATAAAAGATAAAAATAAACAACTCAAGTCAGTCCGAGTAAATCTATAAAACTTATGATATAGATCATGAGAACATTATAACCTATAGAAAACAAATAAAAAAAATTATAAATGTCAATTTTCAACCAACCCAATGTTAAAGATAAAATTGAAAAAAAATATTAAAAAAAATAACTCGAGTCAATCCCGATTAACTTGTCAATGAACGACTTATGTCATGATATTAGAATTACCTTATAGAAAGAAAATTTTTTAAAAAAATATAAAGCTCGATACTCAACCAACTCAATGTTGAATGATGAAATTTGAAATAAAATCAATTAAAAAGAAAAAAATAAAAACAAGTAGCAATTAAAAGAATGAGATCATATTTAACACAAAACAAACTAAGAGGACATTTTGCTATTTTCAGAGAGGGTTAAATGCGGAAAATCAAAGAGATGAGAGAGAAAGGAGATTGGAGAAAAACAATGGGTCTACACTAGACTTTTACTATCCTTACATGTCACTCATGAGGAAGCCATTGCTTAGACAATTTCAAAGACTCCACGAAAGGCCATCAGTGGATCTTGAAGGAAGCCATACAAGCCATCATATCGTGGTAGTATCCTGTACGCGCTAGCATGTGTATTAGACATGCAAGCCAACCCTCCACTTGAATTCCTAACTTAGAAAAAAAAAAAGTTAAATATTTGTTTTAACTTTAAATTTAATCCCTAAATATTTCATTTGTTTCAAATAAAAAAAATTGCATTATATTTTACCAAATAGAGCACCAACCAAGCTTCAAACGTTTTCCCTACCATTGTAAAAAACCAACACCAAGCTATTTGAAATAAACCATCAAGTCTAATTCCACATCAATTCAATGTGAAATGAAAAAAAAAAAAGATTTAAATGATAAGAAAAAAAATGGATTAATAATACAACCCAGGGTGATTTGTGTTTGGTGCTATAATGCAAAGGTGTTATAATAAAACCTTAAAATATTTTAGTTTCTTGAACTTAAAACTTAAAACTAAATGTCTCCTCACAAAAACTTGTGAAAATAAGGTATATTTTCCTCAATCCAAGTTTAATATATTGGTGAGAGAACAACGAATGTCGATGATATAGTATTATTACCCATGTTATTACTCGATCACACAAAGGAAAAAAAATAATTGCATTGAATGCATGCCACCTTCCTGTTTCTTAAAAGACTCTTTTTCAATAAGGACAACCACTTCATAACATTTTTAAATGAGGAGAAATAACTTGACCACTAGAATCTCAATAGTTATATTTGTGATAGTCTATCTTAAGGTAAAGGTAAAAAAAAAAAAAAAAACACCTCTCATTAAAGCTGACAACTTTTTAAGTCTTTACATATTTAATACATAAAGATTTTGGGGTGCTAATGGATAAACATATTTTTAAAATTTAATTTTTAATCTAAGTCCATATATAAAAGAACCAAATGCAAGGTGATAGAAGGGTAAGGGCTTATATCCATACCCAACATCCTTAGGCTTGGCAAAATACTGGGTCTAGATGACATGATTCTAACTTGCTTTCAAATCCAATATTCTTGAGTTTAGCTACATTTTGAGCACGTGCGGACATGGGTCTAGCAAGGTGCTAGACCCAATAACCTTAGATTCGGCTACGTGCTCAGCCTAAATGAACATTAGTCTGGCAAATTACCAGGCCCAACATCCTTGGGTTCAACTATGCATTGATCCCAAGTACAAATGAGTCTAGCGAGCTCTTAGTTTTAACATCATTTGATTCACCTATGTACTCATCCCAAGTACACAAGTCTACCAAGTTGCCATACCCAATATCATTGGTTTCAGCTACGCACTGAACCCAAACAAACATGTTTTTAATGATTTGTTAGACCCAACATCATTAGATTCAGTTATGCATTAAGCCTAAGTATAAAAGGGTCTGGCAAGCTTCCAAACCAAATGTCTTTGGGTTTAAATATGGGCTGAGCCCATGTATACAAAGGTTTGATGAGTTACCAGACCCAACATCCTTGGGTTTAGCTACGCGTTGAGACTAGGTATAAAGGGGTTTAATGAGCTGTCAAACCTAATATCCTTTAGTTCAGCTACAAGATGAGCCTAGGTACACAAAGGTATAGTAAGCTGTTAAACCCAACATCTTTCGGTTCAACTATGCACTGAACCTAGTTACACATAGATCTAACGAGCTACCAAACACAATATCACTAGGTTTAGCAACGTGTGGAGCCAAATAGACATGGACCTGGCATGCTACTAGACTCACTGCCCGTGGGCTTAGCATCATGCCAAGTCCAAGTGAGTATGAGTCCGATGATTATTATAAGCCCCATATTAGACCATAAGGCTTTGTTTGTTTATTTTTTATAACTCCTTAACATAAAATGTTAATGTCAATAATACTTATCTCTCTACACCTCTAGGTGTATAAAAGTCTTCTAAGGGTCTGCCATATTTCCATAATTAATATTAATATTGTATAAGAGATATTTATCACTCATTAATGCTATTAGGAGGAAACGACTCTCTAGCCCTTTAACTCCAACAAAAATGACAAGGTTAGGGGGCTATAAATAGATAAATGGGTCATAATTTTTATTATTTAAATATTCATACTCTAATTCCCATGCATTTGTCATATAAAAACAAGAACAAATACTCTTGTTCTTAGAATTTAAATCTCATTCTCTCATTTATTGCAATCTTATAATAAAAATCAGTGACTTTATCATCTAAAAGGTCTCTAAACCCCACCAAAAATAGATTGTTTTATACCTCCTGCAAATTGAATTTTAGAACAGTTATTATATATATATATATATATATATATATATATATATATATATATATATATCATGCAAAATCACGGGCTTCATATTTCCTTTGTTAAGAAAACAAATCCAGGCAGGGATGGAATTCAATTTTAAGAAAAAATACTAAAATATAATGTTGCTTCTTATAGCTATACCAGCTAAAATTATAGAAGCAATAACTACCAATCCAATTGTTGTCGAGAATGTCGATATGTAAGCCCTTTCCAAAGGTCGAGGACAGGACTTCTCAACCAGATTTCTCAAAGGCAAAAACTGTCCAATGACTTGAATATTCATAGTCCAAACTTGCCCCTCCTTCACGCACAACTAAGCTTACAAGTAATCCTTAGTCTTTTGTTTTAGAATTAACAGGACTAAAAAATGGATTTAATCTCTGTAAGTGTTTAAGTTAATCTAAAGATATCATTTGCTAAAAAAAATGAAAACTAAAGATGACTGAAAGTGTTTAAACATTACTATGTATTTTCCAAGCACTGAAAGCTTTACTTTTGGAGCAAGTAATTTCATATATTCTTCCATAGTTATCCATGTCTTTAAGAATAATTAAATAATAATAATAATGATAAAAGATACACAATTCTGCGATTTGTAAGATCTTTGCAATTGTCGTATGAAATGAAATGGACGGATATTACAAAGGCTTATTTGGCAATATCACGAAGTCGGCATAAAAGTCAAGAATTGCTCATCTTTCACTGGCGTCTTTGGCAAGGTGAATAAGGGGAAAGACCTTGACTACATAATATAAATCATTAACCTGTATCTTCTCAACTTTGAGTAAACCGAGTTTTATGTAGAATTCAATAAAATGGCGGAAGCTACAGTAATTTTTTTCCTACAAAGACTGGAGTGTCTATTACTTCGAGAGACTGAAACCTTCGCCGGACTCGAAGATCAAAAGGAAATGGTAAAGGGAACAATCAAGGAGGTTGGATGCTTCTATGGAGATAGAGGCAATACTGAAGGCTATGCTGTTTTTTCTAGGTGGGAAACTGAACTTAAGAATTTATTTGATGACTTGGATGATCATGTTGATGAGTTTGTTATTCAGATGGATCAGCAACAAGGGTCTGATAGGTTGGGATTGATAGATTGCTTCAGAACTGAACCGCAGAAGATAGAATCTCGACTTGCTGAAACCACTCACAAAATGAAAGAACTCTAGAATTCAAGCACCACTGCAGGTGGCATGGGAGAAAAGATGATATCAAGGAGCAGTCTCACGGAGGGAAGAAGTTCAGACAGAAGTTGATTCGACTGCCAGTGAAGCAGAGAAGGAAGAGAATGAAGGTAACAGAGAACAATCTGATGGAGACAAAGAAGGTCAGACATCGGTTGAGTCTTCTTCTGTTCCATTCAGATTAAAGTACAATAGCTTACCTTATTACCTTAGATCTTGTCTGATTTATTGTTGCATCTTCCCTGAGAATTACGGGATAGCTAAGGGGAGATTGATCCGATTGTTGGTAGCCGAAGGTCTGATACAAGAAAAAGCTGGTCAAATAGTGGAGGATATAGCAGAGGAAAATATAAATGATCTTGTGAGACAGGGAATGCTTCTAGTTAATGATGACCTCCGAGATAATGGAACTTAAGTCACTGTTCTCTCTCCTTATCGTGTGTTCCTTCGCGATAGCTACACAACAGCTCATCCCGATTCAGAGTTTTCCATTCCACGTAAAGCACGCCGTATTTTAACTCCAGATATGACGAAAGTTGCAGAGAGTTTAAGCAATATCCAACCCCGGTCTTTATTCTTGTTCGGGAAGCAAGAACTTTCTGACGAGAACTGGCTGAATTTCGAAGGGGCAAAATTCTTACGGGTGCTAGATCTAGAAGATGCCAAGATCAGGAGATTACCAGATGAAGTGGGAGACCTGATTCACCTGGCATACCTTGGATTGAAGAACAATGAATTAAATGAGTTTCCAGATAGACTTGGTAATTTGCGAGCACTACAGAGTTTGGACATTAGATGGTGTGGAGACTTGACAGAACTATCAACCGCGATCCTAAAGCTTGTGAGACTGAGGCACCTCAAAATGTTCAAGAGCAGAAATGTTAGCGGAATGAAGCTATCAGGGGGGATAGGTACCCTTGGAAGCCTCCTGACCCTTACTGGTGTACATGCCGGTGGCAAAATTGCAGGAGAACTAAGGAAGCTGACACAGCTAAGAAGGCTGGGAGTGATGGATGTTGCGGAAGAGAATGCAGACGAGCTATATGCTTCTATAATGGTGATGCAGGGTCTTCTTTCCCTATCTCTAGAAGCAAAGCACACTTTTGACGAAGGTCATCTTGTCCTCCGGGATTCATTCTCACCGCCGTCTATTCTTAGGAAACTCCGCCTTGAAGGTCTTCTAGAAAACACCAAACTGGCTTGGTTCAATGGAAAGTCTTACAAAGCTGAGGCTAGGTTTTTCTCATTTATCTGAGAATCCAACATTAGTTCTTCAAGTCCTACCTAATTTGGAAAAACCTTGTGGCATGCTTATGATGGAAGGCAATTAGGAAAAGATTTCTGTAAGGCTGGTGGATTTCCCAAGCTTGAGGTTCTCATCATTGCCTCTCGTGTTCTTGAGGAATGGACAGAGCTTGAGGAGGGAGCTCTATCAAGATTAAAGTATCTCCACTTCCATAGCTGCTTGAATCTGAGGATGCTCCCTGAAGGTTTGCAAGTGACCACAGTGGAGGAACTGGTTTGCTGCCTTTGCTTGATGAGCAAGAACAAAGATTGAAACCTGATGGTGGGGTAGAAAATTACTACAAGATTAGGAACATTCCAAAGGTAACATTCATCCCTGCATCTGTGGTCGCTTCTAGGTTCAATGAAAGGTTCAGCAGTCCCCCAACTCCAGCTACTGATAAAGAATGAACTCATCTAGCATAGTGACATGTTTCTGTTATTTCAGCATGCAGTTTTACGCACGTGGTTCTAATTTACATATTTAGCAACAGTGTTATTTAAGAATAAAGTCATGTTGTGGCCCCTATTTAATAACCTCCCTTTAATGTATTGATGAGTTAATGTCCTCTAGGTAGGTAATGGTGTTGGTTTCTCAAAACATATACACAAATTAGAAACAGTAAATTTAAATTTTTTTTTAGGTGTCCTAAAGGTCCTATTAGACATATCTATAATTATTTAGAGTTTATATAAATATTACTTAAAAATCATATATTATTTCCAGATAAGTTATCATAAACTACAAGTCATTCAAGTGTTCGGTCTCTAATGATAATCCACACGAATCACCAGTGAGAAATTTCTTAAACCCCTTTAGGTGAGATGGATTGCTATACCTTCGAGTAATAACCTTTTTTTTTTTTTTTAGGTCTTTATATATTGTACTCTATTCATAGAAAATAAAAGACATGATTGTTTATTTATAGAGAAACCTAAAAACTCTATAAATGACAAAGTAAGTATGAGGCTTCATTCCTTGATTAAACTACATCTTTTTATTCATTCTCATTTGAGTTTTCAGCTATATTATCATCTAGAAGGGAAAGTGCTCGTCTAACAAACCTTTTAACCTTATTTTTCTAGGACTAGAAACATAATATCTATTAATACTCTTAGTACTCGATTTGTCCATCTTTTCCATTAAAACCTCCATCATTACCTCTAACATATCTTGTCTTTCTACAAGATTCTTTGTCTTCGATTAAATAACATGTTTTGATGACATTGTGTATTCCTGCAATAAAGGTTAGTAGTAAGGAAAAAATTTCTCACACAATCCCTCAAGTGTGTATACTCGATTTAATATCACTTTACTCGTATTTCACACAATTCAATCAAACTTTTTCACTATAATTATCTCACTATCCTTGACTTCATTATTCTTTTACTTAGGTTTTTAAAGGTAATTTAGGAACTTAATAAATAATAAATCAAAACAACATAATGATTTTATAATAATAAAAACTTTCAGAATCAAGAAATATACAAAACTAATCAAAATAAAACTTGAGGATAAATTTATGAATAACAATGTGAATTCATGCGAAATATAATGATTAAAAGAAGACATGAAATAAAAAAAAGAAATTTATATTAAAGATAAAAAAAAAAAAAAAAACTAACTAATTCAAGAAGTCAATATTCAATTTCAAGAAAGAAAACAATTAAAATAAAGCAAGAAATATTTATACTATCCAAATTTAAATGAAACAAGGTAAGATAATTTTTTTTAAAAAAAAAAACAAGGATTAAATTTTACAATACCATGATTTGGTTTGTACCTATTCTGATAAAATCAAGAAAACACTTGAAAAATCTTTCATCCAACCATAAACTCTAAGGGCTTTTATTTGATTATGTTCCTTCAACTTTTCCACACAATTCAGCAAGAACAAGACTTTTTTTTTTTTTTATTATTCTAGGCTGAAATCAAGAAAGATAGAAGATGAAGAATAAGAACATATTTTTTCTTTGATGTGTTCGGAAAAATTTTAAAAAAAATTAAGCATAATGATTTTTTTTATATAGGGCTTGACATAAACTTGAAATAATTAGAGAATAATAGACTTTTTTAAAAATAAAAAAATTAAGACCCTAGTCGAAACTAGGAAAAAAGAAAATCAAGAAACAACATAAATTAAATATTAAAGGGATATAACTTGATAATAGCACAAACTCTGATACCAATCGATATAGACACCTCTCGAGATAGACTAAAATTCATAATTAAATAGTTTGCAACTTGATTCAACAAAAACTTGTACCTTAGAGAATCAAAGTTAATATGCGATCACCCCCACTCTATAATTATAAAGAGATATGAATAAGTAGTATGAAATCACAATGAAGTTAATCAATCCTTTAAAAAATTTGCAAGTTTAATTAATAATTTAGTATGGAAATCACTCAACTATAAAATATAAAAACAATGTCTATTTCTTTATTAAAGAAATAGACTAACTTCAAAAATTCTTTACAAAAGAGTTTATACTAGAAAGAATTCTAGGACTAATAGGATATCCTTAATGGATATGGATGATGATGATGATGATGATGATAATCTAATTAATCTAAATTTAAATAAAGGCCTAATATATTTTAAAAAGTATAATAATAACTAAATTATAAATAAAACAATAGTCCAACTAATTTAAATAAAATCAAAATCATTTTTGTTATCTATTAGCATAATCAAAGCCCAACTTCAAATGCATGGTTCTCTTTCGTATTAATGAATTAGAAGTTGTGTCATATATCAATGGAAAGCTATGAATGTCTACTTTTAAATTCAACTGGAATCACATTAAAACTTCATATGGATTTTTAGTCATGACCAAGATAGATTTAAATATTCTTATTTCAATTTTTTGTAATGTTTGAATGCCCACCAACTAAACCTTCTTGAACATGAATTGAAATTAATCAAGGTTTTTTTTTATTATTTAATATATTATTGAAGTCCATCTTAGCGCATATATTTTAAAGAAGTCTATTGAAAGCCTCTTTAAATCTCTTAGCTCTGAGTCTTATCATTGGACCAACAAGATCCTCTAACATATCTTTTGTTGTTACTTTGATTATATCACCAATAATCCTAGGTTATTGCTCGTTGTGTGTTCCAATCCCAAGTTAGTTTGTTTATTGTATTCTCTTAAATAACCATGACTGGAAGAGGTCGTAGAATAGAACGTGTTTAGGTAAGAGGGGATGAGAAGGTTCCCCATTAAAGAAAAACATTCAAGAACTTGTGATATAAGAGATGTAGAGATGATTACATGATTGAAAAGAGATGTTTAGAAACCGGTGATAAAAGACATATGAAGATAAATCATAAAATTTATTTGTCCATTAATGGAGGTGGGGAGCTTGTGAATCATAAAAGAGTGATCATGAATTCATGACTAGTTTTGAAAACTCATTTTAGAAACATGAGCAAAGGTGATGAATTTTTTTATTAGGATAAGTATTGTGGAGATTTTGGTTATCCCATTTATGGTGAGATGGATATGAATTAATATTCTCCATCAATTTATTATGTTTATTTTGATGATGATTATATTAATGATGATATAATAATAATAATAAAAAGGACATTAATAGTAGTAATGATGTCATTAATTGTGTCCTTGTTTGATAAGTAAGAGGTTGAATGCAAAATACAAAACTTGAACCTGCTTAACAAAACTAAAATTATTCATTTAAATTATATTGATCCTTTTTGTTGTAACTTTACTATTATCATAGATGTAGATGAATTTAAAGGTTATATGGATACAAAAAATACTTATAAAGCAAGTTTAAAGCTTGCAATTTATTATTCTAGAAACCAATGAAAAAGAAATAATTTGTCAATTATTATTTCTTATATGAATTTTAAAATGAAGGAATTAAATTTGATACCTAAAATTATTATATAATTAAAACAAAGAAAGAAAAAAGGCCGTAGAATTTTGATTGGATATCCATAAAATCATAAAATCAAGGCAAGAATAATTTAAATTTAATGTAAAGTTTTTTCCAACCCTGAAAGATTAATACTTGATAGTTATTAAACATAATTTTTTTCCCCACAAACTATCATCCCTTCGATTCCCAGGATTCAATGCGGGAAGCCGATCACCAAAAACCCCGCGCCTTGCCTTTGAAGACCATCCCTTCTTCTATCCTCAGCCTCCACACAACTACCCCGGTATTCACCTTGACACACCCCTCTTTCCTTAAACTCTTCCGTAATCTCCCCCAAGTTTGGGAATCCTCAAGTTCAGGAATCAAACAAACCGACAAGAATCCCTGAGAACCGACCGTTAACTTTAGCAGTTACTGCATTTCCATCGTAAGTAAAAACACCCTGGAGCTTTTGGACACCAAAATACTCTCTTCCTACATCAATCACTAATGGGCCAAACGAGCTACGGAACTCGCTCCGAACTTGAGAATGGAATGGATCTGGGGCGTATATTCGGAGGCAAAGTAGTGGAAACATTGAAGTGTTGGCTAGTGATTTGAGCATCTAAAAACTACAATCTTAAAGATGTGTTTTATCTCATATATTAAGAACAAAAAAAAAAAAAAAAAAGAGGAATAAATAAACAAACCTTGAAGCTCTTTAGCATCGCAATGACAAAGTTGCAAAAAAGATCTTAGCTTACCAGTTACAGTCAGCGCGCCACCAACTCAAAGGAAATGTGTTACCACGTATGCTAACAAAATAAATACAGGTCCCTTTACATACCATGATAATAATTGCTACATTCAAGAATGCTGAGCCACCCTTACTCCATCACTATCAGTTGTGAGTTATGATCAATTCAAGCCTACTGCATCATTGGTATATTACTACGGGCATGCCCGGGTCGGTCCAAAATCTAAATGCTTTTGCTTGCCCAGTACATAGAAAATTACTGTGTTAACCAAAATAAATGAAGGTTTTCTGCACAAAAATGTATCTAACATTCCGTTTGGTTATCGACCACAACTGCTTGTACAACACAGTTATTCAGCAAAAAGGCTCGCAGCATGAGTGAATATGACCATTTGCAACTACCTATTCTACTGATATTTGTCAAAAGTATCTACATGGTTGCTCATCCAAAGATGAAATCCTCTGAAACTATAAGCTACATGTTGAGGGGGGATCTGTACATGATATAGAAGCAATGAAACTAGAAAATAACTGTTTTCCACCCGTCACAACCATGGATGCTCTTTCTTGTCTTCTTCTCCCTACATTAAGATTCAGAAATTTCTACATCAGATGGAGGCAGGTGTGTAGGGATTAGGGATTCCCTTTCCAAATTCTACGTGTAATAGCTCTCAACATGTCCCTTTATCTCAATAATCATTAGGTGTAAAAGTGGCAGAGATAAATGTAACAAACATGACAAGCAGGTGACATATAATTCCCACTTTCAGATTCAGTTGCAGTTACTTTGCATGAATGGCTTTCACCAACTCGTAGAGAAAGACATAGAGAGACAGACGGACAGAAACTTGCATAAGAACAACTGATGAAATTCCATATTCTACCACTTAGGTTCAAATGGGTGAAGTGTGACCAGCTTCAGCTATTTGCAGATACAGTTAAAGGGGCAGAGCACCAGAAGTGATTTGACAAGTTCAGTTCAGCAGACAACTAAAATTTCTTACCTTATCTCAGAAAAATCCAGGTTCCGGTTTCTCATCTTCATCATGATCAGAATCATAATCAACACCATTCCATACGTGACGCTTTGGTCTTTGATCCATGTTCTCTTCATCCTGTCCAACCACACATCCAACAAGTTCAAAAAGGAAAGAGATAAACCCAAGAAGTAATGGCAATTGAGTTATTTCCAGAAAATTTTCCACAGCCCACCAACCTCTTCCGGAACTTCAGTTGTAGCTGGTGTTGTCTGAAAAGGTACACTGGGAGCATTAGAAAGTCTAGAAAGTTGCTCTAGTAGTATGTTCCTGAAAAAGTTGCAAGTCACAAAATTGAACAAGCAGACATAATTACAAAGAAAGTTGGAAGGACAGTAAACAAATATTTGTACAGAACTTTTGTAAAACCATTATATCTACAACCACATTTGGGTACCTAATTAAGTTCTATGCATGAGAGAGAGAGAGATAGTGAGAGAAAATTGCAGTTTAAGCACGCAGACATTTTCTTGGAAAATTTAACCACTGCATTAACAAATAGTGAATGTAACGAATATCAGAACAGATGAGAAACAATTGTGGTAATTCAATAATTGATACAGAATGCCTGGTGACAGAACTTAATTTTAGGCCTCATGAAATAAAAGACCTCAAACCTGAGTTTTTAGTCATAATGCATGGGTTCTCAGCTAAGAGATTGTCAATCTGATTCAGTCCCATTCATAAGCTTCTATTTAAATTAAATAATTGCCTTCATTCTTGTGACTATCCAAGAATATAGGAGGAATTTTGAACAAGAAACTTATAAAAGAGGCAATCAGCTAAGAACAAGAACATAATTTAGCACATGAATGCACCATGCTCTAAACTATAGTGAAAATGAAGTTGATCCCATTTTAACATAGGAATTCTGACCCCATGTTCCAAAGAAGTATATGGCAAACCCTTATTTGATATGAGAAATAGAAGGGGCATATCAACTAGAAGTAGTTATGCCCTGTTTATAGATTACAAAGTTGACAGGCATTATATGTTAAATGCAAAATGATTTTGCTTGTAGGTTCCAATCTCTCAGAGTTATATCCTCGATCTTGAAATGTAATTCACTTAGTACTAATTGCAACTTTAGTTATAAGGAAGTAATGAAGTACTGACAATCACCTTATTCTCTCCATGTCTTTGGGTGTGTTTAGGTTCTCCATATTGGATGGGTCAGCATGAAGGGTGTATTCAGGGCCAAAGTACTCGTAGTACTCATTGTAAGGCAATTTGTTATCTGGTTCCACCCCAACTGCAACTGCTGTCTGAGATAAAGGAACATGTGTATGAATAACTTAGCATTGTTATGAAATCAATCTATGAGTGCATGTTTTTTATGTGCATGTGTGTGCGCAAGCATACGCATGTGGGGAGAGAGAGAGACCTCATAGCACCAGCAACGGGCAACATTCCTGATAGTATACCCACCCCCACCCAATACCATCAGAGGAACATTAAAAGATCTAATAAATCTAAGGCAGTCTGCATGGCCCTTAACAGACAGGTTGAAACACCCCAACCTATCACCAGATAATGAATCTGCTCCACATTGGAGAACAACTGCATCAGGTTGATAAACCTCCATCACTTTTTGGATGAGTGGCCGAAACAGAGCACGGAAACATTCATCATCCATCCCATCTTTTAAAGGAATATTCAGGGCATAGTTCTTCCCTTTCCCAACTCCAATGTCCTTGATGTGCCCCGTCCCTGGAAAGAAATCTCCATATTTATGGAAGGACACAGTCATAACCCTGTCAGTTGTATAGAATGCTTCCTCAACACCATCGCCATGGTGGACATCAATATCTACATACAATACACGCTGCCCAAATCCATTCAAAGAAGGCATTCAGAAAAACATTAAGAAATCAGAACATGCAGCCATGTCAATTCACAAAACTTGAAAGATAAACAAAATTTTCTCCAATACAAATTGAATGCGATCACACGAGCCAAAAAAAAAAATTATCACTCTTAACATGGCCATTCAAAATCGATCATGTCCCAAATAAAATTGGAAATGAACAGATACCAGGTGCACTTCGACCATTTGTACCAGTATGGTCGAATACAGAGAAACTACTGTATCTCAAAAAAGGCATATATCAAAAAACCATCATTAGCTTTCCCGGTCTGAATAACTAGGATGCATAACATTTTTGCTGTCATTCATCATCTCATTAAGCAAGTGGATATTGATACCACCTACCCCTAACTTGGACTCTCAAAAAACAACCATTACTTTTACTCGAAAACTGGACACACAAAATAATACATTACTCACCAAGACTTTGCTTAAAATTGATAAAAACATAGCTTAGTGGAAATAAACTAACTACAAATAAACCCTGTACCAAAAAATACCATCTAAGAAGGAAAACAGGGAAATAAAAGAATATCAAACACAAATTATCATTTACAAAAACAAAACCTACATAATGAAACCAGTAAAAACCCTAAAGCAAACAAACAATAACCGAAATACATGAGAAATAAAGTAAAGGAGAGAAAGAGATGCACTAGTAAATTACCTTATGAACTTTGAGCAACTCAAGAATGCCAAGAACAATATCATTAACATAACAAAACCCAGAAGCCTCACTCCTCTTCGCATGATGTAAGCCACCAGCCCAATTCAAAGCAATATCAGCATCCCCTCTATTAAGCTTAACAGCACAGCCAATTGAGCCACCAGCAGAGGCCTGACAAAATTCAAATAACCCATAAAAAACCGGACAATCTTCACCAATATTAAACCTCTTCAACTGCCTCCCATGTGCCGGATCACTCGCTGATTGTGGTGACACTGAAGACAAGAATTCCACGTAATCATCAGAATGGAACCACCCTATGTCTTCAGGACCTGCTGGGAATGGACGGTTGATTTCCATCCGATGGTGGAGAGCGTAGTTGATTATCAAGTTGTGGGCCATTCGGATTCTGTGGGGTTTCATTGAGTGGCCTTGACCGTAGTAGTATTCCCCGATTGTGGGCTCGTAGAAGTAGCTGACTCGGCGTTTTTCTGCGTCTGTTCCTGTTGATGGTAGGGATGCGCCTCCATTGGTGTCCAGCATTTTTTTTCAAATAAGAAATTGAAAATCTGTGTGCTTGCCTCTCTCTCAAGAGGTGGGGGGAGAAGGAGGTAGAGCTTTGTAAGAGGAGATGAAAAATAGGGTGGAATACGTTCTCAGAACAAGGATTACAATTCCATCCAAAGTCTTCAAAACCAATTTTGTATTGATTACCTTACCCTTGTATAAAATATTAATATGGTTGAATCCCACCTTTATTGATTTATAAGAAGAATATGAATTATATTAATGATTATTGAAAAAGAATTCTTCTCTTCTTTACGAAAAAAATATAAATAATCTAAATTTTTTTTTTAAAAAAAAAATTAACTTTGATTATCAAATTATCGAAGACCTAGGAGCACTGGTTGTATCTATATAACTTCATCAATACAATATAAAGATATAAAATTATTATAAATTGGATAATATATAAAATATAAACTCGAATTATTTTTATATTTAAAAAATATTTAAAAAAAATCAAATTTTTTTATTTTAAATTAATATTTTTTTATATTTTCAAATTATTTTAATACTCCAATATTAAAAATAATTTTTAAAATATAAAAAATACATATTATTTTAATATATTTTTAAATAAAAATTATTTTAAAAAAATAACCACTATATATTTCCCCAATCTAATTTTATTCTTATATGGTCAAGATATTTAAAGCCTTGTTTATTTTTATATTTCAAAAATATTTTTAAAATATTCTAAATTTTTTAAAAATATTTTTGAAATATAAAAATAAACAAGGCTTTAAATATTTTTTATTTTAAATTATTATTTTTTAATTATTTTAATACACTGATTTAAAAAAGGACTAAATAGGCGTAATGGACGAGTAGCTTAGCGTGCTTGTTAGTGTCACGTGACTACAAATGAAATACACAGATTGAATAGCCTGCTGGCTCTTCCCTTATTTGACACCAAATTTGATGTCACGATAGAGTAAGAGGAAAACTCTTCACTAATGCACACAGCTAAAAATAATGATTTAAAGATGCTTTTCTTTTCTTTTCTTTTCTTTTCTTTTCATACAAATTTGCATACCAATTAAAATTATATTGTCCAAATGATTTTAAAAATTCACTTCTTATACCAATTCAATAAATTTAGATAAACAAGATTCTCTAAATGTGGATTTATTTCTAGATTCAAATTAAATTTAAAAAACAAATTAAGAAAAAAAAAAAGAGTTGTGTTTATAATAAAAGGTACATGTGCATTTGAAGGCTTCCAACCTCCGATGATGGTCTTTCTTGGTGGAGTTGGCCTTGTCTCGGGTAGCCACTCCCCTTGGTTTAACACGTGTTTGTGGCGAAGCTCTAGTAACACTTTGACAACATGTTTTTTTTTTCCTTCTCTTCTTTCTAATTGGGCTTTCTCTCTCTATTTTTTATTAGGATTGGTCGGGCCGAGAATATTGGGCTTGATTGGGCTCCTCCTCTTCTTTCTTATTTAGCTTTCTTTTCCTTTCTTGGGCCCGGTTGGGCTTTCTCTTTAAATTTCTTCAAGTCGTCTAGATCATTTGTTCCCTTCTTTCTTTTTTTCTGAATGAGGCGACAACGGAAATCTTTTGAATTTAGAAAAGTCAATTATTAATATGATGATTGTAGTCGTCGTCGGCAGGTTTTACTTTATTGAAATGCTTGTTATGCAGAATATCATCATCATCATCATGAAGCAACAACTTCCACGAGCAAAAGGAAAAGCGACACAACACATATTTTCCACAAAGACGGTGTCAAATCATGAATACTGGTTTCAACGTAAATGGCCATATTGATGCATGATATGTACAAAACATCTAACGGAATATGGTGTTCTACGTCGAAGCTTGAGGCTTTTGCAGACAAGAGAATATTTGGCCATCCTTCATCTTCGATCATGCAATCATGCAAAATCATCACCTCCCCAGAAATTCTGAGGAAAGCTACGTCGGCATGCGTAAACATCAATTATAGAAGGCAGTGATGGCGTAGCTAAGACCTGTACAGGCCAGTGAAAGGAATATCTTGGCCAGCTAAACCATTTCAACCCAACAGCTTAAGTTATTAATTAGGTGAGGTTTCAAGAGATGATTTATATTATTCTCTAACACACCTACTCAAGTAAAAGTCCTTTAAACTTGAAACTTGCACAGACTCACATTACTTTGTGTTTGATTTTTATCAAATAAATAAGGATGATGACATTCAAACTCGTGACTACTAGATTATCAAGGCTTTAATACCATGTCAAAAAACCATTTTAACCCAACAGCTTAAGTTATTAGATGAGATTTTAGGATATTATTTATATTATTCATTTACATTAAAAACGTGAGATTTTTCAAATCTTTCTTTCTCTGAATATTAAATTGCTTCTTCGCGTGTCGGGTTGTATATTGCAGCTTCCTACCCGTAATATAAAGGTTACTTTATTTGGATTATAAAGTAGGAGCAACGTGGTCCAAGGGTTGAAAATTGAAGGCTTGTGGCAGGAGTTTTAATTAGTTAATTTGTGTCAAATCAGGAATTTGCTGTCAACTGGGGACATGGAACTTCAATCGGGTTTATCTCTTAGCATTTTGATTTTGACATGGAAGTTTTTTCTTCTCAAGGCACTCGCATCGCAACTTTTGACCTCGAAAGCTAGTGGATTTGAGTGCATGGGTGGTGTTAAAGGGGGACCAATGGAATCTTGAGACTGGTGCATCTTCATAGATTTATAGCCCAAAATTTAAGTTAACTGAGGCAATTATTTGATAAGAGATATCCCACTAAAATAACCTTATTGTTGGTTATGAGCACCCTACGACCATGACCTAATAATGAATCAGTTGAAAGTCATTCCATTAATAAATGAAAAGTAAAATAAAGAGGTATAGCTTAATTAGTCTAGTTTCTAATTTGTTTTCTGGAGATTTCTAGTTTGAGTGTCATAAATTTTAGAATCATTAAAAATTTATAGTTATTGACTTTAATATCTCAAGGAATTAATTAAAATATAGATAAGCTAAGCAAGAGGGGTCTCATATAGCCAGAATTCTTTGAGCATTCATGATCGAGGTTGGAAGCTCGTAAAAGTGGCTATAAAAGACAGGTAGAACGAAGTCTCCATGCCCTTTGTTGTCCAATAAGCAATTGTTCTTGGGGACAAAGAAATATTCCCTTCTTTTCCATGGAGACAAGCAAAAGTTCAGAGACCCAGGCAAAGAACCTAATCATTTGGGGGGAAGGATGAAGGGGGAGAGATGGTTTTCACTATCATTTTGTGATCATCATCTCTTGAAAAGGAAGCTTTTTTGTTGGTTGATGGAGACAACGTAAAAGGGACGACTATGCCTTCATGGCTTTGAACGAAAATACCAGTAGTTGTGTCCACAAGGACCACACCGGGGTATTATCACCTTTTAAGTACTATATTGTTTGCTATTATTTGGAACTAATGTGAGAAAATGCATGTAGCCATCACAATAGTCGATGCTTGTGACCTTGCATGCATATAGGGCGCATTTACACCCTTTTTTAAGCTAAATTATTACAAAAAATTGAGTCAAACTATTAGCTCTTGATTATTTTTTTAGTAAAAGCTATTTTTTTAGTAATATATATACGTACATACGTACTGATCTCCCACATCTGATATTTCCAATTTCAACTGATATAGACCTGAATAGATTGGCATCACATGGCGATATTTTTTGGATAAGAGTGTTGTCCATATTGTTTATACTATGCGTGTGTGTCTCTTCATAATATATGAGCACCACGCTTTTAAAATTTTGCCGCTAGCTAGGTTACAAGCAAGGCAGTACAAGTGTACAACCAGACAATAAAGTCCGTGAGAAATTTACAAGCATGTGTATAGAGCCTGAAATTCAGAAAGAAATGATTTATGAATTTTATAGAAATGACCTCTCTCCTACAAATGATGACGTCTCGGTGACTTCAAAGATAAAAATACAAAAGGAGTTTGCAATTAATTTTATAATAACTAAAAACATTCTCTATGATCTTTGTTAATCTATATAAATAGCAAATTTGATATCAGAAAAATTGATAACTAAAAATAAAAATATCAAAAGAATATTTTTATCTGTAAATTTTCAAGGGATTTTACCGACAGAAATATTCATTCGGTATATATCGAGGAAATTATAGTGGGAAAAAAAATTAAAACGAAGCAAAAAAAAAAAATGGTTACTGTAAATTCTGTCTGTAAATTCATTGGTAAACTGTGAGCACTGTTCATCATGTCAATTACAAAGAGAATCACCGATGGAATTTTCCATTGGTATTTTCCAGAGAATTCCAGAACTGTTCACTTTCCAATTGCATTGTTAATTGTTGTTTTTTATGGACAAAATTACTGATAGATTGAAAAGTCGTTGATGTTACTTGGCGGTTTTCTGAAAAATTAAATTAATTTAAATTTTTTATTTAAATATTATAGATAGAATCATCAATGGATTGAAAAATCGTCGGTGACTATTGGCGGTTTCGAAAAAAATTTTATGAAATTAAAAATTTTAATAAAATATTACAGATGGAATTACCGATGAAATAATTAAAAAATATTAATATTTAATTATCTGTCGGTAAAAACCGTCGCTAACGCGCCTCAATAAAAGCCTGAATCCCTTTGTTTCATAAGAGACAAGCTCATTGATTGTTCTTCTACTTCTTCTTCTTCTTCACTATATGTAAAAAACATCAATATCTATTTCTTTCTCTTCTCTTCTCTCCTCATCTCCTTCTTTTCTCCTCCATGCTCGGGTATGTCTTCTTTTTTCTTTGTTCTTTTATCCTCTTAGTTTTTTTTTTAATTAATATGATTTATGAAAAAAAAATTATCTCATTAGCTTCACTAGCAATTATATTAAGGTAAGATTTTTCTTTTTTCTTCTTTTTTTCATGATTTTTTTTCACTATATTTTTTATTTTTTTTATTTTTAATTTTTTTTGTTATTAATAATTGTATAATTGTTGTTGTGAAAGTTTTTTTTTCATATGAGATCAATTTTTAGTTGATTTATTTATAAGATTTTTAAATTTTTAGCAACTGCAACTTCATTTTTTTCAAATGAATTTTTTTAGTTGAATTTATTTTTTTGTTTTATCTATATGTTGCAAATTTGTTTGAGTTGATTTTTTTTTTTTCCAAGCATTTTGATTATATATTATAGAGTGTTGATTTATGTTAATTTAATTATTTTATAATTTTATAAAATGGATTTTTTTAAAATGTTTTTAAATAATTACCGATGGTCTTTTTCAAGGAATATACTGACAGAATCACGCGGGTAGATTTTTTTACGCGTCTGTTCCGTCAGTAAATATTTTCGTAATAATTTTTTTTTAATACCAACGGATTTACCGACGAACTAAAAATTACCGATGAAAGATTCACCGGCGGAGAATTTTCGTCAGTGATTTCATTGATAAATTAATTACCAACATAATATGTGTCTTACGATGACAGAAAAATTCTGTTGGTAAAACTTGTAAATGTTGTAGTGATTATATAATAGAAAATATTACTATCACTAAGTATATAAAAAATAAACTATATTGTACTTGTTTTAATCATAAAGATATTTATTGTGTTGTTGTCACAATTTATCTAAACTAGTATATGCATGTTCGAAGATAAAGGATCACTAAACCTAGTACATTGATTTGAGATTTAAGCGTAGCAATAAGATTCAATCCTCATTTTAAAACACTGGTATTAGGACACAAAAAGATGATAACAGTGAATTTTAGCTTTGGCTCATTTTCTTAGGTTATGTCCAAAATAGACTCAAATACCTCCACTTACACTCAAAGGATCATATTAACTCAGCTCGTGTTCACTCCCAATTGTGGTAACACTAGAGAAATTCTAAACAAATATTTGCATCTATAAAAAAATATTTTCAAACATAAGCAAAACAAAAATTTACATGTTATATTTTTTATAAAGAAAATGAATGTTATCATATTGAAGGCGACTTTGTTGTAAGGATAATAGTTTATTGTATGATAGAAAATGAATAGAAAGAGAATCTTTCAACTCACGTATGAAATTAACATCTTGCAAAAAAATATATAAGTTCAAGAACATAGTTTTTTTCAACTTTTGAAGAATAGGACCAGTTTAGTGATCATATTACCCTTAGATTGACTATAAATCATATAAAAAATAGATCAAAAATATTTGTTTTTATTTATTAAAATAAAATAAAAAAATCAACATCTAATTAACATGACTCGTTAGTGATTATAATGTTAATGGATCGACCTTTTCATAAAAAAAATCAAAATACTCAAAATAAAATTTTCTTTTATTTATTTTATGAGAATATTCCTATCATATAAGAAAATTCATCAAATATGAATAAAATTCATATATGCACATAAAAACAGTGAAATATATATATATATATATATATATATATGAATTCATGATTTTTCTTTTATCAAACATTCATCCACAAATAAAAACCAATTACAATCATGCATAGAATCATCTCATTACATATAAATCAAGTCAACATATCACATCAAAATATATATCCACTCATACAAATCAATAACATATTTCAAATTATTCAAAATAAGTAAATCAATGCACTAGGGTTTGAAATCAATCTTTAAGAGCAATCGAATCATTTGATAGAAGCTGAAAATAATCAAAATAGTGACATTGATCTGTATAGTGTTGGCAAGTAGATTCATATGATGTCATTACTGTTAGCGCATTGGATCATGAGCTACCATTGATGAGGCATGTTTTTAGGCAAATCATAAGTTTATCCCTCTTTTTCTTCCTATGTTGGTAGTGAGGACCACCTCCACTTAAAAAAATGAGAGATTAATGTTGAGAATGCTTCGAGTCTTTTTTTTATTATTTTATTTTTCTCTGCATGGATGCTTGACTACCACTACTATCATGCTCTATCATTGTTGAGTTTATTAAGTGACCAAGAAAAGTGAAGATGGTGGTCTAAGCTACTATAATGCATGGTTAATGCATGGTTGTGCTGATCAAGACTAATTCGGTTAGCAACAATGAAGGAAACTTGGATGGACAATGGTGGAGGCTTTCGAGTAGAAGTTTTTATCGTGACTTGAGGAACTGCTAGGGGTTGTGCTAGTAAGGGCTTATGTTAGTTGATCAGTTATGGTAGAGATTGTTGCTAGATCTTGACAATTATTTATTAGAGAGAGAATTTTTTTTCTTTTCTTTTCTTCTTATTTCTTTCACTAACCTGGTCTTTTTTTTTCTTTCCTTCTTTCACAAATTTGGTCCTCTCTTTTTTCTCTTTTCTTTCTTATCTTCTGATTTTCTTTGTGATTTCTCTGATTCGTTTGTCTTTTGGTGGTTTTTTGTTTTTTTTTTTTCTACGGATTCTCTTAGGCTATTCTTTCTTTAAATTTTCTATGTGATTTCTCTGATTCGTTTGTCTTTTAGTGGTTCTTTGTTTTTTTTTTTCTACGAATTCTCTTAGGTTATTCTTTCTTTAAATTTTCTCTGTGATTTCCTCCCTCTTTCTCCCTTATAAATATATGCTTTATTTATAGACCTTTCTCTATTTATCTTTTCAAATTCTTATCTTTTCTCTTATATTTTATCTCATGTTCTCCTCTTTTCTTTTAAATTCGTTTTGTTTTTTGGATGGACTTAAACTCCCGTCTTTATCTTAGTCTCTCTTTTCCTTAATCACCATTTCACTCCCATTTTTTATTTTATTTTTCTTGATTTTTCTCACTTCTTATTTTTTAAGAATATATTGGAAAATAAGGGGTAAAAATAAGTTGTTACAAATGACAATCAATTGATTTGAAGGATGGATAATGGTGTTCTTACCATAGACAAAAGGTCTTTCTTTTATGTAAAGGGAATGCATCAAAAAGGGGGGGGGGGACAGAAACACAAGCTCCTTGTCCAACTAACTTCTTTATTTAAGGCTTTGTCCAAATATATTTTTATCGCAAGTATTTTTACTTATTGTTTTTCTTCGTAATTTATTCGTGTTTGCATGCAATGTATATTGAAATCTTCACACCTTACATTAAATTTTGTTCTAAATTTAATTATTTTTTTTACCATTGTTTACAATGTATCCCTTTATTAATGAACTAGTCTCGCATTCTCTCCTTGATGGACTAACCACACATCCCTTCATTAACAGACTCACCTTGTGTCCTTTTCTTAGAAGACTGATTGTGTATCCCCTTGGTAGACTTACCTTGAGCCCCTTTTTTGGTGGACTATTCACACATTCCCTCTCCTTGACAGATTGAATATGCATCCCCTTTTTGGTTGATCGATCACTTGTCCTCTCATTTATAAACCAATTGCACATCTCCTCACTTATACCTCTAAATCCAACTACTACCCCTCAAGTACACTCTCCTAGTCAAATCTGGTTTACTCATCATCAACCATGAAGATAAAACATACATGGATTAAATGTTCATATATTCTTCTATCATAATAGAGCCCATTAAATTGTGTTATGACATGCCTCAACCTCAAACGAAGCCACTTGTTTCTATGAATTACATGTCAATATGTCACAAGGGGTATATAAACACTAAATGAATCACTAAATAAAGTGAAGGGGGCTCACATTCTCTTTTTAAACCACTAATTATTGCTTGCATCTTCTTTATAAACACACACAACACAACTTTAAGGCTTTATTTATCCTAAACTAGTATTAATTTAAGTATCAAAGATTCCTCTAAAAACAACATAGAAATCTTTTTTACAAGTGCTTCTGAAGCTTAAGTTCGGCAATTTCAATCTCTAATCCATGAATCAACTTTAAAAAGACCTTGATCTTTTGAGATTTTTTTTTAACCTTATAAGTGGCATTGTCCTTATGGAATCTTGAATAAAATTCAGTTTAACTCCCTTTCTTTTTACATATTTTATTGTTGTTTCGATGATTGACAACTCATAAAATCTAATACATGAGAGGGTTACAAACTTTTCCGTCATATATGCTCTATCAACTTCTTTAAATCTCCAATAACTAGTCTAACAGGTGACTCCTCCGTTAACACCATTAGCTCTACCTCCCAATATGTATAGACAACTCTAGTTTGAGGAAGAGGTAAACTAGAGTGAGATGCAAGGATATGATCACTCGCTTATCTCACTACCACGACAAATAGAGGCGAAACTAGAATTATTTGTTGGGAGGGCCAAAATTAATATAACAAGATATAATATTTATTTTAATTTATTGTATATGAGTTGTAAAACAAAATCTACATAATTTAGTTTTATTCAAATAACTTACTACAAACATATAATGACCTTTGTATAAGGTAAAAGGTTTGGAGCAATATCAAATTGAGTCAAAGCAATGAAGTTAATTTCATCTTTATAATGTATCTATCACTTTAATGTTGTTGGTCTTTATACCTATCAAATATAAACATACAAAGTATATAAGAAACATTAACTAAAGTGAAGCATTATTTATGTTTGATAAACTTTGAAATAAAGCAAAAAAATAATAAAAAAATGATTCTTACATATTTATTTTAATTGTGCTTGTAGTTTTTTCATAGAATAGAAATCATCAATTATCATATCAATTATGAATCTTTCAGCAATCTTTTTTTTTATATAAACAATCAAATAATTTGTAAGAAAATCATCCTCCATCCGATTATGAAGTCTTGTTTTAACAATCTTCATCGTTGAAAAAGCTTGTTCAATAGGTTGTGAGTTATCAATATTTTTTTTCTTAAAAAAAAAATCAATTCTTCTTATTTTGTTCATGGTTCAATCTAAAATCAAAACATATATAGTAAGAAAAAATTGATAATTTTGGTGGCTCTGCTAAAAACAAAACATAAAAATCTAAACATAATCAAAATAAACCAATAAAATATATCTAATTAATTAGAAAAAAAATCACTATAACAAGAATTCAAAAAATAATTGGTAGAACTAGCAGATCTGAGAAAAAAAAAAGGAGCAAAAATGATAGAATTATATATAAAACAAAAAACTCATCAAATTATTAACAAACATCTCAAAACAAAACAAAAATAGATTTTAAATTTAAATTACCTTGTTTTGTTTGATGAAAAATAAATTAATTAGTGACTTTGTTTTAATTTTTTTTATAGAAAAATTTTACCCGTGATTTATATTTTTATTTATATTTTTGATTGCTACATGATTTATATTAGGACAAATTAAGTACTCTATTTTTTGTTTTATAAAATAATATTTTTATATTGCTTTTTTTTTCCACGTAAGTTAAGAATAAATTCAAAGAAAATCAAAAAGTAAAGTTAAGGCCCACCTCTTTAAAATAAAATATATAACTTCTTCTTGTATTTCATTACCCAGTAATTAAACAAAATTAAAATGTATCAAGAGAGGCTCGGGCCCTTGCTTGCTCCCCCGCTTCCGCCCCTGACAACAAACATTCTCCAAGCATTTTGTTCCTCAAGAAATCCAGTTCCTGCAAGATTCAACAACCATAGTATCATACTCCTTGAAGAACCACACCTCACGAGCAATCATGTTATAAGTTTTTATTTAAAAACCAATAATTAATATAAAAAAACATGTTTTCACCAACAAAAAATAAATAAATTATATGAGTAAGATAAGGGGGTTTTCATTAAAAAGTTATATTTTTTCTCTTTAATTCAAATCATTAATCTGTTTTTATGAATTCTATTACATTTAGTTTTTATTCAGGAAATTAATATACGGCTAGTAAAAAAAATATATGTTTCCTCCAAAACAAGGAAAAATACATGAATAAGAAAAGGAGATTTCACCTAATTATTATTTTTTCTGGGATTTAAATCATTTCCTTGTACATATATAAAGATCTATTTTAATTATTATAAAAATAAATAAAAAAAATCGAAAAACTGTCCCACAGTATCACGAAGATACACCAGCTAGCTTGTAATACATGGATGCCGGATTGCTTGAAAATACATGGAAAGCTGATATAAAAATTGTTTATAACTTGAAAGATATCTAAAGTTGACTATATTAAAGCTATTAATCGACATCCAAATCAATCAATGTTCATCGATCAAATTGATTTAAAGGTATCCCACTTTCTTCTCCTGGGCTGCTTTTTTTTTTTTTTTGATGACGATCATTACAAAAGACATAAAGCCCTTAATATGTTGCTTCTTACAGAACATTAACCTAGCTAGGTGGGGCAGATAATCAAGTGGTATCAACTGTAGACCACATAAGCTCGAGTTAATTGGATCATAATCTAAGCTCGTCGGGTCAACAGCACAAAATATAGTGCCCTTTTTGCCTTGTTATTTTCCCGATTCATGTTAGATCTCTGTCCCAGTACTGGGCCTATCATAAACCAATTACCCTTTTCTTAAACTTGAAAATATACTTCAAAAATGTGTCCGGGATGTTGTCCTGGACAGGATAATATAATAAAAATGAATATCAATAAACGAGATTAGACTACACTATACTATAGATTAGATTAGATTAGAGTGTGTGTTGAACAAGAGAAGATCAATTTTATTTTTTTTTTGCCTCGGGAACAACTTGGGATAGATCATTATCCTGTTCAAAGTGTATTCAAAACACTTAATAATTTATCCTATCCTATTCTAAGTGTACGTTAAACACATCACAATTTGTTATTTCCTCAGGGATATATGATTACATAAATGTTATTTCTTCAGGGAAAATTGCAAGCAGAATCTGCCCTCAAGGGAAAAGTGCCAAATCTCCATTGTTGTTCTATGAAAGAGCACATAACCTTGCCAATCGGTCTGCATATTAGTTTTCTCTTCACGCAAGGCATCTTATACATCAAACCACCCTCTGGTAAATCGTTGATCGAGTGTACAAGGCCGACCTTGGATGCGCCTCGGAACATGGTTCAATAAAAAATATAATAACCTCTGCAGAATCGGATCCTATCTTCAAAGGAACACACTAATGTTCTAAAACAATCTGAATTCCATGTCTACGAGGCCGAGGCCATAATTCTGGAATCATTTTAGTAGAATTAATAAACCAACTCAATTAAATAATTTAAGTTGTTATGAGAAGTTCAAGATATAATTTATTATTTTTTAATATATTTTATTTATTTATTTAAGTGAAAAATTTTTAAATTTAAAACTTATATAGGTTTATATTATTTTTTATTTATTTATTATTAAATAAATAAAAATAATAAAATTTAAACTTTTGTGTGAGCACTTGATATCATATTTTTAAACAATTAGTTTCACCACTGTGGACGAAGAAACCAACCACCCAATCCCCATCTTCTCTTCTGATAAGAACACCAGCTCCTGCCTTCCCCAGAATCCGAAGTGAGCTGCCATCCGTATCGAGCTTCCAACAAATCTTGATTGGGAAAGGACCAGGCAACCAACCAGATTCCATCTAAACGCACAGAACCAGTATGTGTTTTATTACAATCACGAGCAGATCTGAAGCCTCATCCACCTTCCTTCATCGGAGAAGTAAATTAACAAGGTGAACTCCCTTTAATCTAAGGTTCCATTCCATGGAAGATCTCCGGCTACCCTATCCACCTCGTTACACACGCTCCGAGGGAGCCGACAAGTCTGCATGAATACACTGGAATAGCCGAAATTGTATCCTCAATTATGATTTTGGTATTTCGGTAACTTCCTGTATTTTACCTAACCTCGTACAAAAAATTGTTTGGTTATAACTTATCCTCAAATAGATTGTAGGTGCAAAATGTAAAATCCATAAACATTTGGGACCATCTGAAACATTATCTTAAATGTTAGGGACCAAAGGGTTAATGCCTCACAAACACACAGGCCATTTATCTTGAAGAGAGATCAGATCCACTTCTCTCTAATGGCTTACACACACACATGCCATTGATCTTGACCTGAGCACCTGAACCAGTCATTCCACAACACACACAAACCAACCTCCCTTGCAATCTCTCTTCCACATCTCCTCGCTATCAAACCACCAAACTAGCCTCTACCCAAAGCCATAGTAAAAACCCGAACCACCCACCATCGCCAGCAGCAACCCACCATCAGCCCCTGATTTAACCGAGGTCACTCACCCACCTTCATCACCGTCTCAGCGCGAGCCACCACTCTCCAGTTCAAACCAAACCCACGCCAGCGCCGCCAGTCTTCCAACCAGCCGAACCCACCACTAGATCAGCCACTCGCCGCTGTGCTCAACACCCGTTTTCAAACCAAACCCATGCCAATTCAATGAACTCATGTGTTGGGTTTGACTAAAATTTAATTTAAATTCAATTAAAATTTAATTTCATAATTTCCTTTTGGCTCTGGTTTCAAGAATCTCTATAGTCTGTGTCTATAATTTTATAGTCTATTTTACTTCTCACCACCCACGTAATAGTGGATTTTCATGGTGGATCGAATATATCTCATGTATGGATATACTATTTAATGTGTAAAATATTTTTTAATTAAAAATATATTGAAATATTTTTAATTTTAATTTTAATATATCAAAATTATTAAAAATAATCTAAAACAATATTTATTTTAATTTTTTTAAATAAAAAAATTCAAACTAAAGAAACACACTTTTAATTATTGATTGTTTTAATATAAGTTTAGTTATCGAGGAGGATGGATGAGCAAATAGTTTTTTTTTTCTTCATTTAATTCAATTTGAAATTTAACAAAAAGAAAAGCTAAATTGAGTTTATAAAAATCAAAAATAGTTTTTTTTTTTGGCCTCCCTCTGTATCAGTTATTTATTTATTTATATCTATATTTTTTTCATTTGGTAAATTAATTTTTATGTTGTTTTAATTTGTTCAATTCATCTTTCTTTTTTTTAATTTGTTCGATCAATGTAGTATATATCTAACTTTCATCAAGTTTCAATGCTAACTATGCATATGGATTTGATATTATTAAATGCTTTTAATTCACACAAGAACTTTTTATATTCATTATTAAATATTTTTTTTTTTTATGAAATTGCTATAATATTGAACTTCCGAATGGTTGGTGGGAGAGGTAATAGAATGGTGTAGCGTCTTTGGAAAAATTGGAAGCAATGCATACAGCAGGTTTCTGGGGAATTAGATGGGTTTTGTATGTGTAGTTGTTGATTATATGTATATATAATTTTTTTATTTTTGTTTAAATTATTTTTAATTATGAAAATATGTTGGAAAACTTATATATATATAATTTTTTTATTTAAAAAAATATGTGATGCACAGCAAAACACGCACAAAGTATCCAATATGATCCAAAATAAAAAAAGCAAACCAAATGATATTGTTTTAGTTTGAAACCAAACGTCACCCGTAATTAATTGGAAGTGTTTATTTGAAGTGTAAACAAAATTACTGGACTTCCATGGCCTTACGAAGAGATAATTAAAAGAAAAACTCCTCTTTCCTTGCTGGTTTATTTTTAAGTTTTAAAAATATTTTGAAAAAATTTAAATTTTTTATTATTTTATTTATTTTAAATTAATATTTTTTTGTTGTTTTATATCATTTTAATGTGCTAATATCAAAAATAATTTTTAAAAATTAATAATAAAATATTATTTTAATATATTTTTGAGTGAAAAATACTTTAAAAAATAACTGTAATATTTATATTCTCAAACATGTAATATTATAAAACAACATCCACTTAATTAACCGAATAAGACTTTTTTTTTTTAATTTTAGTATTTAAAGCTATTACATCTTGACTAATCGGATCAAGTATGTACTAAAAAATAAAACTCTCCAAACAATAATATGCTTTATATATAAATTTTAAATTCAAAATCTTATTTAAAAAAAGCCACTTGAAAATTAAACGAATATATTGAGAGCACCTTTTCCATCCCTTTCACCGGCCTTAATGCTTCCTCCCTTTTGTCCATATAAATAAATAAGCAAATATTAAACAAGTAATTTACTAGTTATGGACGTTAAATCAAGTGTGATTGTTTATTATTGATATTTTTTAAAGGATTTTTTATTTAAAATATATTAAAATAATATTTTTTAATTTTTTAAAAATTTCTATCTTACATCATCACATTAAATTAATCTTTAAAAAAAAACCTACTTGTTAAATTACGTGTGTCGTGTGGAGGCGATCATTTCCTCTGCTTAGAATATTAAAGCAAACCCTAATTTAGAAACTCTGTCATGTCAGTCATACCAAAAACAGATATTTCCGGCTATGCCATCTGCTAAGAATAATTAATGGCTGTCATTAGACATTTAAAACCTCATAAGATTGATTAGAAATTGATCTTTTAATGGGTCCTTTTCTACAGATCTTCTCCTAAACAACTATTTAGCTAGCATTATTTATTTGGGTTTACACAGCTAATAAATTTTCTAGAGACAGGCAGCTCTTACGACATGATGTTTTCTTTCACATCCCGCAAGTTATTCGTCATGCATGACCCAAGATCCTCGTGGCCCATTATTGACTGCATGCTCATTGCAGTAATTACTTAATATTTTAGAAAAAAGCCTCAGGTCAAGCTAGATATATGCTTTTGATTTTCTTTATTCAAAAAAAAAAAAAAAAAAACCTAGCTATCTTTGTCTTCGGCACCGTTTGTCTCTGTGTTGCAACCTGTGTTTTGGCAAATTTTATTATTTTTTTTTTGCTAAAATTGAGTGCGGTTTATACTTTTTGGATCGTTTTGATGTGCTGATGTCAAAAATAATTTTTAAAAAATGAAAAAAATATCATTGACATGTATTTCAACACGAAAAATTATTTAAAAAACAACAACTACCATACTATCAAACACGCTCTTCTAGTCATAGCAAGGCCACAGAAAGTGGTGGGATTTTGCTATGAATGTCGTCAGGCATCCATGGTTTCCCATTGAGAAAAGGAAATGGCCAAATCGGACGAAGGGCAGCCAAAAAGAGGTAGGCCAGGAAATGTCTACCTGGCTACGTATTTTCCAAGTCTTTTTGCCGTAGGGGTGACTGTCGGTCGTGGAAGCGTCCATCAATCATTGAAGCTTCCTTCGTTGATGTGTTCTGGCTTTTGGTATTATCCACTAATAAATTACATGAAAATTCCAATGCTGCTTTGATTTCCATTAAGCAGCATCTCATATACAGTGTTTATTGCGTAATTTAGATCTTCTAACAGGAGAATGAGTGATGAAAACTAGTCCCTTCCATTTCTAGATGGTTTTTTTTTATAAAAAAAACAACTCCATTGTTATATGATATAAGAAAGCTACTCCTTGTTATGTGGTCCGAAATCCTTTGAATCTCTGATTAATTGAAAAACAAATATCTCGTATCTATTTACAAATGTAAAAATAAAAAATTAATCAACAATTAAGTGCTTATGTATTTATATTACATATGAGTATAACAAAAAAGGTCATTAAAAAAACTATGAAAAGAACTACTTTGAAAACTTAAAAAAAAGAAGAAAAAAAAGATTGAATAGCCTAGAAAAATATCAAATGGAAATATATAAGGTTGAGTATCCTAGGATTCTTGTTAACCTGGGTACCTAAACACACACAATAGTTTGATATTCAAGTAGAATTAGCTATTTTTATATTTTGGAACTATATTGATGTCACAAAGACATCACCATGAATGTCTTGCTACCAGAAACTAAAAAAGCATAAATTATATCTATCACAAACAACAATCACCCATACATGTAGCTCTAATATTTTCCTTCCAATTAAGATATCTTTTCAGATGATATCCATGTGTCACTTTATATTCTCTAAGAACATTTATAAAATGAGTGACACTAAAAAAATCTTAACATTTAATAAACTTAATCGATTCATCAGCACTCATATTAAATGTCTTACAATTAAAGCCACTTGTAGAATCAACAATCTTCTTTTTCTACTTCTTTAGATCCCTCTTACTTTCATCTTCATCATCTTCATTACTACTACTAAAAGTTTCTTTACCTTCAACATCAATAACATTTTCATTACCAATTAACTTCCATTTATTTTTTAAATATGCTACACCATCCAATATTTGACCAAAACAAGCATCTTCTTGTAAACTATCAATTCATTCATCTTCATTTGCATTCAAGAATCCAAACTCTCCTTTTCTTGAAGAAATATAATCTTCATTATCTTTACTAGAACCATCTTCCTGGTAATCTTTCTCATATTTAATACCATCCTTTTCACTTTTCATATTATAATCTCAACTACTCATACATTTACTAGAACTGTAGGCACCAATTTAAAAATCAACACCATATTTTTTTCATCACTACCTATACCTATAGTTGTAGTTGCACCCTATTCAGTACCAAAATAAACGCCACCATTATCTTTATCAAAATCTAAACCTTATTCTCCAATAACCAATATAAATCTATTACCATCATTTTTGGAAAATATTTTATTCTAGAAGACCTACCAACAACATTTAGATTTCATGTACAACATTTAATCATTTTCATTTGTAATGGAGCAGTATTAGGGTCAACATCAATATAAATATGGATTTCTTCTTCCATTTCTACTTCATGCATATTCAATGTTTGCACTATCGAGACATCATCAACTAATGTCATACCTTACACTAAACTCATGTGAGTCCACATCGTAAACTTGCTTACAAATGAACAACAGGTCTATATAAAACATATGCCTAGACAAGCAATTTCTTATAAATTATGAAGCAATTTCATGATGTATAATAATGTTGAGTAATTTTTTCCTACAAAATTAAACACTAATTAAATATTTTACAACAAAAGAATACAAAATAGGGTTATATGAACAATAACCATAATTTTATGAATTTGTTTTTGTTAAATCAAGAAAACCAAACAATATTATAAGAAAATAACAATAATCAACTATCACTAAACCCACCAACTCAATTATTGAAGTCTTCATATGAGAAAACAAGTGAGATGACATGCCTTTTTGTTGTCTCATTCTCAATGAAAATAGTATATAAGAGAAATTCCACAACCTGATGATGTATACAGACACCTAAATACCCTAAAAGATAATCGTCCATGAACCATCAAAGCTTTAATTTTGTAGAATTTTAGGTTTAATCAAGCTGAGATTTGCACAAATTCTGTAGAGCTTTTGCTTAGAAATCATAAGTGTAGAGAGAGAGAGAGAGAGAGAGGGATAACATTGCGTTTGTGGATATAATATGTAGGAGGTTAGTTTGGTCATTTTGCATGATTTGAAATTTCTTTACTAACTGATGATGTTTTCTGTAATTTACAAAATAATAAAGGTAAAGTGTAAAATAAAGTAAACTATAGGATGCTTGGGGTAATTTTTCTTTTTGTTTCAATGTCAAATTTGATCATTATTTTTATGATTGCTATTTATTTTGTTCTAGATCCTTTTTTTTAATAAAACTTTCTTTTTCAATTTCATACCTCAATATCTTATTAAAAAGAAATTTGGCTTCATGAATTTTGTTTCTTTCCTTTTATGGGGTAATTTTGACCTTAGGACCCGTGTGAAGGGTTTAAAAAGTTAGTCCAAGTTGACTTAGGTTTTTTTAGGTCTTTTTTTACAATTAATTTTTTTTTTCAATTTCATCCTTCAATATTGAATATTTTTTTGTTTATATGGTTATCCCAATCTCATGTGTTGGGTTGCATGTTTGACGGGTTAACCAAAGTTGACTCAAGCTAGTTGTTTTGTTTGATTTATGTATTGTCATTGCTTTTTTTTTATTATTATTATTATATTATTAAATTAACCAAACTTTTTGGATCTAGTCAAGTCAATGACCTATATTTCAATTTTTTTTTTTAACACGCTACAATTGTTTGAACATCATATTTTTATGTTAGAAAAATTTTGGTTTGGCTTGCAGCATAGCACAGGCCACCAGTTTAATAATTATTCTACAAAATGCCATGTAGTACATAATAATGTATTTTCTAACAAACTTTTATCAATACACACGTGTGCTCATATTAAACTTTATCTCAATATTTGATATTAAATTATTTTTTACATATTGATATTTTTTAATATATTAAATATTCTTAAACATTGATATATTATTTTCTAACAATATTACATTAAAGTATGTACTTTTGTTGGTAATATATATTTATAGTTTGAGCTAGAACATAATTTCCAAATATCCTTTAACTCACTTTTAATTTTGACAAGGAAATAATTTTGTTGACTAGTTTTCAAAATTTTTGATAAATATTGAAATTTTTAAGGGATTATTTGGAATATTTTATTTTATTTTCTAAAATTATAAAATTTTCTTTGTTAAGCATTTTTGTTTTGGTTTTTATCGATAAAAAGTACATTGATCAAATAGATACTCAGCTATCGTGATTGTTACTATTATATTATCAAAATTGTGTCCCTTATCAATCTTTGTCTTACCTTCAAAGACACTACACTCAACCTTATATTGACCTTTATCCCCCAATACCTATTCTCAACTCAAAGTATGGGTGTTGCATAATTGATTTCTACCTTAAGTTAAGCTTGGCTCAAGATCACTAAAAACTCAATCGTGGCCTTGACCACAAATGCACCATGTTGGAATTTGTTTTAAAACATGGTTAATTGATATATTTGAGGCAAAATAAAAAATGGACTTTACTCATTTTTGTGTTAGAATTTTATTATAATTTAATTTTTAACACAAACTCTTTAACATAAAATATTAACATGATTTTAAAAAAAAATTATAAGTTAATGAGAAATTAATTTAAAAAAATCTTTGGTTGACATGTTTTGATAAAACTCAAAACCCTCTAAAAGCATTATATTTCATATAAAAAAGAAACAAAACTTTCGTAGGCTGCGTTTGTTTTCTAGAAACTGGTTTTCGGGAAACCACTTTCCAAACTTTTCTGCGTTTATTTGCCATTAAGAACGTTGGTCAACGGAAAACACTTTCTAGTAAAAAAAAAATTTGGCTTAGTTTTCAGGAAAGTGTTTTCCTTTTATTTTAGGTGGAAAACATTTTCCATAAGTTGTGAAAAATTTAGAATTATCATATTATTTGCTGATTATATCAAATTTGGTCCTCAAACTTTTGATTGCTATATATATTTTGTTTTGAATATTTATTTTTCAATTTCATTCCTTAGAATTTAATTTTTATATTAATTTTGGTCCTTATTTTTATAATTATTAATTACTTTTCCCTTATCATTTTTAATTGAATTTTTTTATCTATCAAATTTGGTCCTCATTTTTTTTATTGTTACTTATTTTATTTGAAATAATTTATGAAATGTTAATTATTATTATTATTATTTTAATTTCTTCATCTTTCAATTTTTTTATTTTTTAGATTTGATCTCTATTATTTTGATTATTATTTCTTTTATTTGAGATAATTTATGAAATTATATTTTTTTTCAATTTCATTCTCATTCAACTTTTTAATTTATATTTTGTTCCTTTTTATTTTAATAAACTTGAAAAAAATAAAACATTAATAAGTTATTTTCTAACTCATTTTCCATTACATAACCAAACAATAAAAAGTGTTTTTCAACTTATTTTCCATTACACTACCAAACATCGGAAAATAATTCACTTTCACGAAATTCACTTAAAAAAAAAAAACTACTTTCCAGCAAAGAAATGAGGTCTTAGTATTTATAAAGTGAAAAGTTGGAAAGTTATAATTGAGCCCAAAGGGCACCTAAGCTGTTAGAGGGGAGAGATCCTAAGCAAAGTAGACTTTGAGCTTAAACACATACATAAACACTCATGCTCGAGCTTCAGGTTGAGCCTGAGTTTGGATTTATTATAAAATAATATTTTGAGCCATAAAAGGTTATTTTTTCCCAATTGAAACTTGGACTTGGGCCTAGTCCATGAAAAATTATTTCTTCTAGTCTATTGTTTTGTCCAGTTTACCCATGAACATTAACAGTCTCTTCTAGAAGCATTTCTTGTAAATTTAAACAATTTTTTCAACTAATAAATTCAGATTTATGACCATTATATTCATATTTAATTTTTAATTTATGGCGGCTAATAATATATTGATAATGGTGGAAACTAATTCTAATTATTACTAGAATTAAATCTTTGACCTTTTTAACTTCTAAAATTCAATATAAAAAGAGGGTGAAGAAAGAGTTTCCAAATATTTTTCAGTTATATAATGAAATAAAACGAAAAAACTATATATATATATAGTGTTTTTTGTTTTTTTTTATACCTTGTGTTTCCTCTTAAATTTTGAGCTCGAGTTCACTTTGATGAAAGATAATTAAATCATTTTACTTTGGTTTAAAGACCTTATTTAGAAGTGCATCTAAACTAAAATCATGGTGTTAGAATCTTGGGAGGCATATTACAAACATGAAAATATCCTAGTTGCACAAAGTAATGAGCAATAAAGCCTTAAGGATAAATAATTCATTCTTTACAACAAAAAAGTTTCATTACTTTAAAATACATCAAAAAGTAAGTATCATCCTTTGTTTTGATTTAAACATGAATCCTTTTATTATTAGTAAGCTTGCTAGAAATTTGAATTAATATCAATTGCAAGTTTGAATATATTTTTAGTATGCATGTTAAAATTCTATCAATATATTTGTGTTGAAAATATATTTGTCATAAGTTTTTTTTTTTTACATGCTTATTTATTTAAACTTGTATACACATTAGGCTTTCCTTAAATATTTTTTATATTTTGAGTGCTCTTATTATAATAAATTAAACACCTTTATTTACTGATTTAATACAATTAAAAATTTGAATAACACAATGTACTTGGTCTTAGACTGATCATGGTAAACCAGACCATGTGATCTCAAACCCGAATTGGTGGTGTCTCAAGTCTCTCCCTAATCTCAATCCTTGTTGGCTACGAATCTAACCGTGATAGCACCCTCAATTACTTAAGATTTGACTCCAACTTTGACTCCGAATTGATCTCATTTAGACACTCAAGCACCTCAAACCTAACCTAATCGATGGAGTTATAACATCCCAAACTCAACGATCTTAATATGTCCCAAATTTTATCCTTGATCGACCTTTTAATGCCCTAAACCCAACAACTAGAATCAAATACTTTAGTTGCCCAACCACCATGTTACCTAGCCTAGTATATTATTTACTAGCACATTCAGTTGTGCTTCGCTGTTGGTTAGACTATTCTTTTTTTGAAACTTAAAAAAAATGTTAATAGTATGGATATTTTTTTGACAGTATCATTAAATCCAATCAAAGTGGTTTGATTTTGAAAAATACCAACCCAGCTCCCTTGTCTAGCTCAAGTTTCAAATTAAACCGCGTGAGAGCTGACCTAATTTTTTAAAAAAATAATGAGATGATGCTAAATTGAATCGATCTCGATCACATTGCAACCTAGGTCATGAACTTTAATAGGTTTAATAACTTTATTGTTTTTGTAAATTAATTTTTATTTAATTTTGTGATAAAAATAGATGCTTGCAAAATCAAGCACCAACCCTAAAAAAAAAAAAAATTATTTGAGATCATGATAACCTTATAAAAAATAGATAAAAATAAATCATGAATTTTATTTCCCAACCAATCAAATATTGAAGAAGAGTGAAATAAAAAAAAACAATCAGAAAAATTAAAGGACCAAAAACTAAAAAAAAAACATATCAGGTTTGATGGGCAAACCCATCAATCTAATGAATCAAATAACTCGGGTCAACATATCAAACCTGTAAACTAGGTAATGGACTTTATTGGGATTAATATTTTTTTTCTCTAAACTATTGTGTATTTAACATATACGATCACAAAATTAAGCATCAAACAAATAATGAGATTTTTTTAAGACTATAATAACCTCATATAAAGCAAAATGAAATAAATTATGAAAAATATACAATAAAAATTTAATAACATATTTTTTTTTGAAACTATTTTTTTAACTATATGATAAAAAGATAAATATATGATCACATAATTGAGTTCAATTAAAAAAAATAAAAAATAAAAGGCACCTCCTAAACCCGCGGACTGGGGTAACTAGGACTACCTTGTCAAACTCGCAAAACCAGGTGATTGACTCTACAAAATTTAATAACCTCGTTTCTTTAAAATCATTTTTTATTTAACTAAATGTTTTAAAAAATAAATTATACTGCGATGCTGAGCTATTTTTCTGATACTAACATGATGCTGATATATTGTTTTGATACTACAATAACCATATAAAAAGTAAAAAGAAAATAAATTATTAACTCTAAATTCTAATAAACACATAATATAAAGAATAAATTTTAAAAAATCAATAACAAAAAAAAAATTTAAAATAAAATAATATTATAGATTACTATTGTAATCTACCGTGCTCACCCCCCCCCCCCCCCCCCCCCCCCCCCCCCCCCCCCGGTACCCAGTGAGACCCGTAAAGGATATGTAATTGGATTTGATTTGAAATCCTAGCTCTCTTAAAATGAGTAGCACTACGCTATATTAATTTAAAGACACCCTTTATAAACACATGTTGTTCATGTTATATTCTTTTCTTATTTCAAAATCTTTGAGTATTTGACGGTGCAAGATAGCAAATAATTAAGGATTCTTTTTGAACATGTGAAGCATGGTTTAAATTAATATGATGAACCTTTCTTTGATTAATATTTTAGCATTAAATAGCAATTGTTAGAGAAAACCTTTTCTTTCGGCCAAATTATACCTTATAGCTGTACCAATGTGATGGTTGTTCTGTCATTTATTGAAGAAAAAAAAAAATTGACAATTGTTAAAGAAATCCTTTTCTCTTCTAGTCTGACTAGACTTGGTGCCCATGCTTTGCCTGGGATCAAACTATATATATATATATATATATATATATATTATAAAAACTAATGTTCAAATATCAAAATGAAATAAGAAAAGGGCATAAAAAAACTGGTCATGCCAAACCTATAACCACAATAATTAGAATTGAGTCAAACCTGTAGCTCAAATCATGAGTTTGGAACAATTCAATTAAAAAAATAAAGAGAATTATGAAGTTTTTTTTTTTAAAAAAAAAACATGATGATTTTTTAAATCCGTGATCCGAGTCATTAGATCTAAAGCAACCTATCTAAACAAACCATGAAATTCAATTCTCAATCAATCAAATATTAAAGAAAAAAAAATGAAAAAAACAATTTTTAATTATACAAAAGATTAAAAAAAACTATGAATTAAAACAATGAGTATCAAAATTAAAACACAAGAAAGTTTATATTTAATGTAAGGGTTAAAATGAAAAGAAAAATCAATTTAATAAAAGGATCAAAAAAATCAAAAGAATGATAATCGAAATTAACATAAAAAATAAAAACAATATTTTGATTGAATAGTGAAATTAAAAAGAATAATAACTTTTACAAAAAAACCAAGAAAAAAAAGTTAAAATTCAAAACAATGAAGATTAAATTGAAATACATAGTACCATCAATTTAAATTGAAGGGTGAAATTGAAGACCAATAAAACTTTTACAAAAATATCAATAAAAAAATAGAAATCCAAATAATAAAGACAAAATTGCAAAATATAATATCTAATAAATTGAGATTGAATGATGAAATTGAAAATAAATAAAATCTCTATAAAAGAAACAAAACCAAAAACCAGAAATCAAGAGAGTATGACTGAAGTTGAAATACTAATAACAAAAAGAGCCAACTTGTAATTTCAGAGGAGTGAGAAAAGAAAATTAAAAAAAAAACCCACGTGCGATAAACTGGATAACCACTAGAGACATGCATCTCACGAACATAAAAAAAAAATATGACGAGGCATTGAAAAACATGATAAAAGCGTATTTTTAGACCACACATGTTGCACGAAGAGCATGAACATCTCTCACATGCCTTCGAGTGTGTCACACGTGAATGTCCCTTTTTATTTTGTCAAATACCAAAGTGCATTTTGTTTGTTAATTTCTATCTATGTGGAGAAAAAAGAAAGAAATTTATTTTTCATTTTCTTTCTTTTCCTGTTGTCTTTCTTTCTTGATAGTTTCTTGCCGAAATATTTTGGCACTTGCTCATTCCATAAGGGCCATATATTCTATGCTGGGAGCCCACACAACTTTTGCTGTAGTGTCGGCCGTCTTTTGAATCTTATAAAATCCGTGTGTAACAAGTAGAAGAGTGTTTTTGTTTTTGTTTTAACAGTAAAGTATAGCATTTGAACTACACAAATTTCATAGTATATTATTGATTTTGCCCTTCCTAAACAAAAACAATAAACTAGCTATTAGGGGTAAAAAGGTAAAAAGGTTTTTTCATTAAGATCCACAGGTTATTATCATATTAATTAGAGAGAAATATATTTTATTGTAATTTTTTTAAAATAGTAAAATGACTTAATTATTTTTAAAAACAAAAAATAATTAAACTGCGTGTAGCGGCTTCTTAATGTTTTTCACTTTTTGTAATATAGTAAAATAACTAAGTTACCTTAAAAAATAATTTATTAAACCTAGAATTGAAGGGATCTTTTGTATTTTTATTATGGTGTTTTTTCTTGTTATAATCAAGTTAATTTAGGAACAATTAAATAATTTAATAAATAAAAGATATTATTTTTATTTTTTTATTTTTTATTAAATTAAAAAAGTTTAATTTCACAAAGAATGATTTTCGGCATCGTCGCACATCCTTTTATATTAATTTTAGAATTGTTTCGATGAGTTTTTTTAAGTGGTGAGGCGATGCTCATGGTAAAATACAATGAATTTTTTACGCGTTAAAAAAAACAACACTGATGAAATTTCAACCCGTGATTTTTTTTTTTTTTTTTTTTTTTTTTTCTGATGATGGAAAGTGACCCTTGATTTCTGCTTCTGTAAGCATGCATCTCACAAGTTGCGTTCTCTTAAGCTTTCTCAACTGCTTTTGAAAAATTCCAGTTACTTTTATCTTTATGGTTTGATACATTTTTATATATGTTATAAAAATTTTTCATGAAACGTTTAATTAGATAAATGATGCAAAATTTAATAAAAATGATTTCAGATTTCATGATCTTCAGCATAAACTGTGATCGGATCCTCTCGGTTTTTGGAACACTCCAAGAAGCGAAGTAGCCACCACATTATTTTGTCATTTGGGATAACCACACCCCTAGCTATTATTTTATTTGATGGTGATGTTGTGATTATTTTTTAAAATATTTTTTATTTAAAAAATATATTAAAATAATATTTTTTTATTTAAATAGTTTTTTGATATCAATTCATCAAAATAATTTAAAAATATAAAAAAAATTTAATTTTTTTTAAAATATTTTTAAAACATAAAAATAAACAATCACATAACTAAATAGTTGCATAGATACCTAATGTTCATGCCTAGTTGTAAAACCGGCTCGATAAAATCTGGTTAATATAATATTTAGATTAATCCAGAAATAACTATGTTTAACTTGGTTATAAACTCAAGCCGATCCGCAATCCGATTAATTTAGGACAAAACTTAGCCCTCAACTTGTATATTGTTTTTTAAAATATAGACATTAACCTGAGTTGAGTCTTATAAAAATGGTACACGGTATACAGTTACATAATTTAGACTAATAATATCATTGGTACATATCATAAATATGTAACTGTATTCTTACTCATAATCTACTCGTTAATATATTTTTAGAGCTGGAGATATCTTAAAAACCAATCCAGCACTGTGCAAAAGAAGCACCAGATTTGCGTAAAAACCACTTGATTGCTTCACCTTCGTCGGCCTCTTCTCTCTCTGCCTCCCCCCTCCTTCCCTCTCTATAACTTCAATTCTAAGTATGATTTACCCCTCTTATTATCTTTAAATCATTAGAAGAGATTCTTGGTTTTTTTCTCTCATACAACATAGGCATAAATGTATACCGAGTCCTCATTTATAGCTCTCCATGTGTGAGCCATTTAAGTGATCGTATATCATCTTGTAATTATATAGTTGCTGCTGCATCTGCTTGGAGTTTTCATCGATAGTTTTCTGTCCTATCACTCTAATATCTGAAGCCAAAAATGGGACGGCATTCTTGTTGTTTGAAGCAAAAATTAAGGAAAGGTTTGTGGTCACCTGAAGAAGATGAGAGACTGTTCAATTATATAACTAGATTTGGTGTTGGTTGCTGGAGTTCTGTTCCTAAACTAGCTGGTAACAACTAATCATACTCTGTTGACATTTTTGTCTTTCTTAATGTATGAGCTTCAATATCTTGGTTTTTGAAAAGGGTTAAACATTAAGAGCTGTTTGATTTGATTCTTGCAGGTTTGCAAAGGTGTGGAAAGAGTTGCAGATTAAGATGGATAAACTACTTGAGACCTGACCTTAAAAGAGGAATGTTCTCACAGCAAGAGGAGGATCTCATAATCAGCTTTCATGAAGTTTTGGGTAACAGGTATGTATTGATCCTATAAAATCAACTAAAGAAATCTGAAGGTTGAACGTTTGATTCACCAATGGAAATGGGCATTCATTTCTTTTGGGATTTTAATTGCAGGTGGGCTCAAATTGCTGCACAGTTACCAGGAAGAACAGATAATGAGATTAAGAACTTTTGGAATTCCTGTCTGAAGAAGAAGCTTATGAAGCAAGGAATTGACCCAGCAACCCACAAGCCTCTAGGTCAAGTGGAAGTGAAGGAGGAGAAAATTTGTACAGAGAAGGCATCTTTCCAAATACCACAGTACTCTAAAGGCTTACCAATTCTATCAAACTTCTCTGCACCAGAGCCAGCATTTATCATTAATGACACAGCTTGCAATAGCAGTGGGTTAACAGAAGCTTCAAGAGAGCAATTTATCAACAAGCAAGCCTATGATCCTACAGCCTACTTTGAATTCCCGCCCAGTGTTGTTCCAACAGGGTATGATTCAAACATTTCAAGTGCGTATCATCCAACTGTTAGACCGCTCGATCAAAACCAGTTCGAAACAAGTTCTAACTTTGTATTCACTTCAATGCCAAGTTTAACAAGTTTTGACCACGGAAGCATGAGCGGGACAGATTTCTCCGACAACTCGGCTTCAAGAATGAGTTCAATGTTCTTGAATGAGGCAAAGGAAAGTTCCAGTAACAGCTCAAACATCAGCAATTATGCAGGATACCGGATGGGCAATATGGTGGAGAACGCAGCAGGTTTCTCGTCATGGGATTCTGATGACAGGTTAGAGTCAGTGCTCCAATATCATCAGGTCAATGGGATCAAGACAGGGGAATTGAAGCCAAGTCCATGGCATGAAGCTGGACAGCTCCATGCTCATCAGAATTCAGTAGATTTCAGTAGCTGTCCATTAACGTCGCTATCAGAAGATCTAAAAGGAGCAAATTTCGATGGCTTCCACCAGATATGAACTGTAGATTCATTATTTTATCTCTCCTCACTCTCCAAACAAATACATGAGATGTTTGATCGTACAGGATTGTTTGAGATTGTTTCTCTGATTTTTCTTTATTTTTTGGTTAACAAAATTAAAAGAAAAACAAGTCTAAGCTGATGCTGTTTCTCTGATTTTTTTTTTTTTTTTCTGTAATGCTCCTTCTTGTTTTCAGTATACTTCTCTTCTGTATTTGTTTTCAGGGCAGTTGAAAATAATGCACTTACAATTTCAAGAGTGAAAACTAATTTTGAGGTCATAATATATCTTTAATTAGCTGGTGGCTAACTAATCATCATTATTATATATTAGTTATAGTGCCATTTTCATGTCTGTCTTTTGCCTGCTTAAGCTACACACACACACACACCACTTGATAGCAAGAACACAACCCATCAATGGAAAAGTTCTAATCAATTTCCCCTGCAGAAACTTTCAACAGCAGACCAAGTTTGACTTCATGACCATCATTGTTTCAAGCGTATATCAGTATGAATATGATATAAAAGGTAATTTTATTGAAAGTAAATAGAAATAAACCGATGTATAATCAGAGAGGTGGTGGGGTAGGTCTAGAAGCACCGGCAGAGTTTTAATAACAAGATTATCCTGGGGACTGTTGTCGTATACTCGTATCTGAGATGCTGATTTCCTAGCATATGATCCAGCTGCTATTCCAGGTCCCTCCATGTCCATGCATTGGTGTGGTGAGTCCCTCCAAAAGGCTTAAATTGGCTGGCTGTCCTCGCTAGCTCTCTCCATTATTGGAGAGAGATGTCATAGAGATATGGATAGATAAATAAATTACAGAAAGAGAAAGACTTGAAAAAAACCATTGGCAAGGGTCAACTAGAGTAACGTACACAGAAGGTCCAAAAGTGTTCAATCATCTTAGGTTTCAGTGCTTTCCAATATGGATATGTGCAAACTAACATACAAACGACTTGATCTGTGCCACAACCCCCAGAACTCACTGTTGCATTTCTGAGCCATAGCTCGGAAGCATGGCCTCGGTGTGCTTTCTTGGTCAGGGAGAGAGACAGCGATATATAACCAAAGGAAGTGCCAATTCAGGGCATGTCCTTGCCAATCCTCTGTGCTATACATTTCCATGTTTGTGCCCGAAATATGCCTAAATCCGAATACTCCATCACTGTTTTCATCACAAGAAGTTCTTGGTGGTATAAAAGTGTAAGTCTAGCTAGCGGGATAGATAGAGGTGGTGGGTCAGTGTAATGAAAACAGAGGCTGCTCTCTAATTCTCTACCTGAGAAAGTCAAAAAGTCTAAGCCTCGATCCATTAAGCTTGGAAGATAACGTGGTTGGGACCGACACATGCATTTGCTACATGGGAGCCATTCTTTGTTTGCTATCAACACCACCCCCAAGACGTTCACCGGATGGTGCTAAATTGAATGTAGCCTGATCAGCTAACCTTGAGGTTATGATCAAGTCATTTATGCTAGCCAGGTATCAAGTAATTAATCAATCGTGGCAGTATTTATTATGAACAGCACGTAGCAAATTGAACCATCTTGCACGTCTTTCTCTGTGGTTGTCTGGTAGTGTTGTGAATGTTTTTTAAAGTGTTTTTTAATTTAAAATATATTAAAATGATATTTTATTTTTAAAAATAAAATTATTTTTAATATTGGTATATCAAAATAAATAGAAAACATTCAAAAAAAATAAATTTAAAGTAACTGAAAAAATTAATTTTTTTTTTTTTTGAAAAATGTTATTGAATCGTAAAATCAGACTGGCTAGATTCTTCTTCTGCGCGATCATAAATTGAATGTAATTAATGCCTGCAATAGGAAACAACGTATACAGCTCCAAGTTTCCCAAATAAATTTTTGCATTTCCTAATTAGGAGTGTGGTGCATGGTGATTTGTTGATATCTAGGCCACACGCCGGTGGCTTCTTAAATATCTCTACCGACACCGGTGGCTTCTTAGATGAAACGTTCGTCAGGAAAAGCGGTGTTCAAATTCGATTTAATTAGCAAGAGAGTTTCAGGCATAAACATCCTCTCCAAATCTGCAAGAAACATGTGATCATAAAGGATCAACAAACGCACCGTTCAACTCTCTCAAAAAGATAACAGTTGACATGATGCCGGATAACAGTTGACAAATCTTATGATGCCGGATAACAGTTGACATGGTTCAAATTATCGAGGTGTAATTTGTAAACAATTATGATGCCGGATAACAGTTGACAAATCTTAACCAATAGAAAAAAATCACATCTTGTCCGCCATGGATTGATTGTTCTAACATGAGCAACAAGCGCAAGTCAAACAAGATCATTATTAAAGGATTGATGAAGGGAGAGAGGCACTAACAGTCGATAAAATTAAACTTTCCATATCGATGAGCTACAATAATTTGTTTCCTGGGTGTTCAGTTGACAAAGTTAATTACTTGACTTCATTTCTTAATTTAAGGAGATCAAATAATGCTTTGTTAGAGTAATGCTATATGTGAAATAAATCAAAGATGATCATATTGATGAGGACACTGAGAGTTCTTGAATTTCACATGCCCCACTAATCACATGTCGTGTAATAAAATTGGCTCCTCTCAAGTTGAAGTTATCATGATTATAACCAAAATTTTATCGATATATTTTTATTAATAAATATCAAATTAAGAAAAATATATAGGTATAAATTTTCTTGAATTCTCGGGCGTGCTTGACTGGTATGCATTAGAGCCACACATGTCGCGATGGAGGCACGCTGAGTCTGGTACTAACTAGACTCAGTCTAGGACTGAGGGAGCTTAAATCTATTATGGCTCATCATTTCTTCATCTTTGGCAAGATAAAATAAATGAAATATAGCTCATAATATAACTCAAAATATCACAAAGATAAAGTTACACTCTGGTTCCTTATCTTCATAAAAGAATAAAATTTATTGACTATAAATATACCATGAGATCTTCATTATATATGTTCACAATTTTCATTCTCTATTATAAATATATTTTTAAAATATCTCTCTATAATATTATTATATTTTCTCTTTCTAAAAAATGTTTTTTTAATTTTCTTAGTTATTTTTATATTCCTTTTCTAGTTAGGTTTTAAAATTTTAATTATAAATATTATAATTTTAAGACTTGAAAAACCACAATTTTCCTTCTTTCAAGGCATGTTATGTCACATAAAGTATGTGATGAGAAAAAAAAGAAAAAAACGAGTCCAGCATAGCTGACCATTAACACAACGCTAATAATATATTATTGAATAAAAGATAACTATAAAATAGAAAGAAATATAAAAAGGCTAAAAGAAGGTAACTTTAATCTAATGGTCAGATAACGAAGTTGATGGTATGCTTTAGATAATGATTGGGTAAAACGACACCGACATGGCCTCTAATTTCCGGTAAATTATATAAAGTCAATGTATACAGCAAAGTTCATGAATCTAATTAGAGGAGCTATCATGAAGATCACCATGGCTGCCTTTTTTTTCTTTTTATTATTTAAAACATCTTGTATGACCCCCGTACCGCCGACACGTCATTCTTACAATCACACATGACAGGCTGTCAGAGAGAAAATTCTTGGGCTCAGTGCAGCTTTGGCATCCTTGAAAGTTCCAACCATTTCTTTTACAAGCTTGCTATATATGAGTTATTTCTACGAATGTACGAAAAGCAGCTTCCTCACCAAGTTCACATCGTGATTTTATTAATACGTTTAGCTGACGAGGGCATGGGCCAGGATCATATTATGTAATTATTATATTATAATTATAAGAAGAGCTAAAACGTGTATTGTTTTTACTGTTTTAACTTTATTTTTTTATTTTTTTATATTAGATTGTAATAGTGAAATGTTTTGAAATTTCCATTTTTATTCTCTAATCAATTTTTTATTTTTTATTCTTTTTTAAATAGTTATTAATTCTATATTATATTATACATGTTTAATTCTCGAAGAGATTAGTATGGTTCATTTGTAATTTTTATATATTAAATTTATTTTTATAAATAAAAAATATTTATTTCTATTAATATTTTTAATATATGGAGCCTTGCATAGTATTTTTTTTATTCAAAAAATCTAATGCACGTGTCGATTTTTATTTCAAATTGATTTTAAAAATAAAATCAGTAAACACAACCAAGCAAATAACTTATGTTGCGATATTAAATCTCTTATTCTATATTTATCTCTTATTTTTTTTTTAATTTTGTTTTTGTTAAATAAAAAAAATTACAAAGCCAAAATGGGATTGCTAGGGTGTATTTTTTTATTATTATTGAACTTGATTTTTTTCTTATATTGTAAAAAAATAGTATCAGAGAAAAGATATGTTATTAAACTTTATGAAATTCAAGGACATATTTCCATGTTTGATTAGTTGACTTGATTCATAGATCTGATGAGTTTAACTTTTTATTTTTATATAATTATTTTTTTTCAACATCCAGTATTGGGTTGGTGATTGATTTTGTGATTGTTATTTTTTATTATATAGTTAAATAAGAAATAGTTTTGAAAAAAAAAATATAATTCCACTAAAATTTAAAGTTCAATTTATAGGTTTGACGTGCTAACTCAAATTATATTTTTTTATAAATTTGAGGAATTCACCTACTAGTGGAATACATTTTTTTTTTTTTTTATTGAAGCTCTTGATCCTAATTCAAAAGGATAATTTAGAGCTCCTCTGTTAAGTAGTGATAAAATCTACTATAAATGAAGGCCAACTTTCAAACCTATTAAGTAATTTGATCTGCAAATCATGTACAGTTTGCTTCTGTTTCAAAATTATAGTTTTCTGATTTTTTTTCTTTTTTTAAAAAAAAATTATGCATATGTTTTTTTTATTTTCAAATTTGAATGTTGGTTTTTATCTTTTATACTGAGCCCTTGATTATCTGGAGTAGACTATTTAAACTACTTTGCAAGTTTGTGGAATTTCTTGATTACAACTTTTGTTGTTCTAAAGGTTTCTAAGAATTAATAAACCATTATAATTGCCACTAGTGAGTGCTTTGTTTTTAGTGAAAATATTAAATATATAGGTTTTTCTAACACTTTTTTTATGACAAATAAAAAATCATAATTATAAATAAAAAAAAGTCCACCCATGAGATCCGCTAAACAACAATTCACATGTCTTCACAATCATAATTATAATACACATTTGTTTATTAATAATGTTATTGCAATTGACATAGAAGAGAGTTCATCATGCTTTTGCAAGTCCAAGTTCACAATGATGGCGGTTTGCACCACCTTCATCATCTTTGTGTGTAAGTTAAAAGGCAGGTTTTGCCTCATTGCAAGCTTTAAGGCAGCGTTTGGTTGTTTCGCGGTGGTTATAGTTGTTTTTTAAATAATTTTTCATATTAAAATACATGTTAATGATGTTTTTTTATTGTTTAAAAATTATTTTTAACATAAGTACATCAAAATAATTTAAAAATACTAAAAACATATTAATTGAAAGTTAATAAAAAATAAAAAAAATTAATTTTTTTTCAAAAAATACTTTAAAAATATAAAAACAAACATGCCAGACAAGAAAAAAAGACAGTCTCTTTGCAAATAGTACCACTTGGGAGGGTAAGGAAAGGCGGGCGCTAGGAAGCTAGAAACCAAGCAAGGGAAAAAGACTTGCAAACAACCACACGAATGTACGATGATAGGGACATGGAGAAGACGAGAGATTGCGGGAATGGAGGCATGCTATGTATGTAAATATTACATGTGATTGTGAAGTAGCTTGTAGCCTCGATCAATTCCAGGAGTGGTCCTGTTTTGGTAGCATGGAGCACTGTTCAAATTGTTGTCATAATTAGTGATATAAGGTCTCGATTGTTTTGGCGGTTGATAAATGTTTCAAATGTTTTTATAAAAGATTATTTCAATGTATTTTTAAATATAAAATATTTTAAAAAATAATTATTATTACAGAATTGAAAATGAAAGCAGCAGCTGCGGCGGGTTTGCGCCACCCTGTCCAAATATTAGATGTTACGAGGGGAAAACATTGAATATGACAATCAATGGGATCATGTGATGGAGATGAAATTAGGCTGCCTGATCATAGGTATTTTTGGGCAGTATCGAGCAAATTCTAGACATCACGATAAAAGCTAAAATATTACAAGGAATCCCACAGATTTGCTCATATGTATGTGTGTTTGTGTAGTTACTAATAAGTTGTCGGAACGAAATAGAAGAAAAATTTAGAAGTGATTATGTAGGATGAGAGAAATCATAAGTGTTTTGAGTGGAGAAAGTGAGAAGAGGTGACTACATAACCCATGTGGAATTTGTGAGAAAGGGTAATTTTTGTTTTTATATTTTAAAAGTATTTTTTAAAAAGTAATTTTTGTGATTTTTTTTATTTTAAATTAATTTTTTTTTATTGTTTTCCTATAATTTTGATATACTAATCTTAAATATAAATTTTTTAAAATAACAAAAAAATATTATTTTAAAATATTTTAAAATAAAAAATATTTTAAAAATATTTTGATGGCTAGATTTTTAGGTTCAAGCATGTCAATGTGACGTAAGTAAACTTGTAAATGATTTTACTAGGAGATTGCTTTTTTAAGACTCAAAAGGGTTCAAGGAAAAGGAGTTAAAACGATTTCATCAATTGAATTCTTTTCAAGGCCATAGCTCTAACATCTACACTTCATTAATGTTTCCTAAAATGAATCTAACCTCAAGCTTAAACTCACAACCTAGCTAACATGCTCTAATAACAAAGAATAATTTCATTTTTTACAAGTTAAAATCCTCGTATGATTAACAGCATCATAATTACTAAAAAATATCTAAAATATTTATTTTTTGATTAATTAAAGTCTACTTATTAAAAGACTATCACAACTACTTATATAGAAAAAATTAAAAACCTTAATAAAACTAAAAAAAAATATTCTTTTTAAATAGAAAAATAAGAAAAACCTAATAATTCTTAGTAAAAAAAATTATTTAAATAAGAAAACTAGAAAAGCCTAATAATATTAAGTTAAAAAAACAAGATTCCTAAACTAAATAAGATAACAAGAAAAATAACAAAAGAAAATATTTTTGTTTTTTTCAAAAAGCTTTTTACTGATATCTTAATGAGGTATAAAAAACTCGTTCTTAGGTTTAAATTTTTTTAGGTCAAAACCCATCAATCTTCTCGGGTTAAAAGAAACTCGTTCTCAACTCCAAATCTTAGTAAAAACTGATTCTCCTTCACCCCCAAACACATCCAATGTAATGTTCTAAGAGCAAACCTTCCTCAGTTGATAACAATCATCTATCATGAGCATGCTCAATATAAAGTTATTTGACATTACCTCTTCGGTCGAAAAATGTTCCCCTCCACCATGACCATGTCATACTATGCAACCTTCAGCCATGGGTTTTCAAGAAAATAACAAAAAAAAAAAAAAAAAGTTGGACTCTGATATAAATTGATGTAGCCAGAAACAAAAAATAATCAAGTTTATGAATATATAATTATAGGAAGAAAAATTAAATATTTAATTTTTATTAATCAAAGTATATCACAATTATTAATATATATATAAAAGTAAAAGGTTATAATAGTACATAATAGAAAATAAATAAATTAATAAATCAATTTCCTTTGAATAAGAAAACTAGGAAAGTCTACTATTAACAAGAAGAAATAAAAATAACTAAGGAAACAAATAAAAAGCTCATGCATGACAACCTTGATTGTATTCAAAACAACAAAAACTTTCAATATACTTCTACACAAGAAAATCATAATTCAGAACGTTTCTGATTCTGCGAATATTATAATTAAAGAAAATGATAAATTCTCATAAGTATTTTCGGTTAGGCTTAACAGTAAAATAATGGCTATAAACATGAAAACTTGGCTGAAGAAAACCTTAAATTTCAATGAAGAACATCAAGTGATTTCTTAAGTTCAAAGCTTCTTTTGTAACTTGTCATCAAAGGTAACCTAACCTGATGCCAAAGTCTAATAGAAAAAGAAAAAAGTGCTTTCACGTCCGTATTGATTACCTATTTCTTAATATATTAATGAAGGAACTTGTAATAACATGATTCATGATTGTTTCTTCCACAATTTCTAGTTTAATATTTTGATGTTAGGTGAGAGCAAGCATTTCCTGTCATATTTTGAATAATGGTGCTTTGAGTTGAACTTTGCTTGCAATTGACACGCATAAAGCAACAAAAGAAAGCTTAACCAAAAGGGCAAGCAGCAAGCTCTTAGTCGTCTTACTCTTGACTAATATGCTAATATGAAAATATTCTGCTTAAATTTTGACAGGTGCTCCTGGCAAGCAATGCAAGCAAACTCCCCACATTGGCTGCCGGGGATGAGCTAACCTTTGGAGATGTAAACTCGGAGCAAAAGAGTTTGATGGCTAACTCGGGCATGGAAAAAAGTTAGGGCAAGAAAGATACCCTGACGAGGGGAGAGTGAGGTGGATGTATGGATGGCTATAGCGAGGCTCAATATATAGCAAATTGCTGAAAAGAACGATACTGGATTATCAGATAATTTACAAGGAGTCCTTTTCTAACTTTCCTTGCCCCAATCCCCTTTCAGCCTTTTTTGGGTAGTTATTTGATTTAATCAACAAAGAAGTTGATCGCAGAGCATCACAGTGAAGAAGGATTCATGTTGCAGTAAACTCAATTACGAGGGTCAAGGATATTGCCACCTACCATAGAATTTAGATTTTTCATGCATTTATTTTTTATATAAATAGACACGTGAGAAATTCTAGAGAGAAAGAGAGGGTGAGAGTTTGAAATTTTATGTAAGCTTATTGTTTATGAAATAAAACAAATTGTTTTATCTCCCCCAAGTATTTCAAAATTACCATCAATAATGGATATCAAAGCCTCGTTCATTGAAAATAGAGAAGTTTTTAAAATATGTCTGAACTTTCAAAATTGTCAAAAACATATTTATATCATTACATAGTGTAAGGTTTTTTAATACGAACTCAATAGTGTAAAAATCAGCTTCATCAAAGTAAAGGGTATACTACATACACCGCTTGAAGCCATTGCCCTATCAACCACGGGAATCCCATGTGCCTAGAGGAAGAAGACAACTGACATGCACATGTGCCATATTTGAGTAGAGTCGAGCCACCTAAGCCGAGCCTTTAAGTTGTTTAGCCGAGCTGTGATTCGCGTCGAGTCAAGTTATTAAGCCGTTGACTAAATAATATTTATGGTTTAACCCCAGTGAACTGATCACCGACATTCAAATTCTGCTGTAGTGTTCCTTGTCAAATTTAACTCTCAAAAGGTGATATAGTCATGCGAAGAATAAAATGACTACAGAAAATGCACAAACACTCATCCTGAAGTTGACTAAAGACAATTATGATAATTGGTGTCTAAGACTGAAGGCATTTCTTGGCTCACAAGAGTATATAAAGATTGTGGAATATGGTTATGATGCACCAAATTCCAAAGAAGTTGAAGATTCTCTATAAGAGGCATATAAGCAAGTCCTCAAAGCCAATAGAAAGAAAGACAACAAATCCAAAACCATTATTTATCAAGGTCTCGATGAAGCCACATTTGAGATCATTATTTTCGCAGAAACCTCAAAGGAAATATAGGAGGCTCTCCAACAAAAATACAAATGTGCTAACAGAATCAAGAAAATTCCTCTATAATCTTTGCGAGGTGAATTTGAATCATTGTAAATGAAGTCCTCATAATCTATTTTTGATTATCACACAAGAATTATGGTGATAGTCAATCATATGAGAAGAAATGGAGAAGCCCTCACGGATGCTCGGATTACTGAGAAAATTTTGAGATCCCTAGATTCAAGATTTGATTATGTTATTGTCGCTATTAAAGAGTATAAAGAAGTGGACAAGTTGACAATGAAGGAGTTTGTAGGTTCTTTACAAGCTTATGAATAAAAGATTTTGAAAATAAATGGAGATAAGCAAATAAAGCATTCCTTACAATCAAAATTATCCCTTTAATAAGACAGATACAAACAAAAAGAGACTTCAACAAGTAGATATACCACACGAGCAAGAGGTTAACAAGAATAAGAAGGATTTCAATGATTTCAAGGAAAAGGGTTTTGGAATACAAGATATAGAGGTAGAGGTATTAGAAAGAACACTAGAGGAAGACGGGGACAACAAACATTTACTATTAGAGGAAGAGAAGGCGGTTACAATAACCATGAAAAGAGGAATATCTAGTGTTATAGTTACAATCAATTTAGGTATTATAACACTGAATGTTGAAGGAAAGCTCCATCAAAGGTACATGAACAAGCCAATTATACAAACGAAGATATCACTATAAGAGGATTGGTTGTATTATTTGTCCAACAAGGGCTAGGTGAGAATCAAAAGAAAGTTTGGTATTTAGATTCTAGAGCCAATAATCAAATATATAGAGAACGAGATCTGTTTGGTGATCTAGATGAGACTGTATAAGGACAAGTCATTTTTTAGAGATACCTTAAAAGTTTTGGTAAAAAGTAAAGGGAACATCCCAATCAGGTTGAAGATTGAATATTATAGTTATATCATATATGTTTACTATATTCCAGCCATTAAACATAACATGTTAAGTGTAGGCCAATTTCTGGAGAAAGGTTATACTCTCTTTATGAAGGATTGTCATCTTACAAGGACTACAATGAGAGGTTAATTGCCTTTATGAAGATGTTTAGGAATAGAATGTTTCCTCTATATATCTAATATGATGTAACAAAGTATTTAAGTGTCATTACCGACAATAAAGAGTGGCTCTGGCACCTATGGCTTGAATATTTGAATTTTACAAGTTTGAAGATGCTAGCAAGTAAAAAAATGGTCAAAGGTATGCCCTCACATCAATCATTTAGGTGAAATTTGTAAGAGTTGCGTCCTTAGTAAGCACCACAGAGCTAGTTTTGTCAAAAAGATCAAATGAAAAGCACATAAGTCACTGGATTTAGTGCACACCAATATTTATGGTCCCATAAAACCAATGTTAACTGGATATAATAAGTACTTCTTTACTTTCATTAATGATTATAGCATAAAGACATGGGTATATTTTTTTTAAGAGAAAGTCAGAAGTATTTAATTGCTTTAAAAAGTTTAAAGTAACTATTAAAAAGCAAAGTGGCTATAACATTATAACTTTAAGATCTGATCAAGGTGAAGAATATACATCAAATGACTTTGAAGTTTTTTGTACACAATAAGACATCAAGCATCGGACAACATCATCCTATACACCACAACTAAATGGTGTAACTGAGAGAAAGAATCGAACTATTTTTTTACATGGGAAAAAGTCTACTTAAGGCAAAAAAGTTGCCCAAACAATACTAGGCCAAAGCTATGTCATATACAATGTATCTACTGAATTGCTACTCAACCAGAAGTCTGCAAACTGTCACTCTTAAAAAAGCATTGAGTGGTTACAAACCAAGTGTTCATCATCTTCAAGTCTTTGGTTGTGTGGCCTATGCAAAAATCTCATATGCAAGAATGATCAAACTCGATGATAAAAATGAGAAATGCATTTGTGTCAGATATGGTGATAAAAGAATGGGATACAAGCTGTATAATTCCATTACAAAGAAGATGATTATAAGTAGAGATGTTATATTTAAATAAGATAAAACTTGGCAGCATAATAAGGATCAAGAAGAATTCAAATGGATCAGTATTGATTTGATCCCTCAAGATGAAGTGGAAGTGCCAACAATACTTACAGAAGGTCTAATAGTACAAGCAAATGAGCCAAAAACTCTAGTGCATAGATTTTTTATATTTAATAGGAGAAACACACCAACATTAAGATCATCATCATCACTATCAACATCATCATCATCAGAAGAAGAACCAAGAAGGATGGGAAATCTAGAAGATTATATAATGCCCCTCAAGTTATGGAAGATGCAACTATATTTTGTTTCTTTACAGATAGTGACCCATTTAGCTTCAATAAAGCTATTATAGAAGAGAACTAGATAGAAGCACTTGATGAAAAAATATATGGCATTGAAAAGAATGATACCTAAAAGTTGACTAATATACTAGAAAGCAATTGTTATCAAATTGGTTTATAAGACAAAGAATAATGTAAAAGGTGAAATACAAAGATACAAAGCAAAATTGGTGGCAAAAGGCTACAAGTAGAGAAAAAACGTTGACTATGGAGAAGTATTTTCTCTTGTAACCTTACTAAAGACAATCAAACTAATGATCTCCCTAACTGACAACTTAGATGGAAGATCTATTAATTTAATGTGAAGTCGGCATTTCTAAATGGCTTCCTAAAAAAGGACATCTATGTTGAATAACCATTTGAATATGTTGAAACCGATAATGAAAGCAAAGTATACAAGTTAAAGAAAACCTTTTATGGTTTGAAGCAAGCTTTGCATGCTTGAAATACCAGAATTGACAAGTATTTTCAAGAAAATGAATTTGAAAAATATCCATATGAACATACAATGTATATAAAGAAAGAAGATGATGGAAGCATACTATTTACGTGCTTATATGTTGATGATCTAATTTTTACAAGCAACAATCCTACCATGTTTGAGGATTTCAAGAAAAGCATGGTGCAAAAGTTTAAAATGATAGACATTAATCTAATGACATGCTTTCTTGGCCTAGAAGTAATATAGAAAGAATAGGGGATTCTTGTATCCCAAAGCAGTTATGCTAAAGATATTCTTGAAAAGTTTAAGATGAAAAGCTGCATTTCGATATCAACTCTAGTTGAAAATGGATTAGAATTGAGGAAGAGTAAAGTAGGAAATATTGATCCAACCTACTTTAAAAACTTGGTGGGAAGCATGTGATACTTGACATGTATTAAATTGGATATACTTTATGGAATGGACTTATCGACAAATATATAGAGACACTATATCAGTCACACTTGAATGTAGCCTAGAGAATTCTTCGCTACATCAAAGGAATAATGAATGAAGGTATGTTTTATACTTCAAGTAAAAATTTCATTTTTGTTGGATACTTAAATATTGATTGAGGAAGAGACCTGGATAAAAGCAAAAGCATAACAAGATTTATCCTTTTTATATGAGATACATCTTCATATGGTCATCCAAGAAACAATCAATAATAACGTTATCAAGTTGTGAAGCTGGGTATGTTACTGCCAACTCAGTTGTATACCATTTAATATGGTTAAGGAATATGATGAAGAATTTGAGATTTCCTTAAGAAAATCCTACATAGATTTATATTGGTAATCGATCGATGATTGCATTACAAAAAAAAACCTAGTGTATCATGAAAGAAGTAAATACATTGATACATGTTATCACTTTATCAGAGAGCATGTGAAGAACAAAGAAGTTGAACTGATATCTTACAAAACAAATGATCAAGTTACAAATATCTTTACAAATCCATTAAAGGGAGAGGCATTTATTTGATAAAAGTTCATGCTTGTAATGACATCCTTCGATTGAGTTTAAAGGGAAAATTTGTTGTAGTAAACTCAGTTCAGAAGGTCAAAGATGGCAGGCACTAACCATTGATTGGCAACCACTGACCGCTTTTACACTGCCATCTATCATTATCGTTCACACATGAAACTGTGATTTTTCATGCTTTTATTCTATGTATAAATAGATAGCTACGTTTATGTTATTGAGTGTGAGAAATACAAGAAAGAAACACTAGAGAAAAAGAGATGGTGAGAGTTTGTAATTTTATATAAGCTTGTTGTTTATGAAATAAAACATTTTGTTTTATATCCCTTTAGTGTTTCTAAACCACCACTAATGGTCCCTCCCACTAGCAATTCAAGCATGCATGTTAGAAGATCTGACAATAAAATCTAGTCTGGAACCTTACAAGAAAAGGAATAAAAATGTTGCTGCAGAATTAAATATATACTTTCACCTCTTCATAATTGAATTTAACCAGCTTCCTGCTGTAAGACAACTAGATGATTAGGGATATCTTCTACTATACATAAAGGGTTTCATTGATCCGAAGAAAGCAAGGATGATGCTCGATATATATCAATTAGCTTGGTGCTAAATTTCCAAGGGAAAGAGTTAAGTAAGCCTTCTCATAACAAACATTACCAAGAAAATGATCCAAGCCCACAAAGCTAATTGCGCCTTTGAGTTGAGCCTACCTTTCTTTCTTTTGTTTTTTTTTTTCCGTGTAAACAAAGAAAAAACCCGTGCTAGATTTTGCATCATGGTTCAGATAAGTTTCTGTAGGTTTTTTGCTAGATCCATCAGCACCTTCGGTGGCTATAAATCATGTTCTCTCCATTTCTACAACCATAAAGCAAAATGCAAGGATAACCACGTGAATTTCAGCTAAAATTGACACTTTCTGATCTTCCTTGCAAAGACTTGTTTGAACCCATAAAATTATGAGATAGAATCTTGTTATTGCTAACAATATTGCAACCACAGAATATTCAAGATATGATGAGCTTCTGGGAAAAAAATAATCATATAGATCAAGTTGTGGTAAACTATAACTCCGAGCAAAATCTATATCTAAAGTTTGCAGGATATAAACCAAAAGCAATCCTACAAAAGAATCATCTTCATATATGCAAGACAAGGTGGTTTGCTACGAGGAAAGGACAATACACGTACAAAATAAAGAAGAAACAGATACACAATGGTTCTTCAACATTACAAGTAAAATTGTGAGCAACTTGTTTATGTTATAATCAACGTTGTTGAACAACCATCTCCTGACCAATAAAGTCATCTTTTGTATACAAATATGAATTTCATTTAACATACATCACAGCAACACTTACAATGATGAATTTTTTTTTGTTGTAAATCAATGGCATTCATTATGTTGCCAACGACTGTCTATGGGATGAGCTTCAGCAAAACAAGAGAAGTGTGATCGTGGTTGTTCATCTACAGAAGATGATGCCCTCTCAAGAGCATTCAAAGTCCACACTTGCTCAAGAGCCTTGCTATTCCCAACCTTTATTGTTAGGTAGCATAATAATACAAGTCCATTCATTTGAGCCTGATCACCAATCAATAATCAAATAGGCTAAAACTTTTAAAAAATATGGTAAACCACTTCTCCAAATTGAATCTATTCAAATGGAAAAGTAAAGGATCAGAGACCATGCCATTACCAACAGAATAGTATGTTGTTACCATATATAATCTTAGGAATTTATACAATCTAGGACTCTATGATATTAGATATAAAGATTATCTTATCATGTATGGATGTTGATTTTAAGGAAGCATTTGACTCATTGTATAGCAAAACCTTCTATGTATAGAGAAACAGAAAGGGAATAAAAAGACAGCAAAAGAGAAACAGCTGGAAGGTTTTTCAAAAACTCTCTTGGTATTCTTGATTTCTGAGTATATTTTCATGGTATTAGAGCTAATTCTGAATCATTGCTTGCCTTTGTCTTGACTTCCCTCTAGTTCATGTTGCTGCATCTGTTGCCTTACTCATCTTCAATTACTCTCGATGGAGATTGTGCAGGCAAGAGAGATGGAGCGGCTTTTGCATCCTGACTTCCCTGTTTTTTGTTATTCCTAGTTTGATTTTCATCCTTAGCAACTCTTATTTTGTTCTTGGCTTGTATTTAATTCTCAACATATTCAAATCTGATTCTTGATTTGGGTTTGCATCTTGGCACAGTTTGTTTTGAGTTTCTGGTGCATAATCTTCTATTGGATTTCTTCTCTTTTTCAGCTTTATCATGTCTTTCAATAAAATAGACTCATTCCATGTTTTTTTTAATGGGAAAAATTATTTTACTTGGGAGTTTCAATTTTAATTATTCATCAAAGAAAAAGAACTATGGAGTCATATTAATAGGAATAATCTCGCACCTACAGATGTTGATGCTTTATCTAGATGCGAAATCATGGATGCTCGGATTATGACCTGGATCTATAACTCATTAGAAACTCACCTTGTTCTCAATCTGAGGCCTTATAAATTTGATGTTACTTTGTGGAATTATCTAAATAAGGTTTCCAATCAAGACAACACAGCTCGACGTTTTCAATTGGAGTATGAGATGACTAACTTCACATAATGAAGTCTCTCCATTGAGGAATACTTTTATGGTTTTCAAAATCTTTAGGCTAATTATTCAGATATTGTTTATGATAATATTCCTACTGCAGCTTTCTCTGTTGTTCAAGCAATGCATGAAACAAATAAGAGAGATCAATTCTTGATGAAGCTCCGTTCTGATTATGAAACTACATGTTCTAATCTGATGAATTGTCATCATGTACCATCTCTGGATACCTGTTTGAGTGAAGTTATTCATGAGGAGCAGTGTATTGTAACTCAGGTTGTTATGGAACATAGGAAAAATGTTAGTACACTTGTTTATATAGCTAATTCAGCACAAGGAAGAAATAAGGGTAGAGATATGCATGTTGTCTAATGCTTTAGTTGTAAAGCTTTTAGTCATATTGCTCGGAATTGCCCCTAAAAAGTCCTGCAATTATTGCAAGAAACATGGTCATATCATCTCTCTCCTTATCCCATTTGACCTGAAAAGAAGTAAGGAATTACTTATCATACCTTTATTAGTGCCTCTAGTTTTGTTGTATTGCCTATTGCCTCACATGTTGTTCCTATAGCAAACCCGAATACACTCACTCCTGAAATGGTATAACATATAATCATTTCTACTTTTTATGCTTTTGGGTCCTCAAGTAATCATAAATTTCATTTTAAGCCATGGTAAGCTATAGTACTTGGACTTCAGTGCCTCTAACCACATGACCAATATTGTTGTTCCTATTTCCAATATCAGAAATTATGATGGAAATCTGAAAATTAATATTATTGATGGTAGTTCTCTACTTATCAGTGTTGTTGGTGATAGGCTTGGTTTGAGAAGTTTCGTAGTACACTTTTTTCTTTTAGTTTTACACAAAGTCAGTATAATCCTTCTCTCTTCTTTCACACATCTGCGTCGGGTATAATCCTTCTCTTGGTTTATATGGATGATATTATCATTGCTGGCACTGACTATGGTTTGATTACTAAGCTTCAGCAATAATTACATAGAACTTTCCATATGAAAGATCTTGGTCATCTCACATACTTCTTAGGATTTGAAGTTCATCATCGACCAAATGGTATTTTCATGAACCAACATAAGCATATTCAAGATCCTATCACTTTGACTAGTTTAGAGGACACTTCTTCTGTTGATATTTCTATGAAAGTAAATGTTAAATACAAGAAAGATGAAAGGACCTGCTAGATGATCATACTCTCTATAAGAGCCTGGTTGGAAGTCTTATCTATTTGACCACTACGCAACCTGATACATCCTATGTTGGTCATTAGGTTAGTCAGTTTATGTCTTCTCCTCGGCATCTCTATCTTATTGCAATACGATGTGTCATCCGATATCTTCGAGGTCCACCTACTCGTGGGTTGTTCTTTCCTATCGGCTCCTCTCTTTAACTTATTGCCTATAATGATGTTGATTGGGCTGGGTGTTCGGATACACATCGATCTACTACGACTTGGTTTATATTTTTAGGTAATGCCTTAATTTCTTGAAAATATAAGAAATGAGATCGTGTTTCTAAATCCTCTACTGAGGTTGATTATCGTGTTATATCTACTACTTGTTCTAAAATTGTATAGTTACGCGGTCTTCTTGAGGAGCTTGGGTTTTCTCATACCACTTCTACCTCATTTCATGCTGATAACGCTAGTGTTATTCAGATTGCCACCAATCTCATTTTCTATTAACGCACCAAACATATTGAGGTTGATTGTCATTTTATTCTCGACACCTCGGAAAATTGGGTGATATCTCTTCCTCGCATATCTTCTGATTTTTAAGTAACTGATGTCTTCACCAAATATATGCCTTGATAGTGGCATCAATTTCTTGTTGGCAAATTGCTGCTAGCTAACTTACAAGCATCAATTTAAAAACGGATGTTACCATATATAATCTTAAGAATTTATACAATTTAGAACTCTGTAATATTAACTATAAAGATTATCTTACCATGTATAGATGCTGATTTTATGGAATCAGTTAGACTCCTTGTATAGCAAAACCATTTATACATAGGGCAATACAGGGGGAATAAAAAGACAACAAAAGAGAAACGGCTAGAAGGTTTTTCAAAAACTCTCTTGGTATTCTTGGTTTTTGAGTATATTGACATATACATCCTCGTGAAGTGTTTGGATTGATGCAAATGGTTACAACAATGGAACAATAATCCAACAGCGATCTCAAATAGAGGCAGAAACTACAGAAGTTAAAATCACTAAGCACATGATGTGATCATGTCTTAAAGAAAGAAATAAACATCAAGGTAGAAATTTTTAAGAACATGGAAACCATAATTCTGAAGAAATTCAGTTGATGGTTGTTTACCACAAGCTTATTAAATTGCAAGCTATAAACCAAACCAACCCTGATGCAGGGTATCTTTAGAGCTTCAAGGTTGAATATAGATGTATAAACTGTAGAACAAACAAAAAACTTGACAATAATTAACAGTAAAGCTAGAAAACCTAGTTTAGTTAGGTGGAACTGAAATCTGATACATTTCTCAAGCATGCACTGAATCTAGCTCAACAATCATATCCTAATAAACTAAGTTTTCATCAAATGACTATAAGAATCTAGTCTAATGTACATTACAACACTTACAAGGATGAGTTGTTTTGGCAACAATGGTAATAATAATGCTAGAGACTGTCTATTGAGAGTAGCTCCAGCATGATAAAGAATGAGGTGGTGTATGGCATTGGCAATCAAGTCCTTCAATTTAGGATGTTGAGCTAAAACAAATCGAGCGGTCCCCTCAAGAGCATTCAAAGTGCGTGCTTGCTCAAGAGCCTTATTATTCCCAGCATTCAATGCAAGGTAGCATAATAATACAAGTCCCTGTAGTTGAGCCTGATCTCTAGACCGTAGTAATTTCGTTAAAGAGGGAACCCCATCAAATTCTATAATTGCTTTTGAATGCTCTGAACAATTGAAATTTTCTGGACATGCGAACTTGCCCAAGGCCATTGCAGCTTCTGTAGCGATATCCACATTCCTATTCCCAAGATGAGAAACTAAAGGCCTTATTATTCAAGTCTCCCTTGTAGGAAATGTTCAAGCTAAGCAACCAATAGACCTAATAACAGGAATCTGCAACTTTGGATCATTTTCTTCTTGAATCACTCTTAAAAGCAGATCCAAAACTGCCTTTGCACCAAGCAAATTAGTCTTAAAAGCTGCATGTCTAAGATCAACATTGGACCCTGCCACCGCCGTGATCTCTATAATGATCATCCGACAATTAAATTGCATCTCCCCTGTTTCCCTCTCAACAATCTTTGTCAAACAAAGTAAACCTTTCATCTCCGTAATCTTCCTACTTAGAAAAATTCCTTTTTGACAGTTTCTACAATGCCTCAACACAACTAACCTTAACCTTAAGCTTAAACTGCACCTTTAGTGTCTCCATTTTCCTCTCCTTCTTATTATGTGAACCACCGTGGCTACTACTTTCTAAATTATGATTAACTTTAATATCCCTATAAGCTAATTGTTTATTCATTTTGACAAATGAGGAAATACTAGTTTTAACAGGATTATCATTCACTACTTACAAATCCAAATGATTAGACATCAATGGTCTTGTCACATTCAATCTCATAACCTCCTTATGTGCATTATCATCCAAATATGTCGTTCTCACCACCAAATTGGCTACCGAAATCTGAACCTTCAATGGTGAATCCCCTAAAACCCCAACAATCATCGAAGTCCCAAGCGCATCAACAATCAACCTGACTCTATGTTTATCATTAGCAATATTAAAAAGTTCAATGGCAGCAGCAATTGGTGCCTCTACAGAAGCACCTTCCTTAAGCAACTTTAACAAAAGAAAAATCCCACCTTCTTCAACAATCATCTTCTTATTCCTATCATTATCACGTGCTAACCAAGCAAATTGATTGACGACAATAACACGATCCTTAACTTGACCCATTTGAACAACATAAATAAAAGACCAGACCCAAGCAAGAATGGGATCATTACTAGCAAATAGAGGCCAAGACAAATGAGCACCACCATCAGGCTCAAAAATCAAAAGCAACCATTTCATATATATCACCAATAAAAGACTCTAAAAGATTGGAAACCTTTTGAAAATCAGTAGTTATAATGATAGAAAACACTAGACGAAGTACCCCTACTATATTTCTAATGACCACTAGCCAGATAAAAAGGCTCAAATACTCGTAAGGCTTAAATTTAAGTCATTAAAAGGTAAAAGGGTAAGGTCTGACAATTATACCAGACCCAAGAGTCTTGGGTCTGACAGTCATGTTGACCTAAGCGACTTGGATCTAGAAATCATGATAGACACAAGAAAATAACAAAAAATGAGAGTGAGAGAACAATTATGCACTTTAGTTGTTAGGAGAGAGATAAAAAAAAAAAAAAAAACACAAATAATCGATCACCGGCATCAATTCAACCATAACATGTATACATGTGTCGCACCATGTGGAGGAAGGGATGGTTGCACTTCTAGTGAGATGACAAATAGCTAGATTTTTCCATCAGAAAATGTCTCACACGCCACCTTAATGGAGTGGGTGCTATCAACTTGCTAAGGCGTGTTGAACACACACCAATAGCTTTTCAACTACAAAATAAAAAATACAACATGAAAATACTAGTACACCTCTCATGGTCCTCTTAATTACACAACATACCTATATAATTTCACTATCACAATGAAATCCCCACCTCATTTAGCTTTCTTTATAATGTTTTTACTTAACCTTAGTTGAATCATCCATTCGATCTTTTAACAAGCTAATTAGATATGCAGAGTGGGCAAAATCATGTTAGTACGAGAATTAACATGAATTTGGGCCTCTTAGTTGCAAACAAAATATGCTTTTCAAAAACTTATTTTTTTCATTTTAAATTATTTTTTATATTTTTAAATCAATTATAAAAAAAATACTTTAAAAAATAACTGTTATTACAATATCACATATTATCTTCAGTAATTAAAGGGTGTTATGAGACTAGCAATGTGTATTAACATTGGTTTTTAGTACTATTCATACTCAACTGAACCTAAAATTATTTCATTCATTACCCAGCGAATATGGATTTTAAATGTTGAATCTGATTTGATTATATTTTTAGTATTCATTAAGGTAACATCTTAAAATGGCTTATGAATCATTCTCCAACTAAACCTTAAGAAATCCAAGACCAAGCTTCTTAAAACACTTTTATTTATTGCCTAGATTCCATCTTTTATAACCTAATAGTAACCAACCTGAGCTATAAACTCAAAGGTTGTCAATTGTATTTCGATGGATGTTCCGTTTTACTTATTGCAACAATAACTTTTAATTTCATATCATTTTGGCATTCCATTTCAAGATCTAGATTCCGTGTGTATAATTCAAAATATTCATTTTAATATGCATGATTCCAATTCAAATCTTAAAAAAAAAACTTTAGATTATGTAATACAAACACAATATCAAGCATTTAAACATAATTTCAAATTCTAAAACATTAATAAGTAGTCAAGAATCAAGACTAAAAATAACTTTAATTTAAAGTAATTCAACACAAATAAAAAATTAAAATATTGATTTTAATACGAAAAAAACATAATTGAAGAATTTAACTTCCTTTTTTTTTTATGAATGACTAAAGACATACTAAAATCACAAATTGGTTTCTTATCCTTCTCAAGTTGGCCATTAATTGCATTTTAAGTGTCAAAATAAGGGACCAAACTAATTGTTCTAAGCAAACCTCAAGTGCCCTCCTATTGTTTTGGAAAAGAAAGGTTAAAATAGATTCCAGGATTAAGAAAATAACTTGCATGTAATGGACTATGAATTTCTTATCCCATCTAGCATTAATTACCCTAAAATTATTTTTTCCTTCGTCTTTTTTTTAGGAAAGACTGAGTCAATAAAAGGAATTGTAAGATTAGGAAATTGATACATGGCATTTGCATTTCACGGAACATTTAGTATGTATTTGGTATTATTGTAGCTTTTGCGGTTGCGGTTTGAAAAAAAATGTGTTTTATAAAATCACTTTTAGTTTTGGCTTGAGGGATTAAAATATATGTTTGGTTGAAATTGTTTTTTAGTAGAAAGCAATTCAAAGGCGATTGGTTAAAACTACTTTTGAAAGTGTCGTTTCTAATAAAATAACTAAAAAGAACATGTAGTAATTTTGTAGTTGTGAATTATATTATTGTGCATTGAATTTTTAATACATCATAAAAAATATGACATTAATGTCCTACTTTTATTACCACATTAAACTACTTGTAATCTCATCACGAACATAATCAATTTAAGAAGGCCTCTAGCTTTCATGGCTTTGTGAATATGAAATGACATCGATTAAAAATCATCAAAAATAAAATTAAAATTGTAATCATATTCTATAAATGTCATATCTTCCTACGACTTCCTTCTAATGTGGTTGTGTAATACCATTGATACCACTATAATTTAAACTTGTGATTTGTAAGGATACATGAGTATATTATATAAAATTCTTCATCTCTGTTTCAATACTTCAAAGCCACGTTCAATCACATGTATAATGACGAGTTTGCACAATTGAATTTTTCTTCCTGAATTCTTAGTTGTCCTTGACGCTGAAAATCTTACAAGTGATATATATATCCCCTTTGTATAGATCTAAATATGTATACTCATTTGGGTATCAAATATCAACTAGATAATATTTTCCTGCAATAACAAGTAAGAAATCTGTTAGTAATTTAACAAATATAGATTAACCATAATTATAGTTAAAATAACATTTAATTTTTCTCTTGTAATTACCTTTCAATGTTTTTAGAAATTTTATTTTGAGATTGTTAATAGCATTCAGAAAAAATATGAGTATCATATGTACTACCTTCTCATTTTACCCAAACAAATATGAATTGCATGTTAAAGCTACATGCAGCCATTACGTTGTGCGTCAGTATACATTTTCTATTGATAAATGATATTTAATTTTCTTGAGATATATAAGCACACATATATATGACATCAATCGTACCAATGCAATTCTATATGAAAAAAATAATAATAACATTAGATTGTAATTAATTAACAACAATTTCAAACTAATTTTTATTCCTATTAATGATTAAATACTATATTTGTGTTACCTTGAAAAGAGGTATATTCCTTAGATTCATTGCAATTTCTCATGGAGTGTTTCAAAATTTAAGATCTTTTGGTTTTATAACATCTACTATGAGCAACCAAACCATTTTTAGCTCTTTATTAAAAGATCAACTAATAATTTCACCTGAATATTAATTTTGAACTTGCTATTTCATAAAGAAATATGGTCATCTTTTCAATAACACCTATCCTTCTTCAATGTTTTAGCTAATATTGTGTTTCTAAATCATAGTACAAGCTTTGCAATGTCGATGTATCCATCCTAAATAAGTTAAAACATTGTTTCCAATGTTCTTTTAAAATTTCAGTCAATCATCTCATGTTTGTAAAGTATGAAACTATACAAGGTTTTTTATTCACATAATTAATATAATACATGTTTAAGGCTCTGGTAGTACATACAAGTAGTTTTTTTTTCCGATCAAACTCCTGCCTCCAAAATTGTTTAACATCCTCATTACTTTAATTATTGTCGTAGTCGTTGTCATCATTACTAATACTGTCATCTCCACCATTACTATTAGCACCATTATAATTAATATGATTAATAATATGATTCAATATGTTACAAATACCATACCAAACAGTTTACCCTACATAATAAATTCATAATAACTTACAAAACATTAGGCGGGAGAAAAACCTAAGTCGTGTTTTTATATATGAGCTCTTGAGTATAAATGTTTCAAATGCTGGTAATAGTTTATCAAGACATTGATCAAGGTGTGTGCCATATTGAAGTTATGCATGCCTTCTATAGGAATGAGTAAATAATAATGTTGAGAGTGAAACAAGAAAATGGTAGATACAAAGCCAATAAAAAATATGTACAAACAAATGAATTATGAAATGCAGATAATTCACTATGATCTTCTTTTACATTTCACATGCATTGGTATGCTTAGACTTAATTCACTACAAAATTTGATTGTTCTTTTCTTCTTCTTGTTATGAGCCAAGTTTGAATGTTCTATGATATACATTTTCTTTATTAAGTGGAAGGGCCAATGAGTTATAATCCTATTCTTCTTCTTTTTCTTGTTCTTTTTTTTTAATTTTTTAAATGATATAGTTATTTTTATTATATAATTATAATTGAAAAATCATTGTAATGGTAATCACCTAATATATAATTGCTAAGATAGCTCATGTTATGTACTTTTCAATATCAATTAATATCCTTTTCAGTTGAGCAAATAACAATTTGCTATTGTATTTTCAATCCTCTGTTATTAATAATTCCATTACAATTTTCGCAAAATTTTCTCTATCCAAGTCATTGATGGTTCTTCTTATATAGCAATTCATCCCTACAAAAAGCCAATCAAGCAATTCAACATTTATTACACATACTAAGCGAGCACTTTTTAAATTAGATAAATAATAAATTTTACAAGATAAGTTTTTATAAATACATGTTTTCAAGCTTTCATTAAACTAATTTACAACTTGATTATTTATTACATTCATCATCTCATCAAATCTCCTAAGTACTAGTTGGCTAACAAGTTCAGTCATTGACTTACGATAATAAGTAAGAAAACCCTGCAATCATATATATATATATATATATATATATATAGAAAGCCTTATATGTGAAGAACTTACAAGGCAGATTCAATTATATAAACTTTACTAAGTAGTAAACTCCAAATAATTTCCATCCATCACATGTAACATCATATAGGCCCATCGGCCTTGCATTTTATTTCATGCCTTGACAAGCATTTATTCCTTTATATTCTCCACTGGAACTTTATTTATGCTATCTGACAACTCTCTACTCAATTTCTCATTCTGAATCTGAAAGTAATTTCTTCCGATCTTCATCTCAAGAGCTTTCCCTTTTAAACACATTCTAAAGCTAGAACTTTGATGTAAATCTATCCGTAAACGCACCACTTTTTTATTACTAAAACAACCTACATACACCCTACCACAGTATTTTAGAGGCAACGCTTTTTGCAAAGGATGTAAAGGGAGTTGAGCTGCATGTTTTTGTCCAGAGACCACCTTTGAACCAGCATAAGTAGCAAGGTCTACTTTATACCTCAACATGAGAAATCCAGTGTCAAAGTTGACAGCATACATCCACACGTTCCTTGATTTTCAACACAAATTACCGAAGTATCAACACTAGTAATGGTTACAGAGAAACAACTGCTACTAGCGAAAACCAAAAAACAAGGTTTTTTTTATACAACGATAGACTAATCAAGCATTCAAATCCACAACACATCAACGATCAACAAAATGTCAAATCAAAGCACAAGAGCCCAATCCAGATGTTTATGATGTACAAGAAACAATAATTTTGATCTAGCATGTTGTTTAGCACTTGCTGCATGCAGTTCCTTCCCCGCAACACATCAAATGCAGAGGTTCTGTGCTCTTGATGATTGGTGGAGACTACAGTGGTTTGTAACTGGCTTAGAGCTTGGCTAGCACCCCATTTTGAAGTGGCTTCGGTGTTACACCATTGTCTTTAACATCATTGTCTTTGGCATCCAATTCGCATGTGCTGGGAGGAACATCCACAGCAGGAGAGCAGTTGAAAAACCCATGAGGCTGCATTCCACAAACACCAGCAGAATCAGAGAAATATAGAACATGCACAAAGAAGATCATAATGTAATCCAACATGTTCAGTATAGGACCAAGATTTTCACCACCAAAGTGATTGGATATCTAATCTAATGCTAGTCATTACTTGTTCGAATAGCCATCAAATATCTTAAATGATGCTCGTGACCAATCAAGAAAATAGATGAGAATGATCTGATTAGAGTGAACTGAATTTTTAGAAGGGCTGACCAATATTTTGAGCACTTGCACCGCCATTTGCAATAAATCTATACAAATTTAGCAACATTCTGCTTCATTGTGTAGGACAATATTCATGAGCACCAACAGAGAAGTTTCAAAGACATTGAAGAAAGAAATGAAATTGTATGTGCAAAGTAATTACCATAAGCATAAAGCCTAAGCGCTCCACAGGCATGACCGGCCAATCTTCCAACCGAGGAACATGTGTGATCCCAAACACATACCTGTAATAAACTGAATCAGACAAGACACATGGAAGAGTTTCTGTGACGCTTAGCTTGTAAATGTTGCATTAAAAATCTACAAACAATATGAGGTATGACAAATTATGAAGCTGTTGATGTTTTCATAGTTATTATGGAACGAATACTCTAGATGTCATGTTACGACTACTATTTTAGTGGGTTAGTCCAGCACATTCATCACAAACGAGTGTCTGCCAACTTGGTCTTTCAAAAATAGCATGAAGTCAAAGACTATGTCATCTGACTAATATAAAATGATGAATCCAAAAGAAGATGAACAAAGGAGGGATTCAGAGACAAACTGAGAGAAGATATTTTCAACTAACCAAAGAACTATATCAGTTTCTTCTAAAGGTCGATTCTGCTTAACCCATGTAGCCAGTCCTTCATCAACACGTGGATTTTGATTAGGGAACTCTCCTCCAGGAAACATCTCACCATGTGTATAAGGTGTAACCCAAAGATTGTGATTTAAAAATGCAGCTCGCCTCAAAAACTTAGCCTCTGAACCAGCCAATGGCAAACAATTGGAACCAGGTACTAGCTTGTAGCCTGTTAATTGTCCAGTTCTGTTTACTGTTCTAGTGTTTCTAACCTGAAGAATAAATAGCATGAAATGGTTAACTATGAGATTTTTCTAAAGGCAAGTACGTATCAGCATAAACTATAAAATTTCTACTCTGGGTGACAGACTCAGTGTCACGTGAACATACTTTTTCTTTTTTCAGTACTAGCACTTAGGCCCTATTAGCCATTTCATATAATTAAAACCAGGAGTCTTGGCTCCCAGTAATATCTCATGGATACAGTTATGCAGTGAAGCAAACAATATGCCAGAATAAATACATCCAACATGAAGCATTTCAAGGGAAGAAGCAATTGTATCAGTCCTTAAACAATGACTCATGAAGAGCATCTACAACAGGGGAAAGAATGACTTACAATCCAATGGCGAGCTGTTTGTGGATTGCAAGCACGCATTGCTTCCAATTCTGATCGGAGCAGCGTCTCTTTGGCATAAAATGCATTATTGTGGACATTTTTCTCCCCAGGTTTCTCAACTTCAACATTTACCTCCACAACCTGCACAAGTGAAAAAATAAATAAATAGAGCCATCTGTTATATACATATAAAAATAGGGGTATATTGTAATTTTAAAAAAGCAAACCTCTCCAGAAACATACATCGAACTTTTATTAACAATACAGAACTAAGGAATTATGAAACAAAGACTACGGATGCAGCGTGCAATGAGATGCATCATCTCATGGTGGCTGAGAAATCTTGAAGATTGACTACAGAAGCATTGGCATTAACGAGGAATTGTATTCATTTGCAGAAATGTCATGCATTTTTTAATCTTCTAACTACTTTAAAAAAGTCAGAAACTCTCCAAAAGTAACTCCCAATTTTGTTCTCTAATAGAATCCTCCCTCTTTTAACACAAACACACACTCGAACTTGACTAGCAGGCATTGCACGACCTAAGCACTTTAAAACTTGAAATAGGAGCTCATTAATTCATTGCAGAGTACCTGATTGAAAGCTTCACCAGGTCTGCAATCAACAGCCATGTCCATACGAGCAACAAAAAAGTGTTGATGAACTGGTGCATAAAGACCTGGGGCAATGGTAGTGCCATATTTTCGAGTCTCCCCGGGTTGTAATGCTCCTAAGCTAAGGATTCCCGTAAGCTTAACTTCAGCTTCGATTTTTCCATCCTGTAACAACAAACTTACATGTCATTTTCATTCTCAAGAGTGAACAGTACAACCAATGACTACACAAAACACAATCTATCACTTCACTTAAATCAACATTTGGAGAATAGGTGCAGCTAGGTAATAGGAAAGACATGGTATTCCACAAAGTTCATACATTATACTGTCATTGGTCCATAAAGTAGTGTAGACGCTGTAAAATTATGCATATTGTGACTGACACCTTCTCATAGGTCACAAGGGCAACATCTAAATTAGCATAGATGTGTATGGATGGAACACAAATAGTATAGGATATAACTTTCCTGATAGAAGTGCCAGAAAAATCCATATTCATAATTAGCAACAGTGCAAATAAACGACACCGTCAGCCGCCTAGACCTTCGCACTTCTGCTAAACCTGTCCTCCAATCCTGATGCTTCCATAGAATTCCATGATCCTCTTCATGCAAACATACACAATTTTCAATTGTTTCAATACCTCCAGTGAAGTTTGTAAAGTGTGCATCAAAGTATTTAATAAAGCCCAAACAATCACAGCCCTGCAATGGTAGTTTTTATTATTATCAAATCTACCAAAAAATATATAATTTAATTTGTAGCATACTGCGTAAAGTAGTTAACAAACCTTTTTTAGGGAATGTGCATTTTTACCAAGGCCATCTTCCCCTGCATCAAACGCATTCTTACGGTAATGTGGCTCATTTGGATCTCCATAAGGAACTACCATCTCTACAAAGCTTAACCTGTGGGCTAAAGGTCGTCTCCCTCTACTACCATCAACATAGGCAACTGAATGTATAACCAAGCCCTCCCTGGGAGTGAATCCAATGCGAAAATTCCACTGTCAACCAGCAAGAATAGAATCAGGTTCTTCATCATAATTTTCTGAACTTAATAACAGATAAATTTAACAAGTCGTCATGTACCTTCTGCCATTCTACATAGTGTCCATTAACACGAAAGCTTGGACCTTCAGGCTGGATAATTTGTAAAGGTTTCACATCACTTCTATCAACACCACCTCTTGTTTCACCAGGAGTATAGTTCCTCAATGGATCAGCTGGAGGTAAGGGAACAAGTTTACGGTCTTCAAATTCAATGACCCTCATGTTTTGCATATCAACAAGTACATGGATGCCCTCAACTGGACGTGCATAACCATTTTCCATTGGACAGTCACTCTCAGTTCTACAAAATATAAGTGGTTTGGCAAGTCTTCTGCTTGGAGCATCAGCATCACTGTGGTAACCAACACACCTGCACCATAAATATGTACATGAAATATCAATAACTTCACACCATCCTATTGCAACTTCCCAGCCGCTAATATGAGGAAAGAAATTAGCATACCAGGCATCAACCATCAGAAGGTCCATGTCTTCAATACCTCTTTTTTTCATTGCCTCTCTAAATGGAGGAAAGTCTTTGACAACAGCTTCACATTCAGCATATTCAACAGCATCCTGAACTTACAAATAGAATATTTAAACAAAGTAACAACATAAATGAGTGAGCAAATAAAACTCTATCTATCAGATACTAATAAGTCATTTCAAATATATCAGCTCCTAAAAGTTACAAAATTGATAATGCACTTATCAGCTAAGAAAACAGGTTTCATCTTCAGAACAGGCTAATGGGCCCTTAAATATGACATTTACTAAAACAAAATAGCTTATAACAAACAAAATCAAACAAAGAATAATTTCTTTGATAATAAGTTGATGAAGCCATGAATTAGAGATTTCTGAAATTACTTGCTATCTAAGGTTTCAAGATATTGGAACATGACAGGTTCCCTCAATTGGAAAAGTGTGCAGTTCAAAACTTAGACACATGGTTGTTACAAGACTCGTCATTGACAAGTATAGCATCTATAATTCTAGTTTCTTAACTATTTTGTGATTACTAACTGGGATAACTCCCAATTAAATAAACAGTAGTTGTAAATATTTACTTTTATCATTAGTGCAACTCAAAGACCGAATGAACATGAAGAGTGGAAGAAGTAAGAATAAATGCCAGCAAAAAATGACAAACCATTGGAGGCTGAACATCTGGAACAACTTGAGATGAAATCACTTTTCCTCTATGATGTCCACCTCGAGTTGCTGCATGTACTTCAGAGAGCTCCACAATCCATAAGCTTGTCTCATTTGACCGTTTGTTGTAAACAACAAGTCTAGCCCTTCTTGGAGGCAACTTTGTAGGTATTATGGGTCCACCTTTTGATCTGGGAAGCAATGATGGTTGGAAAGGAGGAAAGAAATATGCATCCGCCAGTGCAACAACATGCTTATCCGGTTCAAACAGAACCACCTCAATGAAACGCATGCTATCTCTGAGCTGAAACCGAAAACACAAATTAGCTTACTATTTCAGCAACTATCATATCATTTTACAAGAGAATTTAGGAAAAAGAGAAATAGCATATGTAATAACCTCAGGAGTGGCTCCAGCAGCCCTAACAGTTGCCACTGCAACAGAGATTTCAGCAGCAGACAAAGGATCCAAAGGATGGCTGGTCTGAGCCCTTAACATGACTGGGATAACAGCTGAACATAATAAAACAAAGACCATCAACCAACCAAACAAAATATATACTGTGGCATCATCAATTGAAAAGCTGCTGCCGGAGAGAACAGTGAACCGCAAAACAGAATCCAAGAAAGTCAATGACTTTTTCACATCAGAACAAATAAGGCATTATCCTGGTTAATAATCATGAAATAAAGCAAGGGCGTGTCGTGAGTCACCAAGATGGGGCAGTGGAGGGTATTCATTCTGTGCCATGTAAGACAGCTTCATCATTGAGCTGCATACCCTCATCGACACATTGACTATAAATTATTCTCTTATAAATTTTCAATGAGTGACTATTTAATTTTTTTTCTCCCCATCAAAGTGAGCACATTGTTATCCTCCTTTGGCTGTGAAGTAATATTCATTTGTTTTCCTTCCCATATTTTTAATGCTAGTTAAAAAGCGAAAATATAAAAGGATTAGATAACTTGTGAAGTAATTTTACCGTTGCACTAATCTTATAATTATTATTCAATTAATCATTTAACAAAATTGATGAATTTTGACATGATTTTTTAACTTTTGATTTTACATATGTCGAAGTACAGCTCTATATTTTAATTATCAGTATATGTGACCTTCTTTTAGTCAGTTGCATTGGTAGCATTAAAAGATATAAAAATAAATAAAATAAGAGTATAACACAGATTAATTAATTAGATAATCTCTTTAAACCTAGTGATTTTAATTTTTTCAATCTTTAATTATCTTTAATAATAAATTTATAGTGAAGAATTTTCTTTAATTATCTACTTTATCTGTTTTCATTTGAATCTTGATGCTATATATTCTTTGGCTTAACTCAATATTACCAATACTCTGATGATCTCAATCAATTAACAACAATTCATTAAGTGGAACTAAATATCCATTTCTCAATGATTAGCAATCAACAAAAAACAAAAAATAAAATGATATAAATAATATTTAGTCAAATGTTAATGAAAATTAACATCTTAGAGAAATAAAAATTAAAGGCATATAGAAATTGTTTCTTATCCTTTCGGACCTAAATGTCTAGCACAGATCCAATAGCAATGACACTGGTGTTCTAGCTACTTTCTTGTCGTCCCAAATGAATGGTGTGATTGGAAAACATTTAGAAGAAATTTATTATTGTGTAAAGTGACTAAATATAAAGAATTTATTAATTATTTTGTCAATTAAATAATTTAGTATTTTCACTTCACAGAATGTTTTTCAACTCATACAAAGGTATGGGATAGGGCATCTTCAACTTATTTTTTCAAAACTTGAGTAATCCACATGGAGATATGCATGTGCTAAATTTCATTTAAAGATTATTAATTTTTTTTCTTTTGGATATTTCATAGAACAATTTTCCAGTGAAGATTCATCTTAAAACAAATGAAAAGAAAATAAATTTTGTAATTAAGCTCGAACTTTTTAATGAAATGGAACAAAGATCATTTAACATGTTTGACTATTGCAAAATTATTAAAACAACCTCATACACGCACACACACATGCTTTTCTTTTTTAGGAGTGAAAATCATAGAAAGATGATAGAAATTGAGTTTACACACATATTTCTTTAGAAGAATACAGTTTGATAGATGTTAATAAATCTAAGTAGAAAAGGTTGATTTTTTTGGTTTTTCCTTTTCTTCTTCTTTTTTCCAATCGAGGATGCTTTTGTTTTGCTGGGAATAAAAGTTTGTTTGCTAAGGTAGAAATGTTAGAGAAGAATTTTAATGTAAAAATTCAATTAATGATAATATATAAATGGAGATTGAATAAACAAAGGTAATAAATGTGTTTAGCTTTTGTCTATATTCTTAATTAAAAGGAATTAAAATCCAATTTCAAATAAACGTATAATTAATCCAGTGACCCAGGATGAGATAGAAATGTCTCAATCTGATTAGAATCAATTTTATCTCAATAAATCATATTTAATTTGTTCTTGATTATCGAGAAGCATGCGCCATCTTTAGCTCTCCAATACCAAGAAAATAAATATATACAAGTTTACAGTATATTCAGCAGATTTTATAAAAAAACATCACGATGATCCCGGTGATGATCAAAGACAATGGAGGCGAGGCATTCGGATAGTGAAACAAAACATATCAAGAGTCGATTTATCAGAGATAAATGAATATAAAGCAAGGAATGATCGAGAAAAGGTAGAGAGAGGAAATACTTTTAGTACCGGAGGCTGTTTTGGAAGGTTCTGGAAGAGAATCGACAACGGGGCGGCGATCAGCGGAGGGAACCGTCCAGTCTTGCGGAACCAAAGATGAGGAGGAGGTGGCGTCACGGCGAATGGGAGGAGGAGCGGGAGTAGTAGAGTCACAACAAGGAGGAGAAGGCGTCGTCTTTTTCGAAGTTGAGGCCATTGCAAAGGATTCACAAGCTCACCAATCCCACAAAGAAAAATCTCTTTACAATTTACTGACATACAACACTCCCTTTTCTTCTTCTTCTTCTTTACCACCCTCTGATCTTCAAAGAAAACAAATACAGGAATTCCTCTTATTTATTATAGAAATAAGGGAAGAAAGAAAGGTGTGGTGCTTGTTGAGAGAAATGTGAAGAGAGAGAAGCAAAGAAAAGTATGATCTGGAGGGCAAGAGGAGTGGGGGAGTCATAGAGAGAGAGAGGAGTGCTGTGTAGCAGGTTTTATATACAGAGGGGAAGGTGGTGGTGTACCACCTGCGCAAAGAGAGATGTGAAATTTTGAGAGGATAATAAGGTATTTTTCTTTGTTTTGTTTTTTTGTAAAATGGAAATTTAGAGGGACTTATCAAGATAAGTAGGTTTTGATAGGGGGGTGTGCTTGTGCTAATGTACATATATTAGGGTCCAACAATAATTTTTCTTTTATATTAGCTTGATAAGGCCAATCGAGATTTCCTTCTTTCCTGTTTTTCTTTTATTTTTAATAAGATTGTATTTTTATTTTAATCACATTTATGATAGTAATTATTTTTTAAAATATTTTTTATTTAAAAATATATTAAAATAATTATTTTTATGTTTTTTAAATTTTATTATTAGTATCAGCATATCAAAACAATCTTAAAATAAAAAAAATTATTTTAAAGTAAATAAAAAAAAATTAAATTTTTTTTAAAATATCTTTAAAATACAAAAACAAACACGATACTAGGAGTGATCATTTTCGGTTTAATTTTTATTAAAAAAAAAAACTAAACCAAAATTTAAAAAAAAACCGAAATCGGTTTAAATTGATCAATTTCAGTTCGGTTTTTTAGGATAAAAATCGATTCAAACCGATTTGACTCGGTTTTGGCTTGGGTTTTTTCCATTTTGGCTCGGTTTTTTCCAGGTTTTTCCGGTTTGGATTTAGTTCGGTTTTTTCAGTTTCAAGCTTATAAAATCAAATTAAACCGGTCAGTTTTTAAAAGAAATTAATTAGTTTAATAAGTTTTTTTAATTTAATTTTTTTAATTAATTTTTTTAATTTTCTTAATTAATCAGTTTTTTAATTTTTATTCTCACCATGCACGATACTTTTAATTAACCCACTTGCTCCTTTTCTTTTCTCGCAATTTCGAAATTGTTCCCCTGCTTTGCCCTTTCCAAAATGCCAAGCTTACAAAATGCCAAGCTAGTCTTCTTCATGACTCCCAAGTGCTAACTTTAATAATGATTCCTATTCTGAGTAATGTTAAAATTGATGTGACAAGAAGCAACAATTTTATTTTTTTTCATGTCTTTTTTCGGGATTGAAGTGATAAGTCTCTTGATATTTCTTAATTAAATGGAAAAATATTTAAGCGATTTGAGGAAAGACGATGCTGCTAGTGTTTCTTGGACTCTCCTCTCTCCTTTCTATTGTTAGAGATTTTCTTTTCGTGTCTAAGATAGATCACATCATTGTTTGAAAAAAATGGAATTGACCTTACATCTTCAATTGAAGTCATTTCAAGAAAATATTTTTGAGAACAAAATGGATTTTAAGAATTTTTTAAAGAAAATAACACGACTTAGTAAAGGTTATTTAGTCAAAAGTTATTTAATCAAAAATTATTTAGTCAAAAGTCAGAATATATCTTTCATATAGTTTGAATATAACTATGTTTCTAATTATGAGTTAATGAAATAGCAATTGTTTAGTCAGAAGTTAGAATGCATTTCTCATACAAATTAATTAAAATTTACATAAATCAATCCAAAATTTTATGAAAATTCAATGATAGAAATGAGATTTAAGATCTAATAGCTAAGAAAAGAAGAGAAAATAAGCTAATGTAAAGAGAAATGGAGGAAGAGAAAGAAGGAATAGGTCACCAAAAACACAATGAAACTTTATTTTCGACATGTTTAGTATCGTTAGAAAGATTTCAACGGGATAATTTTAACCACACCTTGAAAAATCATCAAACAAAGATATAATTGGTTAGAGATTTTATATGTGGTTAATGTGGGGTTAACATAGTTTAAAGGTTTTGTTTAGGGTTAATTTGGTGGTCTTCCAATGTATAGTTAACTTGTGTTATTTTTCTAAATTGTGTTATAATGGTAAAAGACTTGTATTTTGATGACATAATATAACATTTCAAAAATAATATAAATCATATATATTAGTGATAAATTTAATTTTTTAAAAATAATACCATTGTTAATGAAAATTGTAATAATAATTTTTAATATTATTATTAGTATGATAATATTAATATTTTATCTTTGTTGAATCCTCGTATTGTAACAAACAAAGACAAAATCATCACTTAGTCTCTTATGCTCTAGCTTATTTCACCTTTTAGAATGGATAAATTCAAATAAATTTTAATTTCTCTTACATCTAGTTGCACTATAACATTGACTAAAAACTTGAATAGCTACATTACTCCTACCATACAACTAATAATAAGAAAAAAAAAAGTTAATTAGATTAAATATTATAGATACAGAAACAACATTTATATTTAAAAATATAATTTATACCTTCTTCTCCTCTTAAGATATAAATGAAGATAAAGTAGCATAGTTTTTTTTGTTTTTTTATTTTATAATGGGAATCAAGAACAGGTCACATGTCTTGACAGTACTGTACACCAATATCTTAGCATATATTTTAAAAACCAGAGAAATAATAAAGAAGGTAAAAAGTTGAAAAACATTCCTCCCCATGCACATGACTGCTGTCGGTGCATGTTGCACTGTGATGACTAGACAATATATGCCCCCGTGATTAAACAAGTCCTCGTGTGTCCAATAATAATAATAAATAAAATTTATAATTCATCTGATTAAATTTTAAATTTATATTTTAAAAATTACCGGTTTGAGTTTTTATAAATTTTAAAATTATTGAAAGCTTATATAATCATTAACTTCAAAACCCGTGAGATTAATTAAGGTACGAACAAATTAGTCTGGACATCCACATTAATAATAATAATAATAATAATAATTAACAAGTAATCCTGGCAGCAAAATTAAAATATGTTATGTAATTAAGAAATTCTTTTAATAGTTAATGTGATATATACTACCATACCTATCATCATTCACTAATGCATTGCTTTGTCTTCACCAAGCGTCTTCGTGTTAAAAAAAATTTTATTAGAAAAAAACCCTTTAAATATTTAACTGATTCACTTCAATTTAGAAATATTTAGTTAATTACATTTATGATCCCTAAAAAATACATTTATTAAAAGGGATAAACATAAACCACAAACAAGATTAATTTTATTTTTTAAAAGGGTGCGAAGATACTCAAGCAAGAAAAAAAAACTAAATAGATTTATTAGTATTTGTTATTCCTTTTTTTTTGTGTTAAATTGAGTTTAAAAAGAAATAAAATCCCAATATTCTAATTACAATCAACCATGTTAATTATAAAAACTAAACAAGGATTATAATTAATATTTTTTTGTTAGATTGAGGTTAACACACATAGAAAAGCATTTAAAAATAAAAAACTGTTACGTACAGCTCATACCTTCTTCATTAACAAGGAAAAAGACAGAGTGGCTAACTCATCAACACGTAGAAAACATGGGTACTATATACTAAAAAATTCAAATAGCTTGAGCCAATGTTTATGTTTTGAATAAATGATTAATTTATTAATTCTTATAATTTATTTTATTTTTTGTTGGCTAAGATGATTGGAGGCGGGTGCTTTATACCTATAAGAGATCATTCCTGATAAATTTAGGGATTCTATGATTATTATGATTATTAAGTCAGTAATTTTTTTAGAAAAAATATAATAATATTATAAAGATATATTTTAAAAATAAATATATAATAGTGAATAAAAATTCTGAATCTTTCTAGTTGAAGGATTCATATTCTAGTTATATATGTGTGTGTGTTTCATAAGTTTTCTTGTGGAGATAAAGGATTAAATCTGATAAGTTTGGGCTTTTTTCTTAAGCTAAACAAAAAAAAAAATTAGGTTATTTTCTTAGTTGAGCTAAAAGAAATGGATTTTGAAGTATCTTTTTGGCCCGTTAAATCTGAGTTTATGATATTAAATTATTTCTCTTACCGGAAAAAAAGTAATTAATAAATCTTTATAAATTATAAAAACTAATTTATAATTAACTGTACAATAGTGAAAATATCATTATTTAATTAATGTAATTTCCGTTAATTAACTTAGAATTAACTCAAAGCCCGACTATCAACGTCTTGGTAGTAAAAACTAGGAACATAAGAAATCATTAGCTCTTTTGTTTTTTTCAACACCGAAAGATCAATCATCAACCTCTATGCTACGTTTACGAGTGTTGTTTTAAAAAACCAGTAAAAAAAAAAGCGAGAAGAAGAAGAACACTCGCGTTGAAACAGCTTCTGTGCTGGCAAAACCTTTGACGACAGTGCATCCACTTTCAATCAGCAGCATGGAGACATCTTGATCCATACAAATTTATACCAATTACGAAAGATTGGGATCTAAGTAAAGATTCAATGGATCATAATCTTGTCGCTTGCTTGAAAAGACGCGTCAGCTCTCAAAAGTATTACACAGACGAAGATGCTCTGATCCACTAGCGATGAACTTAATTATCAAAGCTGAAAAGACATCGCCAATGGAGGCTAAGGAGAATGTCAAACATGATTATTAATTCGTAGCAATATCTCCCAGATGATCTTCCCTTCCTCCTATCAGCCTATCACTGAAGCATATTGGAGGAGCTGGGGAGGGTCGTTTTTTGAAGCTTGATGGTGGAAGCCAATGGATATCCACTTCGAATTAATCGATGCTTCTGCTTTTTAATAAAAAGTCGAATCACCTTCCCCACCCACCTCCAATATTAATATAAAATATTATTACTTAGTCAATAACTAACTACATATTATTGCACTAAAAGACTGATTTCATCCACCATTAAGAATTAATTAACAAGAGAAAGCATGCTAAGTAAGCTAGTCCTCGTTAGTATCAGTAATGGACATGCTCTCCAACCTCGAGTCAAAGCATGTCTTCATGAGCTGTCTCTTCGCTAGCCTAAAGGGAGACAAAACTATTTCAAAAGGTCTCCAGTGGGAAATCTAGAGAAGGGGATATCGACTTGGAGTTTTTGATTATGAATTAAGGAGAAGGATATGAATCATTTTTTGGGAATTTAGCAAACCATCTACCTTGTCTTGTATAGTTAACAGCTCATTGTTTTCTTATTTTTTTCTGGCATGGAGGAGGAGGGGATGGTGCTGCTGACTAGGAATAAACTCATCATAAGAACAAGAACAAAAAAAAAAATAGTAAATTAAACTATAATGACGTTATCAACACTTCATTTATTAAATTAGTGCGTGAACTGTTATATATTTTAGTTTTTTATTATTATTATTATTATTATTGACGCGAGCATGAAGTTAACGACTATATAAACCTTTTTAGTAATTTAAAGTTTGTGAAACTCGAATCGATAGCTTTTAAAAAACAAAACTAGAGTCCAAACAATTAAACTACACCCCTCATAAATTATATATTTTAGCTATTATTTGCTCAACAGGAGGATGATCGGGCCATGGACACCTCAAAGAGCCCTCCTCTAATTCTTAAATCCCCATCTCAGACCTCTCTTGATTTAAACATAAGATCCTTTGATAAAAATCTTGAGGTTCAGCTGCTGGATTTTCCTTGAAAACCGAACATTTACGTTCGAGAAAGCATGCAGTTTGGGCCTCATGCCAAGGGACATCATATTTGCACAAAATAATGGTTGAATATGTTTTCAAGGGGTTGGCTGAGGTGATAAAAAAAAGATTTTACTCAACCTAAAGATTTCGATTGCTAATAGCCTTTTAAATATGTGATGTAATTACCAAAACAACGTAAAAAGATGGCAGCGGTTTCACAGTAAACAACTCTTTTTTTTCTTTCTTTCATTTAAATTTAAACCCTTCTATAGCCTAATTAGAAGAAATAAGGCATGAAATTATAGTTAAAATACAAAAATTGAAAGATAAGGTACCAAAATATAAAAAAAAAACATAAAAAATATGTGGATAACCCACATTATTAATAATTTTCATTTTAATCCAAAAGTTATTTCTCCATTTCTTAGTTCCTAGGGTTAGAGAAAGATGAGAGAAACTTGCTTGAAAATAGCAAAAAAAGAGAGAGAGAGTAGTTGGTTTGGCCATTGTTCAACAACAAAACTTGTAGTTCTTAGGTTCAAAGGGTTCCATTCAATGAAAATAATTAGATTGTTGTGGTCTTATCTATAAACATGCATGAAAAAGGAGATGGGTTTCATTTTGATTTTTGTCATTCGTTAATTTTCAATGTTTTAGAAGATTTTAGGGTTGTTATATAGTTTATGTGGCTTGTGTGGTGTTTGTTATTGATTTTGAGTGAAAAGTTATATAGGTATATCCCTAATTATTTCTCTTTTAGAGTTTTTGGTTGTGTTTATTTTATTCTTCATCCTTATATAAAACATAGTAAATTATCCTCTCAATCTATTATTTGTACTATCTTTTCTATGTTATGGTGAATGTAAAAAAGAGTATCAGAAACTTTATGTGTTTCGTCATGTTGTCTTTCTTGAGCATATACCTTTCTTTTCTATTTCATCCACTGCTCATAACCTTATTAGACCTAATCTTATTCTTATAGATTCTTTTTTTGATGATTATGATAATTTATCATCTTAGGTTCCTAGTACCTTAAATACTTATCTTCATGTTCAACCAATTTGTACTCATAATTATGCAGGTACTGACACTTTACTCTCCAGTACACCTAAAGCTCCATTCTCATCTACAACTCCTTAAACTTCATATGAGATTATGGATCCACCTCTACGTCAATCCAAACACATTTGTAAGTCCATAAAGCTACCGAATTTTTCTTTTTCTTGTTATTCTTCATCATTTACTTCCTTTTTACCTTCTATTCATTGTCTCTTTAAGCCATCTTCCTATAAAAGAGGCAATTCTTGACCCCCTTTGGCTATGGATAAGGAACTTTCTGCTTTGCATAAAACATATACTTGAAATCTGATTCTTTTACCTCTTGGTAAAAGTGTTGTTGGTTGTCATTGGGTGTATAAGATCAAGACTAATTATGATAAGTCTAATGAGCGATACAAAGCTAGGTTGGTTACAAAAGGATACTGTTAACAATATGGTATAGATTATGAGGAGACATTTTTCCTTGTTACATAAATAAGTATTATTTATACTCTTATTGCAGTAGCTTTAATTCATTAATGACATATCTCTTAACTTGATGTTCAAAATGCCTTCTTGAATAGAGATCTTCAAGAAAAAGTTTATATGGCGCCCCCTCCTAGTGTTTCACATGACTCTGGGTATGTTTGTAAGCTTAAGAAAACATTATATGGTCTCAAACAAGCACCTTGTGCTTGGTTTGAGAAATTCTCTGCTGTGATCTCGTCTCTTGGATTTGTTTCTGGTAGTCATGATTTTGCTCTTTTTATTAACTGCACTGATGCAGGTCATATCATTCTACCTTTATATGTTGATAACATGATTATTATTGGTGATGACATTGATGATATTTCAATTTTGAAGACAAAGTTGGCTAGATAGTTTGAAATGAAGGATTTGAGTTATCTTTGATAGTTCCTGGGTATTGAGGTAGCTTCCTTAGCCAGAGATTATCTTCTTTCTTAGTCAAAATATGTTGTAGATATTCTTGAACGGGCTAGACTTATTGATAACAAAACTATAGATACTCCTATTGAGGTTAACATAAGGTATTCTTCTTCTAATGATTTACCTTTGACAAATCCTACTTCATACCGTACTATTGCTAGGAGCTTGGTATATCTCACCATTACTCGTCCAGATATTGCATATGTTGTTTATATTGTTAGTCAATTTGTTTATTCTCCTACTACTATTCACTAGATAGCTGTTTTTTGTATTTTGCAATATCTTCAAGGTACAGTCTTTCAAAGCATTTTACTTCCATCTACCTCTTTCTTAAAGCTGTGTGCATACTTTGATACTCACTTTTAGGGTTAAAACTTTGTTTAAATCTAATCTCCAATATAAACCTTTTAATACAAAACATTAACATGATTTAAAAAAACTATGGGTGAATGAGAAATTAATCTCAAATAACCTTTGGTTTGCATGTTTTAGTAAAACCTAAAACCCTCTAAAAGAATTTTATTTCATATAGGAAAGCAACAAAACTTTATTGATGGTTATATAGTGAGAAGTTGAGAAGTTAAAATTGGATCCAAAAGGTGTTGAAGAATAATATAAATTATATCTTGGAACTTCGCCTAAAAATTTAAGCTATTGGGTTGAATTGGTTCTTTGACATAGTATCAGAGCATTGATAATCAAACGATCATCGGTACGAATCTCATCATCCTTATTTATTTAATAAAAATTAAGTACAAGGTAATGTGGGTCTGCGTAATTTTCAGGCTCAAAGGGCTTACTTGAGAGGGTGTATTGGAAAATAATATAAATTATATCTTGGAACCTTGCTTAAAAACTTAAGCTATTAGGTTGAATTGGTTCTTTGACATGGTATCAAAGCATTGATGACCAAGCAATTACAAGTTCGAATCTCGTCATCCTTATTTATTTGATAAAAATTAAGCACAAGATAATGTAGGTCTGTGCAAGTTTTAAGCACAAAGGGCTTACTTGAGAGAGTGTATTGAAAAATAATATAAATTATATCTTGGAACCTCACCTAAAAGCTTATGTTATTGGGTTGAAATGATTATTTGACAAAAAGTACTTAAGTTTTTATAGGGAAGAGGTCTTAAGTAAAGTGGCTTTAGGTTAGAACTCACACAAGCATGGCTCGGCACAACCAAATTTGTACTCGAGCTTCAAGCAGGGCTTGGGCCTTGGCATGAGTTTATTATAAAATATTTTTCTAGGTTACAAAAGATTATTTTTTTGTCAACTTAAAATTAGGCTTTGTGTGGTTTATAAAGAATTATTTCTTCTAGCTTGACCTATTGTTTTGTATAGCCCTTGAATGTACAATTAGTTTTTCTAGAATTATTTTGCTGAACAATTTTTTAGCTCAAAAGACATCCAATTTAAATAAAAAAAAGATGTTCAAGTTTAATTTTGATTTATGAAAGTTAATCAAGGCTGATAATGAAGGGTTTCCATTAGCTTATGGTCCCTATATTTCTTTTATTTTGGACGGAAAACACTTTTTGAAAGTTGTGAAAAGTTAAAAAATATCATATTATTTACTGATTATATCAAATTTGATTCTCAAACTTTTGATTGTTATATAAATATTTTTTTTTTCAATTTCATCTCTTAGAATTTAAATTTTATATTAACTTTGATCCTTATTTTTATAATTGTTATTTGCTTTTCCCTTATCATATTTTAATTAAATTTTTTTATCTATCAAATTTAGTCCTCATTCTTTTAATTGTTACTTATTTTATTTGAAATAATTTATGAAATGATAATTATTATTATTTTAATTTCTTCATCTTTCATTTTTTTTATTTGTTAGATTTGATCTTTATTTTTTTTTTATTATTTTTTTTTTTGAGATAATTTATGAAATTATATTTTTTTTCAATTTCATTCTCATTCAACTTTTTAATTTGTAAGATTTGTTCCTCATTATTTTAATAAACTTGAAAAAAATAAAAAAAAATTAATAAGTTATTTTCTAGCTCATTTTCATAATATAATCAAACACTTGAAAATATTTTCCATCTTATTTTCCATTATTCTACCAAATATCAAAAAAATAATTCACTTTATCATAATTCACTTTCTAAAAAAGAACTACTTTCTAGCAAATAAACAGGGCCTAGGAGTGCATTTAAACACGATAATGTTGTTTGAATCTTGAAAGATTTATTAAAAAAAGTGTTTTTTTACACGGAATGAGAATCAATAAATTTTTAAGAATAAATGATTATTCATTAACAATAATAATTTCAGCTTAGTTATATTTTAAGAGTTTCAAGAAGTATACTTGATTAGTTTTGTTCAAGTATAAATTCTGTACATATTAGTACACATGCTAAGATTGTATTCGTAAATATTTGTTTAGATTACAAAGTTCTTATATTCTTACATAATTATAAATTAATGCTCTCTTGTTTAATAATCTATTTATCTAGTAATTTTGGACGACAGAAAATTAGCCACATTGGCCCCTTCACATCAATTTGATCATGCGCGGTCCCTTCATCCAGATGTGTCACTAACATTGTAAGAGATCTATTAATGATGTTCATTTCAAGAAATCAACGATTTGAATCATGCCATGTGGATGGATTAAATTAATTTAGAAAAAAAAATGAAAATCAAATCTGAATAAAAGAATAGAAAAGGAACCAAAGTTAAAAACGTAAACTTCCAAAGACAAAAAAAAAAAAAAAAAAAAAAAAAAAAAAAACACCCTATTAAACGTAAAAAGAAATAAATAAATTGATTACTCTATTTTCTTATTTAAAAAAAAGGGTGAAGAATCATAAGTCCATTTTACCCAATTAAGAAATCTGTGTTGCCAAAAATTGCAAACTGTTAAAAGAGCCAACCTGTACCACCAAGCTACATGCCAAAGCAAGAACAACGGTGGGTATGGGTTTGATCTGACTCATTTTCGCCAATTAATGATTCTCATCCCTTGTTTTTCAGACGCAACATGAAGCTAGCATCCAAAAGCGGGCCAAGCAACTTGTTCATGAAATGCCAATATTTATGTAACATGACTCTAGCTTAAGATGAATCACTAGATAGTGTGAAACAAAATATTATATGATTGAGTCGAGTTTTTTATTTTAATATAAAAAAAGATATTTAAGCGATATTAATACTTAAAAAAAAAAACTTAAGATTCATTACATTGATTTGATTAATTTTAATACACTCGATTAACTTAAAAATATATTTAAAAAACATTGATACTAAATAAAGAAAATAGTAAAAACAAATTGATAATAATTAATTATAAAAAATAAATTATAAATAAGAGGAGAAAAATACTCATTAAAGACTCATTATCATTCTATCATGGACACCACCCCACCACCACAAAAAACTTATCTAGACAATTATAACACCATCATGAAAGGTTACACTGTAACATCAAAAGAGACTACACACATTGTCAAAATAGTTGCCTAAAAAGTAATTCAAATAAAATATCATGAAGTGAGCATCTTATATTTATATTTAATTAATTAATTTAATTTAATTAGAAAATAAAAAAATTTAATAAAAAGTAATAAATAAAATGAAAAAGACAATAATGTACCACTATTATTGTGATTGATCGAAGGAAAAACAAATCCCCACGGCAAATGTTTAGGTGCACAAATTGATGTATAAATGCTTGTTAAATTGTAGAAATACATGACATGGTAATTTGGTGAGATTATTTTTTTCAACTGAGATGGATACTTTATTTTATAAAAATAATACATTAGACACATCAGAAATGATTATATTATTTTCATGTGTGAGAATGTTTTTATTTTTTTATATATATTTTTTTCTTTTATTTTGTCCGTATTATCTTTGTTTTATGGATGTGTCGTGGACTAACCATTCCTACATGACCACATTAGTCGCTGCTCTCCTAAATTTTCACTCAAAAGGGTCACTTTCCGCACCTTCGCCTCCATCAGTCATCCTTGCTGGTCTCATGTCACTCTAAAAAAACCCATCATAAGCAGGTGAAAAGACCACGATCCTTTCCATTTGATGTGAGTGTACACGTTATGCACATGATACGACATCATTTTATGCCCTCGTACAATAATTTTTATTTAACATCAATTGTTCATTTAAAAAATTATTGAAAAAGTTACTCGGTCCTCCTCTTATGATTTCATTATTTAATTATGAAGAGCCATCAAATCAGAGTATGGTAATAATTATTTTTTAAAATATTTTATTTTAAAAATATATTAAAATAATTATTTTTTTAAAAAAATATTTTTAATATTAGAACATTAAAATTATCTAAAATTATAAAAAAATTAATTAAAAAAATATTTTTAAATTTCTCAAAATCATTTTTAAAACATAAAAAACAAATATCCCTCAGTAAGAATGATTTTTAAAAACCTTTTATTGAAACAACATAAAAAATTAAGTCTAAGCAACCTGCACCTTGTTTTACAAGAATAAAACACAACATTATGATAGAAAGACACAAGAAAATATTTTCTACAAACTATTTCTAAAGCTCCATTTTATTGCCTAGGCATACCATTACGTTACTAATTTATTAGCTAAAAGCACATTACTACTTGCATGCACACTACAAACGTCAACTAGTTAAGAAGGCCAAATAATGAACTTGCATGCTTTACATGTTGGACTTAAGGCATGGATTCCTCGGGGATATATATATATATATATATATATATTTTAAGTTATTAAATAAAATTTTAAAATATAATTTATATTATTTTTTAATATAATTTTTCAAGTGAAAGCTCTTTAAACTTAAAACTTATACAGACATGTATTACCTTGTGCTTAATTTTTATCAAATAAATGACGATGGTGAAATTCAAACTCGTGACCACATGGTCATTAAGACTCTGATATCATATCAAAGAACCAATTCAACCCAAAAGCTTAAGGTTTGGCATTGAGGTTGAACCTGCTTTTCGGAAAATTTCAAATATTGTTTTTTTGCTAAAATTGAATGCGGTTTGTACTTTTTGGATCGTTTTGATGTGCTGATATAAAAAATGATTTTTAAAAAATGAAAAAACATTATTTGCATGCTTTTCGGCACGAAAAGCTATTTGAAAAGCAACCGCTACCACACTTCCAAACACCCTCTAAGTGAGGTTTCAAAATATGATTTATATTCTTTTTTAACATGTTTTTTATTATATTTTTCACTTGAAAATTATCAAAACAATAAAAAAATTTTTTAAAAAAAAACCACAATCACCACGCAAAAACAAACAGACCACAGATTCAATCTAGTTGGAAAATGGAAAATCTAGTCAGTCCTGATGGAGACACAAAAATACATTGGCACCGAGGACTACGACCTTGCAACAAAATGGTCCCTACTTGTTTAAAAGAAGCTGTGCTCTGTCCCTGCAATCCTTCCTGGTGGAAGTGCTAGCTGTTGTACTGCATTGTTCCTTCATGAGACCGTTCCAAAGGTGAAGCTTTCAAACTTTACATCAATTATCTTGTCAAAATGGCTCCTATTTCCACCATCTTTTTCCCAGGGAAAATTACAGCTGCAATAGGGCTTCTGATAAGCAAAAAGTTGATTCATGAAAAGTAACGCAGATCAATTTCTTTCTTTTCCTCTTAATCTTACGACTTATATCTCACCTACTTATTTTGTAGCTTTCTCCTTTTAGATTTCTGGACATCATCGTCCTCCTTGTCTCGCTCTGTCATTGTCTTTTCTTTCTTTCTTTCTTTCTTTTCTTTCCTTTTCTGCTTTTTGCCTTTTTCCGTGGTTGCATGGTCATCTACATAAATGGCTCGAGAAAGACGTATCGTAACAATAATAAAGCGATTTCTACTCTTAATTTATAAATTTATTCCATCAAACCTTAGTTTATGTATTCATGAATCATGATGTGTATCATCACAAATCCAGATATGAGATGTCTGGAAAGCCGACTGATGAAAATAAATATAATTTATATCCGATCTCTAGATCATGTTAAAATTTAGGCCTTGTTTGTTTCCCGGAAAGTAGTTTCCGGGAAATCATTTTCCAAACTTTCCTGTGTTTGTTTGTCATTAGGAAAGTTGGTCAACAGAAAACAATTTCCGGTCAGCGGAAAACACTTTCTAGTCAACGGAAAACACTTTCCGGTCAACGGAAAACACTTTTCAGTTAATTTTAGTTAAAAAAAAAATTGACTTGGTTTTCAGGAAAGTGTTTTCCTTTTAGTTGTGTTTGTTTTCCGGAAAGTGGTTTCTGGGAAAGCACTTTCCAAACTTTCTTGTGTTTGTTTGCCAGTAGGAAAGTTGGTCAATGGAAAACACTTTCCAGTAAAAGGAAAATTTGGCTTGGTTTTCAGGAAAGTGTTTTCCTGAAAAATTTGAGGGGAAAACACTTTCCGGAAGTTGTGAAAAATTTAGAAACGTCATTATTTGCTGATTATATCAAATTTGATCCTCAAACTTTTGATTGCTATATATATATATATTTTGTTTTGAATATTTATTTTTCAATTTCATCTCTTAAAATTTTATTTTTATATTAACTTTGGTCCTTATTTTTATAATTGCTATTTGCTTTTTTCTTATCATTTTTTTTTATTGAAATTTTTTATTTATCAAATTTGATCCTCATTCTTTTGATTGTTACTTATTTTATTTGAAATAATTTATGAAATGTTGATTATTATTATTTTAATTTCTTCATTTTTTTTTTTTTTAATTTTTTAGATTTGATCCCTATTATTTTGATTATTATTTGTTTTATTTGAGATAATTTATGAAATTATATTTTTTTTTTCAATTTCATTCTCATTCAACTTTTTAATTTGTAAAATTTGTTCCTCATTATTTTAATAAACTTGAGAAAAATAAAATATTAATAAGTTATTTTCCAGCTCATTTTCCATAACATAACCAAACATTGGAAAGTGTTTTCCAGTTCATTTTCCATAATACTACCAAACATCGGAAAATACTTTCCCGGAATTCACTTTTCAGGAATTCACTTTCCCCGGAATTCACTTTCCAAAAGAAATTCACTTTCCTGCAAACAAACGGAGCCTTAGTTTGGGAGTTATGCGGACCATAGTTTTTAAACATGATCTGGATGGTTGATGACCAAGTAAAATAATCGGGTCACGAGTGAGCGTAGTTAACTCGAATAAAAAAAAAAGAATTTCATTGCAATACTTTAAACAAACAATGTAATTTAATATCAAAAACACAAATCAAATACAATTTCTAAAGTATTTAAAACAAAGCATCAAAAAATATAAATTCTAAATCTACAACCCATTTATTTTTGTTGAATGAACGCATTAAGTTTTTTAGTGTCTATACAAGTAAAATTTAAATCACATCTTGATAGAATTGAACCAATTTAGTCAATACCTAATAAAACATCATCATGTTCATTTGTAACTTCATCATTACAATCATCTTCAATTTCATTAGCATTCATGACATCTATATTTAAAACATAATTAACGAATAAATATTACGTGTTAAACAATAGTTTGTTTTAAATAATATTTTTCACTAAATGATCAATCAGTAATTACCATCATCTAAAGTATCTTAAATGGTCATTGTTGATAAAGTATGGTGAAAACTCTTTATTTTTTTAGTTGTCAAAATCGACGGGTCATCTTCTACTACCTAATTTTCAATGTCACAAATTGTTTTAAAATTAATTGGATCATAATTTTGTTCTTTCCAAAAAAATTTACATATTCAAAGTAAAGGCAAACATAAATAAGTATTAGTAATGCAACTAAATAAAATAAAATAATATTTAAAGAATCAAAGAAAATAAATATATTTTTTTCAATCTCAAATTACGGTGGACTTAAACAATATCATTAAGTCTTTCGTGCTACAACCTATTTTTCTTCTTGGAGTAAATATATTCAAAAATATTCTAATTTCTTTCACATTCTGAAAAACTATAAGTTTGACTTAACACTTATATAATCAATTATTATAGATTTGTTTTTATAATAGTTCAATTAAATAAAAAATGGATTTCAAAAAGTAAGGTTATTAAACATGGTAAGGGCGGATTAATCGGTTTGACCCAAGTCTATACAAAATATTGTTGTTCCTAGATTTATTTTTTTAAAAGAAAACATTAAATCCATGTCATTTTTAAATTTTTCTAAACAAGAAAAATTAAGTTTTGACAGAGTTTACTAAGTCACAAGTGCACTTGCCAAGACATTTAGTTCATACTAGGTCAACTCCCACCCAATTAACTTTAAAACATGGCTTGATTCAGAGGCTAGGTCAATAGATCAATATGTGAACTTAACGGACTTGGCTGAGATTAATAACAATGAGAGAGTAAACAATGATATCATAAAAGTCTAGGTTGATCCAAAGCATCATCGTCTCAATATTTTTTAAAAGTAAAATGATAGCATCTTTTTTTTTTTATTTTTAGTCTAACCAGGTTTTAACTGGGTTAAATGAATCAGTTTTAGACTTATAAAATCTATCAGATCACGTCACATCATTTTTTACTAGATTTTATTTGAAAATATATGAACCTAACGGACTTGGCTGAGATTAATAACAATTAGAGAGTAAACAATGATGTCTTAAAAATCTAGGTTGATCCAAAGCATCATCGTCTCAATAATTTTTTAAAAGTAAAATGATATCATCTTTATTTTATTTTTTTTAGTCTAACCAGGTTTTAACTAGGTTAAATGAATCATTTTTAGACTTATAAAATCTATCATATCACATCAAGACATCTTTTACTAGATTTTATTTGAAAATATGTGAACCTAACGGACTTGGCTGAGATTAATAATAATTAGAGAGTAAACAATGATGTCTTAAAAATCTAGGTTGATCCAAAGCATCATCGTCTCAATATTTTTTAAAAGTAAAATGATAGCATCTTTATTTTTTTTTTTTTTTTTATCTAGCCAGGTTTTAACTAGGTTAGATGAATCAGTTTTAGATTTATAAAATATATCCGATCACATCAAGTCATCTTTTACTTGATTTTATTTGAAAATATATGAACCTAATGGACTTGGCAGAGATTAATAACAATTAGAGAGTAAACAATGATGTCTTAAAAATCTAGGTTGATCCAAAGTATCACCATCTCAATATTTTTTAAAAGTAAAATGATAGCATCTTTATTTTATTTTTTTTAGTCTAACCAGGTTTTAACTGGGTTAAATGAATTAGTTTTAGATTTATAAAATCTATCAGATCACATCAAGTCATCTTTTACTAGATTTTATTTGAAAATATAGGTTAGGCAAGGAGTTGGGTTGAAGGTTGACTCATCAAGCTATGTCGGGTTTAATGACATTATCAAAAAGTTCACAGGCGTAAATAGTGTATTTTTATGGTTTTAATACATTCATATCAAAATTATTATAATAATATTATTATTTTTTTTAGTTAAAAGCTGCTTTTATGATTGTGATGAGATGTTTTTTTAAAAAAACAACTATTATGGAAAAAAAAAAAAGATTTAGAAATCGAGGACGTTAATATATAAAAGTCCTTTATGTTTATCCATACCATTGTTTATTTTTTTATGTTTTAGTGGGAAGGGGTTACACAGCACAAGCACTCATCAAGTCTTGAGTTCAAAGTGCATCGGCATGGAAACACAATAGGCCAAAACATCACTACAGGATTTGCAGTCTCTTGCTAATGCAGTGCTTGACAACTCTGATGTATTTATAAAAAAAAAAAAAAAAGAAAGGAGCAAGTGGCCATATTCTATGCAATGCGACGATTAAGACAGGTCCTCATCAGAGCCCCTCCAGATCTGGGATCAAAGGTGACATTTTCTTTTTATATATAAATAAAATGGATCGATTGAAATCGACTCTAAAGTCTAAAGGGACGTTTTAGGCTACTTAATATCTAAGAGAATTGACATTCGAACGTTGCTTAGTGACGACTAAAAGGTTGAGAGTGCTTCAAGATTTCAAAGTTTGAGGCTCTGGAAATCATTGTTCAAAGCATGGATCTTCCCGATTTTGAAATATCAGCTGACCCCTAAAAGATAAAATCCTCTTGCAAGAAAATATATGTCTTCAAGTTGAAACAATGGGCAGCATGCCCCTGGATTTGAAGGATTTGCAAGAAAATATATCTTTAAATTATTTTAATACATTTCCGAATAAAAATCACTTATAAAAACAACTCTTCAGACATTAAAAGCATATACATGAAATTAAAACAAGGTGTTTACAAAAAAATAAAAAATAGTGAAACTGCTTTTTTTTTTTTTTTTCTTTTATTCTACAAATAAACCCCCATTTTTCTATCAATGGCTTGTATTTCACCTGACTTGTGAATAAGAAATATTAATTCCTGCATTACTTACAGACTTCTCAACTCAGCTATGAATTATGAATTAACGAGTCAAGATTAGCATAGAAAAAGTCTACAAAAATAGCGAGTTCATGAAGAAGTATCTATGGAGGTGTTTAATCATAATTCATTCCTTAACCTCCTCTTTTTTATAAATTAATTCCTAAACATTACTTCTCAATTAATCAAATAAAATTATTATAGATTTAACTGGGAAATCTCCTACATTTAAGATTAACTCAGTAAATCTTGAACTATTTATTATTTTAGAATATTGAATGTCAAGTTAATTATTGCTTCTTCTTTTTTTTAGATTAATAGAAGTGTTTGAGTTAGCTTGCACGCATATCAACTAATCCTACGGGTCCTGAAGTTAACGACCATGTAAACCTCCAGTGACTCTAAGATTTATGAAACTCGAACTGGTGACTTCTAGAGAGCAAATTCAAAACCTGACCAGTTGAGTTATACCCCTCGAGGTTTAATTATTGCTTTCTTTGAATGTGTCAAGTTAATTATATTTAGTTTTTTTTTTTTCTAACACATTCAAGGATAAGAGCCTGAGCTCACAAGATAATAAGACTGATCTACTTTGATCTCTTTATATAATATGACATTAAATTTAAATACTCGAAAGAAAGGAAAGGAGTTTGAACTGATAATAATCTCTTTCTAAGTAGTAAGATCTCTCACAATTACAAGACTTCAGTTGATGTTTTAAAGTGAAAGGCAATATACAAATATGATTTGCTGTGTGAATAAACTCGCTACTTTTGTTACCTCTTCATGTTAAAGACATTTTCTCGAACATGCAGGAAGGTTTTTCGGATGGAAATTGGACAAATACTCGGCTTCCCTGCATGTTATAACTTGGTTTTGTTTTTATTTGGTATTTTAATAAAAATAATATTTTTTTATTTAAAAATATTTTTAAAACATAAAAACAAATACATTCATTATTCATTATACCAGGTTAAATGTCATTTTAATCAGCCTTTGTTAAATTGCGTTCTGGAAATTGAAAAAAAATCTCGAGTTGACTGTTGAGCTGAAAACCAGTAATTATTAATTTATTATTTAGAAAATCAGCCATTGGAAATTGCCAGGCTTCTTCTTTTTTTTCTTTTTTTCATTAAAAAGCTATAGAAACTTGTATTAACTACAAAAGGGAGGATAAATCAGTTTGGAGAAGTGAATAAAAAAGCCGGCTCTGGTCTGGGCTAGAAGCCGAGCAATGAGCTTATCTATCAACTCAATGTGAATACTGCTGCAACGAAACAGCTCACAGTTCACAAACCAAACCAATTATGGTACAATCAAAATAATTGAAGGGCCAAGAAAAGACTTCAACAATTATGACTAATTGTAGAAACGTCTGATTTTCTACTGGCATGGATAGTTGATTATATCAAGAATTCATCAACTAGAACAAAGAACCTTAGCACCTATGTTCATAAGTTATGCGACCTAAAGTTAAAATCACATGCATATGAATTTGCCAATACATGAATTCCTAAACTGTACGAGTTCTGGGATTCTTACTGTGATTTTTCAACCCATCTCGTCAAAACAAAAGATCAACACCAAGGCAGCAACCGCCGCTGCGATGGTTTTCTTAACATATGGTAGAGCTGCAATTGTTCATTAAATTACCAAGGTCTACGAGCACCAAGAGGCACAGTATTAGATCCAGAAATCGAACCCCTGTTGCCAAAGCTGCCTCCTCGTCCTCTGGAACGGAAGTTACCTGCAGAACCTATGAACAAGAGAAATAGATAGAGATTCATAATCCTTGTATAGACCTTACACTCAAGCCTGAATTAACAAATCCATATATTTTTACCTCCAAAAGAACCAGATGACCGAGCCAAAGCAGATAATGATGGAGGCACAATCTGCCCTGACTCTTGCAGAATTCTAATTAGACCCCTAGCAAACTTTGCATTTGAATCCGTGAAAAAGGTAAAGGCAGTTCCCCTAGCTCCTGCACGACCAGTTCGGCCTATCCTGTGAACATAATCCTCGAGGCTGGAAGGAAAATCATAGTTGATCACACATTTTATGTCCTTCACATCTACAAGAAATTGGAGTAGAAGTCAAGTGAAAAGAATTAATGCATAAAGTTCACTGCATGCACGCAAGTGTAGGACTATAGGACACAAGACAAACTCGGATATGAAGGGTGGTTCATTCTACTTGAGATCATTTGCACAAAATGTAAATATTCTGACCCTTAACCAAAAGATAACTCTGCTTTCAGGATTTTTAATCTCAGAATTAAAGCTATCAAGCTTCAGATTAGATAGCTAAATAAAACTCTGGACCATAACCTCCTAGGATGAGCATGCTGAGTTTATGAAGTTTTTTAGCCACTATGACACCAGATTCCAGCCCGTACAAACACCCCCTTATCCCTGCACCTCTAACATCCAAGTGATCAATTTAAGACAACACATTCATGAAATAAATGTGCCCACCTTAACCTTGCAGGGATAAGGAGCAGCTTCACTGCCACTATACTCATATCCAACAATCTAGTAACCATATGTCAGTCAACCCGGCTGCCAAGATAAACCAGCTTCATAACTGTGGATGGGCAACAATTGCTAGCAAACATGTTACGTAGACACCTGTTAGTTGGAGCCGTGTCATATTGGGCAATTCATGCAAATTACCGCTTCACTAAAGCCAGATTTCTAGATTATTACTTCCATTCAAAAACAGAAATGCAACTTCCACAGCCCACAGAAGACAACGACATCTCCATAAAAAACAGACACTCCACAAAATCTTAAACTGCTGTCCACAATACCAATGGACAGTGCTCCCTGTGTCCATGTAACATGAGCTGTAAAATTGCAGTAGCTCCAAGCAAGGCAAACTTATGGGATATTCTAGTGAATATGAGAAACCAACATGCCTCTCAATCCAACTTTAAAATCCCTTCGAAGTAAGGAACCATGCTTACAAGTTAGTACAGCAATCAGGGGGTGATTATGCATATTGGCAGCTCGCTTTGCACCCATACCACAAATTATATTCAGGGAAAACTGGATAGCAGCCGGCCGACTTGCCTATCTTCAAATTTCTAGACAGATGCAAATAGACCTAGGACTCCAACACATAATGATCCTACCAAGACCCCGTGCAGCAACATCAGTGGCAGTCATTATTGCACTTCTGCCACTTTTGAATTCTGCCAGGACCCAATCCCTTTCAGCCTGGTTTTTATCACCATGGATGGATAATGCTGGCCATCCATCCATTCTCAACTGCCTTGTAACTTGGTCACAGCCTTTCTTTGTCTCCATGAAAATCAGAATCCGACTTCCATCCATCACTTCTTTCAGCAATTTGATCAGCCTGCACAGATAAGACATTAAAGCATCTACATCAACATGCGAAAACATCAATTGTACCCTGCAACAAGCTGATGTGACAAACCTATTATACTTCTCCATGTCCATGACGACCTCAACAACTTGGTTTATAGATTGGTTTGCTTTTAAATCTGCCGATCCTATGATTACCTAAACAAGGTAAAATTTTCAACAGTAATGGGTGAACATGTGTCTATACTAAAAGCGGACCATAATAAACTCAAAACAATTATATGACAGTAATTGAGAACAGCTAAAACTGAGACCTTGTATGGGTTGTGCAAAAACTGCCTTGCTAAAATTTCAACCTCCCTGGGCCATGTTGCACTCCAATATAATGTCTGTCTATCTGGTCGAATCTGCAACAAAATAGACCTCTTAGAACTCAGTGTCAAAGGACTTCCTGGCTGATGAAATTCCATTTTAATAACAGTTTCTGGGTTGGCATTCTGGCAAAACATACAATTCAGTTCAGCATGAATTACTTACCTACAAAATTCAATATCCCACCAACATTCAATTTAGTTCAGTAAGAATATTTTTTAAAATCCAAGTTATTCAGTGTGAATTTTGAGATATACAGAAAATGACACCAGATCCCATGCTAACAATGCAGTTCAATCTAGAGGCGAAAGTCGCATTAACTTGTTCAAAAACGCTAGCAGACAAATCAAGCTTTAAATGTTTAAAGACATTAACATGACTACCTTCAAAGCTCCAAGCCAACAGTTAAACTTATTTGGAAATGATTACATGATTATCAGGAGTTAAATTAAAAAACTTAATAGAAATCATTACTTTGTAAGGCCATCATATTAAAAGATGAAGCTAAAGATAGATGGTTACTTGAGATATAATTTTCCTAATTTGAGGCTCAAACCCCATGTCCAACATTCGATCCGCCTCGTCTAACACGAGGTATGTGACTCTTCGCAAATTTGTGTGTTGAGCTTCCAGCATATCTATTAGTCGACCAGGGGTAGCAATGACAATTTCAACACCTGGCATAAGACAGATCTTGAATCATTACCACCCTCCACCAATCTCAATCTGGTTCGATTTGCAGATAGCATAAAAACTAAACAAAAAAGTAAAATACCTCTTTGGAGATCACGAATTTGGGGTCCCTTGGGAGCACCACCATATATGCAAGTGCTCCTAATATTAGCATGTGAACCAAACTTTAAACCTTCTTCTTGAATTTGAACTGCCAGCTCTCTGGTAGGTGCTAATACTAACACAATCGGACCATCACCTTGTACTACGCGGCGAAAAAGTATAAAACAATAAATACCACACAACTAAATACGATAATGCAAATTTAAAAATCCAACTTAACCAACAAGGAAATTAATACTAACCCAATCGAGGCTGCGCAGCAACATGCACAAAAGCTGGTAGCATGTATGCCAATGTCTTACCAGAACCAGTCTCAGCAATGCCAATTAAATCTCTACCCTTTAGAGCCATCGGCCACCCCTGAGCCTGAATTGGTGTTGGCTCAACAAAACCCAACTTAGAAATCACCTGTAAGCAGTAATCTAGGACATAAAACCATAAAAATCAGTCTAACAAAACACATTTTTCAAAATATACCACGTTAGCATTGATGTGAAAAGATTGAATTACCAGGGAAATTGGCCTCATGAAACAGGCGAATAGGCTTAGGCACATCATGGCCTTCAACAGTAATCTCTCTTCTTGTACGATACATCACCACTTCATGCTCAGACAAAGCCCTAATCGAAGGATTCTCAAAGTAGAAATTCTTCTCGAAAGGTACCAAATTCCCAAAATCCTGCTTTGGAAGTGCAATATTATCCAATTCTCCCTTTGAACCTCCCCCTCCATGCCTCCCTCCTCTTCCACTACGACCACCATACCCCCTCCCACCACGGCCACCACCACGGCCACCATCCGAATTCCAGCCTCTCCCATGACCAGCATCAATTCTTCTATCCCCAGTATAAAAATTAGATCCACGGCCACCACTGAACCCCCTTCCCCTTCCTCCTCCTCCTCCACCACCTCCGCCGCCACCTCGTCCAACACTGAATCCACCAGCAGGGGGCTCAAACGCAGGATAACCTCCACCAACTGGAGCAGGACCTCCTCTACTCGCAAAAGACGGCGGCAGAGGACCACTTCCACTTCCATAAGGAACAGGTCCCCCGCGTCCGTAAGTGGCCCCCAGTGGAGGCTGTTGGCCCATTAAATCACTGAAAAAGAACTGATTAACATAAGAATTCAAATTTTTTTTAAAAAAATTGAAACTTAAGAGTAGAAAAAAAAAATAAATAGAAAAGGAGATTCGATTAAAACAGAGAGAGAATGGAATGCCTGCGCCGGTGACGGTAAGAGTCGGGGTCGGTGTACCGATTATCGTAAGGGTTCATCATTGACAGCGATTTGATTTCTGCTTTACTGGCTTAGCTAGGGTTTATTCGATTTTCTTCTAATTTTTACGGACAAGGGAAGAAGAAGATTGAAAAAAAATTGTATTTATCAGATCGCAAGAAATAATAATTTTTTTTCTCAGTATTTACTTTGCTCTTCCGATTAGTTTACTTTTTAAAGCGACCGCTTTGACGCTTTCGCCTTTTTGGTTTGTAAACTATAAGTGTGTGTTTGGGCAACGGTGTTGTGAAATTTTCATTTTTTAAAAACTTAATTTATATATATATTTTTAAATGTGTTATATTAAAAATAAATTTATAAAATAAAATAATAATTTAATATATTTTAAAAAATAATTTTTATCATTATCACACACCCCTTACAAGTCGATTCAACAATGATCATTAATCATCCTTTAATTGTTTATGTTTTGTTAATGAGACACCTTTACCCCGTTTTTTTATTTAGGTTCGAACTATAATTTTAAAAAATTTAGATTTTTTTTACTTTTAATTAATTTTTTTTATATATTTTTAAATTTTTTTTGGCATAATATAAAAAATAAATTTTAAATAATATCAAAAATAAACTTTAAATAATTAAAAAATACATTTTTTATACATATTAAAGTCAAAAATATTTTTAAAAACAACATTTAACACCATTACTTATTCTTTACACAATTTCTAAATATGGTGTTTATATATATATATATATATATATATATATATATATATATATATATATATAAACTTGTATATTTATCAAGCTCGTATGATAATGTTCTAAAAAATTCAAATAATTTATGAATAAGGTTTATATTTTAAATAATTAGTTAATCTTTTAGATTTGAAAACTGATCTATTTTTTCTATCCAAGATGGTTAGAGGTAGGTAAAAGAGCATGTGCACAAACTAGTCTAAAAAAAATCAACATTATTTTATGCATCCTTTGATAAAAGGTTTCTTTTTCCTATCTTAGTAATGTTGCCCGACCTAGTGAGTTAATTTAATAATTAGTCGATCAAGACTTGGTCTAAACTAGGTTTTATATTAAACTAGATGAAAATTGATCTAGTTAAAACTTGTAAAATCTAGGTGGAATCTAATTTAATTTATTAAAATTTTATTTTTAAATTGATATTACTTTAATTTCTTTGAAAAAAAAATCTTAAGACAAATTCATTTTAAATTCATTCATCCAATCAAGGTTATAAGATTTAGAAATATGAACCTCATTGCCCTTGGTGCCTTTTTATTGTGTGGTTAGATTTTGACACATCTCTTTATAAACTGAACCGCATTTTATGTGCACCTTATATTTGCTATCAGATTCGAATATCAGGACTTCCCTTTTCTTTTTTCTTTATGATTCGTTACGATTCTGGAGATCGTATTGATTTTCCATAGACGAAGATATGTACCTTGTTATTATATGTTTAATTACTCATTGTTTGCCTTATCTAATTTTTTTTAGAAAAATAAATAGTCAGGCTGCAGCAAGCCTGCAATGTATATCTTTGAAAGAGAGGAAAAAAAATACCTATGAGAAGCTAATAAAAAAAAATATATTTCATAGATTAAATTGTTTAAGAATAATATAAATTAGAAATCTCACCCGATTTAAATTTTTGAATTGAATTGATTTTTTAAAATGATATCAGAGCTTTGATAATCAAGTAATCACAAATTCAAATCTTACTATTCCATTTATCAGAGATTTTTTTAACTATTAGATAATAATATAAATCAAGATCTCATCTAACAGCTTAAATTTTTAGATTGAATTGACTCTTTAATATAATATTAGAGTATTGATGACCAAGCGATTACAAGTTTAAATCTCGTCATTTTATTTATTTGATAAAAATTAAACACAAAATAACATAGATCTATATAAGTTTTTTAACTCAACAAACTTTTATTCAAGATGGTTTGTTAGAGAATGATATAAATTATATCTTGAAATTTTATATAATAGTTTAATCTTTTAGGTTAATTGATTCTTTATATAATAATTTCCGCATGTTGTTTTATTTATTTATTTAATTTTTTTGAACGAGTATATATGAGTACAAACACTGAGATTAAGGTTGTTACAGGCTTAATAAAGTTGAATTACAAAATGTTTGCTACATGGCTTTGAGTTTGATGCAGCTTGCACACTGTATTTGAGAATTATTTCTAATGCCGGCCTTTTCTTTTTTTTTTTTTGCATGATTATGTATTTTGACCTGATAAAATCCTAAGAGTCCATGTTGAATCGTACAAGACTTGGAATATGGGTTAGAAGATTAATTTTAATAAATCTAAAAATAATAATATTTTTAAAGATATTAAAATGATGTTGCTTTATGATTTATTTTTTAAAAAAATTCAATAAGTTGATAGTTAAGTTCTAATTGGGTGAACTCCAAGTCAATCAAGTCACTACGGCAATTGAGATTTTGACCCGGTATATCAAGTATTTTTTATTTTTATTTTTATTTTATTTTTCTATATAAACTTAATCAAGATTTTAATTAGTTACGTTAACCGGTTTTTTTGACTTGTTAAAATCCTAAGAGTCCATGTTGAATAGTACAAGACTTGGAATATGGGTTAGAAGATTAATTTAAATAAATCTAAAAATAATAATATTTTTTAAAAAAATTAAAATGATATTGTTTTATGATAGTTAAGTTTTAATTGGATAAAGTCCAAGTCAATTAAATCACAAGGTCAATTGAGATTTTGACCCAATAAATCAAGTTTTTTTATTTTATTTTTATTTTATTTATATGAATTGAATCAAGATTTTGATTAGTTAGATTAACCGGATTTCTGACCGATTTTTTTGGTGAGTTTCGGTTATAAAGTAATGAATGAGATAATTGAATTATTTCTCGGTAAAAACCGAAACCGAAACCGAAACTGAGAGGGAGATCACTAAATGGAAATCTGGCATTTTTTGCACGATACTAAATCCTAATTAAATAAGATTGGTGGGATCATATTCTTATCCATATTTATAGCTTCAAAATTCCATTTCATGTCTTCTCACAGGCTCTCTCTATCCAACCAGGCAAAAAAGAAAAAAGAAGCAGCTTCGAGCCTTCAAGTCCTATGCAAAGTGGTCTGCCTCTATGAAGTGCCAAGTATTTTAACGATACAATTAAGTAAATACTAAACTGCTTCTTAATTTTACACACAATATCCATTTGTGCACAGTACATTAACATATAATCTTCACTTCAACTTGCCTGAAAAGCATGCAAGCTCGAAAAACTTCTTTTCAGAGTTGCGGATGGCATCAGGCCCTTGTGGACAGGATGAAACCGGCTGAGCATCCATGATCTTCTTGCTTTCATGAATAATGCTAACCTCACAATAGTCTGGAGCATTCTTCTTCACAAATTCTCCTTTCGCCAGCTTCTTCCTTAGTAGCCTGCAAGGATGGAAGTGGAATCCTTGAATGAATTGTTGATAATTAAGGTCTGCGAGTAGGTGACAGTGTCACGTAGAGTTGTTCTTCTCAATTGGTTTAGTTATTAGCATAGATCGTTTTTGCTGATTATGCCTTGTTGATTTAACCTTGAAGAGTTCTCTTTCGTCACTGCAATGAACCATCTTTCTCTGCCCGTCTAGATTGTTCAAATCTCAGAAAACACAAGAAATATGTCACGGGGGGCTGCGTAGAAAGCAAGAATCTGTACCTTGAGCGAGGCAAGCGTTTAGTTCCCATGACAAGGTGTCTAATGTTGAGAACGGGAATGAGCTCTAGAACAGCTTCGGCAGTGGAATTGCTCTCCAGGAGCATTGTATCCACTGTCACCTGTCACATGAAAGAAGTTCTGATCATATCAATGCTTTTGGTGCATGAATGATGTGTCACTGAGTAGCATCATAGAGTTGCCATTAAATATCTGCACCTTGGCATCGGAACACAGGCTAATGTATTTTTGCAAATGGTTTCTTCTTCTGTTGTTCTCTTCATTAATGTAAAATCTCATCTGATCTTGGCTCAATTGGCTCCTAGATAGTCTTCCAACTGTCAACAAGCAATTAGAAAGGCTTAAAGCTCTGCAAAATATACTTAAACCCGCCATGTTCTACAGTTCTGGGGAGTGGCAAGTGAGAGAATCGATCACCCTGCTGTTCATCCAGTGCATTATTTATGGTCAATATAGCCAACACAGCCTAGCAGCTTAATGATCTCTAATTATTCAAATCATCAATGCATTAAGTGTTAATTAACTCAGCTTTCAATGGTTTCTTCTTAATCGGATAGCAATATGATGGTCCACACAATATTGCCAAAGTCTGATTTGCATAATCAAATTTCGCCTACATCAATTCTGGCCAAAAGTATATTCAAGTCATCTTCATAAGTGGTCAATTGCATAAAAAGGGTTGCCAAATGGGGATTCAAGAATTCCAAAGTCTTGATTTAAAAAATCAGAACAATATCCCTATCACTCAGTTATGCTAGCTAGCATTATCAATACTTTTGAGTAGAGTAACCTGTTGAGCTGCAGATATTCATAATTTTAGTTGATCAGATGTGTTCTTGTTACATCATGTCACTGGCAGAAGCATAAACATCTTTCCTTCCTCAGAACAGCAAGAATTTAATCCCTCTAAACTTGATGATGGATTCTATCAGAAGTAGAACATAAAGTTTTACCTGGTGTAGGAATATATGTCAGAGGAGGAAAAACATGGACTAGAAAAACTCGAGCTCCAGGTAAAACAGCATGATCTAGAGCCCACTTGAGCACATCTGTGTCATTTTTACCAACAGCTACATAAACATCATGACCGACTCCATCTATGTTGTTAGTAATAGTCTTGATATCGTCTCCTATCTCCACAATTTCCGGCGACATGATTCGCGCACCGTACCGCATAGAACTTGCCGGCACATATTTCTCTTCTTCCATCTTTTCCTTTACGCTTTGTATTATTACACGAGCAAAGATTAGAGAGAAATAAACGACATAAATTGTGTGACAGAGATAGGTGGTCTTAATTTTTAGAGCGAAGATATCAAGATTTTTGTGCGAGTTAAATATTGGCAGTTAAAAAGGAAGTGGTCGTTGCTCTCAAGGCCACAAAATAAAAGGAAGACAAGAAAAGCAGATTCTTTTTTGTCAAGCTTTGTAGGCTATTGGATATGTCACGTGAGACCATTGCTCTTTTCTTAAGAGCCCTTTCTAGAGCAAAAGAAACCTTTTGCTTTCCCCTCCTCCATAGTCTAGCCATGAGGATAAGCCTTGCTCTGGGAAGATAGCATCTAGGGTGTTATCCTCACATTTGAAATAACTATAGTCTTTGTTTGACCTATTGTTAGGCTCATAATGAACCTCAGATTGCAATCAAAGAAGAATTTCACATGAATATTGAGGTCTCATTACAAGTTTCGTAATTTAATTGATCTGCTTTTTTCTACTTCTGATTTTAAAACATAGAATGAAAGAAAAATAACTTTTTGTTCCAACCCTGTAGATGGAAAAAGATGATTCAATGCATTCCATTGATTGTTTCGTATTGGAAAAAGGGGAGTGGTGTCTATTTCTCTTTGCAGCTTTCAGCCTGGCAGAAATGCCCATTTCCATAGGTGCTGCACAGCTCAGCCATGATCTTATTAGCAGCATATAGTTTCTGTAGAAAATTCCAAGGTGATCTAACTATTTTAAGCAGCTTTTGTGGGTATTAAACAAAGTCATTCAAAGACTGGCCCTGAGTAAAATACAAGAATCTGGATCTGGGTACAGGATGCCAACTTGTACAGGTTCAGTTGTTCTCCTGTGCTTGTCTTTTACTTTCCATGCAAAAAAAGGTAGTCCCATTGCACAAGGAGGAGTCGATCTGGTCCCATGCTGCAGGCATTATAGATCAAAGTAATGATTACTTTTCGCAGAGATTTTTAGTTATTTATTAAAAGACTTCAATTGATGAAGATGATAAGCTGAAGACATCAATGACCACGACATCGCAGTATGGAAGCTGCACTGGAAGTATGTTTGGGTAAAGATGCATCCATCCATGTTGAAAATTATTTGGAGCTGCAATGCTGCAGTACAAGCAATGTTGAAATCAAATACTAATCAACAGCTTACCTGTCCGAATCTTATAGTCCAACTAAATGAAGTTGCAAAATAGGGTTCTTACAATTTGAGTTTGCTTGAGCAATACATGGAAACTCTCCCAACAAGCTAATCAGCCACAAAAGAGAAGATTAGAATGCCGTAATGCCACAGTCCTGTATCTTCTGAAGAAGATGATATTTTGAATTTGTCAATCTATATGACACGATTAAAGTGAATTGGTTTGCCAACACAGTAGCAAACTGTACGTACTGTAGTGTTCTAAGTCCATATCACTTTTTTTTATTCTGTGCTATCCTTGTAAGCCTGCACCATATAATACCTTATGCTTTGCGCGCGCGCGCACTTGACATACATGATGTAAATTGCATATGCTGCTATGACAATGGAACCCTAATGCAATCTGTATGTAGGCATGACGCAGTGCTTCAGTATTCTAGTAAGCGAAGGACACAATCCATACAAGGAATCGAAGAAGAAAGGTAGTAATTAAAGAGGTCATCAATGAAAGCCACCTAAGGAACCCCTAATTAATGAAAACGAGGTCTGTATAGTATATACTACGATTAAACCTCAAAGTTAGAAAGTTCACGAGGAGAAGCTTCAAAGCTGATAAATTTATTGATTTCAGATAAGTTTACTGTTGCAGAACAGCTTTAAAATTTCAAATCAATTTATAAGTAGAGAAATAATAAGAAGAAAAAAACACAATCAATCATATTAGAACACATAAGAAATTTATCTAGTTCAATAAATTAGATCTACTTCACACGCAAGATGATTTTAAAAATTCACTATAAAAAAATAAGATAACATGACAATAAAAATTGCTCTTTCAATCCCAAAACTCACATTTTATCTTTTTTTTTCTCTAGCAGTCAAAGTGCAAAGAATGAAGATATTTTTAAATAAGTCTTAACCCTAAAATATAACAATTTTAGGTTTTTATATATAGACTAAGTACATGAGTATTTATTTTCTTATTTGGGCCTATAATTTAAAACAAACCCAACAAATCTCCACCTCGACTTAAATTGAACCAACTTACAAAACTTGAACTTCTCTTTGATCGCCTTCATCAAGCATCTTTTAAGTACTACACAAACCAATCAAGTCTAAGCAATGCTTGAACTTGACTGCAGAGATAGGCTTCGTAAACATATCTGCAAGGTTCTTAGCTGTAACAATCTTATTAACTAAGACAACACCATTTGACATGATATCTAGAATAAAGTGATACCTGACATTAAAAGGTTTGGTCTTTTCATGATACATCTAGTTCTTGGTCAGATGCATAATGCTCTGGTTATAACAATGTATAGCAATCAACTTATGTTACAAACAAAGATTGTCAATAAAACCTCTCATTCATAAAGCTTCTTTCACTGCTTTTGTCAATGTCATATACTCAATCTTTGTTGTAAACAAGGCAATAGTGGATTATACAATTTCTTTCTAACTAATGGTGTGCCTTGATAGAGTAAAAACATAACCTGTTAATGATATTCTTCTATCCAAATAACCAATCCAATATAAATCTACAAAACATTTAACACTACTTCTAGTACTACTATATATATCATATACTAAGCCAACATATGTAGTACCTCTAAGCCATTTAACTATTTGCTAGTGAACTTTACTATGATTTTTTATAAACTTGTTAACTACGTACACTAACAACATATAAAATGTTTGGACGAATGTAAACCATAACAAATAAAATTCTTCCAACTGCACTAATATATGGAACACCTGACATGTGCTCCTTTTTCTCCTCGATTTATGGTGATAAATTTAAAGATAACCTAAAATTGGTTGCAAGTGGAGTGCTCACTGGCTTGCAGTCTTGCATACCAAAACATTTAAGTACCTTTTTAAAATACTTCCTTAGTTTAAGTATAACTTGTCAATGTTTTGATCTTTATGTATCTCTATACCTAAAATCTTCTTAGGTATACCTAAATATTTCATCTCAAACTCACCACTCAATTGATCATTAAAACTGTTGATCTTAGACATGTTCTTAAAGACAATCAACATGTTATAAATATACAATAATAAGTACACAATTAAATCATATGAAAGCTTCTTGAAATACATACAACTATCATAGTCACTTTTAAAACAACAATGTTCAAGTGTAAAAGTATCAAACCTTTTATACCACTATTTCGGTGAATGTTTCAAGTCATACAATGACTTCTTTAATAAACATACATGGTCTTATTTACCTTGAGGAATGAAACCCTCTAGATGATGTAACTCTTATCCAACTCATTATATAGAAAAGTTATTTTAACATCTAGTTGCCTAAGCTCTAAGCCAAACAAAGCTACCATAGCAAACAATACTCGGATGAAACTATGCTTCACAACTAGAGAGGAAACTTTATTAAAGTCAACACCTTTTTTTTATGTAAAGCTTTTGGCAACTAGACGCGATTTAAACCATGTATCATCAACCTCTGGGATTCCATCTTTCCTCTTATAAATCCATTTGCACCCAACAAACTTTTAGCCTTATGGTGGTTTAACAATCTCCCATGTCTAGTTATTATAAAAAGACTTAATCTTTTCATTTATAGAAAACACCCATCAGGATGATTATTTGTAACATTCAAGGCAAAATCAACTGGATCAACATAATCGTACTTAACTAATGCTTGTATTTGTCTTCTTTGTCTTCATATAACAATATTATAAGGTTGTTCTTCAAGTGCATTTTTAACATCAATATCTTACACCACTTCCTCAACAAGCTCAGCTAGAACATCTTCTTGCATTATCTTTAAAGCTCTGACCTTAAGCTTTACTTGTTTGATAGTACCATGGTCCATCTCAACATTAATATTAGTCAACTTCTTTTCTTTATTAGTAATAAACTTAGATGATTTAGGATAAAAAAAAAAACACAATTGATATCCCTTCACCATAGATTATATCCTAGAAATATATATTTTCTCGCTCTCGATCCAAGTTTGTCTTATTTAACATTAGCATAAGTAAGATAACCAAATATTCTCAGTTTAGAGTAATTAACAAAAAAAACTAGACCATATTTCATATGGAGTCTTCAATTCTAAAACTAACAATAAAGATTTATTTACTAGATAACAAGCCATGTTAATTGCTTTAGCCTAAAATTGCTTTGATAATCCAGCTTGTGAAAGTATACAACATGCTCTTTTTAAAGGTATTTATTCATACATTTTGCAACTCTATTTTGTTATGTTTTATTCATGACAACGTGATGTTAATAATTCCTTTATTCTTGCAGAACTTATCAAATTCACCTAAGCAAAATTTCAAACCATTATTAATTTTTAAGCATTTGATCTTTTTACCGGCATACATCTCAATCAAGGTTTTTCACTGTTTGAATGGGATGAATGCATTACTCTTTCTCTTTATAAAATACATCTAAAGCTTTATAGAGTAGTCATCAATAAATATTATGCATCATCTTTTAACATAATAGGAGAAAGACCCTAAAGGTGAGAATGAATATAATCTACAGTATCTTTGATACGATGAATGTCCATACTGAATTTTACCCTACACTTTTTACCATAACATAATGCTCATATAAATCCAATTTATCTATTTATAATTGCATAGCATATCTCGTTTGCTTAACTCTATCATTTTCCTCACTCATATGTCCTAGCCGTACATGTTGTAACTGAATAAAATCATTATCTGAATCAACCACAAATGATACACTGGCTAAATTAATAATTATTAAACCTTAAAGATGGTACAAGCTATTAACCAGCTTTCCTTCTATCACAACAAGAGCACCCTTACAAACCTTTAGTGCTCAACTATTAGTAGAGTAACCATAGCCTTAGAAATTAAGAAGACTTAAAGAAATTAAATTCTTCTTCGTCTTTAGGACATGTTGAACCTCTATTAACCTAATAATGTTATCATACATCATAATTTGAATTGGAACCACACTAAAAACAAATAAAATTTTATTGTCTCCTAATAAAATAGTATCATTGATAACTTTAAGAATATCAAAACAACTTCTATCTAGACAAATATGAAATATGTAAGCCGAATCAATTATCTACCAATCACCTAAGTTATCAACAAACACAACTAGAACACTTTTAGCATCATTAAAAATTCCCCTTTAACTAACAACATTTGTAGCATCAGAGGTTTTCCTTCTTCTTTCTCTTATCTTTTCACTTAGAACAATGCTTCCTAAAGTGTCTTATTTCATGACATTCAATGCATTTAATTTTTCTAGACTTTGATTTTGATCTAGACTTTTCTCTACAACGAACACTTATTATTTGTTCTACCCTTTATAATCAAACCCTTTGCATAACCATTATTATGACTCTCTAACATTTATTTTTTTAACTCCATAGAATTTTAAAAAGTTTTGACATCTTCTGAACTAAGACTATCATTCATGTACAACAGATTATCAACAAAATTATCATAAAATAGGGGTAATAAACACAATAAAATCAAAGTTTGATCATCATCTTTAACTTTAACATCAATATTTCATAAATAACGTTTATTATTTTTACTATCACCATTATTTGTGAAATTATTTTACAATCATTATTCTTTTTAATATTAAAAATAAAGTATTAAAAAATTGAATTTCATTCTGATTTCTTGTTACTATTCAAACACAATATTAAAATTAAAATGTCATTATGATCTTTCTATTTTGATTTGAAGCCTCTCATTTCTAATAACCAAACACCATATCAAAGAGTTTTGGAACAAAAAGCTTGTATAATCTTCAAAGATCAATAATTTTAGATATGACTTTTTCAAAAACTACATAGATAATAAACATAATACTTTACATAAAAAAAATATTTTTTTTAAAAGTTATACAGTGTTGATCTAGTCATCTACATCAATCATAAGGTGCTCTAAAATTGATCATTTAATTGTCTGTAAATTTTTAATTTAATCAACGCACACCCACATCAAATATATATATATATATATATAGCTAAGTTGGTTTCTTCAGGATTTTGTTCTTCTATCCTATCTCAATTATCTTATTTTGATTTTTTTTTTATTTTTTTTTTTTCTATCTTCAGCTGTCAATCTCCCACTTGAACAATTATCAACCACGTGTATATCGGGTGTCAACAAAATGCAAAAGTTGTCAGAATGGTCGGCGCCCGCCTGGCCTAAGGCCTAACTCTGTCCCCTCTTTCTAGGAAGGACAGGGGAGATGATTGCTCCTAATAAGCATGCCTCTTTTATCTACTTGTTCCTTCCTCTTCCTTTCCTCCTCCTCCATCGAAGTTTGATGCCCTGAAAGGCAACAAATAATCAATAAAAGAAATATTTTGAAATTAATAGAAGAGTAAGACCAAAAGCTTTTAAGTGCCCTGCAGTTAAACTTTATTTTCATAAAAATAAATATTTATTTTTTATTTTTTTAAATAATTGCTACAACCCTTCCAAATACGCCATCAACAGAAGACTCCACCACCCACTTACATGAATTCTATTTCAAGTTGGGCCACACAGCATATATGCATAGAATCCTCTAAACTGTAAACTTAATCTGCATCACAAATATTAATGCACGCCATTGTTGTATTTGCAAGTGATTATATATATACATAAAGAATACAATAGTGACCAAGAGCAGAGCAGAGTTATGCGAGGAGATGAAAAGAAGAATATTCCCATGACAGAAATCAAAGTTGGTGTGGGTGGACCACAGTCCACTATCTGATGTCAAGAGTTGAAAGGTGATTATAACAGAAAGGTAAAGCTGCCATTCAACAACACAAGTGATAACTCATGACAATGTGCACATGAATCGAATCTATGGATGTCGTATGTATGAATTAAGATCACCCGTCATCGCTTCCATTAACTTCATCTAACTAAGTCTTGATGCAGACTTCTTCTAGTGTTTGTTGTTGTGGAGGATATTATTAGACTGCTGAAATTTGAAAAATCATATAAACACACACATATATATATCAATGTCAGAGATTGCAGATCATACTGCAGTGGAATCGGGATTGCACTTGACAACCATAACGAAATCGCCATGTAAGTGAGTGGAACTTGTAAGAGGTGGTGGGGCTATGTGCAATCTACTAATGGTCTTGAAGGTGAATTGCGCAATGTTCTTTATATAGGGAATACCTTTCAAACTAAAGAAGTACAGATCAGAAATAGTAACCATGGCAAAGGCCAGTCTTCTTGCTCTTCTCAAAGTACTGATGATCATAATATTTGCTGGTTGGATTGCTCTGTGGCTTCTAAAGCCTACTAATCTGTGGACTAGAAAATGGAAAGGAGCTGAAGATAGTGCTAGGCACACAGTGTTTGGCTATTACGGTATGTGCTTGGAGTTACCATCTGAATTGGTTTTTGCTTAGTGCTAAATCATCTTTTATATATATATTAATCTACACACTTATTCTCTGGCATGACAACATCAGCTATCAATTTATAGAATCGAGCAAGAGATGTCATTTGCGTGCTCATTCTTACTGAAAAACATAAAACATTCATGATTGCAATTGCAGATGTTGGTATCAATGCTTATATTAGTATAATACTGAATGCACTGCAGGTCTCAACTTCGTTGTATTCACATTTCCTCCTATTGCCTTGACCATAATTGGATTAGTTTACTTGGATTTGGTTACGAAGGAGCCTCCTCGAAGCAGGTAATATAGTTGTGGAATTAGATCTGTATCTCTAGAAATCAATGGCTTACTGTTCCTTGTGATTAACATGGATGACAGACCAGCAAGGAGTGCAACTGTTGGTTTCTCAAATCCTGTGGTGGTAAACAGCTTTGTGGGAATTTTATCTAGCTTAGAGATTCTGGCAGTGTTTCTCTTTTTCCTCTTTCTAGCTTGGACTTACTATGCCCGCATCAGTAATGACTTCAAAAAGTTGATGCCAGTCAAGTCACTGAAGTTAGATTTGTGAGTTCTAATGATCCTAAATAACATTTGGTGGATACTGAAAATCAAGAGCACCACCATTACTGATGTTTACCTGTATTTCAGATGGCAAATCAAGTATCTAAGAGTGGCCACCCGATTCGGATTGCTTGCAGAAGTCTGCCTGGCTTTGCTTCTTCTTCCTGTTTTGAGGGGCTTGGCCATATTCCAGTTAATTGGAATCCAGTTTGAAGCTTCAGTACGATACCATATATTGCTTGGGACGTCAATGATATTTTTTTCCACAATTCATGGTGCAAGCACTTTGTTCATCTGGGGAGTCAGCCACCATATTCAAGATGAGGTATTCTATTTCCTTTCTGCTTTCCCTCTTGAAACAAAACTTGTAGTCTGTTTCATTGGTTCAATTTGCATTTTTGCGATTGAATTTGGTATCTTCTGTTGTTAACATCCAACCTATCCTTTTCTTCTCTGTTTTAATCCTTTGCTATGAGTTTTCAATAACAGATATGGAGATGGCAGAAAAAAGGACGGATATACCTGGCAGGAGAGATTGCTCTTGTTACAGGACTGGTAATCTGGATCACGTCACTTCCTCAAATAAGGAGGAGGAGATTTGAAATATTCTACTACACACACCATCTATACATAGTCTTCCTAATATTCTTCTTGTTCCACGCTGGAGATAGGCACTTCTACATGGTTTTTTCTGGGGTATTTCTCTTTGGCCTTGACAAGCTACTTCGAATCTTACAATCAAGACCACAAAGTTGCATTCTCTCATCACGAATATACCTAATTCCCAGCAAAGCCATAGAACTTACGCTGCCAAAGGATCCAGGTAATCTTTTCAGCCTTCACGGTTACAATCATGCATGTTGGTGTTATGGCAGTAAAACTTCTCTCATCAAACATCTTTTTTATAATAATTGCAGGATTGAAGTATACCCCAACAAGTGTTATATACATGAAGATACCAAGTATTTCGAAGTTTCAGTGGCATCCCTTCAGTATCACTTCTAGCTCAAATATTGATGATCACACGATGTCTGTTGTAGTAAAATGCAATGAGGGCTGGACAAGGTCTCTCTATGACATGATACAAGCAGAGCTAGATTCAGATACCGGTGCTATGAGCTGTATACCTGTGTCAATTGAAGGCCCTTATGGACCTGCTTCACTGGACTTCCTAAGGTTTGCAAAAAAGAACCTAGTATTGCAGACAGAAGAAGAATTTCCTTGAACTGATAATGAACTAAGGATGATTTTCGAGATTGTCATTTGTTAAGAATTTTTTGCAGGCATGACAGCCTGCTTCTGATTGCCGGTGGAGCTGGGATAACCCCAGTTCTCAGCATCATAAAGGAAATTGCTTCCATAAGCAGCAGCAGGTATAGATTCGCCACACAAGTTCAGCTCATCTATGTCGTGAAGAAGTCGCAAGATGTTTGCCTGTTAAACTCAGTTTCTTCTCAACTTCTGAATCAGTCATCCACACAGTTGTCTCTAAATCTAAAAGTTTATGTAACACAGGAAGAGAGTTCTAATGCAACAGTGATAGGATTAGTGAATAACTTTTCTCTAGCGAGAACAGTTAACTTTAGCACCGAATGTTCAAATTATGCAGTTCATGGACTAGATAGTTCAATTTTGATGGCTGCCATGGTCGCATTATCCTCCATTAAGTTCTTAGTTTCTCTTATTTTCTTTAATCGCATTTTTGTTCCCACTAAAATGAAGAGTCCTGCCTCACAAAAGATGGTTGTTCCGTCAGAAAACAAGGCCTCAAAAGAGAAGACTCCCTCTTCAGTTGTTGATCTACTTCTCCTAGCTTCTTTCATCGTAGCTCTAGCTTGCAACGCTTTTGTAGCAATTATCTTGAGATGGAAAAGGCTCAAGAAAGATATTCCAGCAGCGTCTCCAAAACAAGGTAATAAAGCCACAGGACTAGCAGGTTCAGTAGAGGCAAGAAGTACTGTTGAGGAACATGAAATTCATTTTGGAGGAAGGCCTGACTTTCAAGGTATTATTATTCTATCTTTTTCCTACAATTCTGCAACATTCTATTATTTGAAATCTCTGCTTCTAATTACAGTTTGTTTAATTGCATGTTGTAAACAGATATACTGTCCAAGTTTCCAGATGAAACCGGTGGATCTGATATTGGAGTACTGGTGTGTGGACCGGAAAGCATGAAGGAGGCGGTCGCATCATTATGCCAGTTGAAGTCTCAGGGACTCAACATTGGTGCCAAGGGAAAGAAACCATACTTCATTTTCCACTCCCTCAGCTTCACTCTTTAGCCTCACCATCCATACACACAAATACTTGACAACATGTAAACATTAGCATCTGGTTCTAAATAAAGGATGCCTTCATTCCACTTTGAACATATTTCATCGTGGCATCATTTTGAGAGAGGGCTTGAGCAGTTTTAGCTGAAAGCTTGTGCATTTAGATAAGTTGAATGGATTGGACTTTATCAAAATGCCTTGAGGTTCTACAATTCAATCATGGCGGTTTTACAAAATCTCTTGCCCCAATTTCAAAAGAAAACTCTTATTTCAACCTCTTATGAGCCAGGCTGAGGAAGATTTGGTAGTTAATGAGAGAACATCCTCGTCCACTTTGTCTTGGGACAAGGCTATATTAGTATAATGTTCATGTGGCTCTATGATGTACCTTCGCATGGCATTAGTCATGTCATAACCCAATTTTGGGTTATTCCCCAAAAATCAATTTTTTTTTTCAAAATAAAAATAAAAAAATAAAATAAAGGCTGACAACGTGGAGAAGGTAGGTCGGGAAATCAAGCTGCAATTTTTAGAAGAATACAATGCAAATTCAAGGTCATATTAAATGATTATTGGATGAATTCGCATGAAAATTAAGTCCAAGGACATAATTAAATTTTTAATAGGTCAATTTGATTTAATCATGGGCCAAATTGAATTTTAATTATGTTTAAGAATTAATTTGGGTCCAATTGAAGGATTTAATTAAGTGCAATGACTTAATTATACTTTAAATGGGTCAAATTAATTTTATTTGGGGCTTAATTGGTGAAAAATTAAGTTTGGGAGCTTAATTTGAGCTTAATTGAGAATATTGAAATTTTAAGAGACCAAATTTAATTTTTACCAAGTTGATTGATTGAAATCAGGGATCAAATTGCAAGCAAATTGAAGTTTTGAGGTCAATTAGGGGTAAAATTGATAAAATCCAAAGACAAAGACCAACTTGCAAAAGGCGCCAAACTATAGGGGTCTAATTGACAAAATCCGGGGGCCAAATTGAAAGACATTGAACGCTGGAGGGCTAAATTGAAAATCAGCAAAAAGCCCTAATTTTTATCCCAAACGGTGCCGTTTTTGTGTTGAGGGAAGGGACCAGGCGACGCGTCGCCCGGTTACTGTTCATCGTCTTCCTCACAAAGCTGCCCGAGTGGCTGCTTTCCAGGCGCGTTTTCTCACTCCTTTGGCCCCCAAATCCGACAAGGCGTGCACCAACATGTTCCCCTGAAACATCTTTATCTCGTAGAGTGGTCTGGTCGGGTGTAACAACTTGGGGACAGCTCCGTTCATTGGCCCAAAGTGGCACCCTCGGGCAGTCTGCAGCCTTGGATTGCCAAATTTGGCAGTTCGAGGTGCACACTTTGAACCAACGGCTTGGATTCCTCGAGGCGAATCAAAGGCTGAGACTTTTTCCCCGTTGAACACAAGATTACCCTCTTTCCATCCCTATAAATAGGAGCCAATTTAATGCTCTGAGGAGGGGGAGAAAATTGAACGAAAAGTTGGCCGAAAACCAGCATTTCCTGCCCAGTTCCTGCAACCAGCCCTTTCTCTCTCCACCGTGGCTTCAGCCACTACCACCATCATCACCTCTTCTCTTCTGTCATCTCCACCGTGAGCAGACCACCCCTTCATTCTTCTCCCAGCTGGTCTTTTCCATCACCAGCAGCATCCCTCCTCAGCCACACCAACAGCTCCAGCCGTGAGCTTTTCCTTCTCCTCTCTAGGACCCGTTTTCTCCTTCTTGCAGCGGCGACCAGAACCAGCAATCGGCAGCAGCAGCACCAAGCTCTCCATCAACGCCGCCCCAGCCTCTCGTCATCCACCTAGACAGCGGCTGTTCCTCCCACGCCAGGCAACTTCCTCCTCCCCGCTTCGCCTGTTCTTCATTGTCGTGGCTGCTGCATGCAGAATTCATTTCTGCATGCAGCATGATTAATTAGCATGGTTGCTGGGCTGGGCCAGCAACCATGCGGGCTTGGGTCGGACCATTTGGGGTCCGGCCTGGCCCAAAAGAAAGAGAGGGATATGTTGGGCCGGGATCGGCCCAACCAAAAGTTCTTGGGCCTGACCCAGCCCAGCCCACATTTAATATTATATTATAATATTATTTTAAATTAAAAAAAATTACAAAAAATTTCAAAAATCATTTTAAAAAATTTTGTGATTTTCTCAAATATTTTTCTACCAATTTTGCACAATATCGGATTATATATTTACATTGTAAAATACAAATCCGGTATTAAAATACCCGGTTTTCTCCGAAATATTTCAAAAAAATGCAAAAAAAAAAAAACATTTTCAAAAAGGAAAAAAATATTTCATTGCATACGGCCAAATCCTAAAATTGTTCCAAGCATATTTTTTGTAAAAACAAAAATTGCATCCTTTTCATGTTTTTTTAAAAATGGATATCGTAACCAGATTATAATTGTCCATTAGGATTTGGCCAAAATGTCAAAAACCCTTTTTTTCAACCTTTTTTTCTAGGATCCGGATGTAGACTTTAATATTTGTGGGGTGTAAAATTACGCAATAATGTACATTCTCGGTTATTAAAGATACAAGGTGTAAATAAAAGCAATTTAAAAATTAAGACTTTAGAATGGTTAGGATTTAACCGAATAAGGTAGAGACTTCCTCACGAGGGGAGATCTGCCTTGAACCTTAGAAAGACCAATGAATAGAAATTCGACCTAGAAAAACAATCAAACAACATTGCAGCTTACCTTAGGTAGGGTGCACTGGGGGTGATGTGTCTTCCCCTTGCACAACCAGTCCCTTACTCAGACTCTCGCAGACCATAGGTTCCTAGTGACCATGATACTAGATGGCGACTCCAATGAACCAAGCAAAACACAAACAATAAAAAAATCGCCAGCCGATGCCGCGCGTATTTTTCGACGTGCGACAAGTCACATCTCAAACTAGGCATTAGTGCTAGTCATTCATGTGTTATGGCTAAAAATTATGTTAATGTTATGGAGCTTTTTCGCCAAAATGCAATTAAATCCTGCTCCATAGGGAAAATCTGTCAAGATATTAATTTAATTTCAAAAACTTAACTATTAGGTAAGATTTTAAAATATAATAATAATTATTATTATTTAACACACTCATTCAAAAGAAAGTTTTTTAGACTTGAAACTTACACAATTTTATATTATTTTATGTTTGATTTTTATTAAATAAATAAAAATAATAAGATTCAAATTCGCGACTGCTTAGTCATCAAGATTCTGATATCATGTCAAAAAATTAATTCAATTTAAAAACTTAAATTATTAAATCACATTCTCAAATATAATTAATATTATTATTTAGATAGCTGTCAGTAAGACATTTCAAGACAAGTAGCCACTGCAATTCTGGCATCTCCACGATACCATGAGCAACCCAATATCCAGATTTCAAAAACAATTAGCTTGAAGTTATGGAACTTGGATCATTTCCTCAACACCACCTCCCCTGCTCCGGCCATTAATCCCCAGCAAAGAAACAAATAAAAAGGACAACCATTCAGTTTGGATCCTCTCTTTCCTTTTACCATGGACATGCCCTAAAAATCAAGTTAGTTTCACTATCTTGGGATATTCTTGAGAACAACTGAGGTATCTTGATCAATTTAGCTCCGCTTATTAATTTAAACCAGCTGAACTTCGACAAGAACTGATAACAGTGGGATACGGGTTCAAATCAAAAGCAGAGACACGGATACTTGCTTCCTTATCCTTGATTCTCTAGTGGAAAATTATCAAACACAACTTAATACACAAATGGAAGCAAGATAAAGAGGGCCATATATTATCACCAGAAGTCATAATTGGATTGCCTTTTAAACAGGAACCCTCCTTTTCAATTGTCATTATATTTCTCTGTAGCCACTGCAAACGGCAAGGATAAGACAGCCACTGTTGCCAATGGGAATCTTGCAAGCAATAAATGATAAAAAGAAAAAGGTATTAATCAGTCATGAGCTGGACTTGGTCCAGTCTGAATTATGCCTGGTTAACAAATGATCCACCGCACTACAAACGCTGCCTTACAAAGTTGCTTGCCATTTAATTCATTGACCATGTAATGAAAAATTATAAAGGCATATTTAATTTAAGATCCCTAAAAAGAAAATGGGACAGACAACTTGCCTTGAAATATTATTTACAGTCAACGTTTTTATAGGAAAGCTAAAACTTGATTGATCAAAGATATTATCTTCAGAGGAGACTTTTCTCACTCGATTCAAAAAAGCTAAACATGTAGGATGAGGATTACTGGGCCAAAGATCAAGTCCCACAAACTAATGGGATCTTGCACATCAGTAAACACACCTCTCACTTTGAGAGGGAAAAAGAGTGGTTTCTTACATGGCCACATCTAGCACCAAACAATGGGACCACACAAATGTTTCTCTTACAACATGAATGGTGACACCACATTCTAATTTGAAACACAGTCCATGTCTGCCCTTGCCAATTCTATCATCCAAGGAATCTGAAGAGATAGAAGGGCTTATACATTGCATAGATAGTTCCCAAGTCATCTGTCCACTCTATATTTCTATATATTTGTTTCTTTGGAATGGTCCAATTCTTATATTTGATTAGAGATGAGGATCAAAGACCAATCCAATTAGAAAAGTTTCCGGGCTACTTGTCTGCATAAAGTGAAAACTAAGGAAACCTCCTCCGAGTGTTTATTTACGTGAGTAGAAAAACTCAGGATTATTCTCAGACGAATGTTTTACTGGTCTTTATTAAATTACAAATGCTATATGAAAGAAAAAAAGAAAAAGACTAGCAGAAAATCTCCAGGGTTACTGCTTGAGTTTGAACTCTGTACATAGCAGCCATAATTTACCAGCAGTGGATTATCAAAGGTTTAAAAATGAAATTTTTCAATATTTAATGCCAAAACTCAATCAAATTAAGGTGCCAAAATTTCAATACCTACCACCACAAATTCAACCAAGAGAAAAAATAATAAAAGAACTATATTCACACCTGCGGTTCATCTAGCGTTAGAACCACCTCTCCACCGCCATGATTACTATCATCACCGACTCTGCCACCACCAGCCAAAACATTCAACAACTCAGCAGGTGCGGCAGCCACATCTTCCCCAACCAAAATTGCCACCACCTCCCGCATACTAGGCCTCCTTTGGGAATCAGGATGGCAACAAACCAATCCAAGCTTCAACACCAACTCCATTTCCTCTGCCACAAACTCCCCCTTCATTCTTTCATCCACTGCCTCGACCACCTTCCCTTTAGCATACAGATCTCTCACCACGTCAATCAGCACTGAATCCTCATCCTCGTTTGATCCCATTTCAACCGGCTTTCTACCACAAACCACCTCCAATATCACAACTCCAAAACTATAGACATCACTTGCGGATGTTGCTATAGCCATTGTTGCCATCTCAGGAGCCAAGTATCCCAATGTACCAACCACTCTAGTTGTATTAGGTACTTCATTGTGACTATAAAGTTTTGCAAGGCCAAAATCTCCAAGCCTGCCTCGCATATCTGAATCTAACAATATATTGCTTGATTTAACATCCCTGTGCACAACTACCTTTTCCCAGCCATGATGGAGATAGTTTAATCCTTCAGCTACATCAGCAAGGACTTGGCGGCGTTGTTGCCAGTTCAATAGCTTCTTAGGCTTGTGGAATATGTAACGATCGAGGCTGCCATTGGGCATGTAATCATAGACAAGCATCAGCTCACTGGCTTTTCTACACCAGCCTCGCATTTGAACTAAGTTCTTATGTTGCAGCCTGCCCATGCTCGATATCTCAGCCATGAACTCTCTTAGGCCTTGTTTAGAGTCATGATTCACGCACTTGACAGCAATATCAGAATTGTTTGAGAGAGTTCCTCTGTACACTTTCCCAAATCCACCTGAGCCCAAAAGCTGATCTATGGAGAATCCATTAGTGGCTTGACTTAATTCTCCATAGGAAAATCTATGAGGCCAATATTCAAGCTCCCAATCTTCAATCTCATCCTCTTCTGAATCTCTCAACTTCTGCTTATACCAAAACCAAGAAACCACAAGCACGCAAATCACAAACAAAACAACACAACCAATCGTTATCCCAGCAATAGAACCAGCTGACAACGAATTCGACGAAGATGGTAGGCTAAAAACAGGCAAATTCATAACATTTATATCTCTAGCAACACCTGTATCACTAAAACTCCAAGCTAAAACCCTTTGTGCTTCAACCCAAGTAACTTTGGAAGCGGAAAACCCCACATACATCTCCTCAGAAGTATAATTCGCAATCACAGGATCTTTAAAACTAAGTATCGGCACAGATGGGCGAGAAACACCAACAGGGGCTACAGTAACATTAATCTGAAAATTAGGCCCATCGAAATCAATCCACGCTCGGACATTCTGACCATTTCCCATACTGACAGGCACAAAGCCAGCAGAAGAATTGTATCCACCGGGCTTAGTTAAAGCAGACACAGGGTTGTTCAAATCAATACCAATATGATTCCTATCAGGATCATTAAATTCTGGGTTCTGCCCAGTATCAAATTCAACAGCTAAAAGTGGCGCCGCAGAGGGTACAGTTGTATTGGTAAAAAGACCAAAGTATTGGCCAGTAAGAGCACCAGGTGGGTTAGTCCAGTTAGAGAGAACAAAAGCAAGACCAAAGCCAGGACTTGAAGCAATGTTAGGCAATATGGAGAAGACAAAAGAAGTTGAAAAGGAAGAGAGGGTCGTTGTTGAGTTCTGGGTTTGTTTCATCTTGATTTTTGTCGGATAAAAAGCACGTCCAAGTGGGTTCGGCTTGGTATCGTTGAGGAGTCTGATCACCGAGGTGTCGACTCTGGCATCTGGGATTAGAGTGACTCCAGGGTTTGTGGCATTGAAGGAGTTAAAGAGGAAGTCAAGGCCAAAACTGGGATAGAAGAAAAAGAAGAGGAGGAGAGGTGATCGCAGCATCCCAATAGATTCCGGTGGCCGGAGGAGAGACTTGAGGAGGGATGTAGTTGGGGTTGAAATTGTAAGCACAAGTATAAAAAAATATAAACGAGGAGTCATTATTGACTATTTATTGATTAAAGGAACCGAGCGTTGAGAATTAATGCTCTCCTTGCAATTAGGTGGGTTTTGACTCTCAGCTTCTCGTTCTGTCTCGCTTTATGCTTTTCTCAATTATTTATTGTATTATTGACATTTGTGTTAATTGGATATTAAGTAGCTTTTGGTATATGTTTTGTAGGGTTATTTTATTTTATTTTTATGTCTCAAGTTAAAGAATTTTAATTTTTTTAAAGTTGGGTATTGAATTCAATTTGTGTAATTTGTATTTCAAACTTAAATTTTAGCTTTTTTTGCTACAATTCTAAACTTATAGCAATATTAGAATATAATTTAATACACTAGAAGTAATCAAATACTTTAGTATTGTGAACGTAAATAAACACTTTAATGATTCAAGATTAAAGAATTCTATTTATTACAGCCTACTTATTTATTATCTACTAGTTAATGCCTACTGATAAGTATGTTTTGAAATTCTTATAAACTTAGTTGAATTGCATATTTAAATTATTTTTTTAGATTAATATAAGTGTCTGGGTTAATTTATATATATATTAATTAATTACACGGGTCCTGAAATTAATGATTATGTAAGTTTTTAGTGGCTATAAGATTTGTAAAATTTAAATTGATAATTAAAAAAAACAAATTTAAACTTAATTAATTAAGTTATATTTTTGAAGGTTAAGCGCATATTTATTATTAATTTGTTGAGTTGATGTTGTGTTTGATCTTCTTCTTCTCTCTTTCGTCTTCTTTAAATAAAGAAAATTATAAAAAAAATTGTCAGACAACCACCAATCATCTTCATTCTTTCTTATTTTAAAAATGCATGACTTCTCCACTACTCCACGTAACTTGTTAGTTTTCCTTTAACAAATCTTAACCATTTCTACTCTATATATTTGATCCAAACTTCGCCATTCTCTTGTGCAATATTAGTGGTCTGATTATTTTTGTATTTTAAAAATATTTTTAAAAAAATATTAATTTTTTTATTTTTATATTAACTTTAAATTAAAATTAATATGTTTTTAGTATTTTCAAATTATTTTAATGTGTTGATATTAAAAAATGATTTTTAAAAAAAATCATTAACATGTATTTTGACAAAAAAATTATTTGAAAAGCAACCGCAACCACACTAACCAATAAACTTTTAAAGCTTATAACCAAATCATGTTCTTAATTTGGCCTAAATTATATTTTTATCAAGTCCAGCCAATTATTAAGTATGTCTTTCTTGTCTTTCAGCCTAGATTACATCTTTATTAATTTTATTGTATAAAATGTATTCCTCCTTTAAACACCCAATTAATGACATAAAAAATGGGAATTAATGGGTGGTGAGATTGGTTTTACTCTTCCCAAGATAATTTCAAATCTCCATGTATCCATATCTTAGTAATCTTCATGTTAATTTAAATTTCAAGCTCTCTTTTTTCCTCTTTATTACATGTTAAAAATCTCATACTTTCTTTTTTTCTCCTTACTTTTTTCTCTTTTTTTATTCACTTGTTGACATAATCTTCCTTTTTGTTTTTCTTTACGAACCCTTAAGAATGTTAAAAAAAAGTGACCCCGAATCCTCAAATAAAGAGATCATGGATGAAGTCCCTCCTCGTCTTTTTGTTCCCCAAATGGCAGCAATCCTACACGCCTATAAAGCATTGTTCCTCTCTTCTTACCAAAAGTTCTTTCATCTCTAACTTCTTAATTCTTCTTCTGCAAAGCTCTATCATTCCAATCTTTATTTTATCTAGATACCCAACCCGTGTTTGTTTTTGTGTTTTTAACCTATTTTTTAAAATATTTTTTATTTAAAAAATATTAAATTAATATTTTTTATATTTTTATTATGTTAATGTAAAAAAAATTAAAATCATGAGAAAAATCATTTTAATATTTTTTTTCAATTGAAAAACATTTTTATAAAACACCATATACCATATTTCCAAACACATATTAAACTAAAGCTGATAATCATGTCATGATAAAAACAATTGCTCATGTATATTTTATTACCCTACTATATTAAAAGAAAAGAAAAAAACTTCATCCCTTTTGAAATAATTATGTCGATTGAGTCATAAGAGAAAATCTCTTACATGATTTAATTTTAAATCTAATCTAGACAAGAAGTTGGATTGGGGGGGTTTAATAATGCCAATTTCATCCCTTTTCTTCTCAACTTAATCATCATACTTTTTTTTTTTACCGGTCAGCCCGAGTTGTCTTTAGATTAGTCAAGTTGACTGGGTCACATTGGATCAATTCTTATATGGTTTAATTTTAAACTCATATTAGATAAAAAAGCCAGATTAAAAGGTTTTAAAATTAACATCTTAGATTGAGTTTAATAACAATATCAAATAATTTTTATTTTTTTTTAATATATTTTTTTTGAAATAATTAATTTCTTTATCCCATCCACAATGTAGTACAGCCTATAAAATATAGTTAATAATCTAAACTTCATTACAACATCATTATGTTTGAATTCAAACACAGAAACTCTTCAGCACCAACAAAGTCTTTGGTTCATAAAATCAAATAGCAAGATTTTTACGTTTTGTCCTTTTTATTAATTTATTGAAGGAGATAAGGTGTGAATTCTTAAAAGCTAAATAATCCAAAACTACCCTGAATTCTGGATCAAACTAAACTTATTTCTCAAACTTTAATTTCTTATTTGACTAAAAAAATAGATCTTTCTGTTCAGACTTTCATCCCTATTGGATTTTTTTTTTTTCAATTCATGTATTTTCATGACACGTGATATATTGTTAAGAAAATTAATAAGAAAATCTTGAGGGGTATAACTTACTGGTCAGATTCTAGATTTGTTTTTTAAAAATTACTAATTTGAGTCTCACAAATTTCAAGATCACTGAAAGTTTAAATGCTCATTAACTTCAGGACTCGTAGGATTAGTCGAGGTGTGTACAAGCTGGCCCGGATATCCACAATTAAAAAAAACATAGAGAAAGCCTAGCTTTTTCAGCAAGAATAATTCAATGTATAATTAATTGAATCAATTTTTCTAAGTTCCAAATGCTTAATCACAAAGTGATGATTCTGCATAATTGACAACCGATCTTTTATTTATTTAATTATGGTTACTTTTACTTTTTATATGATTTAATTTTGTAACTTCGACACCCCATCTTTTGGTCTCTCACTTTTTTTCCAAGGGGTATAAATTAGACACTTGGATGTGCATGCATCGTTTACTAGACATGGATCGTGTGAAAAAGGAATATAAGTTTCTTATCTTAATGCTGTTCTTTCTTTTTCCTTCAAGGAAAAAGAAAGTTCAACATGTTGTCTCCTTCATCAATTTGCAAATGAAAGTATCTCTTTGACCACTTCGCATTGATGGCAAGAGGATACAAACCCGCGTTGAAAGCGTGTGCGGTCAACTTTTTTAGGGAATTATTAGATTTCATATGTTTTAATATGTATAAAGTTGTTTTAAAAAACAATTCAAATAATTTTTTTTTAATATTTTTATATTATTTTAATATATTAATATCAAAAATACATTTTAAAAGATAAAAGAAACATTATTTCAATATATTTCTAAACAAAAATAGCTTTGAAAAACAATTGTTAGTTTGTTAGTATCGTTCCAATTCCAAACAGGCTCTATATCATTAAACTTATTGATTGTTTGGATTGATGCTTACAATTTTCAGATGTTTGTGAGTGTGGTACGGTTCAAAGTATTTTTTACTTAGAACTATATCAAAATAATATATTTTTTATTTTTAAAAAAATTAATGTTTATATTAGTACATCAACATGATCTAAAAATATAAAAAAAAAACATATGAAAAACATGATTTCAAATACATTCCTAAACATTGTTCCGTGCTAGAGCTTTTACATTACCAAGTTCAAAGAATTGCTCAAAAGCATTGGCTTGAATATTTGAAAATTACATGGAGAATTTTGAAAAAAGAGGGGACCAGCTAGTATTTATTGGATGCATATTGTCATTTTGACAAACATGCTTAGCTTATTACTTGTTCGACTCTCTCAATTAATGGCCAAAATAATGATCGGCCGTAGATTCCTCTTATTTTATGGTCGGATTGCAAATTGCCAAATTCAATCAATTTTCCTATTATATGGGTCTCATGGTACGTCGAGGCTTCTTACCTTATGGTCTAAGACTGAACACCAGAATTAGGGCACCGACCGGATTCTCATTATTTGAATTCAGTGACCATTGCAATTTTCTTGATTCTCCTAATTACGGCTAAAGCTCAAAATTGGCACCCCATGACCTCTTTAAAAAAGCAATTAAAAAGGTTTTTGGCATACACTTCTTCAAGGATGTGCATAGAGGGATTGAGCGATCCATTAGTAGAAGTTCTCTTTTCCAAATCACCCCTGATCTTGGTATATATTTTCCGAGTCCCTATTATTCATAAGAAAGTTTCAAAGAGTACTTAGCTAGCGTTTTAGAACATGATCTAAATATTGTTTTGATACCAAAAAAATTAACATCAGAATAAAACAAGTAATTTTTTTATTTGATGTATTTTTTATGTTTATAAATCCATTGGTAATTATATTACCGATGGAATAACCAATAAAATAAAAATTTTCAAGGAAAATTTTCTAATGAGTAGCAATCATCTATAAACCTGTCGGTAAAAATTATGCTGATTAATCAATTTTTTTATTAATGTGGATGTCCAAGCCAACTTATGTACCTCGACTAACTCTATGGGCCTTGAAGTTAACGATTATGTAAGTCTCTAGTAGTACTGAAGTTTGTAAAACTTAAATTAATGATTTTTAAAAAATAAATTTAGAAATTAACCAGTTAAACTATATATTTAGTTAATATTTTTAACTCGATCGGTTGTATCCTTTTAAAGAACCGGAATATCTAAGAGATGTAGTGGAACAATTACTGTCTAAAGCTAAGAATCAAGAGGTGGCGGTAGCTAACTGCGATTCAAATTAGGGAACTTCTTAATAGAAAGTTGAAGTTTAACTTCTTAAGAGTTGACTTTTGGTGTGGTCAGTGGAGAAGAAGGTTCTATTCAACCATTTCCCACTGAAGAGTTGACTTTTGGTGTGGTCCGTGGTGAAGAAGATTCTATTCAACCATTTCCCACTGGATTTGTCAAGGCCAAGGAAGAGGTACGGAACCAGAACCCATCCCTTGATTTCTTTTCTTCTCTTTCCTGGGCCCAAAGAACTTATTCTTGTAAATTAACCCCTCCTTGAGTTCATTTTCTATATTTCCACACACCCATATCAGTCCTTTTCATCTATGTGTCTTTTCCTTTTGTAAATTTACCCCATTATTTATTTAATTAAAAAAAAAAAAAGCTTTACCTACCAAATTTTTTATTAAATCATTTTTCGTTTTTTTTTTACCTACTTTCTAAAAGAACAGGGTATTTCACTGTTTCTATGAGCTGCCCTACCCTGTTTTTTTTTTCTTTTTCTTTTCAAACTTTATCTTTTTAAGTTTTTTTTAATTTTATTCTTCAATATTATATTAATTTTGAATTTATCTTCATAATTTAATTCATTTTGTTTTCTATAAAGTTATCACAATCTCAAATACACATCTTAATATTTAGTTGTTGCTTAATTTTATAAGCATTTATTTTTGTAATTATATCATTAATAAAAAAATAGTTAAAAAAACAAACAAAACTATTAAATCTAGTAAACTTTGTAACCCGAACCATGTATTTGAAGGTTTAGCTATGAAGTCCGGATCAATTTAATATGTCACCATTTTAATATTAAAAAAATATGTCATTTTGAAAAATATTTCAAGTAAAACCATATTTTTTATTGGTTATTTGAGTTACTTTTAGATCCGTCAAGTCGACTAAATTATGTTTAGACAACTTCTATGTGGATTAGTTTTAAACTTGGGCTAAACAATGAGTTAAGTTGAGAGGTTTTAAAGTTAATCCGTTAGATCATACTTTTTTTCTTCTTTTTTTTTATATAAAAAATTCCATCTTTCATTTTTTTTTTCTTTTTGATTGAATTCTTTTTTACTAGTTTTTTTTTTTTCAATTTTATCCTTCAATATTTGATTAATTTTGAGTTGGTCTTCATATTTGTTTCAATTTATTTTCTATGAGGTTATTATAGTCTCGAATAAATATCTAGTATTTTGATTGGTATTTAATTTTACAAATGTTTATTTTTGTTATCATATTATTAAGTAAAAAATACTATAAAAAAATATTAAACATAATGGAATTCATGATCTGGATCGCGAGTTTAACAAGTTAAGTCGTGAAGTCCAAGTCGATCCAATATGTCATCATCTTAATATTAAAAAAAAAAAGATGTTGTCTAAAGTTTTTTTGTTATGTCAAGCCACACTTTTTACTAATAATTTAGGTTGGTTTTTTATCCAACAAGTAGATTGGATCACATCAAGATAACTCTTAAAACATAAGCTATGCAAGAAATTGGGTTGAGAGGTTTCAAAATTAATCTACTGGGTCAAATTTAATACCAGTACCAAATAATTTTCTATTATCTAATTTTTTTATATTTTTTAAAAAATTAATCTAACCTATAGTGTATACACTGTATAGCATGGGCCAATAAACTAATACACACACCATGCATGTACATGTAGTAAAGAAAGCATCACCATTGAAGGATTTTCTAGAAAATGTTATTAATTTTTTTTATATAAATTAATCTCATTGTTTCATTAAGTACTTATCTATATCATACAACTTAAAACTCTATATGATATAAAAGAAACTTAAAATCACCCCTTAGCTGTATCATAACTTATGTGCACTTTATATTGACTATATATAATTATAATATTGTTTAATATCAGGTCAATAAAAAATAAATAATTTAAATTAAAAACTAATTAAATTATATCAAAATTTTGTTAAACTAATTTTATTTTATTAATGAAAATGATGCAATATTTTTTTTATCTTTAGACCAAAACAATCAATAATTAAAATTAAAAAATAATAAAATTATATCAAAATTAGTCAATCTAACTTTATTTTATTAATGAAAATGATAAAATATTTTATTTATCTTTAGACCAAAACAATTTTTGATATTCATGATGATAAAAAATGAACCTTTGTTTATTGCATAAAGACAAAATTTTCCTATAATTAATAACACATGATATGAAGAATATTATTTTAACTTCCAAGTAGTTGTGTCAAGTCACAGCAATCGTTGGATCGATATTCATCTTTTTTTTTTTCTTTTCTTTTCTAGATGATTCCTTATGTCATGCGGTCTAATGCTAAGAATTGAAATTAAAACTTTCAACATTTGGATCAAATTCTTATCACTTATTATTCGAACCTTTACCTGTTAAAATCTAAGTTTGGTCCTCTAAGTTTGCTTCTTTTTTAGTTTAGTCATTGAATTTTTATTTTTATTTTTCGGGTCAACCGCATATTTTTCTCATAAGTTCTTTCAATTTCCCCCTAATTACGCCTTTTTACAGTCCTCTCATCCCTCCGGTTTCTTCAGTTTAGTTCTTGAATTTGTTTATTTAATCAGGTATATTCTTTTCACATTATTTCTATCAATTTTGCCCTTAATTGCACATTTCTTATTTTCTTCTTCTTTATTTCTTGATTGATTTTTGCTTGGTTGCTCAAAAAAAAAAATTAAAAATAATAACCTTTGAAATGATAAAGATGGAAAAAAATATTGAAGTCACAATAAAAGAGTGATTTTTTAAAATATATTATTTTGCAATTTTTATTTCTTATTTGGATAAGAAATTTTTTTTTAAAAGATAAAATTTTAGAGTTACAAAAATTACTCAATCGCAACACAGACTTAGATAGTGTTAGATATTATAATAGCAGCAATTATTTTTTAAAATGTTTTTTTGCTCGAAAGTAAATTAAAATATTTTTTTATTTTATAAAACTTATCGATGAAACAAATATATTAAAATGATCTAAAATGTAAAAAAAAATTAATTTTAATCAAAATAGTTATAAAATTTTTACCATTTAGTGTTTGGTCCCCATTTCCAAAAAACTATTTAAAAATAACTAATATACCCTTGTAGATCCGTTCATGAGGCACTGAAAATAACAAGGAAACTCTCTTTCCCTTACCGACACGCGGGTATTAAGTACCCCACAATCAACTTAAAATATCGCGTTGCCAAAGATTATTTCACTCAAAAACAAGGAAATTTGGTTTTCTTTCACAGATGATACCGCGTTGCCAAGATTATTTCAGCTTTATATATATATATAGTCATAAAAAAAAAAAAAACATCAAAAGTTTGTTGCTGTAGTCCAACACGTGTTGGACACGTGTACGCTATTAATACGAGATTGGAAAGATATTATTATTAGGTATCAGAGAAATCAGAGACCCTAAGATCTTATCACTGATTGAAATTTGAAACAAATATATATTATGGTCTTCTAAGAAAATTAAGAATGTTTTGCCTTGTTCTATGTATTGTATCACGTGTTAAGCCGAAAAGTGCTTTTGTGAAAATTATTTTTTCATTTTTTCGATGCTTGCTAACTTCAAAAAAAGTTGGTAGATATATTTTATAGTAAGGAAAAAATTATTTTTATTCAAAATGTTTTCTTTTGTTTTTTTTGAAAAAAAAAGGTTGGTAGATATATATATTTTTTTATTCAAAATGCCTTTTTAAAAAATAAAAAATGACTAAATATTTATTATTTTAATTATTATTTATTTTATTTAAAATAATTTATAAAATTAATTTTCATGTTAATTTTCTTCTTCTTCAATTTTTTATTTATTTATTAGATTTGGTTTCTATTTTTTTAATAAATTTGAAAAAAATATTATTAAATTATTTTTTATTATATTTTTCATAACATTATTATTTATTGTGTTTCGATTTATTTTTTATGATACCACTTAAAAAAATATTTTTCCATAAACAAATAATAATTAATGTTTTAGCCATGGCTACAAAACGAAATAATGAAAAGATGAGAGCTCACCGGGGGAGAACCAGAGGTTAGCTAGCTAGCAAGATGGGTGCGACGATCCCTGTTCATTGTAACAATCAAAGTCCTAGAAAATTACAGATTAAGATTTCTCAACAAAAAACCAGAAAACCGCAGAAGCATCCAAAATGAAGGACTGATCAAATCTCATCCATTTTTTTGTCGATAATTTTGATTTTTCTTTTCTGTTTTTGTCGAGTATAGTTATGGATTAGGATCTGAGGACATTAGCAAGATGATCGATGTTCTTTTCACGAAAACCAAATCCATGCGTCACCCCACTAGGCACTTGCTGTCTTCTTCCTTCACCATGGATAAGGATCTGGGCCTTGCCGTTTTCTGATCAGTGGACGATGGGACTGGATATATACTGGAATTATTAACTAAGTACTGTCGTCAATGGATCAGATCTCTAAGCTTGACTGCGTTAGAGAATCTTCACTGTTCCACGAGCAAGTGCCACACATCCCTCCACGCGTCCCTCACTGCAGCATGCCCTCTTCACGTGTCAAACCCTAAATGTAGCGAGGAAGAAGAAGACGAAGAAGAAGAAGAAGAAGAAGAAGAAGATCGGTGATGACATCACCTACACGTGGGCTTTAAACTGAACACTAAAGTTGAGGCAGAATAACATTAAGCGCCGTTACTTTTATCCTTGTCATGCATGTGGCCAGAAACTTATGAAAAAGAATATATTCTCAAAATTGTGTTCTTTTTACAAGTATATATTTCAAGAAAATGGAATAAAGGGTGATCTGGGATTTCCTTGGCAATGTCTTTTCTTATAGCGTAGTTGATTGAAGAATTTAATTTCTCAGCCTTCAACACTTGTGATTGAAGGAATTGTACTTTGGAATGTTATTATTATTTTTAATTAATATAAGTGTTTAGATCAGCTTGTATATATCTCGACTAATTTCACGGGTCTTAAAGTTAAAGACTATGTAAGCATTTAGTGACCATCATATCAGTAACAACATGGTTCAAATCTAATAACACATATAAAATAAATTTTTTGATTCTAAGTTTTTATTACGTACTAGACCACCTATTAAATGGTTTTTGCAAGGTTAATTATTGATTTAATTAGGAGGGTTCAAGCACTTAATTAGTAATATGATCTCCGAGGAATGTCTTACATTTTTCTTAATCAACATTACGTGAATCTCCGAAATTCCTAGCTAATTGTCCCTCACAATGAAGTGTATGGTGACATCAAGTGTTGTAGGAAAGAATACAAAGGTCATTTATTGGGTCTTATCATTTGGATTGTTTGTAAGATTATTGTTGTAGTAAGAAAAGGACTCTAAATTTAGGTTTTTTTTTTTTTTTGCATAAGAGGACGCGTCAATAATTAAGTAATTACAGTATAATCTTGATAAATTAATAACTTTAATTAAAATCTCATATAAATTGTCATAAGAGGACGTGTCATTAATAGAGAATTAATCAAGTAATCACAATATAATGTTGATAAATTAATAAATTTAATTAAATAATATCTTTTTTTATCTTGATTTAAATTTAAAATTTAAATAATATATCGATTAATTAATAAATTTTCATTGTATAATTTCATAGCTTAAAATTTAGTCATCTTTATCCTATCATTGACATTAATTTGACAACATAGAATTTTCATGCCTAAAAAAAAACAATAGAGATTACAGAAATAGAGTGATAATTCTTATTTTATATAATCTTATAAATATGAGCATACTCATACCATCTCAACAATACTTCTATTTATAATTTAATATATATATATATAAAGGCCATAAAAAGATGTACAATTCAAATGAAATTTGAGATAATGAATGAACATAAATATAAAAAAAGTGAAAGAAGACAAATAAACTTGAAATAAATTAATCAAATGTTGAAGAATAAAAAAATAATAATTAAAAAAAGGTTTAAGAAAATAACGAAGCTCACTCAAAATAATTTTTCAAACTCGTGACATGGGTTATCATAACATACTTATCTCATAGAAGGCAAATTCAAAAAAATAATGACGCAAGAATCTCAATAAACTAAATGTCGAGGGATAAAATTAAAAAAAAATAACATTAATCTACAAAAAATCATAAAGAAATATAAATAAAAAAGGTTTTTGCAAAACCCTGACTTAACCAAGTGGGTTGACCTATAAACTTGTAATTTGATGCCTAAGATGGATTGATTAAAAGAAAAAAAATAGAGGGAGAAATGACCTGACTTGATAAGGTCAAAATTGTAGGATGATTAAAGACATGATTAGCTTGGGGAACATGAAGTCGAAGCATGTTGAGTTTTTTCCTCCCCTCTCTCTCTTTCTCTTTTATCAAAATAATATCATTTGTACTTTTTAGATGAATAAAAAATCAAGCGATTAGTTAAGGGAAAATCATATTAAAACCTGTTGATATTTTTTTGCCATTTTTTTTTATCAAAATAAATTTATTTTTACTTCTGGCACAATAAAAAATCTGATTGACCCTAGCAAACCTAGTCATTCAATCCAACTAATGACCAAGGACATGGTATACATCGACTCCCCTGCCGGGTTTTAAAAGCATGATAAAAAATGAGCACTAAATGTGATATGAAAATTGAATGAAATTAAACAATGAGGGATTAAATTGCCAAAAAAGAAAACAATTAATCAAGAAGAGAACTCAAAATAAAAGGAAATGCAATAATAAAAATGATGATTAAATTCAACAAAGAAAATCAAAATCAAATGCTTAGGAATGATGATCGAATTTGATAAAAAAAAAAACATAAAAAATCAAATGCAAATGGATGAAATTGAAAAACAAATAAATCAAATTTGATACAATTAAAAGATTGAGAACTATTTTGCAATTTTTCAAGGTCAGCAACCCTTTTGAGGTGGAGGAGAGGAAAAAAGAGGGGGTAATTGTCACTAGAGCTTTGTCAGGCATTGGCGGCTGACACGTGTCGGCTTATTATGTAGATGGTGACACATTACTTGGGATTCCACCTAGAAAAGGTATCAATAGCCACTAAAAGGTGTCATACACACCGTCCAAAGGGTGCAACTATCTCCCATTTATAGGCACGTGATTTGCAAGCATCAATTATTTTTTATTTATAAAAGACTAGAAAACCCTTGACCCCATGTGATAATTTCAAAACAACCGATGTCAAAAAAACAAAAATGTCATTTGATCTTAGGCATAAAAAAGTTGACTCCAAAAATTATTCGATAATTACATTGTAAAAAATTATGAAAATCCCAAAAAACACCCCTCAGAAATTAATTCTCTCTTTTTTTTTTCAAGGACATGAGTTTAATTACTTGTGTAATAAAGAGAGAAAATTCTATTTTATCCCTAACTGTGTGTTCAATCTTTTGGTTTTTGAATGGTAAAATCATGATTATACTATGGATTGAATTGTTCACATACACAATAAAATACTAATGGATATATATATAGTATTGTTTTTTTTTTTTCATTTTAATAGTATTGTTTTTTTTTTTCAAATCTATATTTATTTCTCTAACTTCATATTTCAACCTTTAGTTTAATTTATTATGGTTTGCTTTATATATGGTTAGCTCAGTCTTATAACCCGTATCACGGGTTTGTAGATTAACTCAATAGACTCGAGTTTTTTTTGTGTTTTTTTTAATTGATATTTTTTTATTTCATCATTTAACATTGGGTTGATTGAGAATTAGACTTTATGATTTATTTTATTTTGCTTTTCTATGAGGTTGCTTGGTCTTATGATTTGGGTCACGAATTTGACGGATTAACCTAGTTGACTTGAGTTTTTTTTTTTTTGTTTTTTTTTAATAGTAATTTTTTCGATTTCATCATTCAGCATGAAGTTGATTATGAATTAGGATTCATGATTATTTTGGTTTATTTCTATGAAGATATCTTAATCTTGACTCAGATCACATGTTTTGTGAGTTAACTCGAGCAGACTTGGGTCGTTTTATTGTGTCCTATTTTTAGATTGAATTTTTTTAACTTTCAACCTTTAACAATGAGTTTATTAAAAATTGAGCTTTATAATTTATTTTAATTTTTTTTATAGGGTTATCATAATTTCATAACATTGATCACAGGTTTGACAGGTCAATTTGGATGACTCAGGTCATTTTTTATTTACTTTCTAGGTTATTTTGATCTCATGATCTAGGTCATGAGTCTAACAGGTTAACTTAAGTCATTTTATTTTGTTATTTTTTTAATTAATTATTTTGGATTCCATTCTTTAGCATTGAGTTAATTGAGAATTAAGCTTCATAATTTATTTTGATTTACTCTATATAGGGCTATCATGGTCTATCATGGTCTCATGATCCAGATCGAGGATTTGACAAGTTAACCCGGGTTGACTCGGATCAATTCAATATATTATTGTTTCAATATTATTTTTAAAAAGTGACATTGTCATGAATATTTGTGAATCGAACTATGTTTTAATTGATCGTTCAAAATGCCTTCGAACTCATCAAACTAATCAGGTCATATCAGGTTAAGCTCCATATAATTTAATTTTTTTTTATTAGAAAAATATTAGCAATGTCTAGATGTTTTTTTTTGTATGTTAAAAAAAAAAAATTTAACCCGGCTAGCGGCACAACACGCATTAACCAACTAGTATATTCTAAAGAAAGTTATAAGACCTTTAGGAAATTCTACTTTGGGGCTCTGGGCACTCCTACATTATGCAATTTTATAGAATCAAGCATCTTTCATTCATTGTGCTTTACCAAAGAAAATCCTATGGATGCGTTACTTGGTTATGATTTTGTCCAATTATTTGGTTAAACGCACAAGCAAAGAACCAAATGGAGCCCTACAATTAAATCTTTCTTGACATGCATGACTACATGTTAAAAGAATCCTAATGCAATTGTTAAGAATTAATGAAGTATATATTGGTATTATTATTTTTTTTTCTATGTAGTTTTGTTTCTGGAGGAAAATTAATTTAATTGTCTCGATTTCTAATGAATAGAAAACATATCTTAATGTGTCATTGAGATTTGGTTAGCGCTAGCCTAAGAAGTCATGCATGTGTTTGTATCAAATTTAGTTCTGAATTTAGTTTATATCAAATTTATTTTTGAATTATTTATGAAGTCCATCTAGTTAAATCATGATCAATTAATATATTTTATTTTTTAAAGTAGTATTATTTCAATTTTAAAAAAAAATATTTAAAACAACATTATTTTATTAAAAAAATTAATAAATTTTTTTGTGTGTTTTGAATTATTTTGATGCGTTGATTTTAAAAAATAAAAAATATATTATTTTAATATATTTCAGCATAAAAATACTTTAAAAAACAACCATCACTATTCTCTCAAATAAGCAATACTTGTCCAACTTACAACAACATGTTATAAGTGGAGTCGAATCTTATTATTATATTGGTGACTTAATGTAGGTTAACTAACACTTTGCTGGTGTACTATTTTTTTTAATTATTTTTAAAATAATATATAGACACACACACTCTCTCTTAATAGGGTCATGAATATTATTTATTACTTGATAAAATTTAATTTAGTACTTTAGAAAACTTAGAAGCAAACATTGAAAATTAATAATATCAAAGGCAGACCAACAAAATCCCATGATTAACGAAACAATCAAGAACATAAGCAGGCGTCCCGCTAAGGTAAAGAAAAAAAAAATACAAATCTAAGCATACAATGATGGCTAAAAGTTTGATGGGAAATATTTAAGAGTTTGATAATGGTTATTTTTTAAAATATTTTTTATTTATAAATATATAAAAATAATATTTTTTATTTTAACACATAATTTTTTTTTTAAATATAAAAAAGTAATTTTAAATAAAAATTTAAAGAAACGCAAAACTTAAGGCAGTACACCACACTTTCGAATATCCGAATATAATTTGAATTGAATTTTTCAAAAGGGTCCCCTCACTCACACTCTCTCTTGGAAGTTGGAATCCTTACCCCTACAACTTTCCTTTCTGTTTCCAACAAAATTCGTCCATATTTCGTAAATTCCGAGAAAGTCCCTCCCAACCCTCCTATTTATACCCCCGACTTCGCCTCACACACCCAAACACTCTCTCTCCTCCCTCCTTCTCTCCCTAGAAGCCTCTCCCAGCTCTCTCTCTTTTCAAGTCGAGCTCCTCGGTTCCCTTGTCACCTTCACTCAGAAAAGAAAATCTAAAGAAAAAACAAGGTGATGAGTATTGACTGTAAAGCAAAAACGAAACCAGAAACTCTCAAGTTTCTATGTAGTTACGGTGGTAAAATTCTTCCTCGTCCCAGCGACGGCGTTCTCCGTTACGTTGGTGGTTTAACCAGAGTTCTGGCCGTCGACCGTTCAATATCCTATGCAGGTTCGTTATTGTTTTTTTCTTAATCAACACTTAATTTACGTTTTTTTTTTTTATCTAGCTCAATATTTTGATTATTTATTTATTTTTAAAACAGAGTTGATGGTGAAGCTAGGTGAATTCTGTGGATACTCGGTGGAATTAAGGTGTCAGTTACCAGACGGTGATTTGGAGACGTTAATTTCTGTAAAATCGGAGGATGAATTAAAGAGCTTGATTATCGAATTCGATAGATCTTGTCCTGGTTCGAAGATTAGAGCTATTTTGTCTCCTCCGAAATCGCTCAAGAAAATCTCTCCCCCGACATCCAATGCTTCCAGTATCGACTTTTCACCTACCAAATCGTTTCTCAATTATCATCAATCTCGCAGTTGCTCCCCTCCGATTGGATATAAGGGCCGCTACTCTCCAAGCCGTAGACAAGAATCACTGTGTTATAATCATCAGTGTTGTGATTACTGGCACTAATACTATGAACATTAGATTAGAATAATTAGATTTAATTTCCTAAACGCTGGAATTCGTTGATTTGTTCATTTCTTATACATAGAAAAGAAAGAAGATGATGACTACGAAGACGACAAAAGAGAAAAAAATACATGAATCTTTGTGTGTTTGGACTTTGAATATATAAATCTGAGAAGTTGCTTGAATTATTCGACTTCACCACAACCAAATATGTGGCTGCCGACAGGGTTTTATTCATGACCTTTAAAACAGATTTGCTTGTGCGCCACTGTGTTAGGCACCCATCCGTCCCTTTGTTGGCTACGAGAGACAAATTCAGTTTCGTGTTAAGTGCAACCTTTGCCACGTACCGGTTTAGTTCGTTGTGGCTGAGGAACAATTGGGGTTAGAAAGTGGGTGTAAGTTTCTCTCTTCCCTTGATTTTTAGGTCAAAAATATGTTGCTGTTCTAATTTATCTATGTTGTTTGTCTGAAGATTTGCAGGTCAAGAAATTACGGTGGAGATCAGAATGTCTGGTGGCGGACCAGCTGAGAAGTAATGGCTGCTGGACAGCTTACTTTTAACACATGCTCTTTTGAGATTTCTTTGGGCTACGAGACACTGTCCAAAGAACAAACTCATCATCACCTTCGTATTGAAACATAATTACGAACACCTTACTACAGAGCAGGTATGGCCTAGCAAGCAGGGGATGATGACACGAGGGAGAAAGGAAATCACATAGAGCAAAAATAAAAGGAAAGCCTTAATTTAGTCCTGAACTTAATACCCAGTTTTCAAATGGTTTCAAATTGATAGATTTGATCAATTAGGTCCGACCAATTTCAATATTTCTCAACAGGGTATTTTTATAATTTTTTGTTAACACTTCCCCATCCAACGTGGTTATTTTATGCAATAAAAAACGTCGTTTAGAAACTGTAATGACAAAGTAATGAAAATTAACAAGGATCTAATTGAAAAGTTTTAAAAAATTGAGACCAAATTGATAACCATTATGGTTTGGGATCTAATTGAGAATGAAAATATAATCTAGAGGTTAAATTGAGGTTTTTTTTTTTAAAAAATGAAAATATAATTTAGAGGTTAAATTGAGGTTTTTGAAAGAATTAAATATGTGATAAATTTGATGGAAAATCTAATGAACAGAGGAATCTGATTTGAAAATATTTTGAGAACTTGGGACCAAGTTGATAAAATTTATGAATATATAATTTAGGGACTACTAAGTTTTCTACAAAAATAAATATGTGATCAAAATGGCCTCTCTTATAGGACTTATAAGACTTTAAAGGTGACCGAAGTTGCAGGGTTATTCCAACATTCAAAGATAAGTCTTGTTGGCCTATAATAGTGTATAATTATAAATTCTCTAGTTTATTATATATTGATGAAGTCTTGGAAACTTCATATTAGACTAGACTTTCTATGATTATGATTTTAGATTAGTAAAGTGACTAGACCTACCACTAGTTTAATAGGTTGATAGATAGGTTGATAAAGTGACTTTCACGATCTTTTCTATGAAATAAGTTCTTTGTTAGACATACTATTAGGGGATTTTGCTCTTTATGGCTAGAAATGAGGGTGTTCTTGTCTAAACATGCTCGTTTCCTCTACTCGAAGTGGTTTTTCATTGCTTGTTTCATGGTGAAGAGAGTTTCGATAAAAAATAGGTGTAGACTCCATTGATTTAGGTTTCACTGATAATGGGTTCAAGTAGATTGTCCACGTTGAGCATTTTCTTGTCAAACTTTTAGAGATATGCCTTGATGTTTTCATCTCCTTGTTGTGTGATGATGAAGAGCTTAGTGGCACCTTCCATGGGGAATTAAACAAAATATAGTTCATTCTTGTTTCACATATATCATCAAAAATTCTTTCCATGGTTGATGATTTAAAAACTCTAAAATATAGGAAGGTAATTGACCTCTCCACTGCAAGCACACTAACTTCTCTGAATCTTTAATAAATCACCCATTAAATGAAAGTGTTCAATGATATTGTTGTAGCATTATTATAAAACCTAACCCGAGGTAAGGCTTGGGTTATGAGTTAGGAAGATTAAATTAGGTTGTCCCCGAATATTTTTCTAAGAAACAATAAAGACAACTTCATTTCGATCATTTTTTAAATAAACGTTAATGAGTTTAGGGTTGAGTTTTGACCAGGTGTAAACTCAGGTCATGGTTACACCCAGGTCATGAGTCAACCTAGGTTTTTGATTAGATTAGACCGAGTCATTTTTATTTTTTAAAAAACTTGGACCAGTCTAAAAAAAAGTGAGAGGGAGAGGTTACAATAGTAGAGTTGTTTGGCTATTGTTACAAGGAGGCTATGAAAGCAATGATGGCTAGGTTAATGTTGATCATGTGTTGCCATATTACATCTGAAAAAGAAGACAATAGGTTTGTTGTTGTGTTTGTATTTTTATTTGGTAGAGAAAGGGAGGATATGGGGCAGGATTATAGGGAAAAAGATTGAGTACTTTTTTTTGTTATCTTATGTTCTCCTAGTTAAGATCTATTGTCTTTTTATATTGTTAAATTTTATCAAGAAAGAAATTAATAGAAGATTGTTTTCTTTTAATAAAAATTTTGCTTTAAATGCACAAGATTAATTTTCTACACTATTTTTTTTTATGAGAACCCTTAATTTTTATAGATTAAAAATTCAAATTTCTATTATTAGACCAGGCTAAATCTCTTTATTTCTTTAATCACAATCAAATATTTTCATAAGCTCAAAATCTCTTCATCCTTAATCATAATTATATATTCTTATTAAAACTAACCATCATTTTTATTTGACTTCCTATAATTTTACTCCATTTTTTTCTTGCCTATCATTTTCACCTCCCAATCCTTTTATTATTATTATTTTTTATTTTTCATTTTTTCTCTTTTGAAAAAATATTGAAAAATAAATGGAAAAAAAATTAGGTTATGACAATTAGTTAAAGCATTAGGTTAGGGGCTAGAGCCACACCACGAGCCAAACCAATTCTTTTCTAATGTAAAAAAAGGATGCTCATGCTATAGTAGTGTTTTTAAAGAAGAAGAAGAAGAAAAATCCAAGACTTGGGTTATCAACTGGTCTGGATGTAATAAACTTGGTTAATCTAACATGATATATATAAAAAATAAACAACTATAGATAAGATTACAAAAATAACAATAATTAACTATAACAAATAAATTGTCAATATTATACTTAGAAGGAGAAGAAAGAAAAACTTGCCAAGGACTAATTGTTACTTTGTTGCGAACATTGACCTATCACCATAAAGAACAGTGACCTATCACCATAAAGAGTATACTTATATTTAATCAATTAATTTAGTTCAATTAAAAAAAATTCAGAAAAAAAGCCAAATCTAATAAAGAATGACAAACAAAAATTACCAAAATAACCTGATTCAATAAGCCAATTTGTTTTTAAAATTAGTGACAAATCATATAGAAAGAAAATAAAAAAATGAATCCCAATTTATAATTAAATAAATGCTAAAAGATTAAACTAAAAAAACACGAGCTTAATAAAATAAAATAAAATAAAATAAAAACAAAGAAAAACTTGGCTAATCTCTTGAAGTCGACTTAATCTTTTAAACTCGTAACTCATGAAATTCTAGACATTAGTTTAATCAATAAGCTCAATTCAAAACCAATTTAATATTAAAAGATAAAATTTAAAATAAATATCAATTTAAAAGATTTGCTAAAGTATAAAAAATAACAATAAAAAGAATAAGGATCAAATCTGATAGGAAAAAAATGTAGGGCGAAATTGCAAAAAAAAAAAATTTTAAAAAACAATCTAAAATAAAACAAATGGTAATGAAAAGAATGTGTACCAAATCTGACAGATTAAAAATTAAAAGGTGATGAAATTAAAAAAAAAAATCTAACTTTATAAATTAATTCAAATAAAATGGATTGTAATAATAATAAAAAGATTGATCAAATTTGAAGAAAAATAAATTGAGGGGATGGTTTTAAAATTCAGAGATGATGCATGAAAATAAAAAAGAAAAGATAATAATAATAAAAATATCATTAATATCAAACTAGGGATCCATTCATCACATACACTGCCTAAAAAAGAAAAGGTCATCAAGATGATTTAAATATTGTCTTGGAAGGGTGCTTATGGCTACCAAAATCAGCTGCCCGAGTCACCTTAATCACTCATTTCAAGAGTAATTAGATCTTTTTATTGTTCTTTTAAAATAAAATGATAAAAAAAAAACTTAAAACTCCTACATGCTAGTTAAAGAAATTTTTATTTCATGAGAAGTCCCTCATAACTTTTGTTTTCAAAGTTATTTATTCAAAAATTAGATGAAAATACCATTATATCACGATAGATTCCTTGTGTAAAACCGCTTTCCCAAGAATGTTAGATTAATGGTTTTTTCAAGGGCAAAAAAGTAAAAATACTATTCTCATCTTCAATGCTTTGTGTCTAGGGAAATTCTCAATGGCTTTCAATTTTTTTAAAAAATTTAATTAGAGAAAGTGTGAAAACAGTAGACTTTCAACTGATAAACTCTAGCAACAAGTTGTCGTACAAAGTTGATATTGAGAATTTTCCAAACCAAAATAAAAAAGAAATAATACTAGGGTTCGTTGATATAGAAGGGGAGAGGGCATCATCAGCTAGTTTCTTGCTCAAATTCTTCACCTTCAGATTCCTCAACATTATCAGCATCATCATCATCTGCATCATTGTCATACTCTTCTTTATCGTTATCAACAGATGTTTTTCCAATCACAGCAAGGTTGCTATCACCCTTTTTAATTTCATTGCACTGCAAAAACATAGTTATATCAATTATGGTTGAGCAAGATCAAGGAGAGAGCGAAGAAAAAATTGGTGGCATTAATGGATAGTAGTCGTTCTACCATGAGTTTATACACACAAATGCAATAACATGCCTCTTAAATATGCCCAAAATGTTCCCCACATAAACAAGAGAGGCAATTATTACTATAAAAATTTGAAACCAACTTATAATTCAAAGAGCATTTGAAATCCACCCTCCAAGAATGTGAGCTGGTGTAAAAGAACTTTTCATGAAATCAAAAGCACCAAACAAGCAGGTGTTTTTGACAGAAAAAACTTGCGAAACACTGACCAATTAAAAAATGAAAATATTACTCCCATTCTCTGTTTGACAATCTGCTTGATTATCTAAAGGTCTCGAAAAAAAAAAGCACCAAAGACAGCTATCAATTCACGATTTCTTAAATTCCCAAGCTCCAACATTGAGGGCTTCACTGCAATCCTCTTTCAATGCCAACCCTAATTCACACAAGATTTTCAAACAGAGAATGGGAGTAATATTAAAATGGCAATATCAAAGGATGCACAAACTATACCATGCCTTCTCGTTCCACTAATTCCATGTCAACACTACCCATTTTGGTTATCACACATGAAATCAAATGTAGATAGGATAAAGAGACCTTGTGGTGAGTGTGCTGCTAGAAAATGTCAAAGAAGAAGAAAAATGATGGCATGGGACTACAATATTGCAAGATGTAGACATGTACTTTCATAAGCAAATCACCTGGCAACAATCAGAATTTTGAAATCTCAGTGCTTCAACAACAGTCTCGCACATATCGAGTCACAACTCAAGCTAAATCGAATATCTACCAGTTGATTCTTTAAAACTGACCTCTTATAAAACAAAGGGTCCTCAAAGAATAAACTAAAAACCTCGTAATGGATCACTAAATTGTAAATTTCTCCATTTCAAGGAGCTGCATGGTCTAATACATTGATCAAACTAAAAGACCCACAACAACAAGAGATAGAAAAGCACAGAAAACTATGTTATTGCACAAATTATTAAATATATTAATCCTAACAAATCCGACCAAAGAAACAATTGAAAGTTTTGATTTTGATGCTTCGACGAGAGAATACAATGGAAGATGATAAATGGGATGCTTTTCTTTTTGTTGAAAAACAGAAATTGAAAGAAAGAGACAGCGTAAGAGACCAAACCTTGTCTTCGAAATCGGATTCTTCCATGGCGAGGAGAAGCTCTTCGCTTTGAGGCTGAGGCCACTGTGAAGGTAGCAAATACGATGTTGGAATTGTCCTTGTTGAAACTGGGTACTGTGTCATGAAAGCTGGGAACTGTAACATTTTGAATTTTCTCTTTCCTCTATGGATTGTCTTTCTTGTTTCAAAGGACCCTTCTTTCTCAGCTGGACCTGGAGGAAGGAGGACGTGGTATCCAAGTTTACTTTAATTATACTAATGCCCCTTTTATTCTTAGAATTACAACTAACCCCTCTCGAGTCTCTCCTTTACATTTTATTTTCTTCAGAACTGCTATTCTTTTTTTCTTTCCTTTTCTTTTTCTCTGTTTTAGATCAGCTAAAGTGAAATTACATTTGGTTCTCTAAGATTGGAAATGGAATGGAAATAATACTTTAGTTTCAATTAATATTTTCTTTTTAAAAAATTAAACAAAAGAAACCCACTTAGAGTTCATTTATTTTATCAAAATTAAATCTACATAGATGATTTTTCTTAATTAAAAAAAAAACTAATTTAAGAACTAGGTGTTGCTTTATTGTGAGGACTACGAGTGTATTTGGGATATTGTGCGATGAGGTGTGGTTGAATTTTTTTTATGGCACTTATAAAAAAAAACAATAAAAAGCATGTAAATTTTTTGTTTTCAGTGATGAATAGTTTATGCTATGAGGGATTGTACTAAAAAAAACCAAACATGAAAGCATTTGAAAATGCGGATCAACTCGTGTTTTTAAAAAAATTAATTTTTTTTTTATATATTTTGGATCGTTTTGATACGATGATCTTTAAAATAATTTTTTTTTTTAAAAAAAAAAATATCATTTTAATGCATTTCAACATGTAAAACACTTTAAAAAACAAACTCAACCACACTTTCAAACAAATGCGTCTAATTCTTACATTAAACACTAGCTATAAACTTTCACTTTTTTTAAGATGAGGTTACCATGCAACAAATCCAAGAGTCTCATACTCGTACAGATTTGATGACTTTCTAACAAAAAAGAAATGTGAGCTCAACAATTGGTTTCAGCATCTCACCGAGATACTTGCACTTGCAGGGGCATGATGATAGGGAATGATTTTAGGAGTATAATTCTACTGATGAATATCATAGCTGACATGATCAAATCAGATATTGATTTTCAACATATTCTTAAAGAAACAAATACAATCAAATCTAATAGTAATCATAGCAGCATCGGTATAATCACACATATATAATCATCATTCTAGCTTTATTAATATTATCCTGATTATATATTTTTTAAAAGATTTTCTATTATATGGTAGATTTATAATATCTTATTTGTACTTATGCTATAGATATTTTGATCGTAAATTGATGCAATCCAAACTATTTAAAGGATTTATTTCATCCAGCTAATTAATTTTGGTAGCTAAAGATGTATTTTTTAAAATCATTATGTCAAACTAAATTACAATTCTATATTAAAGTATGGCTCTAAAATCAAGTTATATCCCTTTATTTTTTTATTTTTCAAATTATTTTATCATTATCATCATCTAGAACCAAGTTGTGGCAAAGCTTACAGAAAGGCATACTAATTGTGATTTGGTTGTCAATCGCACAGAAACAAAAAGTAAGGTTTAGGCAGTAAGATTATAGTTTTTCCACAAAACTTGGATTCAATAAGTCAAATATGAAATTTTTTATTGTTGGGATATTTTATTGTCATATCTTAGATTTTGGGTTGTTTAGGTATATTTTGTTGGGTTGTGTATGCAAATTACAAAAAAAAAAAAAAAAAAAAAAATCATAACAGGTAGTTTTGCATCAATATTGTTTTTCTTGATAATTTTAGCTAGGTAAAAAAAAAAGAAGAAGAAATTATTGTCTTTGCTTAGTTGGGTTAATTAATTTTTGTTTCATTAGTCTTTTTTGTTTTTGTAATTTTTTTCTTGTCTTCGTATCATTTATATTTCGCATAAAATTATTTTGAGATTTTATATTTATAATTTAATATTAATAGTTTTTAGTTCTTATTGATTTTTTAGTCTTTATATTATTTTAAATTGTGTTATTTTTAGTCTTTATATAATTTCATATTTTAGTTCTTATTGTGTTATTAGTTCATATTAATGGTTATTTTTTCCAATTTATTGTGAATTAGTTTTTTAAAGAACTGAAATTTTGAGATTGCATGGTAAAAGGCGAAAAAAGAGTTTATTATAGTGAAAAATAGGAAATTTATGTGAAACACGAAGATAATGATATTTATTAAGTGTAAACACATGAGAGAATATGTGAGGATATATTTCTCTTGTTACCAAAATGATTTTCAGATCTTGACGATGTCAATCAAAAGTAGATGATCACCGCCAAATGATAAGAATAATCCAGAATAAGGTTGTTTGGCTATATAATAACAATTAGAGTTGATGAATATGATGTTTGGAGAGATGATGAATGAGATGGTTAGATTGAGAACCAAAGTAGCTAACCTTCAAGATGGGCCAGACTGTAGAGTTCCCGAGGGTAAAAAACCCATTAGATGAGTTGTTTCACTTCCACATAAATCTATAGTTGAAAATACAAATGAAGAGACTAGGAATTTTGATCATAATTATCATGCTAGGTTTTAACAATATAGAAACAATAGGCATGTGAGAGTTTACACAAAAGGATATTTCAATTATATGAGAGATGAAGGAAATGGTGTTTTTTTATGATGATTTAGATATAAATTTAGGGAGTATTAAGATGAAGATCATGGCTTTATCGGAAAAAAAAAAAAGAATATTTGGACCGGAAGAAGAAAGTAGAATTAAGTTTTTATTTTCACATATACTATGAAAAAAAGGTAATACTTGTTGTTATTGAATTTAATGACTATGTTATTATTTGGTGGGATTAAATTATTTTATGTGGAAGAATGAATGAAGAGAGACTCGCAAAGATTTTTTATAAGATGAAATCAATAATGAAAAATAGGTTTGTTCCTGAACATTATTATAGAGAATTATTTTAGAAATTGCAAGGTTCTAAAAATATGAAGGATTATCATATGGAGATGAAGATTGTCATAATTAGAGTTAATATTATAGAGGATATAGAGGCTATAATAACAAGGTTTTTGAATAATTTGAATAGAAAGATAAATAATATGGTTGGGTTGCAACATGATGTTGAGATAGGGAATATGGATCATATGGCTACCAAAGTAGAGAAGTAGCTGGAAATAAAAGATAGTACATGTATGCCTTTAAGGTAATTTAAGTTTCTTTTATACTTGAATGTCAAATTATAGGAGGGAGAGCCCCAACAATAATGCATAGAATAGGAAGCAAAACCAAACCACATATGACCATGAATAAAGATCTAGCCACTAATGTCCAAGGTAAAGTCAAAGCTTCAATTAATCATAATTATGGTATTAAGTGTTTAGGTAATAAACATATAGCTTTACAATGTCCAAACAAAATAGTTATAATTATGAGAGAACATGGAAAGAGTGAATTCAAAAGTGACAAATTCAAGTATTTAGTTGATAGAGAACTCTTAGTGATTAGGAGATCACTTAATATTCATATTAAAGATAATATTATGGAGTAATAAACAGAGAAAATCTATTGTGATCCAAGCTACATAAAAAGATCCATTAGAAGTTTTACTTAGGCTAATTATTATATTAAGGGCAAAGAAACTCAAAGATGTATTCAATTTACTTATTCAGAATATATGAGTTAAGGTGAACTTCAAGGAGGCTACATCTTCAACAAGTGATAATCAAATCTTGGTCAATTTAATCTATGTACAAGAAGAGCCTTACTTCATAGGTTAATGACTTTCTATAGTTAAAGGCTTATTTTTTCTAATGCATAGTTTTATGCTAACAAGCATAATTTTTAATTCAGCTATTTGGTCAAGTTGGAATTTTATTAGAAGATTTTGATGGGTTAATTAGTTTTCTAGTTGATTTAGGATTTTTTTTTCTATTTTATTTAGAATTTTTTTTTAGCTTTGTTTAAGATATTTTTACCTGTTATAAATAAAGTTATTTAGCTTGTATTTATATTTTTTGTACAGACTTTGATTTTAAAATGACCTTATTATATATCTATGAGAGATGTCTCATATCTTGGTTCTTCATTGAACTACTTTGACTTATCGAAAAATTAACCAATTTTCATGACATCTTTTATACTTCTTGTACACATCTCAATTATAGGTGTTGGGTGAGAGTTGGTTACTTATAGCCTTGGTGTCTTAGTACATGTTATTTTTATGTCAAACTTAATCACAAGCTTGAATTTAGCTTTCTTATGAAGGATTGATTAAACAGTGAAATCAAAGAAAGGCTCTAAAATCAGGTTATATCCTTTTAACTTTTAGTTTCTATGTTATATTCCAGGAACTTGTTATGGCAAAGATTAAAAGAAAGATATATTAATTGCGATCTGACTGTCTACAATTCAAATAAAAGTAGATCAAAGAAATCACACAAAGATAAAATGTAGGGTTTAAGCTGTAAAATTAAGGGGTTTTCCATAAAATTTAGATTTGACAACTCAAATATGAATTTTTTTATTCTTAGGATATATCATTATCATATCTTGACTTTCAAGGTTATTTAAGTATATTTTATAAGGTTATTTTTTAAAATTATATTTTTTATAATATGTTGTTTTGTGTTAATATTTGCTTTCTTTATAGTTTCAACTAAGTAAGAAAAAACTAATGTCTTTACTTAATTAGTTGGGTTATTTGAGTCTTATTTCATTAGTCTTTTTATTTTCATATTTTTTTTTTATGTTTTTGTATCTTTCATATTTTGAACGAATTTTTTTTTTTTTTTTTGTGATTTCATACTGATAATTTTTAGCTTTTATTGCTTCTTAAGTTTTTATATTATTTTGGATTGCACTATTAAGTGGTTAATTTTTCTAGTTTTTTGATAATTAGTTCCTTAAAGCACTAAATTAATTAAGATTGAGTGATAAAAGCTAAAAAGTGAGCTTATTATAGTGAAAAACTGAATATCTATGTGAAACACGAGGGGAGTGACATCTACTAAGTGTAAACTCATGAGGGAGTGAGTGAGGATATATTTCTCTTGCTACCAACGTGATTTTCATATCTTGATGATGTTAACTAAAAGTAGATCATCACTGCCAAATGATAAGAATAATTCTAAATGAGATTATTTAGCTATGAAACAATGGTTAGAGTTGATGAAAATGAGATTTGAAGAGATTATAAATGCAAGGGCTAGATTAAGAACCAAAGTAGCTAGCTCCTAAAGGTAAAAGGCATGTGAGTCGAGCTATTTCACCTTAATAGAAATCTATAATCGAAAATATAGATGAGAAGACTAATGATTTTGATCATGAATATGGCATTAGGTTTTGGCACTACAAGACCCGCATAGAGCTATTCTGATATTAAGATTCAATATAGATGAAATCATGGAAACAAATCTTTGATTTCTTTTTTCTTGAGGGACTTTGGCCACATGATTATTTCGGCCATATAAAAGAAGATAAGGAGGATATTTTTGTAATGTTGAGTATCTAGTTGATAAAGAGGCTACGATGATTAGAAGATCATTAATGTTCAGATTAAGGATAATGATGTGGAATAATAAAGGAAGAACACCTTTCATACTAGATGATATATAAGTAACAATGTATGTAATATGATTATTAATAGTGCAAGTTGTGCTAATATTTATTATTGGTGTTACACTTGTTAGATAATTGAATCTGAACACTATTAAGCACGAAATATCTTATAAACTCTAATGGTTGAATGAATATGAGGAAGTAAGAGTTATTAAACATGTTTTGATTTTTTTTATAAGAACGTATGAGGATGAGGAATTGTGTGATGTGATCTCTATGAATGCTACTTATTTTCTATTGGTATATCCTTGGCAATTTAATAGAAAAGCCAAGCATGATGAATTTAAAAAAAAAAAATTCTCTTGAAAAGGATAAGAAAAATTTCATATATATACCATTATCACTTAGAAAGGTTTATGAAGATCAATTAAGACTTAAGAACGAAGGTGAAGTCAAAAGTTTAGTGCAACCATGTGAAGAAGTGAGGAAGAGTAAAAATAATGGGAGCAACGAGAAAATGTTTAAGGCCAAGATAGAAAAAAAAGGGGAATTTGGCCTAGAAATTAGAGATGAAATAAAGGGTGAGAAAATAAGAGTGTGGAAAAAAAGAAGTTAGTTTTTATGTAAAAATAAATGAGATTAAGAATGCTTATTTTTTATATGTATTGATGGTTTTACTTGTCTGTAAGAAGACATGCTTTAACAGTCATGAACTTGATCATTGTATTTATAGTGTTTATGTTTCTTTATTGCAGGATTATAATGATATTCTCCCTGATGAGGCTTGTAGCAGGCATGCCAAATGGGTTGAGTTCATAAAAATATTCTCATATATGATAAAGTATAAGCAATGTAAGGAAAATATGACGATGTATTAGCACTAAGGTATGTTATACTTTCAACTTTAAGTGCTAGATTATTAGGGTTTTAGTATGTGAAAGATTTATACGTTGATGATGATGACATCAACTAAGTATATAAAGCATGTAAGAGTTAACAATTGATAATGTTTTAAGAGTTTATGGTTTTTTATTTAAAGAAAAAAAATATTGTGTGTGCCTAATTATTCCATGCATGAATTTCTTATTCATGAAGCTCATGTGGGCGATTTAATGAGATATTTTGGAGCTGTTGAGACTTTAGATATTTTACATGAGCATTTTTAATAGTCTAATAATAAAAAAAAAGGTGTTCAAAGAATTTGTGATAAGTGAATAACATGTAGACAAGATAAGATTAAAGTTTTGCCTTATGATTTATATACTCCTTTATAAGTACCTAGGGAACCTTGAGTTGATATATCTATCTATTTTGTTTGAGGTTTGTCTAGGTCAAAATAGAGTAAGTATTCTATTTTTATGGTTGCAAATAAGGTTTTTAAGATGGAATATTTTATATTTTGTTATAAAATCAATGATGCAACTAATGTAATATATTTATTGTTTAGAGAGATAGTTCAATTTTATAGAGTTTCTATAAGTATTGTTTCTTATAATGATGTTAATTTTTTTAGCTATTTTTGAAAGGTTTTAGAGGATAAATTAGGATCAAAATTGTTATTTTTTACTATTTATCATTGACAGACATATGGTTATATTGAAGTAGTTAATAAGACCTTGACTACATTGTTAAAAACTATTATTCAAAAGAATTTGAAAAATTAGAAAGATTGTATGTTGTTTATTGAATATGCATATAATAAAAGTGTATATTTTACTATTAATTATTCACATTTTAAAATTGTTTATGACTTTAATCATTTAAGTCCTTTGGATTTGATTTCTCTACTTGGTGATGAAATGGTTAGTCTTGATGATGATAATAATAATAAAAAAAAACATATGAACTGAAAGCTTTTCATAAGAGCATATGACAAAAAAGAAAAGAAAAGAATGAGCAATATGAATTCGAAGCTAATAAAGGCGGAATCAAAATTATCTTTGAACCAGGTGATTAGGTTTGGAAATATTTACGTAATGAGAGATTTTCTAAACATAGAAGATTTATGTTAATGCAGAGAGGAGATGAATTATTTCAAATCATTAAAAAAATTAATAACAATGCCTACAAAGCAGATTTATCGTGTGAGTATAGTGTTAGTATTCTTTTTAATGTTTCTGATATCTCTTTATTAGATGTAGATGACAATTTGAAATTGAATTCTTTTGAGGAGAAAGGGGATAATACAATTCAAATTACACTAAAGGATCCATTAAAAGTTTCATATGAGCTAATTGTTAGGTCAATGATAAAGAAACTCAAAGATGCATTCAATGAGCTTATTCAAAGTATTTAGGTCAATGTGAATTTTAAAAAGGCTATATTTTCAACAAATGATGATCAAATCTTAATCAATTTAATCTATGTACAAAAGGGGCATGATCCATATACTTTATGGCCTAATTAATTTTGACAATTAAAGACTTATTTATTTTGATGCATATTTTTACTCTAGTAAACATAATTTTTTATTCGATCGTTGATTTGGCTAAACTTGTACCAGAAGATTTCAATGATCTTTTTCTATATTAGATTAAAATTTTAGGTCAATCATACATCAGGGAGGTCTTGCGATGGGGTTTAAAAGCTACTGCGTGAGAATTGTATTAGTTTCCTAGTTAATTTAGGATTTTTTTTCTATTTTACTTAAAACTCTTGTATTATTTTTCCAATAATCTCTTATAGTATAGATAAAGTTATTTGACTTGTAATTAAGTTTTATATATATATATATATATATATTAGAATAATTTATTATGAGATTATGAGAGGATTAATTTGACTTTTCATTAAATTATTCTGACTAATTAAATAATTAATCAAGCTTTACGACATCTTTCATATTACTTGTTTACTTCTTTTCATAAGCGTTGAGTGAGAGTTTAATTTGTATAATCTTGATATAAGTTATTATTATGTCAATTTAAATCATAAGTGTAAATTTAACTTTAAATCTTTATATTCTAAAACTTTATTTTCATCATGAGTTTCACAAATGCTTGGTATAAATTCATTTTCTGCAAGCAATGAAAACAAAGCCTCTTGGCTCAATATTCTACTTTATCTGTCTACTCTCTTCTCTTAGAAGACATCCAAGTACATCCTCCATCACTATCATTCATGGGTGCTCCTCTGGTCATAGTTATGCGTAAGGGTAGAGGTATTGATGCAAGGCGTTGGGAAGAATCATAGGATGAAGAAGGTTTTGCTAAAATACTACGTTCAATCATCTGTTTCGTTCAGTGTCACCAGCAGGTTCAGTGAGATCAATGATTTTTGTTCCATTTCCTTTAATGGAGCTGATATGATTCCTGAGCATAAAGCATAAATTGCTGAAGAACAGCATAAAGATTCAGAAAAAGGGTCCATCATGCCTGAAGATTATGGATGCTTTCTGGATGCTGAGGAAGCAAAGACGTGCAACATTTTCTCTGCTGAACTTCCTATTAGTGTAAGCAATCAATTCCTGTCCCATTCACCTCTCCATTTCACTTATAACTAATTCAATCAAGTAGTGGAGTGTTTAATCAGAAGTTTTTCGAAAGGAGTTGCATCAAGAACTTACAACGGATGAGGATTATGTTACTTTTCATATTACATTTGCTTATATTGTAAACTACGAGTGAGCCATGTATTAGGACTCTTTATGTATAGTATATCTGATCTGATGGCTAAGACCTGACATTCAAGTATTGTTTGTATGATATTTTAGCATGATCTCGGGAAAGCAAGAGATATGATGTGTATAAATTGCTTAGCTACTTATAAAACTGTTGCTGAAAGCTCTGGTGATGCTGACATGTGATCACCTAGTTAAGAAACAACTTGTTCTAACAAAGAATCACTCGAGACATGGCTGAGAAATTCACACATGGAGTGAAGGAGATTTTCGAATTCGTTGAGAGAGAGAGATACGTTTTGAAAATCACGATTCCATTCGACGGCCAGCAGGTACTATTATGAATATTTGATTCGCTCTTCAGAAAACATATAGATAGCTTCTTCGTTCATTTTCTTCTCCAAGATCAAATTCATGTTTTTGGGAAAGTAGGAGATAAAAACCATACAATTATAAGAATTTGTTAAAAAGTTCTTGATGATTTGTGAGAGCAATGACATAGATAGTTTGAAATCTGCGACAAGAACTTCGAATTTGGGCCCTGTCTAAAAGACTTCATGAGTGTATGACAACATGATTTAGGCTAGAAAAAGGTGATAATGAAATTAAAATCCTAACCGATCCAGACAGTGTTTACTGATGAAACCATAAAACTAGAATAAAAAGTAAAAATCTTAAATTCTCCAACCAATATTCTAAAAGCAATTAATCAGCACTTGAATGCCCATGCATTATCCTTGCGAACTTCTTCCTCTTCCGCTGGGGTAAAATCATTCTTGATATTGAAGAGTTTGCGAATTTCCTCAGGTTGCTTCCCTTTGATCATGTCTGCAACTTTCTGTGCAAGTTGGCCAAGCAAAACCTCAACGCTGAGATAGTTTGAAGCCAGCAGAAGATCATAGAGAGAATCTGTGTCAACATCAACAAAATCAGCATCCCACTTCTCAAGCTCATCCTTAGATGCATCGCTCGCATGCTTCTTCAACCACTCTACAATCTTGGCTAGGGTTTTCTTTTCTACATTGAAGAGTGGAATCGCATCATCAGTACCATAGCCATCTTCAACCATGCTCTTGATGATTTCAGACTGTAAGGCAGCCTTCTCTTCCACCTCAAAAACTTCATTGTCACTGGTTTTCAACTTCAAGACCTTCGTTGTAGTCTCTGATGATTCCATAACGTATTAATATTAGTCTCTGTTAAGAGATTTGCAGAGAATGAATGATTGAGGAAATTGCAAAAGAATCGTCAAGGGATCAGGTTTTATTTATAGGAGTTTTAGGGAGTTTTATCCCTCTCGGACGAGGATATTCAACGGCTTGCGCGCATATAGTGCTTCTTGTAAATTGATCGCCGGACACTTTTTTAAACAAAAAACTAATGTTCAGTTAAAAAAAATATATAAAAAAATGTTTATAATAAATATGTAAAAATATTAATTAGAGTTAAGTCAACACAGAAAATTTTATTAAATCCACATTCTAAATTATATGATTAAAATAAATCAATTAAAAATTTTAAAAAATAACTATAAAGCCTTTTTTAAAAAATTATATTAATCTTTTTAAATTCGTGATTCAAGTCATTAAACTTAAAGAATTCAATCTACAATAATTATGAATTTCAATTTAAAATAAATAAATATTAAATAATAAAATTAAAGGGAAAAAAAATCTAATCATAGAAAAAAATTCAAAATAACAATTAAAAAAATAAAAATAAAAATTACTATAATCACTATTATTAAAAAGTAATATTATTATTAAAACCATTATCATTATTTTTATTATTATTATTATTAGTAGTAGTAATATCACCACAATTATTTTAAATATTATCATTATTAGTAATAATAGTAGTATTCATATTAATATTATTTTAACAATCAAACACTATAATCATTATTATTACTAGTACTATTACTACCACTACTATTATTATATTTGTAATTTTTAATCTTTTTCTAGTATTTATCAAAGCTAGTAAAATCTACATAAGCTAAAAACTTAAAAAAGATAAATACATTAAAAAAAACATAAAAACAAAAGAGAAACCATGATAAAGAATTCATAAACCTAAAACCATAAACATAAATACAAGAAAATCATAAAGCTAAAATTTAATAAAATTAAAAATTAAAATTTTATATTTTATATTTTTTTTCAAAAAACAAGTAAATAGAAAAAAAGTGTTTAAAACTAAAAAATAAAATAAATTATATATATATATATATATATATATATGAGTCAAGATGAATGCTCTTTTTGAAGTATTTTTTATTTGAAAATATATTAAAATAATAATTTTTTATTTTTTAAATTTATGTTCGAAGTTAATATATTAAAATAAACTAAAAATATTAAAAAATATATTAATTTTTTAAAAAATCAAATTTTAATTAAAAGCAGCTCAATATTAGTTTCAAACTTTATTATTTGAATTGTAGACCCCACACGTCCGCTAAAAAAAATAAACCATCAACACCACCGTTTTAGGTTTTCGGTAGCGTTTCACTGATACACATTAGACAGAACATAAACCCTAAACCTCCAAAGTCCCGCATACTTCATTCTATCTTTTTATAGCATAATTTCATACTGTAATTCAGAAGAGGAAGAGAGATGCAGCACGATGAGGTCATATGGCAAGTTATCAGACACAATCACTGCAGTTTTATGGCCAAGTAAGGCCTTTTTTTAAAATAAAAAATTTAGCATATAATAATGTTTTGAATCTGTTTAAATTATAATTAATTGTAATTTTTTTTTGTTTTTTTGTTGTAGAATCACAACTGGAAATTTTTGTAGAAACCCATATAACATTACTGGGGTTTGTAATCGTAGCTCTTGCCCTCTAGCTAATAGTCGCTATGCAACTATCCGTGATCATGATGGTATGTTTTATTCTTTATATTTTATTTTTTAGTTTTCTCAAACTGGGTTTTGTTTGCTGGGAAGAAATGTTGGGCAAGATGAGTGAATGTGAATAAATGTTTGCCTTTTGTGGTGAAAATTACAGGGTTTTCATGCTTATTGGAATATAACTATATGTAGCAAATGGTTTCTTAATGAGGATTGAGTTAGTTCTAAATTGCTCAGTTCTGATTCGGGATTGAATCCTGAGTTGGTTTCTAGAACCATTTAAAAGGGATTTTAAGGTTCTTGTGGAGGTTTTGATCATATATGTAGCTTATCATTGGTTGGTTAGATATACTATTGCGTCTCGTAATGTGATTTATTTAGATACCTATCAAATTTTCGGTTCGTGTTTGTTACAAATTAATAATCTTGTCTATTACTTAGATTTGTTTTCAAGAATTTGATGATTAATTTGCTTTTGACAATTGCGCTGTGTGTCATTCTGCACAGGTGTCTTTTATTTATATATGAAGACCATTGAGAGAGCTCATAAACCCAATGAGTTATGGGAAAGAGTAAAGTTGCCTAGAAACTACGAGAAGGCACTTGAAATCATAGACAAGCATCTGGTCTGCCATTTTTTCTTGCATTCTGATGTTGGTTGTGTGTATTTTTTTTTAACCAAAAATTATTTTTAATTACTTTTTATTGTTGATCCGTGTATTCCTTGGAACTTGAAGATGTACTGGCAAAAGTTTCTTGTGCACAAAGCTAAACAGCGCCTGACAAAAATGACTCAGATGCGTATACGTATGAGGAAGCTTGCTTTGAAAACAAGGTTTTGCAACTGCCTTTCTTTTGTTCAAATTTATTTTGTGTAACTTATTATGGTTCTAAATATAGTTTGCTGCATCTACTGTAGGATATTTCATTATAATTGGTTGTGATGATGTTTATTAACAAACTAAATTTGCAAGTTTCTTTTCCTTTTTTTTTTGTCTTTTGTTTTTGGTACATTTTATTTGTCATAGTTCAAGTTTACTCAGACTGATTCATTAAAATTGCCGCATAGCTTCTTGCAGGGCTTGGCACATCACATTAAGTTTCTGGCCTCCTTAGGTCTATAATACTTGACTTTGGCCTGGTGACTAGTTTCTGTCTATTATTTCTTTGGCAGCATGATAGTAGTCTTTCACAGGTGGGTTTAATGTTGGAAATTGAAAAGAGAAACATTGTTCAGAGTGAAAATTGTATGACTGGGTGTGGTTATAGTCTTTTATCTGCAGTATAGATGTTTAACACGCTGATGTGAACAAATTCTTAACTGTTGAGATGGAGATATTAAGACACTTTTTTCAACAAGATTAGTGTCAACATGTCTCTAACCAAGGTTGTAAGTTGATAATATGTGGATTTTTTGGTATTTCCCTGTAATTTTATGGTTATTATACCATTTGATTTAATTTCCATTTCCAGTATTCTTTTTGATCTACCCACATATTGAATTGCTCTTGTTTCCCACCATGTTGGAAATCCATGGATCTTGTTTACTTCTTCAGTATATTTTGCTTTAATTTTTGTTTCTAGGGAAAAGATAATGACTACACCCAGAAAAGAGATAAAAAGAGAGTCTAGAAGGGAGAAAAAGGCTGAAACAGCTGCTGAACTGGACAAGGTTAGGATTCCTTCCTTTTAATATATTTGTCTCAACTGTGTTGTTGATCAATGTTAGTCCTAACTAGTACTTTCAACAGAGTATTGAGAAAGAGTTGCTTGAACGACTCAATGGAGGACTTTATGGTGACATACATAATATTCTGCCAGAACATTTCAACAAAATTCTTGACGAAAATGAACTACAAGCTGTTAGTGAAGATGAAGAGTATGAAGAGGTATGTTTTCTGGTAATATTAAGTAGTTAATCTTGTGTAATACACGAAGGGCTTTTCTGTTTTGTTTATTGAGGAATTTTGTGAATCAGCAGGAACCTGAAATAGAATACGTTCAAGGCTATGATGATCTTGAAGAGGAAGATGATATAGAAGATTTTGGTGGTTTTGCAATCGACAAGTCTCTCAAGAATAATGGTAGAATCTTTGTATCTTTGTTGCACATCCTTTGTTTATAAAGGACCTAGTGTGGTTTGGATTTCTAAAGTCATCTTTCTCAGTTGCGTGGTGATCACTGCCATGATTGCATGCACATTGGTTTCCCTACTTGCTATATGATAACTGTATTCCATTTATATGGATTATGTTTGAAGTTTCTTGTGAATTGATGCTAATAACTATGACAATCATTGGTAGAAGAAATGTGAAGGTTTGATGTGGTCATTGATTTGTTGTTTTTTCTGGAAAACAAGATTCAGATTTAACTGAGCATGTGATGCTATTATGGCAATGCTTGTCATCTCAATCCGTGATTAAATTGTTCGTGTTTGAAAGATGTTTATGAAATTTTATACAGATGATGCACCTGAGGATGAAGAAGAGATGGTCTCAGTTGATGGTAAGAGGGTTAAAAGAAGATCAGAGTCTGCTCATCAAAAGATAGAGGAAGATGAACGTAGAAAGTCGAAAAAGAAAGCAAAGGTTCTGGTTGAGGTCAGTGATCAACCCCTTCTTTTAGATATTTTTCTTTTAAATGGAATGGTGAACTCCAATTCAAAATTTGTTTGATATGTAAAGTTTGAAATCTGTGATTTGCATGACATGCAAGTTACTTGTGGTCAAAACATAAATGGAACTTTTGAAATGTCACTGATCTCCATGCTGTTTGTAAACTGTATCATCTGGTGCTAAGCAATTGCATCTCTGGTTTTGAGCAAACGTTGCTCCTCAATTTTAAATCAGGGTTAGTTTTAGCTCCAAAACTCTAATCAGGTGGGTCAATTGTTCGCCATTTCTTGTTTCCAGCAACAGATAAACATGTGCACTTTACCATATTTTGCTCTGCTTTGTATCAGGTCGAGCACGAAGATGCTTCTGAAAGGCAGAGGGCAACCTTTTGAGAGGGTTTTAACATGCTTTTTAATTAAGGGGTTGACGTCTGCGTGTAAAATTGTTCTTCACATCAATTTTTCCAAGTTAGGTTTCATAGATAGGAAGTTAATCTCTATGGGGGGATCTAGAGTCTGAAGATGCAGAAGGCCATGATGTGATATTATCTTTAACTCTCTTCTGTTTCCTTTCTTCCTTTTTCTTTTTTCTTTTCTTTTTAACCTCTCGTCTGAAGATTTTAGTTGCCTTGGCAGTCACTTAAATGGTGAAATGATGCAAGGAAACAATTAGAGGTTCTCTTTGAATGTATTTTTAATAACTTTGATTGAAGGTTAGTGTTTTTTTTTATTATTATTTTTTAAAGAAAAAGGTTGATTCTTGAATGTTGATGAACTATCTTGAGGATGGCATATCTAGTTTGGCCCAAACTACTAGTTAATTTGGAGGGATGATCTTCCTATATGTGCTTCCATAAATGATAAAAATTTTAAGAAATTTGGAGAGATTATAATCTTATTCCCTATTTATAGTAATGCAATTAATAATTGCGAATATGAAAATTTATTAATTCATGGAGATGTTATTTAAATTTTAAAGTTAAATTGGGATTGAATAAAAAATTATTTAATCAAGGTTATTAATTTATCAAGATTATAATGTAATATTATTAAAGATTATACACAAAAAGAGGTTGGCATTTCATCGTAGCCTATCTTATAGAGAACTTACTATATATATATTGAACATCAATTTAGGTTTGATCTTTATAAATGTTTTTTTAATTTCATGATGTTTTAAAGAAATTGTTATACTTATCTTCAATTTTTTTCCCTTTTATATTTTATATAAATAAGTTATATTTGCATAATATATTTTTAAAAACAAAAAATTATTTGTTATTAGAGTCATTAATTAATCTCTAACATAAAATAAATAAAAACATATAAAATAAAATGAAAAGTCTTTGTCAAATATTTGTATTTGCGTTTTCATTGTCTTTACTAGGAAAGTTAATTTTTTATTTTATTATTTAATAAATGTTAATGACTCTTTTGATTTATTATTCTATTTTATTTTATTTTATTTCTAATTTATTTTATTAAGCATGAATAAAGTCCCTTTGTTTTTCAATTAAGAAAATCATAATATTCATAAACACATTCATATTGTAGGCATTTTATTTACCTATATTAAAAATTAATTTAAAATTATACCCATAACATATAAGAAATAATATCAGATAAAATATCATTAGGAATAAAATTAGGATTGCGATTAAATTATACAAATAGTACATTATCATGTAATATCTTTTTAATTTATGTAGTGTCATTAAACAAGGTTAAACACTAGTTTTTTTGAATAAAATACATTAAAAAATAAAAAATTTAGATTTTTATTTTATTTTACAAGTCAAATTTAATTTAATATATTTAGATTTGAATCACATGTTGCAATCGAAACTATAAAAATATTTTTCACCATTCTCCACTGCGTGGAGAATGACAAAAGATGAAGAAGTAACTTCAAGTTGTTTTTGGCTGCTTTATATTTTAAACACAAATTATATTAGATCCTATAAATAATAAATTACGTTTCCTTAATCACCAAACAGTTTTTTTTCAGTAATTTGTTTCAAAAGCACATAAACAAATATTCTCTAAGAAGACTAGCTTTCCATCTTGCCATTCCATTCTTTATGCTGAAAATGGATTATCTTGCACATAAAAACTTACAATTCGTTTTTATCATTTTCATTCAAAAATAAATATTAATCTTGGTTAAATTTTTTTGTGAAAAGAATAGTTAACTAAATAAAAAAACAAGGTAGTCAAAAAGAATAGAAACTTTTTTTAATGTAAATTTCACAATATGTCTACGGAATTTTATAGGTCTCACTTGTTATGATTATGTTAGATTAAAAATAATTTTTAAAATAATTGTTTTTTACTGTAGTAATAAAAAAAGAACTGATTAAAGTTTTATTTATACACCCTCTAAAAGTGTCACATAACACCCTGACCATCCAATACTGTCTTGACAAGTCATCATTAATTACATCACCTGGATGTAACCTCATCAAAACACTCTTCGATTATCGTTCTCCACGCCGAAAACCGGCCTCTACTTCCGCCAATCTCATTTATATTTATAAGAAATTCTATTCATCATCACAAGAGGAACTCTCTCCCAGGAAGATCCCAATAATGGATCCGAACCCGAAAACCCACCCGATTCTCTCTTACGTCATGGCCCGACTTCCCTCTCTCGGACCCAAACCCCCTGACCCCTCATTCGACATCGAGCAACCTCCACAACCACCACCACAACAACAACCACCACCGCTTCCCCAATTAACTGACCCAACCCTCCTCTCTTCTATGAGACGCGCTGTTGGCGATGTAGCCCAAACCCGATCGGTACTCCAAACCCTAGGCCCCCGACCCGACCACGAAACTGTCGACGCTGCGAAACTCAAGGTAAGCGAAATCGAGAGCAATCTATCGAAAGAATTGGAGGATCTTGTGCTTTCTCAGCGGTCGAGTGAGATTGATAGGTTAGAGTGGAGGGTGCATTTGGCTGAGAAAGAAAAGAAGATTCGAGAAGAGGCGGAGAAAGAGAGAGGGTTTTATAAAATGGTGTTGCAATTGGATGAAATGCACGAGGAGTATGAGAAGTTGTTGAAGGAAGCGGAGGAAAGATTGGTGAAGATTTATGAGAAGGCGGAGCGAGGAGGGGAGGAAGCAGAAGAGGTGGTGGAGGAGGAGGAGGTGAGTGAGGAGGTCGTGGGAGTTTTGAGAGAGGGGAGTGGAAAAGGGATGGAAAGAGTGGATTTGTCGAATCGGAGACTCAGAATTTTACCTGAGGCATTTGGGAGGGTTGTTGGCTTGAAAGTGCTTAATCTTTCCAATAATCAACTTGAGGTTTTTTTTTTTTCTTAAATCTAATTTTAAATATTGTTTAGAAATATATATATCTTCTATGTGCTGTGAATTAATTTTGATTTTTAATGCGTGAGTTGATTGGATAGAGTGCAGTTCTGATATAATTTGTGTTGGCACGAAGGTGGATTAAGAGGTTTGCATTTGTTATCGAAATTAAAGGATTGGTAATGTTAAAGGATTTGTGCATGTTAAATCTGTCATTGAAATAAAATAAACAAATATTGAAATCCAGGGAAAGCTAATTTGGTAAGGTATCTTACTTTGGCAATGTGTAGAATTAATTTGTGGGCTACTAGCTATGCTTCTGATATGGGTTTGTTTTAGATCGTGTTTGATATTGTGTCGGCCCTAGCTTTTCGCTTGAAAATATATTAAAATAATGTTTTAAAAAAAAAAATTATTTTCAATATCAGCATATTAAAACAATCTAAAAATACAATAAAATAAAATAATATGAAGCTAAAAAATAGTTCAAATTTTTTTAAAAGCAACTGCAAAAACAAACACCCACACCCAGATGAAATTGTCTATATCAGTTAGATACATGTTATGCCATCTCGCGGAATTATATAGGTGCTTGAAGTTGTTGGCTGATTATTTCTTTAGTATTTTGTTGTAGGTAATGGAAGATTTATCTTGCCTGAGGTGGATAGGAATAAATACTCTTTTTCACACCATATTATAGGTTCTGTTAAAGTGGTTATTTCTTAGTATGTGACAGTTCTAATGTCCAAACCTTTCTCATTAATGACCGTACTGGTTAGAGTTTATAGGTGTATCTGGTGTTGGATTTTTCCCACATTATTGTTTATGAAACATATAATATGAGTGTGCGATCTGCAAATCTTTGAGAACCAACCTGATTTATTAACTGCAATATGAAACCTCTTATCCTTGTTTTGCTTCATGGATGGATATTTTCATTAGGTCATAAAAACAGTGTTGTAGGTTTGCATTTTTGGTAGTGAAAAGTTTTTTTCTTGTTGTGGCCCCAACTTAAATTATGACCATCTTGCTAGTAGGATCCTTTTTTTTTTTTTTTTTTTGAATGGTTATTACTTGCATTATTTTTCCTATTAACTGAGTAGCCTGTATGAGTGAAACAGGTCATTCCGGATTCTATAGCTGGGTTAGAAATTCTCGAGGAGCTCATTCTTGCTTCAAATCTCTTAGAAGCATTGCCAGATTCAATTGGATTACTGCAAAACTTGAAAATCCTGGATGTCTCTAGCAACAAGATAGAGATCTTGCCTAACACCATTTGTCATTGCAGGTAATTGTAATTCATTTCAAGTTTGTCCTTAGTCCAGAAATCCTTTACAGTGGACTTTAATATTCATCAATGATCTAGGTCATTGCTGGAATTGGATGTGAGCTTCAACCGCCTGACATACTTGCCGACTAATATTGGATATGAAATGTTGAATCTTCAGAGGCTTTCGATCCAGCTGAACAAGATTTGTTTCCTTCCCACTTCTATTTGTGAGATGAGATTTCTGTGCCACCTGGATGCTCATTTCAATGAGCTTCGCGGCCTTCCTCTTGCTATTGGGAAACTGGCAAATCTAGAGATCCTCAATTTGAGCAGTAATTTCAGTGACCTGAAAGAGCTCCCTGAAACTTTTGGTGATCTGATGAACCTCAAGGAACTTGATCTTAGCAACAACCAGATATCTGCTCTGCCTGATACTTTTGGTCGGCTGGATAACTTGACCAAGCTCAACTTGGACCAAAATCCTCTTGTAATTCCGCCAGCAGAAGTGGTCAAGGAAGGGGTCGAGGCTGTGAAGACTTTTATGGCTAAGAGGTGGCTTGACATATTGGTGGAGGAAGAAAGGAAGAGTATGCTTGAAGTACAAGAACAGGCACAGACTGGATGGTTGACACGCAGCACCTCTTGGTTGAAAAGTTACGCATCCGGTGTTTCCGAGACTGTTTCAGGAGTCTTAAGCCCGAGAGGTCCTAGAGATCCTTATCTTGATCAACTGCTTTGACTTCCCAATTTCCTGATATTTCAAGATCCATTTCTTCTCAACAGATGCAGATTTGATATGACTGGTGAGATGGATTTCTTCTGCTTTCAATTGCTTTCATTCTAATGCCGCGACAATGTCAACTAGAATGAGTTGCGAGTTAAACAAATTTTGTTCTTCTTCCACTCAGTCCTCTTCTGGTTTTGCCAGTTTTGCGACACAATAAATAGGTAGATCCTTGGCTGTTCTGTTATCTGAACTTCACTTTGATTTCAGTACATTTACAGCTGTATATCAAGTTGAACGACAGTTTCTTTTGCTCACTGTTAAATTGCACGGAACGGAGCAATGTTTGGAAGTTGCTCACAAATGCCACTCCACTCCCTGTTTAAGGAGTTTATATTCAGCAATATTTTGGGATGGGGTTGACGGTACACTTTGGATGAATTGTATTATCTTGCTATGGTAGTTGATTTTTAAAAGTATTTTGTATTTGGAAAAAATTAATTTGAAAAAAAAAATATTTTTTTTAAAACATGCCGGCAAAGACAAGCGGGCGTGGGCATTTTCTTTATCGACACCACTTCATTAGTGAAGATAATGCCACACTGGTCTCCATTTAACTCGCTTAGAATAAAACATCATAAGCAATTTACACAGGAGTTCGATAACATGACCCGACTATTAATAGTGTCTACTGCCTCATCTTGTTGAAGAACCACCGGTGGTAGGGAACTATGAAACAAGTGTTTAAAATTTTACTATATAGATCTAGAATTGTTTATGAATTTGTTATATTAAGATTTTATCATTTTTTATTTTTTGAATAATTTTTTAAAAGCTAGGTTATTATAAATCATAAGCCTTTTAATTATCCGGTCTTTAATGGTGATCTAGATAAACTACCCATGAGAAATCTCTTAATTCTCTATTTTGGAGAGAGGAATTGCTATGCTTAGAGTGCTAACTCTAATATTGTATTTATGTAGTTTTTATGTCTAATAGACAACTACTCTTAAAATAAGATAATAAGCATAACTTACTATTTAAAGTAAAATTTGAAAAACCCTAGACATTGGCAAAATATCAATTTTTTCCTTGAATAATTTTCATATATTAATTCAGGATAATTTTAGAAATTAGCTCAATCAAGTCATTACTTGATTTTTCTATGTTTATGAATATAATTCATGTATTAATTACATTATTATCTTTAATTTTTAAAATATATTTTAATCAAGTCATACTTAATTAAATCATCTCGGTTTAATTTTTGAATAATGTTTTTTAATGTATGACTCATTAGGTTCCTAATATATTGGTCCAAATACAAATTATAATTATATTAAATAAATTAAATAATTTAATTTATTATCAATTCAATAATTGATTAATTTACATTTGAAGACCAGGTGCATCGTTTAACGTGTTATAATCCTTCAAATATTAGAAAAGTTATTAATGATTTGACTAATATTTTTAGTGTTTGGTTTCTCAATGTAATTAATATTCTTTCATCAATAATATTCTGATTTAACATTAAAGTATGAAGTATGTCTGCCAAGTTAAATCATGTTTATTCTCTATATAATAGTCATTGATCATTTGAATAAGATTTGAAACTCTTTTCAAATCTTATTCTACATTGGCCAAAGATTTTTCAGTTAATATTATTTGAGAATAGATATAATATTTTTTCTAATTCATTTAGGGTAATGAATCATCTATTGATCACTCAAGTACTTTCATATAGTTCATGCTAAGCTCAATGTCTACCATTTCGTTACCTTGATAAAAATAACATGTAATAAGATCAAAGCATAACATTATATATATATAAGATGACTTAGTGATCTCAAGTCTAAAGATCATTTACACAACCGTCACGTGAGCCTTTTTATAGATAGAAGTGATCTCTCTATATAGAATTCTTATTCAGGTCAGCTCAGTATACATATCTTATGACAAGCACTTATGTATTGGTTCAAAGTATCCTTATACCTCAACTTATGAAAATAATTGCTTCCTTTCATAAAAGAAAGAACATAATATGTTTAAGTCTTTACGACTCTAATAAATATCCAGTATTTAAAAGAGCATCGACCAAGAATATTTTAGGAACAATGTTTTGATGCAATATGAATCCTACAATTATAACAACTTTATATTTTTCTTTGCAAAGCATTTTTATCTCATGAACTTTATCTTCACTCTAGATTCATTAATCTAATATTATATGAACATTAAAGATAAATTAAGTATTTATTAATAATAAATATGTATTTATATAAATATAATAATTCCATGTATAACCAACCGATTGGCTACATGGCATATTAAACTAACACACGGTGCCAACAATATTTGATCCCGAGGTTGTTGTGGAAGAAATCTCGAGATTATGATGTGTCTGAAGAACACATTCTATGTGCCAACTGTATGATGCCGAGTCTTGAGATTGTGATATGTCTGAAAAAATATTTGTATTCTATTCCAAAACTTCTTTAATCATAAAAAGGTGTTTTAAGATCAGAATAACAAGCATTAATGCATGTTAGTTCTAGTATTAATTAGGATTAAAGATAGGTCAATTGTAATTTAGAAAGAAGCAACCCCCACGCCACTAGACTACAATGATAATGGTGATAACAACATGCATTTATTATGCTCTATTTCATATGTCTAGGTTTGTCTTTAAACTACCAATGACTGACTGTTAGAGTAAGACATTGAAGATGTTTTGTTCCTAGTTTGACGATTGGTATCATCATCCTGAAGACAATTATGAAAATTTGTATGCTCATTGCCCACTATAGGTGGTGCACATACTATTTTTACAGCTACATGTGATTGAGAGTAATCCACATCTAATTTAATATTGATATCCCTATACATTTCTGATCAACCAAATTTTTATCAATATATTTTTACCAAAAATGGCGAATAAAAAAAGATTTATGGTTAAAAATTTTTTGGAACACAAGTATGCCTCAGACCCAACCATGATAGAGCTTAGAAATGTACCAAGCTCCGAGTATGCCTAAGAAAATAAGCATCCTCCCCTCGGCACACCTAAGGGACCATTGACACGCCTAAAAGAATGACCACCATGCCCAAGGGAATGACCATACCCTCCCTTGGCATGTCCAAAGGAATGAACCTCCTTACTTGGCACGTCCAACGGAATGATCGTCCTCCCTTGGGATACCCAAGGGAATGACCATATCCTTCTTTGGGGGCATCCTCCCTTAGGCACCCCCAAGGGATTGGTTGTCCTCCATTAGGCCTTGTTTAAAGGAATGACCATACCCTTCCTTAAGCACGCCCAAATAAATTTTCATCCTCTATTGAGACACCTAAGGGAATGACCACATCCTTCCTTGGGCATACCTAAGGAAATGACTATCCTCTATTGAGGCCGCCTAAATGAATGACCATATCCTCTCTTGGGAACGCCCAAGGAAATGACCATATCCTTATTTAGACATGCCTAAAGGAATGACCACATTCTTTATGGATAGGCCCACCATCCTTCCTTGGGCATGCCCTAAGGAATAATCATCCTCTCTTAACACGCCCACCATCCTCTTTGGAGCACGTCTAATGAGATGACCCTCATTTCTTGGGTCTAGCCTAAGGGAAGAGCTCAGCCTCCATGAGCTAAGCTACATTTGATTTCTTGAATTCTAATCTCCATATACTTTTTAGATATATAAAAGTCCTCTAGAAACCCACCATGTTTTCATCCAATGTAATAAAGATGTAAGGGGTATTTATATATCATCAAATGCTATTAGGATAAAATGACACTCCAGACCTTCCTCTTCATAAAACGACAAGACTCGCGAGTTATAAATATACCATGAGACTTTTAGAACAAATGTTCATAATCTTCATTCTCTATTGCATATATATTTTTAGAACATTTTTTTCTAAAATATTATTATATTTTCTCTCTCTAAGAAGATATTTACTTGAGTATCAGAGAGTCCCCACCTCCACAAAAAAAAAAAAAAAAAACTTTTTGCAAATACTAGCCACAAGCCATATTGTCCTACCAAACACTTAAGTATAAGATATCAACCTTTTTGGCTAGGAAGAATGAATGAAGCTGTTATGACCAATTGATTAATTAATTATCCAACCTAAGAGCTCTATTTCTAAACTAGGATTTTTATTACTTGGATTATATATAATACAATCCCATAATGCCAGGGATAGTTATTACCTTTGATTTTTTTTCAAATCCTAATATTCGATGCATTTATGGGTATTATATCTCTATCACTATAAACAACTATTGTTTGATGATATCCCTTATTGTCATTTGATAAAAAAAAAAAAAAAAGGTACATAGCTAAAGAATCACATATATACTAATGAATTTACACAAATTTCCTATCTCCATTTATTTTTATTTTTAGTTCTTCCTCGAAATTTATTCATTTTCCCGAAATTATATCAATTTATTTTTTTACTATATCAAGAGTTATATGAAGGTAATGTAAAGTAAAATGAAAGACAAGGGGTTTGCTCTTCTTTTTTAGTTCGAGCCATGTGGTTACTAATATGATGGCTAGTGGAGGCTTACATAGTCGTTAACTTCAGGGCCTACAAGATTAATCAAAGTGTACGCAAGCTGATTCAGACACCTATGTTAATAGAAAAAGAGTAAAACAAAAGACACGTTATAGTGTAAATTCATGTTTATATTTTCAATAATCAAAGATTACTGTTCATATTCAAGTAGGCCAAGCTAAACATAAAAGACTATTTGGATGCATGCATTTTACTTGTTGAGTAAATAATTATAATGATAATAATGGAAGGCAAAGCAAATTCATTAAGAGAGGTGTGTGTGTATATTCTTAAGGATATAGACATTGAACATTTATTGTAAAGATGAATCATAGAGTAAATTAAACATTGAATAAGGGACATAAACATCAAAATAACCCATTTATCTAGGTAAATTAATCCCCATCTCACTGAATAGTAATTAATATTCAAATCCACCGGCAACAAGGAAAAAGACATTACCAGAATGAATTCAAATCCACCGGCAATAGATAAATGATCCATTTTTTAAAATCATTTTATTATTCTGATGTAATTTTTTTTTTTATTAATGTACGTGTTCGGGCCAGCTTGTGCGCGCTTCGACTAATTTCATGGGCCCTGAAGTTAATGACCATGTAAATCTTTAGTGGCCTTGAGGTTTATAAGACTTAAAATAATAATATTTAGAGTACAAATCTAGATCTTGACCAATTAAATTATATCCCCTAGAATTTATAAAATTTAAATTTTATTTTTATTGATAGCGGTCGAAAACTGTGCTCCCATGCTTTCCAATCCCTTTCCACTTTTCAATCCATCAAGGCATTTCTCATCAATCAGAAATAACCCTTCAAGAAACTGTCATTTTCCTCTCACTTTTTGCCGATGGTTTTTTTTGGGAAGAAGACGAAGCAGGCATATTGCTGTTCTCGTTAATGGAGGCCATCTTTGTTTCCTTTATGTCCTCCTTCAACAACACTAGTAGACCCAGATGGGCTGCTTTTTTGGTAGGTCTTTTCAGTGTGCTTTGCTATGAAGTAATTTTTAAAAGTTTTTTTTTTTTTTTTTAAAGTTTTTTTATTTATTTAAATTGCTTGTTATTGCCCCTTTGCTATGGTGTTGACATGGATGATTTTTAGTACAATTATAGCCCCCCCCCCTTTTTTTTTTCAGGGAAGAGATTGATTAAAAGTTTTTAAATTGAATTTAATTTAGAAATTTTAATCAAATTTTATATTTATAATTTTTTAAAATGTTAAGAATTGGATTCTAAATAAAATTTAATATTTAAAAATATTACAAGAATAAATAAAAATTTAACCCCTCTATTCAAAGAAAAGAAATGAATATTAAGATTAAATGTAAAGATTGTGCTTCGGGCCATAGAGAAACTAATCAAGCTGTGAAGGGAAATTGAAATACTTGATAGAATTTCTGTATTTCTTTTGTACTCTTTTTTTAAAATTTGCAAATCAATATCTTGATAGATAATCTTTATTTTTGTTGTTTTTTTTTAATGTATTTATATTAAATTAATATTTTTAATGATATTGATATGATAATATTAAAAATTATTTTAAAAAAATAATGTAAACCACATTAAAAGGCACTTGGAAACGCAATGCAAGCAGCGTTCTATTAAAATTTAATTATTTTTGTTAAAAATTATTTTTTTATATATATTTTGGATTGTTTTGATGTATTAATTTAAAAAATAATTTTTAAAAAATATTATTTTAATATATTTTAATATAAAAAATATTTAAATAACAACCATAACCACTAAGAAAAAACAACTCACATTAAAGAATCAATTTTGTAGCATTAATTAACTCAATTAATACCACTCCTAATTAGGCGATTTTTTCCAAGTCTCCACTTATCTCAATTGGAACTGGGCAGCTATGCAACCAATAAGATACACCCACGTAAGCATCCACAAACTCTAACAATATTTTACACCATAACCTTGAGGTTCCTTACTCACAAAGGATCCCCTTTTCTTTCTGAAAAAGAAACGAAAAAAAAAATTTATATTTTTGACTTATCCCATAAGCCAAAAAAAAGATATAAATATTAACACAATGAGACACGAAGCTTATTTCAGTAAAATCGAGTCCTTCTTTTACTTTCCACGCACAAGCGGCTAACAGGAACGCTTAGTAAGTGATTCTTCGTATCCTCTCTCCGATTTTTATTCCTTTACAAATTCTGAACAATTCTTCCTCTCCTCTAAAAACTTACTTCGATAATAATATATGATTTGGGTTTCTTAGGGTCTCTGTTTTCTTCTTCGGTTTTTCTCTTACTGCGCGGCTTACTGGAACGCGATGGATTCTACTATGGTCATCAAGGTTTGTTTTATTCAGTGTTTTTGTTGTTGGTTGTTGGTTCTTCTTGTGTTTGTTGTTAAATATGAAAAAAGTTTGGAAATTGGGGTTTTGTGTTTTGTTTCTTTTGAACACCTTGGATTTATATACAGTGGTTTATTGCTTCAATTGTACCTTCTAAGGGAAAGGATTGATCTTTTTTCTGTTTTGCTTATCGTTTGATCTTAGTAGTGTTTGATCGAGGGTTACTGATTTTTTTTGTCGGTATGTTGGGTCAAACATGAGAAACTTGGAATTTGCGGTTTCATATCTTGGTCCTCTTATAACAATCTTGGTTTATATATTGTGTTGTAATGCTTCAATGAGATAAATACTTTTGTGTGTTTTTATGAGCTGTTTTGTTTATTATTTTTTCCTTTATTTTGAGAGTAGGATTCGATCAAGGGTTCTTCTTCTTCTTCTTCTTTCATGATATGGTTGTTTTTCTTTATTTTGTTCAGACTAGGGTTTAATGAGGAGCATAAATATGACGGGCCTACTTTTGAAAGATTTTTTAACAGCTTGAACTTTGGCCTTGGTTGTACAAGGAATCTTCTTTGGATTTTTTATTCAGTTTTCCTCTTCTTCTTTTTTGTTCTTTTTTTTTTAAATATACCTTGTCAATGGTGCAATTTTTGGTGGTCTCAAACTCGTGAAGGTTGTCTGTGTTGATGCTATAAAGGATATGTGGATCAATTGACCGCAAAAACTTGTTTATCATCTCATCTTTGTTGAGGATTAAAAGGTTTATGCTGAAATATGGAAAAAATATTTTGTTTGTCTTTTAAATTTTTTTGACAAACAAATGGAGTTATATGCTACTCTGCAAGTCTTCGTGTATTTTTATATTCCATATTGTCTCCCCATTTATTCATTTATGTTTTCTGGTGTGGACACAGGTTAAATATGGTGATACGCTTAGGCGTTTCAATGCTCATGTAAAGGAGAATGAGCAACTCGATGTGGACATGACTGCACTGAGGGCAAAAATCCTCCGTCTTTTTAATTTTCCTGCTGACTGTGATCTCGCTTTAACTTATATTGATGAAGACGGGGATGTGGTAACACTTGCTGATGATGATGATCTACGTGATGTGATGAGGCAAAACTTGAAATTTTTGAGGATTGATGTACAGCTTAATAATGACAAGTTTGGTAAATCTTGTGCCAGATCTAGTGGCAGTTCCACCCCTATGAGTGATGTGATGAGGCAAAACTTAAAATCTTTGCGGATTGATACACAGCTTAATAATGGCAAGTTTGGTAAATCTTATGCCAGATCTAGTGGTAGTTCCACCCCTATGAGGTCCCCTCGAGTCCAGAGTCCATTACCATGTCTCAACAATGGTGTTGCTGAAGTTTTGAAATCTGTGCCTGAGCCCCTACAAGGCATACTTTCCAAGATATCTCATGACCTGGCTTCAAAAGCTGTGGCATCCAATGCAGTGCTTACTGAGCTTGTTGACTGCTTTTCAAAGATGGGGCAATCCCATTTGAACCCAGCCCCCCAGTCTCAAGATGGTGCAGGTTCAAGTGTCCAAACTGGAGCTGCTGTTCCTACGGTTGTTAATGTATCCAAGGATGTGGGTATGCGAGAAGACTTGCCAAATTCAAACTCACCTTTCAAAACCAGCCAGGAAGAGAGCTTTGAAAATGTTACCAGGACTTCAGCAGCACCACACACGGCTGTCTCTGCTCCTGTTAATCTGAATCAGAACCCTCAAGCTTCCAATCCGTTTGCACATTATGCTCCCCTTGCATCATTTGTCCCTGCTGGTGATGATGGGAAGGAAGCCAAGAAACAGAATACCTGTCTTCCAGCTAGGAAGCCTGATCCCTTTGGTTTGCCCACCTTTCCTATGAATTACGGCTTTCCTTCACACACTGATTTTCCATTTAGTGGAGTGCCTGTGGAAAATGACTCAGCACTGCGTTCTCTGAAAAGTCATGCAATTAAGAGAAGCGACTGTGTCAATAATCCCATGTTTGGCATGTTTCATAGGGGTGTTCAATGTGATGGATGCGGTGTTCTTCCAATTACTGGACCTCGGTACAAGTCCAAAGTGTAAGAGATACAGTTGAATCTTTGATGTTGTGCCTATTCTTATAAAGATGATGGCTTTTGGATTGATGCTGTTTCCTGTTCTTCTTTTTTTGACAGGAAAGAAGATTATGATCTCTGCATTATCTGCTTTGCTGCTGTGGGTAATGAAGCTGACTACATAAAGATGGACAGGCCGATGTCTTTCCGTAATCCTTGGTCTTCCAAGTGTTTCAATGATCCTGTATGGGGACTTTTTATCTGTGCTGATGTTTAAAATATTTGTGTGTTTTTTCAGTTGATATGATCTTGCTTGCTTTTTTCATTGCTGACTCAATCCTTTTCTATTTTCCGCTGCCGGCAGACACAGAAATCTTGGGCCTTCCCACAGCCTCTCTACAAAGGATCCTGTGGAGTAAAGGGAGCTCAACCTAAGCTAGACAGCCGTTTTGTTTTGGATGTCAATGTCTCAGATGGTACTGTGATGCCTTCATCTACACCCTTTACCAAGATATGGCGAATGCGCAACAGTGGTAGTGTTGCATGGCCCCAGGGAGTGCGGCTTGTGTGGATTGGTGGAGACCAGTTCTTCAGCGCTGATTCTGTTGAGATAGAGGTGTGCATCTTCAGGTTGCTGTTGTTTAGCATCTGCCTTGGCTTAAACTATTCTTCTGACCTTTTATCATTTTGTGGCTTCATTAATCTGTCCAGATATCAGTCAATGGCGTGCCTACTGATGGTGAACTTGATATTTCAGCTGATTTTGTATCTCCTGCTCTGCCTGGTAGATACATATCATATTGGAAGATGGCACCCCCATCAGGTGTGAAATTTGGACAGCGCATCTGGGTTCTTATTGAGGTACTGGCATTATAGGTGCTCTCATTCTTCTTTGTCTTATACTGTGTCTCTTTGATTAGACACACACACACACACCCTTGAGAGAACACAGTAGTTATTCCTTATTTATCCTTGCAGGTTGATGCTTCCCTGAAAGACCCATTCCTCAAAGATCTGAACTTGAATGAGTCCCCCAATTGGAGTGGTTCTAAATGCGATGAAGATTTAGATATGAATGCCCAGCCTGCTGATGGCTGTTTTCCTGGGCCTCAGAATACTACATCGGTTTCAGAACCAGTAGAGCCCGTGGTTGACGAACAGCCTAAGAGCCAGGAATTGAGTTTTCCTATTGATGATGCCTTGCCGGTTGGGCATGGTGTTTTAGCCTCTGCTCCTCCAGAGCCCAGGGCTTCATCTGTTCCTGTTTTATATCCAATGATAGACATTTCTGAAACAGCGACTACTGGTCCTTTTGAACCCTTTCCTGCTGTGGATGCTCCAGCTTCGTCTGAAGGAGTCAACATGGAAAGTGGTGTTGAGAAAACCCTCCTAAAGGATCTTGAGGAAATGGGCTTCAAGCAGGTTGATTTGAACAAAGAGATCTTGAGGCGAAATGAGTATGATCTAGAGCAGTCGGTGGATGATCTTTGCGGCTTTGCTGAATGGGACCCCATTCTTGAGGAGTTGCAAGAGATGGTATAAGTTGTTTGTGGGGTGTGTTTTTTTAGCTTGTAATGTTAACAAGACTAGGATTGTCATGTGTTTCGCTATTTTCTAGACATGTCAAGTTTACAGAGTGTACAATGTATGTTGTTGATGCAGGGTTTCAGTGACAAGGAAATGAACAAGAAGCTGCTAAAGAAAAACAATGGGAGTATCAGGGGTGTGGTCATGGATATTCTCACCGGGGAGAAGGCTTAGTTCAAGAATTTTTATCATCCTTTACATTGTCTATAGGCGGTATTATACATAAATCTTGTGTTAAAAGGGGGTAATTAGCTTTTGCTATGAACTGCCTAAGGTTTAAGTTGATCTCCATATTGTAGTAGTAATTGTGTTCGGTGCAACAACCGAATGCTTTTACTGGCTATGTTTTTCGTATCAGGTGAACCTTGAAGTGTGAAATAATAATAATTTATCTGTTATATGGTTTATTGTGATGGTCTGTGTACCTGTGCCTGCTCTACTTTATCGTGCATAGCACTCAAAATACAAATAAATGCTCCTGTGAAATAATATACATTCAGAATATCAGTTAGAACAATATATTTTTAATTTAATATTGTGGTGAATCATCATATCGATATGGATTAGAACCATGATCGTTACATGATTGTCAGATCAATCTCAGCAGGCCGGTTTATACTTTAGAATAATAATATTTAATTAAATATTAATCATGATATCATAATCGTAACAATCATGATTGGTACATTATTGATAATAAATTTAAGAGATTTTAATTTAGGTACTTTTTTAGTATTTAAGTTGAAAAAAAAATGTGTATAAAACATATATAAATAAAAAAATTTATAAAAATCATTTTTTTGAATTATCAACCAGTCTAAACAACTAGATCAGTTGATTAGTTAAGCCAAATGATTGCTAATAATGATATTATCTCTTGTACAATAAATTTCTCTAATATCTTAATACAATAACAACAAAAAATGCGTTATTTAATATACAATTTATTATTTACCTTATTAACCTAACATCTAATTTAATTAATAATTTTTTAGAATTAAAATTTTATAATTTTAATAAAATTTGGGAGGAGTTTTTCTTATATAAAAACTATATTTAAAATTTTATCTTATTTAAAACAACCACAGTAACCAAATAAAACAAATTTTCACATTTTATAATCACAAGTAGCCCCATGAATATAAACACATACATGTATGCATAATAAATCTCGAATACTTAAATAATACAATATTCAAGTAATTAAAATCTCAAAATATATACATATAACTTTTCTATATATCTACGCCTACATCATCCACTAGATGGTCTAGATTTATCAGTATTATGACTGGATCTAGCTCCTACACCTACTTGAGTGGCCTCATTCTATCATGGCATCATCAACAGTTAACCTTTCTCAAAAGATATTAAGTCCAATGAGGCAAACATTTAATCACCAGGATGTAATGGTCTGACATCCGTTGTCTTCATTAGTATTACAAAGATAAGATGAGACCTCTCGACCCTCCCGTGGCATAAAACCAACCTAATATGAATAAAACCTTAATGTTAAATTAAAATATCACTAATTAAACTTAACACTTGGCATATATTAATTATAAAAATATTTGATTACTTACGAGAATTTGAATATGCTAGGCACGTTGCTCATACTATATGTATCTAGGTACAGGAACATGCTTGGGATCCAGAGTATGAAGTGTAACTCCTATAATCAGGACAATCATAGGCGATAATCTATATATATAGGGCCTAACCACATGAAGATGTTTCTACGAACATAACTGTTATTAAATAAAAACATTTTGATTATTACAAGGATTGATATAAAACATTTAAAATCTAAATAGTTATTTAAAAATTTTCGATTCATATATGTAGAAGTAGTAAACATCCATCAACCTATTTGACCCTCTTCATACATGCAAGACATAGATGTTTGTACAAGCATACCAAGACAATAGATTCCCTAATTATATATAAGGCTGGCGTCAAAATCATCCAAGAACATCAGATAAATTAAGGCACATATCTTCTTATTAGGTTTGTGAATCACTACCAAATAGATGGAGTATAAATGCTCTGGAATACCTACATAACATATTTAAATTGTCATAATCATTCACACAAATTTAACAAATAATCAACACATTCAAATCATAATTTATTTTATCCCTCTTCAAAACCTCCTCATTAGCATCAGCTGGTGATGTCGTAAATGTCTAATTAGTCCACTTAAGATGTATGCTACCCCCTTTAATTGAAAAAAGGGTGTCAATACAAATTATCACTCGCATAATGCAATCATATTATGAACATCAGAAGATGTGGTTGCCCGTCCATCAATATACAACCTAAACAAAACAACCATATCCAATAATGTTAGTGTCATCTCTTCATGGTGAAGATGGAACGAGTGTGTCTCATATCTTCATCGCTCAATCAGTGTATGGATCAAGCCATGGTCAAGCTTGATGTGATCTAGACAATTAACGCACAAAAAACTTGTGTCTGTACAAGCATGCCAAGATAGTAGATCCCCAATTATATGTGGGGCTGACATCAAAATCATTAGGAGCATCATTTAAATTAAGGCACATATCTCCTTGTTAGGTTCATGAATAATACACCGCCAAAAACATAGAGTATATACACTTTGACATACATACATAACATATTAAAATTATCATAATCATAATTATTCACGCAAACTTAACAAATAATCAACACATTTAAATCATAATTTATTTTATACCTCAGCAAAACCTCCTCATTAGCATCATCTAATAGTGTTGTAAATGTCTCATCAATTTACTTAAGACGTATAATATCCCCATTCAATTCAAAATAACGGGGTTTCAATCCAAATGATCACTCGCATTATGCAATTCTATTATGAACACCAGAAGATGTGATTGCCCGTCCATTAATAGGCAGCCTAAAAAAATCTTCAATGTCCTGTAATATCAATGTCATCTCTTCATGCCTAAAATGGAACATGTGTGTCTCATGTCTTCATCGCTCAATCAGTGCATAGATAAAGTTGTGGTCAAGTTTGATGTGGTCTAGACAACTAACGTATAAAAAACATGTCTAGAACACATATAACTGAACCAGCTCATGTAGTCTCATTCGCCTATGTGTGCAACAATAAAAAGTGGACTCATCCTCCATAAAAATTTAAATTATAAGCATCTACTCATATAATACCTTTAATGATAAGTAAGTTAAGCATAAATTAAAAACATATTAAAATTAAAAATTCTTACAATGTCGGTGAATACATCCTTTGGTCAGTGTTGATCCTACAACCACAAGATAGAAATGTTGGCGGGTCTGGTAGGCACGTATTGTGACTATTTTTCTATTATGACTTATTTTATTGCATATGCCACACCTATAATATGCATGACCTTCTTTTGTATTCATCTTGTTGTGCAGATGAGTAGACATTCGTCAACCAAGCCTGAATTACCATCTAGATGAGTTTGCTTCAACTCGAGATCTCATGTAATTAGTCCATTCTAACTTGACTGATAATAGACAAAATAACATGTCATATACTGATCAATAACTTTGAATCGTGTAATGATCATCTACAAACTATGTAAAATCTATGTGACTTTTGGCACAACATTTAAGAACATGTGAACATGAACATAAAAATGTTTGTTATTTACCCACATGTGCATATTTTATCATTCAAATTGATTGCCCGTTTGACTTCTTTAATAACACCCATTTAATAGGGGTGTTGACTTAGAACACCCCTTGTTTACAATCAAACAACATTGCAGTATAATCTCTTAATCTATCACTACTCATTGTCAATTCAATCTCAATTGTTGGGGGGACAAATTTTACCATGTTGAATAAAATCATTAGCTTCACGTCTCCGCTTAACCTAATAACTATTATACCGGTAAAATGTTAATTGCACCAGAGCTGAAACAAGCATTGCACGAGCACCTTTCAGAACATGATTAAATGATTTGAAAGATTAGTTATCATGTTGCCATACTGGTGACTGTCATCATAATATAAAACCCAATTTTGTCTTGGTTCCAATTAAGAATTGTTTCAGAATTTGATTTTTTTATTACCAACAACAACCTAGATAATTTTTCAAAAAACTCCTAATGTGAACCAATAAGATTCTCAATCACCTTTTGTTTTGCAACTCATGCTTTTTCATATGAAATATTATACTTGTAATACAATTTTATTTCATCTTGTATGCTTGCAACCATCATTGAAAGCTTATTCATTACTAGGGTTAATATAGCATTAACAATAAAATTTGCATCAAACTAATGATGATCTATTTTAACGAAGGTCGAAACACATATGTGTGACATTTTTAACTTTGTTATTTCAAATGAATATGATCTCTTATTATATCCCTTATGCAAATATCATTTACATTCAAGTGCTTGCACAAATAGTAATTAAACAAATATAGAGTTCAACTGTTCGACTCGGTATTTAACCAAATATACAATGTCATCGTTTAACTGAATTAACCAATTTATTTTTACTATTGAATGTTTATCTAACCTCTAAATCAGACCATCATGAAATGCATTTATGACTAAGTGTCCAGTCATTAAAAATAATAAAACTAGACCCAAAAGCATCTTTAAATTCAGGAACAGGAGGTATGATTTCATCATTAACATCATCATTATTTACCATATCATTCGAGTTTAACATATCACTATCTTCATTTTCACTAGGCTCAGAATAGTCAAATCTATGTTAATCAGTAGATGAAGTGTCAAACATAGTATCATCTATCTTTTATAACAAATCATCCGACAATAAAACTGTATTTACCTCTACTAATTAAATTTGAAGGATCAACAGAAGTTGGGACACATAGATTTTATTCTACTACTTATATACAATATTATCATGTTCAAACCACTTTGGATGAAAGAATCAATCGTTATCTTACAACTATCATCACATATAACAGCTTCAGGATAATACTAATGTTCACCAATCTGACACCTCCAAGCTATTTAAACATCAATATCATTATAATTTCACTTAAGTCCATGATAAATGGTTTTTTTTTCATTTCTGCATATGACATGGCTAAATGAACATTTAATAACAAACTACTACAACCATTGTATGTGATAATATTGTTCACATCATGAACAATAGTACCACTATAAAGACATAATATAAATATTTTATAAACCATTTTGTAAAAAAAAAAAAAATTGGATTCTCATCAACTGTTCATAATTGTAACTATATTATTACCCCAAAACTAATTAACAAAATTCATATCAAATTCTCAAAATTTAACATTAAAGATAATTCACCAAAAATTAAACATCATTCTTGATATAAAATCTAATTGATATTTTTATGCTCAATCGCATTAAATCAAACCCAAATTCATATCAAATTAATATAATTCAAAGAAAATACCAAACTTATCAATTTATCAACAATTCAATGGAACATGTAAATTGTCATAATTCTACCATATTCATGCTCTCTTACATGAAATCATCAAACACATTTAATTAGATTATTAGCTTATTCTAACAATATACACAAAATCCATAATTCAACAACTTAACAACAATCGAATGCAACACATAATTAATTGAAATAATTAATTCATAATTAATTTAACTTATTTTCATGTTCAACTATATCAAATCAACCCTAATTGATGATATTTTTAACTAATTTAATATTAATTCAACAAACTCTAGATTCACCACAAACCCTAAATTCAACCAAACCAAACATTTCATTTCAACCAAACCAAACATAAATTCATAGAAATATGATATGTTTACCTTGTTTGTAGGACTAGAAAAAAAATTGGAAAGGTGGCGGCATCAATGACAACAAATGGAATAGTCAATTTTGAATCCAAAACACATCTAATGAAGCTTAGAGACTATGATAGGTTTGATTTTTGTTTGTTTTAAGGCCAAAATAAAAGTATTTGATGGGTTTTTTTAGACAAATTGTGAGGGCACCATTTGGTTTTTAGAGAGAGAGGGCGTCTTCGATTCAAGGGATAACTTAAATTTTAATAAATATTGCGCTTCAGAAATACAACAATTACCTTGTCGCGCTTTTTAATAGAGAAATTTATGAAATATTGAATTTCTAAAATGTGATAATATCAAAATATATTGTTTCACCAATCTTTTTTCAAACAGTATTATCCTACAAAAACTTTTAAGTTGTGTTCTAATTGTTTTTTTATTTTTAAATAAGAAAAAAGGTTTCTCGTTGTACACGTGTCCTTTTGGATGAAATATTTGTTTCTCATCATGATTTTTCTCCAACGTTGTGTTTTCTATGAAAATCAATAGTTTTATCCTCGGTACTCTGTACTCGAAAGGTTTTTGATATCTTCTAGGCAAGGTTTTTTATTATTATTATTTTATGTACGGGTTTTTTTTTTAATCTTTTTTTTTTCCGCTTCAATGGGAAGCCTGAGAACATAATACGAAAATATTTTTGCAACTTTTGGTGAATTTGTCTTTTTTTTCTTGCATCTTTGAAAACATTAACATATTCTTCTTTTTCTATTTTACTAGCAATATTGTCGTTTATTTGTTTGTTGTGCTACGAGGGAGAAAACACAGCCCAGAATGCGTATTGAACTTGCTGCCACAGCATAAGCTTCTACAGTCTTTCATTAATTTAAAATATGTTTAGGTTTAAGGCCTCCTCTTCTGATGAAAATATACAGCTGGGAAGAAACAAAGGAAAAGGGGAGAAATGTTTCCTAGTCAGGATGTTGAGAAAAGAAGGAAAAAAGGCCTTGTTTTCTGTGTTAGATGTGATTTAAGGATAAAAAAAGAGAGAGCGAAGGATATGGTGGTTATTTTATTATAAATTACATGTAGTATTCATGTAGGAAGATAGGGATGACGATCCCCGGTTCTATCGAAAATGGAAAGGTCATAATCCACCAATGGTTCTGAGGAGGTGGGCATGGACTAGTCTTAGGCTTCGGTTTGCTTTGCACTGTCGTAAGTTTATGGTGATGGGTCTCTGGAAATTAATGGCTGATTAGGTCATAATCCACCAATGGTTCATCTAGAGGTGTGTTTGTTTGGTGGTTCTGAATTTGTGGTCTAGCAGAAGAGATAAGAAAAAAATCGCTGTACTGCTCTCCAAATCTTAATAACAAATTCAAAACAATACCTCGGTTTCCAAACATGCGCAAAGTTAGTTTAATATTGTGGCTGAGCCTACAGCACTGCAGCTAGGGTTTGTTTTAATGTAGCATGATATATATGGCATCTAATCTCCGAATATCTATCATGAATTCATAAGTTGTGGGTTATAATCTTCTTTCAGGAAGGGCCAGAGACTTGGAATAATACTGTATAGGTGATGTGAATCCATTCAGGCTCTCCACTTTCTAGGCATTTATTCTCTTTTAAAGAATGTGGACAACTTGATATCTGACAAGAGATAAGGAATTAGATGCAACTTTACCATCTTCAGAGGATAAATTCGCAAGACATGGGTCGATAAACTTGCAGCTTCTCTCAACTAATTGTTGTAAACTGAGCAAATCACCAAAAAATGTCTCAAGGCTCTGCCTACCAAACTAGGCAGGGGCAAGGCTCGAACACCACGTCCGGTGATTACCATGACTATATTTCAAGGTTATCAAAGATGCCTAGCATTATCCATGGTGCCCCCCAGTACCCAAGTGTTCACAAGGCCTTCAACAACAAGGTAACTCGGGAAGAAGAGGTTAGTGAGGCTCGCCAAGACAATGTCAACAAGAAGAATCCCACCAGGTCTTCCAAGAAGGTTCGGGTGAAGGAGCAAGTGCAAGTTATCGATCAAAATGGGAATCGGAAACCAGAAGATATCGAAGAAAATGTTGATGATGAAGCTGATGGTTTCATCAAGCAGAAGAAATGGGGCTTTGAACTGAGCAAATGGAAGACCTTCAAATATCCATAGGCTAGGGAGCATGTCGGTTGTGTTTAGATTACTGGGAAACTATATCCCAGCTGCTGTGTGAACCAACACAGATATTTAAATAAAATGCCCGTCTTTCTTGTGTTGGCAGAGCTTCTTTCAGGGTTGTTTGGGTATAGCATGTCAAGAAAATTTTAGTATTTTGTCTTTTAATAAGGCAATATAGTGTGATATACTATAGCTTTTCATTGATGGTATTCTGTCACGAAAGATTTTGCCTTGCTGCTTATTTGTGAATCCAGGGTTTCATACAGTACTGCATCAAATTCTTATTACAGCGATTAAGCATTCAACAAAATAAATTGTCGATTTGATGGGTGTTACAGAAGCTAAACTTCGGAGCGAATTGCAAATGATGCTTTGCCAGATTATAATTACTACATCAAATTCTGAATCGCACAGTCTAGATTGGACAATCTATTGTTGATGCTCGAGATTTGCCGACTGCATACATGATATATGTTGCCAGAATCAACTATATATTAGATGATATAACATCTTTAACCCTTCGGTTAATGTTTTATAAGTTCTCTTGCCTTCTTTCTTTTGCTGTATCTAGGCTTATATATGCTGATGCAGATAGTTTAAAGATATGTGAAATGAAAAAAATAATCTGAACTGTATCAGTGAAAAGGAAATAATTATGCAATACCTGTAGAAATCAATGCTTGGTAGCTTATTTAACAAGGAACTGATGGAAACTGCTGCTGCAAACCGATTTTCCATTACAATGAAGGACTTTCCATTGTCACCCTTTCCAATTACTTTTCAACCATTTCAAATAAGCTGTCATTCCATGAAGCTAATTCGTTGCTTGTTATGTCATCATGTTCGGTTGCAGATTTCATAAATGAATCATTAACTTTGGAGGTTATGCTGGAAACAGAAGGTGAGTGATATTGGTCTGCAAAGAAACTCTTGTGGGAATACGTTCATAAATCAATGGTGACGGCTCCGGGATTTACCCCTAATCACCATGCCACTGACACAAAACACGATGAAAGATCCATGTATCAGTTCAAAAACCCAATGGGCATGTATGAAGCATTCGGGGGTTTAATCTACTTAACCTTTGTACTTTTGGTATAATTAAACATTAAATACTCTACTGTCCTCCTGTCATAACTGGGCTATTAGAATTTACATGAGGGATGCCTCTACTTAAAGGATATCACACATGACATTATCCTTTACACTTAACAATAAACTACTGACAATTAAGGCTTGTTATTCCAAATGATGGTTTTAAGACAAGTTTCATATGTGGGAATATTAATATTAATGAACAGAATGGACGATGGCTTACCCTGTTTCTTCGGCACAATGTTGTGACAATCCAAAAGAAAAGGGTGTCAATGGTTTGCATAACGCAATCCTATTATGGAGAGCAGGAGATTCCTATTATGGACATCACGAGATGTAATTGCCTGTCTATCAATAGACAACCCCAGCGAAACCATTATGTCATGTAATGTTTGTCATCCTTTCATGCATAATATGGAACGTGTGTCTCACGTCTTCATCGCTCAATTAGTGCATGGATCAAGCCATGATCAAGTTTGTTATGGTCTAAGCAAATAACAAACAAAAAACCCGTGTCTGTACAAGCATGCCAAGACAGTAAATCTTCAACTATATATAGGGCTGGTGTCAAAATTATCAAGGAGCATCAATTAAATTAAGGCACATATCTACTTGTAAGGTCTATGAGTAATCCACCACCAAACATATGGAGTATATATGCTCTAACATACAAACATAACATATTAAAATTATTACAATCATAGTCATTCATGCAAACTTAACAAATAATCAATACATTCAAATCATAATATGTTTCATACCTCCGCAAAATCTCCTAGTTAGCATCATCTAGTGGTTTTATTAATATATCATCAATCTACTTAAGACATATAATACCACCCTTCAATTCAAAATAAAAGGGTGACAATCCAAATGATCGCTCGTATAATACAATTCTATTATGAACATCAGAAGATGTGATTACACGTCCATCAATAAACAACCAAAGCAAGATCATCATATCCTATAATGTCGGTGTCATCTCTCCATGCCTAAGATAGAATGTTTGTGTCTTATGTCTTCATCGCTTAACCAGTGCATGGATCAAGCTTGATGTGGTTTAGACAATTAACATATAATAAACATGTCTAGAACACATACAACTGAACCTGCTCATATAGTCTCATTAGCCTATATGTTCAACAATAAATAGTGGCCTCATCCTCCATAAAAATTTAAATTATAAACATTTACTCATATGATACCTTTAACGATAAGTATATTAAAAATAAATTAAAAACATTAAAATTAAAAATTCTTACAATGTCAGCGAATACATCCTCCGATTGATGTTGATGTTGCAATCGCAAGACATAAATGTTGGCGTGTTTAGTAGGCATGTACTATGACTGTTGTCCTATTATAGCTTGTTTCATTGCATATGCCATACCTATAATATGCATGACCTTCTCTTGCATTTATCTCGTTGTGCAAACGAGTAGACATTCATTAACCAAACCCAAATTCTCATCTAGATGAGTTTGCTTCAACACAAGTTCTAGTGTAATTAGTCCATTCTAACTCATCTGATAATAAACAAAATAACATGTCATATATTGATCAGTAACTTTGAATCGTGTAATGATCATCAACAAAATATATAAAATCTATGTGACTCTTGGCACAACATTTAAGAACATGTGAACATGAATGTTGAAATGTTTGTCATTTACCACATGTGCATGTTCTATCATTCAAATTGGCTACCAGTTTGACTTCTTTAATAACACCCAGTTTAATATGGGTGTTGACTTGGAACACCCCTTGCTCGGAGTCAAACAACATTGCAGTATAATCTTTTAATCTATCCCTACTCATTGTCAATTTAATCTCAATTGTCATGTTGAATAAAATCATTAACTTCATATCTCTGCTTGACCCAATAACTAATACACTGGTAAAATGTTAATTGCACCAGAGCTAAAACAGGCATTGCATGAGCACCCTTCAGAACTTGATTAAATGATTTGAAAGATTAGTTGTTATATTACCATACCGATGACTATCATCATAACATAAAGCAAATTTTTTTTGTTCCAATTAACAACTGTTATAGGATTTGATTCTTTTATTACCAACAACAACCTTGGTTATTTTCCTAAAGACTCCTCATGTGAACCAATAAGATTCTCAATCACCTTTTGTTCTGCAACCCATGTTTTTTCATATGACATATTATACTTGTAATGCAACTTTATTTCATCATGGATGCTTGCAACCATTATCGAGAAAGCTTATTCATTACTAGGATTGATATAACATTAGCAATAAATTTTGCATCTGGTTTATAATGGTTTTTTTTAACAAAAGTTGAAACACATATGTGTGACCCTTTTAACTTTGTTATCTCAAATAAATTTGATATTTTATTAAATCCCCTATGCAAATACCATTTATATCCAAGTGCTTACACACATTGTAATTGATAAATGTAGAGTTTAACCGTTGGATTCAGTACTCAACTGAATGTGCATTGTTATTGTTTAACTTCATTAACCAATTTATTTTTACTACTAAATTCAAAACAATACCTTAGTTTCTAAAATGCTCAAAGTTAGTTAGATATTATGGGTGAGCCTACAGTGCAGCTAGGGTTTGTTTTAATGGAACATGATATGTCATCTAATCTCCAAATATCTATCATGAGTTCAAAAGTTGTGGGTTATAATCTTCTTCAGGAAGGGCCAGAAACTTGGAATAATACTGTATAGGTGATGTGAATCGATTCAGGCTCTCCACTTTCTAGGCGTTTATTCTCTTTTAAAGCATGTCGATAACTTGATATCTGACAAGAGGTAAGGAATTAGATGCAACTTTACCATCTTCAGAGGATAAATTCGCAAGACATGGGTCTATAAATTTGCAGATTCTCTCAACTAATTGTTGTAAACTGAGCAAATCAGCAAAAAATGTCTCAAGGCTGTGCCTACCAAACTGGGCAGCAGCAAGGCTCGAACACCACGTCCGGTGATTACCATGACTATATTTCGACGTTATCAAAGATGCCTAGCATTATCCATGGTGCCCCTCAGTACCCAAGTGTTCACAGGGCCTTCAACAACAAGGTATCTCAAGAAGAAGAGGTTAATGGTGAAGGTGATGGCTTCACCCAGCAGAAGCAAAAGGGCTTTGAACTGTGCAAATGGAAGACCTTCAAATTTCCATAGGCTAGGGAGCGTGTCGGCTGTGCTTAGATTACTGGGAAACTACATCCCAGCTGCAGTGTGAACCAACACAGATATTTAAATAAAATGCCCGTCTTTCTTGTGTTGGCAGAACTTCTTTCAGGGTTGTTTGGATATAGCATGTCAAGAAAATTTTAGTATTTTATCTTTTAATAAGACAATATAGTGTGATATACTATAGCTTTTCATTGTTGGTATTCTGTCACGAAAGATTTTGCCTTGCTGCTTATTTGTGAATCCAGGGTTTCATACAGTACTGCAATTTTAGTACAGCGATTAAGCATGCAACAAAATAAATTGTCGATTTGATGAGTGTTACAAAGCTAAACTCCGGAGCGAATTGCGAATGATTACATCAAACTCTGAATCGCACAGTCTAGATTGGACAATCTATTGTTGATGCTTGAGATTTGCTGACTGCATACATGGTATAAGTTGCCAGAATCAACTATATGTTAGATAATATAACACCTTTAATCCTTTGGTTAATTTTTTATATGTTCTCTTCCCTTCTTTCTTTTGCTGGATCTAGGCTTATGCTGATGCAGATAGTTTCAAGATATGTGAAATGAAAAAAAATAATCTGAACTGTATCGGTGAAAAGGAAATAATTATGCAATACCTGTAGAAATAAATGCTTGGTAGCTTATTTAACAAGGAACTGATGGAAACTGCTGCTGCTGCTGCTGCAAACCGATTTTCCATTACAATGAATGAATTTCCATTGTCACCCTTTCCAATTACTTTTCAAACATTTCAAATAAGCTGTCATTCCATGAAGCTAATTCGTTGCTTTTTGCTGTGAGGGCTTGACTGCTGTTGTGTCATCATGTTCGGTTGGCAGATTTCATAAATGAATCATTAACTTTGGAGGTTATGCTGGAAACAGATGGTGAGTGATATTGGCCTTTAAAACTGGCATTGAATATGGCAGATACTAATTGATAATGGCATCGTTGGAGCTGATATATAGAGGTATTAAGTCCTGGTATGTTCCACCACCAGATATCTGAACTGCAAAGAAACTCTTGTGGGAATACGTTCATAAATCAATGGTGACGGCTCCGGGATTTACCCCTAATCACCATGCCACTGACACAAATCACGATGAAAGATCCATGTATCAGTTCAAAAACCCAATGGGCCATGCATGAAGCATTCGGAGGATTAATCTACTTAACCTTTTTACTTTTGGTATTAAAACATAAATAAAACACTCGACTGTCCCCCTGTCATAACTGGGCAATTAGAATTACATGAGGGATGCCTACTTAAAGAATAGCACACATGACATTATCCTTTCCACTTGGCAATAAACTACTAACAATTAAGGCTTCTTAATTATTCCAAATGATGGTTTTAAGACAAGTGTCATGTGGGAATATTAATATTAACGAACAGATGGACGATGGCTAACCCTGTTTCTTCGGCACAATTAATCTGGTTGCTGGACAGCTGCAAGCAACTTCTAGTGACGTGCGGTGAACAGCTGAGATTCTTTGCAGGGAATCTACCAGGACCAGACCGCAATAATTGAGTTAAGAATAGCATACCATTTTCAACATCAGGCACGAATATACTGTTCAATTTGACAGAATCCTGGACTTGGTTACAAGATTCCTCATGTGATGTTGACAAATTAAGGATCAAAATCGACTGCTATCGTGCAACTTTACAATTTTCCGATACTAAAATTCTTCTGGAGATTTAAAAAAAAAAAAAAAACTAGTAATTCTATTATACAAATTAATTGCTGTAATAGATAGCTCTGGCACACAGAACAACTACTTTGTCTGCCTGTGAGTGTTTTCATGACAACGCAGGTACTTGTAGCAAGAGATTTCTATGACAATACTTCTCACTTAAACCACAAGATAAGAATTTGCTTGGTTTTCCCACAAGGCAAGTGGGAAAACTACCTGCAAAACAAGTCTTATTTTTTCATGTCAGGTTTTTTTTTAATGAAGACTGCACCTACTAACATCCTCGATGGAAAACCTGAAGATAGAACTTATTAACATAAGCAAGCTAAGAGCAAGCTATAGGACTAACAAAGATTTTACATCAATATTGATTGTTATCTTCACGAGGATCTTCAGCTTCTTTGAATCTCCTCGAAGATATAAGATTAAACAAATTTGTAAGACTTTTCTTACTCTCTCCTTTCTTCCTATGGACCCTTCTCTGAGCATCTACCCCACTAAATGAATCATCTAAAACAAGCTCTCTCTCCAACCTTTTGTACACATTCACAATCTCATAGGAATCCCACAGTGACTGCTTGAAATCCCAATTTGCTCTCTCAACCCTCTTGGCTGATGACTTGTTCATTGCTTCCAGCTTAAACCGGGAAGGCTTGCTTTGAAAATTTTGGCGATATTTATCATATTCACAGCTGGTAGACCTTGAACTGCCTGAGTGAGCATGCCACGATTGTGCCACACCCTTGAGGATTTCAAGTTCATGCTTATCATCATCATCTTCATGCTCTGACTTGTTCTTCATGCTTAATGGTAACTTATGCAACAAAGCTCACTCTTGGCCATGTTATCTTGCCTAAACTAGAGCCTCACAATATTGCTGCTAAAATGAGAGATAAGCTTTTGGTGTCCCTATTCTTTCTGCTATTGATAACTGGAAAATTTGTTAGTTTCTACAATTGCAATTTATTTGTGGATTAGAAGTCTTTCTTTTGATAGTTGGTTTGTTGTTTGTTGTTTGTGTCCCACTGGCCATTAATCAATACTCATTTATTCATTGTCCTTTTTTTTAAATTAAATTCAATTAGAATTTTCATTTAAAATGTGTACCCGCAACATATTTTTTAATTAAACCAATAAATAAATAATAATTCAAATATTTAAAATACAAACTAAACTTCTAGTTTCAAATATCCAAATGAAAATAACCACAATTCATAATTGTTTCTTTATTTGTGGATAGTATTATTATTATTATTATTATTTTATTAATATGAATGTCTAAGCCAGCTTGTGCGCACCTCAACTAATCCTATGGGCACTGAAATTAACAACTATGTAAACCTTCAATGATCATCATATTAGTAACTATAGGGTTCGAACTTGATACCATGGGGGGAGCAAACCCCTTGATCCCAAGCCCTTACCAAGTTGAGCTGATTTTGTCAAGTTAAAGTCTTAGTTGGTTCGACTAGTAATCTAGCTTGAGAAAGGCTCCGATTCCAGGATTTCTTGGGTCAATCTAAAAGATCAAGCCAAGTTTTATAAATATAATTGCTATCTTAAAATCAAACCTTCATCTATGTTAAGATTTTACCAGTTTAATTTCTTAAAAAAAATATACCATTTTAATACATATTTCTTATTTTATATATAAAAAAAACCCGCATATATACATAACATATGTGTGTCTATATATACCCATTATGAGAGTTGATAACATCATCTAATTTTCTTTTAACATAGGTAATGTTTTGATAAGTTTTTTGCAATTTGTAATGCTCATTGCCTTCAAGTAAAATTCGAAGGTAGTAGTCTTGGGTTGGATCACATGTTTCGATATATCTAACTTGATTAGAAGTTGAAACATTTAGTCCAAGTCTATTACATAAAAACATTTTACATATCTCTTAATTTAGTAAAAAAAAAAAAACATAAGCTTAAAGAATGGAGAGACAAAAACAAGTAATCTGTGTGAATCTCTCAAACTCGCAACCCATGAAATCATAAGCTCAAACTTAATTAAGAAGCTAAACTCCCAAGAAATTTAATATTGAAGGATGAAATTGAAAAAAAAAATCAATTAAAAAAATTTGCTAAGTAAAAAAAAAAAAACAACAATAAGAAGAATGAAGATCAATTTTGATATATATGAAAAAAAAATTGATGGATGATGAAATCATGAAAAAGAAATCCAATCATAAAAATTAATTCAAACATAATTAACAAATAACAATTAAAAGAATGAGTACTAAATCAACTTACAAAAAACTGATGGATGATGAATTCGAAAAAAAATCAATTTTATAAACTATATTAAAAAAACAAATAGAATAAAAAAAAAATAAAGACAAAATCTGAAGGAAAAACAAACTGAAGAGTTGTTTTGAGAATTTAAAGGGGTAGGCATGAAAAATCAAGGAGGGGAGAGAGAGAGAAAGAAATCGTCAACACCAAAACAAAGGTATGTTGACCACACGCACCAACATGAATGCCAATATGATTTGAACATCACCCTTGAAGCTAGTGTTTAGCCGTTTATCAACTCCGCATATCCTGATGCTTGTAATGCATACATTAGCCACCCTTTTATAATATTTTTATATGTAAAATTACAATAGCACCCCTCCATCAACCTGATAAAAAAAACACCCAAATGATAATACAAAAATATTGATGGGTTGAAGCCGAAGTTAAAGAAAATCCTATTTTAAGGATATTTATATCATTTTAGTGTTTTGGGAAAACTAAAAATATAAAATTGCCCCTGGACATCAACTTTATGAAAATTAATTATAAGGACAATGTACTTATTATATTGTGCATAATAAATGCAAAAAAAAATCTATTTATTCCCAATCAATATGATAATGGCTAATAGATCCCTATGAAAAGACCATATTAGACTTAATGGATAGTTATTTGTTTGTTTTGAAAAGGAAAAAATGTTCTTTTTATTGTGAATTGCTACATTAGTTTTTCCACACCTTTTAGATATTCTAGATATATGGGCCACATTATGCCATGGACATGGATATTTTTTATTAAAAAAAGATGCTCTAATAACTCAAGCGTGTTTCAAATAAGTTAAAAAAAAAAAAAAAAAAACACGACTCAAGGTATAGACCTCTGATTAAGCAAAAAAAAAAGGTATAATTTAATTAGATAATAAAAGACTAGATAATGACAATAAATTAACCAATTTAAACAAAAAAAGAATTATGGAGAAGAAAAAAGAATGGTTACCAAAATGAAAAAGGTGACGAATATAATTCCAACCAATCAAATGCAAAGAAAAAAAATTGGAAAAGCAAATAAAAAAAATAGAATTGAGCCAACTTAAGTAAGCATGTCAAATTTGCAAGCTAAATGAGACTGAAATAAGCTAACAAGAAGCAAAATAAAAAATAAAAGCCAACCCCAAACAGGTCCACCATAGAAAGATGTGTTTTTATTTTCAAAAAAAAAAAACTAAAAAAAAAACATTAAATTGGGCAAGCCAACCAAACTTTGTAACTTGGATTATTGCTACCTAATTTTTTACCTAATTTTTATTTATTTTTTGAAAAAACCAATAAATAGCAAAAAAAAAAGTAACAAAAAAAAAATTCTTGAGATATTTGCATCACTTTTAATGTTTTCTTTTAAGAATTTAAAATTAAAAAAAAAAAGTTACTTTCAACCCATTTATTTTTTAATGTGTCTTTTAAGTCAATGTTGATGTTGAAATTTTTTTAAAAAAATCAAAATACAAAAAAAATTAAAAAAAAAATAACAAATGGAAAAGAGAACAAAAATAAAGAGGAGGAAAATGAGGTACCATTAATTTCTTACTGCAAATTTGGCAGGTACCATCACTCAACTGTTTGGAGCAGGGGAGACTGAACGTTCTGTTATCTAATTTCACTTATAAAATTGGATGGATGCCATAAATTGTTTGACGGAATATGAAATGGAATTGTGTTCAAGAAATGAGTTTTAAGAAATTATGGATGTCATTATTGTAATTGTGTTCAAGAGATTTCTATGCATAATTTCATTTCCAATCTTGATATTATAAAATTTAAAATAACTTAATTTTTATTTATAGAGACTTTTTTTGTCATTTAAAAATCTATTTTATATTAATTTTAATCAAATATATAATTTTTTAAACTTACTCAATTAAATCCACAATTAAAAATATGTTTTTAAACCTATATTTTTAAATTGTAATTGCAAAAGCCATCACAATATTAAATACACACTTAGACTCTATTTGACATTGTTGTTCAACTGTATTTTTTTTTTTTTTGGATTTATTTAGCTTTAAATTAATTTTAATGGGGGTGTTTTTGGTTTGTTTTTATAAATTAATGTTAAAAATAAATTTTAAAAAATAAATAAATATATATATATATATATATATATATATATATTATTTTAATGTTTTTTCAAACAAAAAAAAATATAATTATATATACTACCAAACAGACCCTTGCTTAGCAAAATTAAATTTTCCCGCCCAACTTTAAAAAATAAAATTAGGGTATGGCAATGGGCGCACCAAAATCTCTACAAATTTTAAAACCACCTCTCCTCCTCTGCACAGTGCACAGGTCAGTAAAGAATGACAACAAGTCCCAGTCCCATGGACATAACGATCCAAAACCCCATTGAAACCACAGCCATAAGCCATGATTTATCCGATGGTAATGGCGTGGCTTTGCCCTCCTCTTCCCCTTCCCCCATTCTTACCCATCGCAAATTCCTCGTTTCTGGTACCCCACCTCTTTTCTTCCGTTTTCGATTTTATATATGTTTTTTTTTCTTTTGATTTTGAAGCTCTTACTTTTCTTTTTTGATACAGTTGAAGTTTGCTTAAAACCCTCAAGCACAGCTCGCGTTGAAGATGTGCGGTTAGCCGTTGAAAGGTAGGTTTGATTTCAGTTTCTTTTGTGTTTTTTCGGAGGTCATTTGTTTTGTTAATTCTTAAAAGAAAGGAGGAAAATTTTTTGGTTCTCTTTATTTGATAGAATGCTTGAAAAGAGGAGTTTAAGCTATGTTGATGGACCAATTCCCGTGCCAATTGATGACCAATTTCTCTTTGAAAATGTACAAAGAATCTGCGTTTGTGATACGGGTATGGGTTTTTGTTTCTTTACGTGTTCAATTTCCTGCTTCTGGTCTAGGGGAAAAGAAAATGAAAGGTTTGGGAAGTTAATGCTGTTTTGGGTTCCGAGAATACTAGAACAATCAGCAGAATAATGTTCGAAAATGGGAGAAAGTAATTTGTTTTGTCAATTAATGCTATTAATGTTTGTGTTGTAGATGAATGGGTGACCAACCATGATATTCTCCTGTTCTGGCAAGTCAAACCTGTTGTACATGTCTTTCAGGTACCATGAATCACTTAGGTTTGTTGGGTTTTCTTCTTTCACTCTCTTTTTGTCCTTTTTGCTTGCTCATTATCTCTGATTCTATCAACATATTCTAAGTATTGGAATGTTTGTTTCTTTAATGGCTTTTTGAGACACTTCAACTTTTGTTTAGGGTATAAAAATAGGTGAACATCAAACAGTAAAAGCTGTTCAAGGTCGTAAAAATGAGAACTTGATTCGATATTTACATATTTCTTTTTCCCTGTGTAATGATCCTCTTGTTTCTTTGAATTTCAAGAGATATTTTGTTGAGTTGGTGGTTTCAAAATTCAAATGACTGCTGCTTTTTCAGCTCAGTGAGGAAGGTCCGTGTGAGGAGCTAGGTGGGGATGGCCAACTTTCTAGCTTTAATGATTGGATTCTTCCAGCTAAGGAATTTGATGGCATGTGGGAAAGGTTTGCTCGAAACTTCTGTTGTTTCTAGTTTTTCGAGTCAGTTGATTTTTCTTTTTTTATTAAGTCAATTATGTAGGGACTGATGGCATCGTAATTTGCTATTTGTAGCTTAATTTATGAATTTGGTCTCAAGCAAAGGTTATTGCGGTATGCAGCCAGTGCATTGTTCTTTACTGAAAAGGGTGTTGATCCTTTTCTTGTTTCATGGAATCGGTAAGGAAGCTTTGTTTAAAATGATATGTATCCACAGGTCATTCAGACTAGTTTTCTTGCCAATGAAATCTCTAGTTTGAGGCTGTAGAAAGAGTCTTAACCTTTTTTCCTGTAACATTCTTCTTTCAGTGCACTGGCTTAATTGCTAATGCAAGAATCTGGGATGGGATGGAAACTCAATACATGGAAACCACAAATGCATTTACACTCATCTGAACCATATTTGGAAAACTGCTAGTGTTGAAATAAAGCTGCTGCTGCTTCTAATGTATCATGATTGAAAATGATGCTTAAATGATATATCAATTATGTTTGCAGCCTTATTCTTTTACATGGACCTCCAGGGACTGGGAAGACTTCTTTATGTAAAGCATTGGCTCAGAAGCTATCAATACGATTTAACTCCAGGTTTATACATAACCTTGTCTGATGAACAAAAATTATTACATTTCATTTCATATTAATTTCTGCTTTATGCTTCCTCTTTAATCAGATACCCCCAATGCCAATTGATTGAAGTTAATGCTCATTCTTTGTTTAGCAAATGGTTCTCTGAAAGTGGCAAGCTGGTAAGTCATCAAGCTGTATAAGCTTTGAGAAATCCCTACCTCTGGAACTAGCTTATTCTATTCATTGGAAATCCTAGTGTTATAACTCTGTTTTCAGTAAGATACAATTTGTTATGGCTGAGATTTGATCATTTGTCCATGTTTAAAGTCAAAGTAATCTATGTTTTTTGGTACATCTATGCTCCCATAAGGATATAAAAATTGTTATCTTTATTGGATCTCCCGCCCCCTCTCCCCCACTATCACACACAAAATAAGCTATCATGGCAAAATTTTGTTTGTTTGCTGCTTTGAGAGGAAACGAAAAACAGATCATCATTATTTGTGATTATTTTGCTTTCCATTGCTATGGGAATTGCTTTTTACTGTAGTTTTACTATTAATCACCTTGATGCATTTTTCTTGTTATCTTGTGTGAAATCAAATGGTATAGAATTTGTAGACTTCATATCATTTACCTTTCCAATGGCACCTCAGCTCGTGTCAAGTTCTCAACCCACTGATCTTAATTTATTTATCTATCTTCCTTGACTGTTGAATTCAGGAAAATCTTAAAACATCTATATTTGTTTATTGGAACAGGTTGCAAAACTTTTCCAGAAAATACAGGAAATGATAGAGGAAGAAAACAATCTGGTATTTGTTTTGATTGGTGAGATTTGTGACGACATTATGTTTTTTAATATCCAGTACTGAGCTCTCTTCATTGTAGCATGTCATATTTTAGATTTGGTTATGCTGCAGATGAAGTTGAAAGCCTCGCTGCTGCTAGAAAAGCTGCTTTATCTGGTTCTGAACCTTCAGATTCTATTCGAGTACTGTACCTGTCTACTCCCAAATTAATGCCTGATTTCTTAAAGCAAGTCACATAATAATATATGTGAGTAGCATGTTTTTTTATGAGACATGGAAGTCCGATCTTTAATGCCTTCTGCTTGTCAAAATATGCCCTACAGGTTGTGAATGCTCTCCTAACACAGATGGACAAATTGAAAACATCACCAAATGTGATCATCCTGACTACATCAAATATAACTGCTGCTATTGGTGAGCCAATGACTTATCTCAATATCAACCAGTTTTTTCTAAGACTTCCATGCTAGCTTGAATTCCATATTCTACCTCTTCCAGAGAGTTTGTATTCCCTCCAATATAATCGATGGAATTCAAAAAACTCATGCATCTCTTCTGATAGGTTTAGATTTTGGACCGAGCAGGAAGAACATTGCATATATTGGTAGAATGTATTGACTTGGCAGTTATTGAGTTGCAGATATTGCATTTGTTGATCGAGCTGACATCAAAGCATATGTTGGTCCCCCAACTCTTCAAGCTCGTTATGAAATTCTAAGATCCTGTTTGCAAGAACTCCTGCGAACAGGAATAATATTAAATTTCCAGGTGTCAATTCTGTTTCAGTTTCCTCAGTATCTCTAACTCTAACATCTTTACATGGACATGTAATGGCACGTTAATCTCATTACTAATGAATGTTGCAATTTCTGTAGGACTCTGACTATCTCATGCTTCCAAATTATTCAACCTTGAGAGAGAAATTAAATGCACCAGATATTCAGGAAGCTCAGCCTGTGCTGCCCTTTTGGAAGCAATTGCTTGAAGCTGCGGAAGCATGTGAGGTGAGCAGTCAAATTTTTCAATCCCTGCTGAATCCTGTTAATGATCAAGCAATTAACCGTGTGGCTTCTTATTATCCTATGCAGGGAATGAGTGGAAGAACATTGAGAAAACTTCCATTTTTGGCACACGCAGCTCTTTCAAATCCAAACAGTTGTGATGCTAGTGAATTCTTGTGCGCAATGATAGATACAGCAAGGAGGGAGCATTCTGAGCTACCTGAATCCTGATTAATGATTTTTACTCCTGAAAAATGTATCAAATGCTAAAAAGGTACACAACTACCTTGTATTTTAATGCAACTCATGTCCCAGCATCTTCAGAATGAGTTTTCTGTCCCCGTTCAGGGACCAGTCATAACGTGAGATAATTAGTTAAATAGAGAAGTTGAAATCTTTTTTAGCCCGCCTGCCTTTCCCAGCTATTGTAGAAATAATATTGAAGAGACTTCCCTTGTAAAACAAGAAAAACTTGCTTTTGGTGGTAGCTTTTTGTGCTTTAAAATGAGTGGGTTGTATATATATATAAAAAAAACAACCACACCGCTCCACACTTCTGCTCCAAGCACCCTGCATTATGTCTCCAACATGGCCCTTCTCATGCGAGCAAGTGCATCCGCTAGGTGACTATTTGCAGGGCAAATTTATCTGCTAGTTATTGTCCCACGCAACGAACTATATCTACTGATAAGCAGGTCATCGCAGCTAAGACATTGAGTAACGAAAAGGGATGCAAGCTCGTTCCTGAAAACTTGCCAGGATAAAAATTATTAACGAAAAGGGAGAGATCATCTCTCCCCGGCTACATGAGAAGGGAGCAGTGTTTTGAAACCCGGCCCGGCCCGGCGGATTGATCCGGAGCTAGAACTTGGCCGGGTTGAAGAAAAAAAAAAGAAAAATCTGGTACGACCTAGTAAAACCCGACTATAAACTCGTTGACTTTTGTTTTTTTTGTTTTTTTTTTTATCAAAATGACGTCGTTTTGATTTTAAAAAAAATATTTGACCTAGCCAACTCGGCGATCTGATCAAGATCCGGAACCCGAGCTTTGGACTAAGCCAGCAACCAGGCCGGGTCTTAAAACTATGGAAGGGAGGGTTCATATTAATAGAAGCATGAAATAGAAGGGTTCGGCTATCTTAAACTAGGCTTCAGCTATCGTATCTAGCATGATTTGTTTCGTCTGCTCTAGCTCGAGCATATTATTTGATGCATAGACATTGAATTTTCGAAGGCTGAGATACTCTGGTGAATTTCTCCATCATTTAACACCAAGAACAAGACGTGAATTGTATTGCTTTTCCTCACAACTTGCCGTGATAAAAATGTGGGATTAGGTATTCCGACACATGGGGCTTGAACAATGCCTGATACATGAAAAAGAAATAATAATAATAAAAAAAACTCCAACGATGTTCCATGATTGTATTGCTTCATTTATACACCCTGGGAAAATAAAAGAAAAGCCAGGCAGTATTATCACCGGTCTTTGCAAAACCAAAACGTTTGATGATTTTAGGATCTTTACGTGTATGAGGGAATTTGAGTTGTCACGAGATATCTCGGCTATGTAATTATGTGAAACGGATTAAAATGAGAAAAAAAAAATCGTTATTTAGTTTTATACTAACTAGAAATTTTAACCAATTTTTCAAAGATTTTTAGTAAAAGATTAATTATGCTGAAAACAAATACCCAAAAAATCATACATAAGATAAACTTCATTATCATTTGATTTTAATAATAAAAACAATTATTACGCGTAAATACCAATATTTTATCTAAACTAAAAACTTATGTTTATTAAAAGTAAAAATTTATATGATAGTTATTTGGGATTTGGGCTTGACAAGAAAGCCTAATACTCACTTCTTTTTCTTTTATTATTGAGGGACTTGAAATAATTGTAAATGAAGACTCGAGATTTTTACTTATTTCTTTCCATTGCACAATATAAATTAATCCACTATAAATTAATTATTTCATCAAAAATATCCACAAAAAATATTCACTAATATTCCAACCAATTCAATTAATATAAACAAACATAGTCAAAAACAAAAGAAAATCATGTGCACGACTTGAATTAATTCAAAAAAACATAAAAATCAATAAATGTTTGAGAGTTGAAAATAAACAACCAAATCATAAATTATACATGAACAATATAACATGTGAATAAGAATTTTAGTCACATGGCTTTGACATACGTTACTATTAGGTTGCAACATGTAGAAGCAACACGACTAAAGAAAATAAAATAAATAAAAAATAAAACATACAAGAATTTACATGATTCACTCAATTAAACTATGTTTATTAGCAGGTATTAAGGAATTCCACTAAAAAATATAAGAATTACAACCACTCTTGTTGGAAAATAATTAGCAATTTCTCTACCAATAAAAGTAAACACCTTACACACTCTCTATTTTAACCCACTCTCTCGTGGGATTAGTGTTTGTTCTTGACTTGGTGGTGCATAAAAGACTTTGGGATATGACCTTTCTATATGGTAAGCATACCTTCCTTTCATCCTTCATTTTCAAAGTTAGGCATTGAAAGGATGCATTTCTTCAAGTCAAAATATGCAGCTGCTCCACATTGTCGCTGTACTATGGCCTCTTGATTGTAATTGTCTACTGATCCTACAAACCAAGATCTGGGGAAAGAAAGTTTTATTATAGAAAAATTGAAGTCTCGTTGAAGAGATCCTTATAATGAAGCATGAACAAGCCGAAAACAAAGAAGATTGGCATTGAATGAATTATACCATGTAGAAAAGATGTTCACCCTTTTCTAATCAACGAGACGGCTTAAGTGATAAAAAACGAGAGTCTAGTTTGAGAAAGGTGGCATTCGCCAAAGCCATCAAAAAAGATTTGCACACATCTTTTCCCTTTTTATATAAAACAATAAACATGTTTCCTCATTTTTCAGAGTAGTTTATTGCAAATAGTTTAATTCACTTTAGTTAAATATTTTCTTAGTTAATTTTGTGAATTCTTATCTAATATGTGATTAGAATGAATAAACCACAATAATTTGAAGAACTAATTAATTAATTGTTTCATACTAAACAAATGTACCCAAGCATGTATTGCCGTACCTATCAAAATCTTGCTTCATGATCTGATCAGAAAATTAGTAAATTAGAATTTGCGATGATTAATATTCAAAGTCTTAAAGAAGCCCTACTTGCCAGAACTTAGTTTTTTTTTTTTTTGACACAATAGACCAGACCAAAAACGGGAGGGTGGAGAACCAAAATTTTCAAACCCCTAGCCTAGTAAAGATCTAAAAACCTTTATATAAAGAACTTAACACCTAAAAAAAGGCCCACAGCTTTAGGGCAACATGCTTTGCCTTAAAAAAAAATCCTTCACTGTCCATCTCTTTCTTCTTTTTGCCTTTTTCCCGTGGAAACGTGCCGTGGCACTCCTGTACAAAAGAGAGAAACGTGCATGCGGGAATATAAGATTAGCTAGGGTCTCCATAGCATGCGTACACCACAATATTACACACAGCTGCCTCAACATAAAGCTTTCCCCTCTTCCATTTTAATATAAATGACCACGCTTATATTGAAATCTTCATGTTTTTTCAGCCCCTTCTCTTCTTCTTCTTCTCTCTCAAGTCTCCACCAAACTAGTAATTGCATTGTTCTTTCTTTTCCATTACCATGGTGGTAGCATCCAACTTCGCGGTGATCAAACCCTTCTTTATTTCATTCCTTCAACAGAGGCCATTTAGGCGTCCTACTCCTAACTTCCATGAGATGATGCGTAACATTACATGGCAAGCCAGAGGTCCTTCCATGCCATGAATGATTACATGCGTGGGTGCATGCATCCATGCGAGGGGAATCGAGCATTCCTGGTCCGATCGATTACTACATTTATATGAATTCTGTTCTGTAGCTGTACAATTATCAGTCCTTGTTCCTTACAGACTGCTCCTCTCTTCTTCTTCTTCTTTGGTTTTTTCCCTATTAAGCATTATTGATTTTCTTTTGAGAGTTAGGATTGTATCTGTAGTTGATTATATATCATCATAAGTGCTCTTGCGAAATTGGAAGAAGGAAAAAGCTGTTATATTAGCTTGATGATTAGTCTATGTCGATGCCAACAGTTATTATTAGGCTGTAAGTGTTGTGTGCAAGCGCTTAATATTGAATAAATAAATTTCATGTTCGACTCTCATCAATATACTCTTCTGTATTGCTTCTTCTATCTCTTTTCTTTTGCTCATATACACACACTTGTGTACTTATTCACTTCTCAAATGAGTTTATCTTTCGTGATCATCAACGAGAACATATATATATATATATATATATATATATATATATATATATATATATAGAATAGTATAGCTGTGTGACGCAACGGAAGCTATGAACTTGAGTTCAAAGTTGTAATTAACACGTCTAAACTTTAATACTAGATGCAACACAATTAAATTTGTAACACGTTTAATTATAGCTTATATCGTATTTGTTTTTATATTAAAAAAATATTTTTTTTTAAATTAATATTTTTTTGTGTTTTTAAATTATTTTGATGTATTGGTATTAAAAGTAATTTTTTAAAAAATAAAAAAATATATATTATTTTAATACATTTTCAAATAAAAAATACTTTAAAAAACAATTATTATCACACTGTCAAATTACACGTCCTATCTTGTAAACTCTAAGATAAGATGCAACACAATTAAAGTTTCAAAGGTCTATAGTTTTATTAAGCAAAAAGTCTAATAAAATCTATAGTTTTATTAAGCAAAAAGTCTAATAAAATCTGAAAAGATAAGCTTAAATATCTTAAATATCCATAATTAAATAATTAGAAAACAATCTATAAAAAAAAAAAAAAAAAAAACAAATTTAAGTGCCTAAAATATGGTCTGAAACTTCAAATGCAATTTTGATAGTGATAGTTTTCAGAGTGAAATTTAGTAAATTTAAGTAACGAATTATAAACTTAGACAAGAAAAGATGCTTGATCCAAATTTAATTTTTTTATGAGGAATTCACCTGAAAATTTAAACTATAATTATTTCAAGTTACTCTAACTAGACAGCATTTTGAACAGCATGTGTTTACTAATATGATCCATAAAATCGTAAGCTAATTATTACAAATCCTTTTTCATATAACCTAAATATACATAACGTAGAAAACATGACAGAAAGGATGGCTTCCCGATTCCGGAAGTTAACGAGCTAATTTGGGATCGACAATAAATTCCATCAACTTTTTCTTCGTTATAGTTTATTATATAATCAAATCATCATCACACCTTTTCGTTTCTCTCGTATATATTCTAAGAACTTTAAGCTAGCTTTCGTCTTTGCATATGCAAACCAGCTGGCCAGTGAGGGAAAGGGAGGTGGGATTTGATGTCTGTCATTCGAGGATTGCTGCTCTACTTTTTTTTACAAGGGGTGGGGATGAGGAGTACTTATTTCATTTTCACTTTAAGGTAGCAAAAGGAAACAGCGAGGCCCTTATTTGGGTGTTTTATTCCCTTAAAAAAATGTGTTTTCCGGCCCTAGGGCTGCCCCATACATGTAGCTTTAGGGCTAATTGCTTGCTAGTTGACGATATATACCATGATAGGTAGGGCTGACTCTCTCTAGCTTTCTTTGATCTCCACACCTCAAGCTCAAGAATTAGCCATCACTAGCTGACATTTAAACATGATGACAAGCTGTAGTAAACATTCCCTTTTCACTTTGCTTTCTTTCTTTAATCATGGAAAGATCATCTAGCTTGACCAAGGGTTGGTATTGTGCCTCCTGACCCTTTAGCAGTAAGTCATCTGTATATAAGATCTTCCATGTGAAAAGCTAAAAATTTGTTGACTGTTATCGTTTCTCTCGTTATTCCTTTTGATAACCTAATGATAGCTGTTAACTAAAGCTGAAGTCGTAGCACATGTTTCGAAGAAATATGCAGGGCTCGTCTGTCTGTGGGGAGGGAGCGCCATGGTCTGGGGCCCTAATGAACATTGACTGTGAAATTGAATTCTCTAGCACAAATTACAAATTATTGTCTTGATTTACAGGGGAGCTCATGATTTTTGTCTGAATTGTATTTGTGTGTGATGTGTCCTTTATCATCCAACTGTTGGGTGCATTGATAATACATACATGCATACAATGCTGCTCTGCTGCTATACCAAAAAGATAAACCACAGAACAAGGAATGAAGAAGAAGCCGAGAAATTAACCAGCTCTGCTGCTCTGCCAAACCCTATTTAGCTCGAGAGTCCTCTCTATAAGTTTGAGCAACAGAAACCTTCCATATGTACAATGAACACCATGAATTCGTGCAGGTGATGAATATTATGATCTGTTCATATTTCAAATGCATTGCACCGAGCTGTTAGGGAACCTGAATGCCTCTGAAAAGAAAAGTCAATGCGTGCAGAGTCATGTCATGTCGGATATAAACAACAAAAAAGGCACCCAAAGTGAAGAATCGTCAAAGATTTATAGCATATATTAAAAATTGGTAAATCCCATTGTACAAATGACAAGTAACACAACAATCTCTCAAGACTCGAAGAACTGAAGCGTGGCACGCGGCCCGAAGAACAACAAAATTAACATCCATTTTTCCTTCTCCTCTTCAGATCTTTGATTACACATTTTTTTTTAAAAAAACCGTTCTACTCCTTGCTTTGGTTTTTGTTTGTGGGTAATGGTTTTCCAGGTGTAATTCTTTGTAGATTAATTCTCTTGCCTGTATGGAAAGGTGGAAAGAGAGATTGTAGAGCTTTGATTATTAGATGGCTAAACGTCGAATCCAACCAACCATGTGAGCTTCCAGCTATCATTGTCGTGAATTGTTTTTCCTTGCCTGCAATTTGCCATTTTTTCTTTGTTTTATCCTTAGTTTTTATTCCTTGTAAGTTCCAATTTATATTTCCTTAATGCCATTAATTATGTTTTGTTTTATTTTGTGGACCGTAGATATGCTTTTTGTTAAAAATTAATATAAATTATATCATAAGACTTGATCTAACAATTTATGCTATTAGATTGATATGATTCTCTGATGTGGTATCAAAGTCTTGATAACTAAACGGTTACGAGTTCGAATCTCATAATCTTTATTTATTTGATAAAAATTAAATATAAAGTAATGTGAGTCTGTATAAGTTTCAAGCCCAAAAAACTTTTACTTGAAAGAATATATTAAAGAATAATATAAATTATATCTTGGGATCTCATCTAACATTAAACTATTGAATTGAGATGATTTGATGGACGTAACATCTTTGTTGTTTTCTTATTCATAGTATATTCTCCTTTTATCAAAAAAGAAAAAAAAGAGAAGTATTTACTTATTTGAGGTGAAGGTTATATTCTATCAAGAAAGAAAAAAAATGAAGCTTGAGATAGCAAGATGTTACTTCTAAGCAAAAGCACAAGTCTTTTGTCCTGAGGTAAATACTATATGTATTGCACCATTAGGCAATTAGTCAAGAGGACCCATTCCTACTGTCTTATGGGCAGAGTTCTTACAATCTTCCTGTGGTCAATCGATCCAAGGCTGAATATAGACATGATTGAAGACTGAATTATAGATTTTGCTCGAATTACTAGATCAATTCTATTTTTTTTATAAATAAAAATCACATTATTTTAATTAAAAATAAATAATATATTACAATCAAGTTTTTAATCAGATTAACCTATTAAATCATTTAGATTTTTTTATTTTTTTTAAATCTGACCTGATTTTAATTTTAAATTAACCAAATCTCGAATCAATTCGTCAGATCAAACTAGGTTTTAAAAGTATACCTCTAGAACACCATCATTTTTCTTGAGGGAGTTGGTTCACGCAGGCCTAAGGTTGGAAAAAAGGGCATTTCTTATTTTAGTTGTATTTATAACAACCAAAATTTTATTTTTGCTTTTTTGAATTTATTTATATGTTTTCCGACGAAAGAGTAGCTATATTTAAGCACATGTTAATTAGCTGCTAAATAGAAAATAAGCTTTCCAGGAAACTGTAAATACTAGCTTGATATGTTCATTGATGTTTTAATTTCAGAGACTAATAAAGATTTGGGTGGTTCCAATTTTCTTAGAAATATCTTGGATTACAAAAATCAAGACTTCAGTGGATTTTCTGTGTTAAAATCTTGAAATCGTTATTTAATAAAATTTATTAATTTTTTTTAATATCGGGATATGTTTTTAAAATTATTTTAAAAAATAATAATGATTGAGTAATATTTTTAATTGTTAAATAACTAAAAAATATTGTATACTAAGGATGCATCTCCTCTATTAATACTATATCTCAATTAATATGGTTTACAATTGATGATAAGAAATGATCGGTTTTGCAGTGTGTGTGTATAAAACTATAAATATATTTTAATTTTTTTTCTTAACAGTTTCTACTCTATATCTATGCTTATATGCATTTAGCCTATGCAGTTGTAGCATAAAAATTGGAGGCCCAGAGCGACGCGAGGACTTGCAGGTAGGCGCTAATTGAGGCTTTGAATTCCATTGAAGATCTGGGCCAAATCAAGGCCGTATAGGCTCAATTTTTATGAAGTCTCCCTCTGTTCGGCCTCCGGGAGAATTTAACACAAGTTGGGCTCAAGTCTGCGAGCCTGATTATCATCACCAATTGCTTTTTCAGCATGGTTGCGGATGTTGATATTGAGGTTATTCGGTATTAATATTTATTTTAAAAAAAATTATTTAAAAAACTAAAAGATACTTGAGAAAAAATAAAAAAATATAAAATAAAAGGAAAATGAGAAAGGGAGAGGGAGAGGGAGGTGGAGGACTAGCCTTATATACTGTAATAGCTAGTAATTGTTTTCTTAAGTTAAAAAAACATTTAACTCGACTCGCGGTAAAGTATGGATCACCTATTTAATTAATAAATAATACATATTGCATGTAACATTAGATATTCAAAACTATGAACAGTGAAGGATTTTTTTTTTTTAATTTCACCTATATATGAGCATTTATTTCAATTTGAAATCTTGTCCTTGAAGACTAAATTATTTTCAATCAATAAAATTTCATTTTATTTTTGCTAAGTGAACCACTAACCAAGCTCGAGATTTTTTCTTGACATTGTGAGAACTCAACACCAAGCCAAGCAAAATAAACTATCAAGTACATGAGGTCTTGGCCTAGTGGCTGAAGGGACTTATTTTCTTCCTCTGCATTCTGGGTTCAAACCTTACCGTGCACGTCTGTCACCCCCGCGGTGCCTTACATGTTTACTGGGTTTGCAGGATGTTCAGTGAGCCGTGAAATTAGTCGTGGTGCGCGCAAGCTGGCTCGAACACCCACATAAATAAAAAAAATTATAAAAATAAACCATCAAGCTCGATGTCACATCAACTTAATATGAAAATGATCAAATCAAGAAAAAAGTTAAATAGTGGAAACAAAATGAGTTACTATTACAATTCATAGTGTGTTTGAATATGGTGTTATTATAAAAACATCAACTCTTTTAGTTTTTTTTTTAATGATTATAAATATGTTTTAATTATTTATATATTATAAAAAATTAAAAATAATCTAATGACACCTTCGCCCTTCATACCCAAAAATACTGAATTGGCTATTGGAAGCATTAAAATCTTTTCACAAGGTATATTAATCGGTATCAAATTTATCAGAGATAAATAATTCTTTTTCCATTGCGAAACGACCAAAATGCATTTAAAAAGAAAAACCATCATCCAAGACTTATTTCCATGCAAGATTTTTTGGTTGATTCTTGTAACATGGAACTCAATAAACTTTCTGGTATTTCTCAATATGAAAAAAATTAAAATGTCCCGTTGAAAGCGAGTTATTCTAGCAATGCTACCGGTTTCAATTTAATTTAAATCACTAATATAATTTAAATATTTAAATCATTAAAAATACATTGAAATAATTTTTTTTAAAAAAAAAAATTATTTTAAACATCAATATATTAAAACGATTTAAAAATATTTAATAAATAAATTTAAATAAAAACAAAAAAAATTTATAAAATATAATTTACACGGGCGTTACTCAACAGTGCCTAGAATGAATGGGAAGATCTCAAATCCAAAATAAAATATCCATATGGACAGGAAGATGCTACCTAATTAAGATCTAGCTCACACGAGCACAAGCCTTTTCTTTTCTTTTCTTTTCTTAACGTTAATGGCTAGCTCAAGTTTGGGGCTGGTTGGCGATCAACTCACGTGCTAAAAGAAACCCTTCATGTGCTTCAGCCTGCTTGATATTATTATAATAGTTATTTTTAAAAATAAAATTTATTTTTTAACTATTTAAAAATAAAAAAATAATATACAACGTCCCATTACCACCATAAGCTTTTTGATAATTTGTTGTGTAGCCTCTTTTTTCTCTGGCCATAATGCACCGTCTCCTGGTCATATTCCATGCACTAGTCGCTTTGCTTTGTCACACAAGCATCCTTGAAATTAAAGCAACGTTTTGTCCGACGTGTAGGGCTCATGCCTATGTCTTTGTTAGGTTGTCTTCTTCACTGACTTTTTTTTATAATTTCTTGTTTAATATTTCAGATTCAATTACCTAGGCAGTACTAGCCTGTCTCGCTTGCCCGTTTTGATAAAAATATTAAAATTAATATGCCATAATAATAATTATTAAGAGGATCACTAGAGGCGGCCGGTGATTTAATTGTTAATTGTCAAGCAACCAATACTATGATGACTCGTGGGCTTGAAAATGAATGCCTTTTGTTTGATGGATGACGATGGGGAGTTGAAAAGGGAGGTCGTGATATTATTCCCATTGTTCTTTTAGGGTTTTTTTTTTTTTTTTTTTTTTTTTTTTTTTTTTTTTTTCTTCTAGTGGAAATCCGACGAGGCAACTGGCAGAAACAATTCTAAAGTTGCTGGCTTGTACGTGTTTTCAACGTTGGAAATTGATTGAGGTTGAAAACTTGGAATATTTATTTTCTTGATAATATGTGTTTTTTAATCGGTTTATATAATTTATATCAAAGAAGATTGATAAATAACCCTAAATATTGATTTCAAAATTAAAATCCAAGAAATTAAAACCCAAAATTTCTATCTAAACTAATGGATGTAGTTCGATTAGCCATAAGTGATAGTTTGATTCTTTGTCGATACAATAAATAAAAGAAAAAAATATAATTTGTTTTTTCATCTTAAAAAAAATAAAAAAATTTAACAATGACATATTCACTAAACAAATAAATAAACTTAACATAAAAATAATAATAATAATAGTAACGTAATTTCAGGCATTTACTATTATACCCACAATGATTAGTCTTATTATTATTATTATTATTATTATTATTATTATTATTATTATTATTATTCATAATGAAAAGAAGTATTTATCTATTATTATTAGTATTTATCATAAATTAGAAGAATTTGCATTTAATTTTAATTTTTAAAAACATGTAAAAAATGATAATAAATCTCGTTGTTAATTTTTTAATAATTATTAAATATTAGAATTTAAAAAATAAAATATAGATGTTTATTATTTATTATTATTTTATTGTTTATATTTTATTCAAATTTTAAAAGTAAGAACTAAGATTAAGATTTAAAGTAAGAGGAAGAGGAAAAGTAAATTCTATTTACTTTATTTATGAATTGTAGGATTTTCTCTCCATGCATACTTTAATGGATATGCTCTTTTTTGTCAAATCAAGACAGCAAATAGATGGCTTCAGCTGGCTTCTAGAAAATCTTGTGTCTTTTGCCATCATAAAAAAATCAAATATACATTCCCCACCTTCATCCTCCCATCAAGAATGCGAAAAATTGCTTCTATCTTAAGCAAACAAATTTATTTTTATTTTTATATTTTTAATGATTAATTTTTCTCTTTATGGTACTACAAATTGATAGAAGTACTTTTTTAATACAATATAGGACACCTGGATTAAATAGTAAGTACATTCTCTAGGAAACATAAGACTTTAAGTGGAAAATATATTTTTAATGGATGAGGTTTAAGTTTTTAAAAATGATATATTATTCTGTTTTTTTTGTGTTTTAAAAGTATTTTAAAAAAAAATAAAATTTTTTAATTTCTTTTGCTTCAATTTAATATTTTTTTGGTGTTTTCAGATTATTTTAATGTGATGATATAAAAAAATAATTTTTTAAAAATAAAAAAAGCATCATTTTGATGCATTTCTGAGTAAAAAACATTTTAAAAAGTAATCGCAACAACACTTCCAAACATTAGTTGTAATAATTTTTGTTTTTATATGTTCTGCATTTCAAAAGTGTTTTTAAAAAAATTTAAATTTTTTTTATTTTTTTATTTACTTGAAATTAATATGTGTTTTCAAATCATTTTAATATGCTGATTTCAAAAATAATTTTTAAAAAATAAAAATATATATTATTTTGATGCATTTTAGCACGATTTTTTTTTTGAAAAGCAACTTCACCACACTCCCAAACATGCTATAAAAAAAGATATTAATTTAATATTTTCTTTAAGTTAAATTTATTTTTGAAATATATCCAAATGCAAATGCAGTTTGAATTAAAATGTAAATCTTCAATTTATTGAATTTGATTTTCATGTAGGTGAGTTTGAGATTGTCAAATATTGCATATTGTCCTATATTGAATATGGGTTTCAAAAGTAGCATTTTATAATTTAAAGGGAAAAAATAACGAGTGCTCTTGTGATATCCATTAAGTATTATTTAAGTGTATTTATTAAACTTTATTCGTTATTAAATTGAGTTAAAAATAAAAATAAATAATATTAATTGAATACATTAAATAAGTGTTATTTTATATGACAATATATTTAAGGGTTTGAAATAAATTAAATTAAAAAAAATACAATAATTAAGTAGAAGTATTAAATCACTATGAACAACTGCACTAAAAGCATTCAGACCCTATAAAGCTACATCTGAAAAAAGAAAAAAGTAAGTCGTGAAAAAAAAAACTATTTAATTATTTTTAATACTATAACAATTAATTAATTAGTTTTGCTAAACTAGACGAAATTTTAATTGACTCTGGATAGTGGATATGATGTGAACCCTTACCAATCAGAGAAAAAAAACGAAAGAAAGAGAAGCCATCCAAGCTGGCAAAATTATTAGCTCCATTTTTATATATCAAAAGGAAAAAATAAATTAGAATTTAATCAACTCCCACGTGTCAACCATCCATGAAGTTAGCTTTCGGTGTGCCAACAGGAGCTTTTCACAATGTCAGAAGGTAATATATCAAGTGACAGTGAGTCAAGCAAAGGAAGACCACACCCCTCCTACTCCTAGACCACAACGTTGCTACACTCATAAACACTGACTACTCACCGGAATCTGACGTGTCTTGCCTGGAAAAGCTTGCGCCATCATGGATGTTGACTTCTGGACCTCTAGAGTTCTCTCTTCCAAGAACTTATCTGCTGTCCAAGCTGCTAGTCGCAATTCTGGTACTTGATTGTACTATTACTTACTTTAGTTACACACTTGTATTGTTAGAACAAATGCTTTCCACTCTTTGTTGTTTTTTTTAATCTTTGAAGTAAGTTGCTTTTTCGAGAGATTTATAATCTGGGTTGAGTTAATTTCTGTCTAGTTGGTGCTGTGTCTGAGTGGCTGTTCTTCTTGAACATTTACTTCTAAATTGAGCGCGTGCTTTTTTCTTTCCTGATGAGTGTTCTCTGTTTTGATTATCTTTTCATTTCAGGAGAAGGGTTTAGAAAATTAGAGGTTTATTTTCTTTATTTTTTGTTTTTTGGAGGACATATATTACTTGAATTATACTAATTGCTAAGAAGTGTTAAGCAAGAAGTCTCTCTCTAAATATATGACACAGACTAATTGGTGAAGAACTAGATGTTTTTTGGTCATAGCCTAGCTATTTTGGATAGAGATTTTTAATGAGATATTATTGGATGCTCTATGTTTGTGATAAGTACCGAGGAAATTTAGTAAAAGGATGTAACTTAGGAAAGTAGACAAAAGGAGCTCACATAAGATTTTAGTGGGTAGCTTTGAATATCATGGGAGAAGATGAAAATTACATTGAACGGAATCAGTAATCAAAGTGGCCAACCAAATATGACAAACTACACTTGAGGATAGAGAAGATCCTGTAAAGAGTGGAATCCAGGTGATGAAGTGCTAAATGCAATTGATTTGGATGTGTCGAAGCTTCAAAAGGCTTACGATGAACTTATGGCAATGAGAATTCAGTTATCAAAGAGAAAAAGTCTGAAACTTTCAAAGGAAAGGTGGGATCTTTCAAGAACAAAATTGAACATTTTGCCAAATCATTTGGCTTTTCAACATTAAAAGATGAGGAAAGTAAGAAGAAACCTGTGGCAAATACCCCGCATTTTCACAGTGAGTGTGGATACTGGGATGAATGTGTTGGTGAGGAATTAAATGGTTTTGATAATTGCAAGAGACTGGGTTTTGTAATCGATGGAGCTCTTAGTTAGTTCTGAAAAGCATTGGTTTTGGAGTAGGTGTGGCAGATGCTGGTAGAAGGACTGATAGTTCAATGAATTGGTTGATAAGTTGTTTCTTTTAAGGAAGATGTGAATTTTCTTCAGGCATTCAATGCCTTGAAAAGCTTCTTCTCAAACACGAGTTGGATATTGCTTAAGTAGCTGGTTGTTTGACATCGGAAGATTAGAGAAAAGAGTTCTAATTGTAGTTTAAAGTATAGTAGTTAAATTGTTAAATGATGTTTGGACTCTTAGAAATTGGCTTGGATAGGATGAATCATTGTTTATGCACAGACAAAAATACATATTTGAAGTTACGCTGCTGTTATACATATGATGATCTGTGTTTGATGATCTGATGGTTTGTATTAAGCCATTATTCTTTATCATTTTCTCTGTTTTTCTTCATCCCTGTTCTATTGTTTTTAATCGCTGAATCGGTAGTTTGTGTTACTGACTCTCGGCTATTTCACTTGCTTTTATAAAATGGCGCACTGTTTTATGCCTGCACTGGTTTGTGATTTTCCAAGTTTGTTGACCATGTCATTCGTATAATAGTACACTCACTGACTTCGCGCTTGGTTATGCATCAACAGACAATCATTTGGCAATGGATGATTCAGATGGAGATGACAATTCAAGAGCTTACTTTCCATGCCCCTTCTGCTATGTGGAGATTGAAGTTCATCTGTTCTGTGGCCATCTGCTGGACGAACACTGCTTTGATTTAAAAAATGCAGTATGTGATTGTCTTTGATTGATACTAATATATATTATTTGTATGTTTGACCTGTGTCCATCTACCTCCCTCATGTTGTTCATCTTGATTTGCTAATGAAGATAAATTAGAACCATCATTATAATTGGACATCTGGAAGTGCTGCATGTGATATTTATTATTATTCAGTTGAAATTTTGAATTCGATGGCTTCATCTGTTTCAGGTCTGTCCTCTTTGCGCAGCAAATCTAGGGAAAGATGCAATTGGACATTTCATAGTGCAGCATGCAAGTTCGTTGAAGGTATTGTTCACCTGTTTTGGACCTTCACGTGAAAAAGCACAGGTCAACTAAGCTTTAGTCAGTTGGGTTTGGCTACATAACTCCTGGCTAAACTAATGTATCTTCATAGCATAAATCAAATAATATATTAAGCACTTTTTTATGCTTTGAATTCACCTGAAAGCATATATCTTTGTCCTTCGCAGCACAGAAGAAAACATAAAAAATCTGGCCTTTGGACTGGTAGTTCAGCTATGCTTGGCAAGGATCTGAGCTCATTTCTTGGATCTTCAACCAATAGTAGGGCTAACACACATGAATCTGCTCCCGATCCACTCCTTTCACCATTTTTGGGCAATCTATCTCTTTCAGACCCTAGACAAAGCCAGCATGATGAACCTTCCAACATAAGTGCCTCTCATTCAAAAAGGTATAGTCCTTTCAAGGCATCATAGTGTTTTTTTCTTCTTTTTTAATCTGTGCCTTCAACGTTGAGTAAATTTTATTTTGAATAGAACCACAGTCTAAAACCTGAAACTTTAAGCAGCCAATAACCAATGTCACATAAACCAAAGATTTGTAGTTTCCATGACTAGCCATTATGGATCACATTCAAATGAAGTTGGCACTAATATCTGCCTACGGATAAATAATGTCTGAGAAGGCCAGGCCATGGGAAATCACTATTTTCATTTCTTTCTGCAGCTCTGGGATGTCTTCACTTGATAGAGGAAGTCAGGTGGACTATGAAGAACAGAGACAGAAATCAACATTTGTACAACAGTTGATTGCATCGACGATCTTCTAGAGCTTTGCTACCAGTGATGCTGTATCAAGGGACACAAGTTCTTAGTGCTGGTGCATGATCTTAGGGTGCCGCGTAGTTTCCACATGACAAGTGCTAGAAAGTCTACGATCAAGTGCATAATGCATCATATATTTTGAGTGTATATAGGCAGCCTCTTTAGAAAAGCTGCGTGCATTCTGTCATGACCAATTACAGAGAACTCTTCTAGTCTTAATAATACTAAGCTAATTCTTCCCTTTATAGTACAAGAACACGAGTTTAAGTTGTTAATAATAGTGTTTACTTCTGAGGCACAAAAATTTATTTAGTTGCCTTCTGAATTTCCTGGATTTTATTTCTCTTGTCGGAATCAAGACACAAAACACCATTTATTGGACTAATTTAAACAGCATATTAATGTTTTTTTATAAAAACTAAAAGTGTTCGTTTTTTCATCATGTATCAAGACACAAGTCAATGCTCTTCTCAAACAAAATCAACAAACTTCTTGTTAGTAATATGATTTATTGGCTATTATTATATTGACGAGGTAAATTAGTTTTTTTATATTTTTTTTCCAACACAATAAAATTATTAAATTACTTTTAAAAGCAAAAACCTATTAAATTAGCCTCTAGGAGCTTTTTAATTTATTTTTAAGCATAGTGAAATTATTGAATTACTCTTAAAATAAATAAAAACTATTAAGCTAGCATCTGAGAATTTTTTTAGTATTTTCCATATATATATATATATATATATATATATATATATATATATATGATGATAAAGATAATTTTATATTTTAATAAATATAAATAGAAAGTGGATGACATGTACGAGACACTTTCACTATTCGAGCGGTGTTGGAATTGTTTCGATAACCCCGTGATTCTTGTGTTGCGTGTGTATCAAAAGAATATCCAGTTTGACTTTGACAATTTTTTTTTTTCTTTTCTATTCTTTTAATTTTAACACATAACCCTTAAATTTTTCAATATAACCATTAAATTTGTTTTTCTTTTAAATTTGATTTTTATTTTTTTAATTACTATTTGTTTTATATTTTTATAATATAGACAAACATTCTTTTTTATTTTATTATTATTAATCATTGTTATTTTTATTGTTATTGGTTTTTTTTATATATATAAATATATTATTAAATTAATTAAATTAATTAAATTCATTTAAATCAATAACTCGAGTCTTAACTCATTTAAAAATACTTTAATCATCCAAACACTTTTTTATATTAAAACAATTTAACCTAAAACCACATGTCACCTAGCTAGTATTAGTATTGCAATAAATTATCACCACCATTCTCTTCTCCCTTTAATTGCTCGTATGAACAGCTTGGTATCTCAGCTGGGGTTTGCGTCCTTAGTCTTGCAGGTTTGTACTCCATACAATGTTCTTGAAGTTGCTTATCATATAATACGACCTTTGTTATAATTCAAACACCATTTATTAAGCTTAACCTCGATCTTGAGTCTACTAAAGAGGGTGATTTGAAGAATTTTAGCGACAAATTTGTGAGAACAAATTGTTCTGCAGATTGTATATTAGACCTGTAAAAATTAATCCCACCCAGAGTGAGAGGATGGTATGACTATTTTTCATAGCAAATGGATTTGCCATAGTGCATAGAGCTTTGCTCCAACCCCTCTTATATATATATATATAAAGGATATTTTCTTCAATTTTGCTTTAATAAAAATTTTAAAAAATATTAGCTCCTAAAACTATTAAAAAATCATCTCAACTCAATAGTTTAAACATTTATGTAAAATCTCAAGATATAATTTACATTATTTTTTAATAAAAAAAATTGAAATTTCTTAGATTCTATTGAGAATAATATGGGTACATTAATTATATATAAAAAAACAAATATAATGGATATTTCTCCAATCTTTCTTTATATCCTAAGGTCGAATTTGGAATGGCATAGAGGACTGTGAAGATGAGACTGTAAAAACAAAACGCTGAAAATAAAACTAATCTGTGCTTGGTATATTTGGATAAAACATAAATTTTTATTTGTCTTTATTTATATATGTATTTGTAATTAGGGTTTATGCTCTCTCGTTTTTTATTATTCTTTTTTTTTTTTATGAAATTTTTGTGATTTCATTTTCTTTTAATTAGTATACATTATATACATTTAGGGTCTTATTTGAGAGTTTATATTAATTTTTTTTTATTTTTTGCAAAAAATAATTTTTAATATTTTTATTTCAAAGATTAATTATTTCTTGGACCACAAAAAATGATAAAATTCAATTACTGAAAATCATGTAAACATAAAAGAAATAATAATAAAATAGTTTTTCAGCCCCTAACACAGATGGGTCGGAGACAAAGCCCAGCTCGAACCAATTTCCATTGGACGGACCAAGCCCATTTATTAACGTAAATGACCAGAAGAGTTTGGCTGCGAAGATAAAACCCTAGCTGCTCCGTGAAGTCGAACCATCTTCTCGCCACATAGAAGGGAAACAGCAGCAGTTGCAGTCATGGGTAAACCCCTAGATCTTGATCATCTCCTTGAGATGTTGCTTAATGTTTTTCTTCATCTGATCCCTTCATAACATTGGGTCTGACTTGCAGGTAAAGTGCATGGTTCTCTAGCTCGTGCTGGTAAGGTGAGAGGCCAAACTCCCAAAGTGGCAAAGCAGGACAAGAAAAAGAAGCCCCGTGGCCGTGCCCACAAGAGGATGCAATACAATCGCCGTTTCGTCACAGCAGGTGATCTCTCTTTCCCATTTATTCATTTAACTGCAGGTTCTTGTTCCGGTAGCAGAACCAAGAAATAATGAATTTATTATAATTACAGTTGTGGGATTTGGCAAGAAGAGAGGGCCCAACTCCTCTGAGAAGTAAATCTTGAGAGAATGAGAAGATGAAGAAACATTGCTGTTTTTCCTTTCTAATTATGACAATGTTACTACAGCTTGCTTTTAGTAGTTGATATTAACTGTCAGACTATTTGGAGCATCTGTCCTTTTTGTTAATTATAGATGATTTGATCTTCTTTTCATTAAAAATGTTGCTTCAGAATTTTGTTGTGGGGTTTGCTTAGTTTGTTGACGTGATGTGGTGTTTGTTTGTTTTCTGTTCTTGAAAAATGATTTAGAATTAAGAATTAATGATGATGGTCTGCTTGGTTAGTGTGGGAAACCAATGGATTTTGATGAAATAATGTGGAAATAGGCAATCTTTGCGCATTTTGATTATCTTTTGCACTTTATAGAATGCAATGGGTTATTTGAATAGGTAGACTTGGAGAGAAATGGTGAGATTATGAGAAGATGCCTCAATGAGGGATCGTCCCTATTCTCTTGTGGTTCTAGTTTTCTTCTTTATATTGTTGTATCTCTTATCAGCTCTATCTTCTGCATACCATTGAATCTTGCTGAGAAAAATGAATGTAATTGATGGTTCTTGCTACTGGAAGTACTGTTTCCAAAGCTTTTGGTTCTGTTTTCCGTCCTGCATGCCCTTATTCTTTGCAGAAAATGGCATTCGCCGGGAATCCTTGAAAGAATATTACCAATAAGCTTATAAGCATGCCATTACATTTCCTGACGAAAGGGTTTATCAGGGAGAGAATCTTTCTTCTTTTTCTTTTTTGACATAAGCATGGATCTGCCTTGAATCTTGATATTAGCTAGCTGATGTCTGATTTGTGTAAGAAATCGAGGCATAATCAGTTATTTCACACCTTTTTTTTTTCTCCTTAGCGTTAGTACATTGCCTTGGGAAGATGAGGCGCGTAAACTTTATATTTGTTATATTCTCTGCTTCAAACGCTATTGATTCGATACGAAGTTAAGCTAGCTGTAAAAGCTCTCCAATATCAAAAGCCATTTAGCTGGAAAATGCTTTCTTAGAAAGTAAATTATTTTGTGATATATAACAGTTTCGAGAAAAATAAATGACAAAATATTTTTCAGTATTTGATTATATTTTTTAGTATTTGATTATGTTATAGAAAATAAGCTGAAAAATAATTAATATTTTTTTAAAATTTATTAATATAATAATTAAAAATTGAATGAGAATGAAATTAAAAAAAAAATTAATTTTATAAATAATTTTAAATAAAATAAATAACAATTAAAATAATAGATATCAAATCTAATAAATAAAAAATTTGAAAGACAGTGAAATTAAAATAATTATAATTATAATTTTATAAATTATTTAAAATAAAATAAGTAATAATTAAAAGAATAAGAATCAAATTTAATAGATAAAAAATTTCAATTACAAGAATAAAAGAAAAAATAAATGATAATCATAAAAATCAAAATCAAAATTAATATAAAAATTAAATTTTAATGAGTGAAATTGAAAAAAAAAATTCAAAATAAAATATATAGCAATCAAAAGTTTGGGAACTAAATTTGTTATAATTAGCAAATAATATGATATTTTTAAAATTTTTCACAGTTTTTAAAAAGTATTTTTTATTCAAAATAAAAAAGAAAATATTTTCTTGAAAACTAAGCCAATTTTTTTTTAATGAAAAGTGTTTTTTCGTTAATTTTTTTTAATAACAAACAAACACATGAAAGTTTAGAAAATAATTTTTAAGAAACTACTTTTCATCAAATAAATAAGGCCTTAAAAGAGCTAGATTATTGATATAGTTTTTATAATATTAATACTTTTGGTTAAGTTAAGAAAAGTTGTGGAGATGAAAGAAAAAATATTTAAATAATTTATTTGAATGCATTTGATTTATTTGATGGATATGTTGGAATAGCTTTTTTTTTTTTTTTTTCCCAGAAAAGTCATTTTAGCCTTTTATTCTGCTATCCTTTTGAACTGCAAAATCAGGGAAGAAAGCTAAAAAACTAGTTTTTTTCTTTTATTTCTTTCGGCTCCTCATTTCGCTCTCTCAAGATGCCCTAAGAGAAGATATCAGGCACGGCGCAGCCAGAAAGCATCAAGGTAGACTAACTTCTGATCCACCATATTATAGATGCAATGATATCAATGCTTCCCTTCCAGATTTGCTTGCTTGGTGTAAAGTAAAATGCAAGCAAAATGGTGCTTCCGGGTATCAAGATCTCAGCATGTTGCAACATGTTTCAAAGTTAACTGAGGAATGCCTAAATTTGTTTTTTAATCTGGAGCTCAAGGTAGCTGGAAGCCCATAGCTCAAATCTGGATCTCAGCATGATAAAACCATCGCTAGCTATCGTTTTCCTGAAGATTGCTAACATGGAAGAGTTACCCGCCAGAAAGAATCACTTGACAGCTCTGTTCTGGTAAGCTGAATAGAAGTATCTTGGACGTGAGAAATGCCACGATAAAAAAGAAACAATCTTCTAGATTTTATAGTGTTGCACCCCAAACTTTATTCACTAAAAAGATAAAACACAAAAGAACCAACAAAAAAATTTAAGGCACAAATGGCAAAACAGTGCTTCAATCCACACCCTTCATAGCATTAAATAGCTTAACGAGTTTGATGAGAAAAAGCGAACGCCATCACCCCAACAACAAATTGTGAACCAGAAAGACTTTAGCGTAATTCAATCAACTGAGACATATGTACAAGTATATAAATCCGTGGAGTTGTGGTGAAGTAAGAATTTTTACAAAAATACATGACTTGCTAGACCTTGCCGCCTCCCTGCAGCTCAATTAAGAGATTAATGTAAGATATTGTGCTGCAAGTCTGTTTCGTGCACGTGGAGTTGATCATCACCTATATTTTCATTCTGTGATTCTGCTCCATCGTCTCTCATGACTCGATATCACAGGCATTGCCTTTCAAGGTATGTCAAGCAGCAGGTCTTCTGTAATAAAGATCTGAGCACTCAGTGATGTTTTGATCCATTCGACTGGAAGGAAACCTTTTAGAGTATGTTTAATTACCAATTCACCATCCATTGTCAAGCTGAAGATGTGCAATGGAATACACTTCAAATTCTATAGAGTAGCCCATATCTCTAACAAAACACGCACTGAATCACGGCATTTCATGAACAGGTATTTTCAGTTTACATATATTTAAAACATCCTGACGAATTTCTGGAGACACTTCATTCAGAAGATCTAATATGGCTGCTTTGTGCTTCCTCTTTTGTTCCTCTAGCTCTTGTTGCTGCATTACCAGAAGTTTATCTAGTTTCTCAGCAATGATCTTGACAGATGTCTTGTTTCTGTTACCATATTGCAAATCATCGGATATGTTACTTCCATGTTTTGCACTGTTATCATCATCATCGGACATGCTCTCACCCTCCAACTGTCCATTTGACCGAGCAACATTTGGACAACTTAGAGGAGGCTCATGACAAGACAAGTTTGAACGTCCAAGCTTGCTTGGAGAGTTTCCATCAACATCCTTGGGTGAGTCGGACCAATACTTACGACCTGAAGGCAATCTTTCCAATACAAGACTGCCAGGAGAGGGAATGGATTCATTTGACAAAGGTGAACTGTCATCCTTAGTTTCAAAAGGAGGTTCTGAGTCCTCTGCAACTAAATTTTCTGGTGAAACATTGGGGGAAGCCCAACCAGGAATATGGGACCGAATTTCTGAATCAATCATAGCAGCAATTGTTGAAACATCTTGATCAGTCAGATCCAATTCCTCCACCATTTCGCTAGCAACTGCAATTGCTGTATCTACCTCAACATCAAATGGGAAGTGGATATTGCGGATATGACCTGGAGGCATGAAGACAACATTCAATTAGAATCATTTGTGGATACTGATAGACAAGACCTCTAATGTGTGTGAGTGTGTGTGTGTGGAGAGAGAGAGAGAGAGAGAACCTGTGGAATCAGCTATCCTTAGTTTCAAAAATATTGTATCAATGTCTTTCCTCTGACCTTGCACAGTGAAATCTCTGCTTGGTTCAGCAGAAGAATCCTTAGCAATTTCATTAACATCAATCTGATCAGAACTACCACCTGCACTTCGAGCAAGGTGTCAGAGCCAAAACCACTAATGATGTGGTTGTCTTACAAACAAGTGAGGGGAAAATTTGCAAGGAATCATGTTACTCTAATTTGGTTGATAATGTGGGAGAAAAAAAAGAAACAAAGTTGAGGGAAGCTTTGTTCTAGTTATGAATTGTGTGTTTTCTGCCAAATTGTTGAGGATTTAAGCACTTAAATATTTTTCTCATTGTTTGTCATAGATATACAAAAAGAAAAGGATTCTATTCCTTTTTCTCTCATTTTTCCTATCCATGATTATTTTTTACCAAGCAGAGTGTAAAAGCATTTGAACACCAAAGAATTTGAAAGCTATTTGAGTTTACCTGAAGAATGGGCTTTAAGTTGTAAAGAGTGACCAACACTTTCATTTTCCTCATCTGATTGAAGAAAGGGATCCATCAAAAGTTCCTTTGCCGGCAATCGATCAGAGACCTTTGCAATACATTTTTCTATAAATGCTTTCACGGCAGGATCTTTCACCTTCGCTAATGATGCTGGTTTAATTCCCTTTCAAGAAAAAGAAAAACCACGATGACAACTTAGAAACATAAAGTAAAACACAAAGAAAAATATCATAATATGCTGGGAGCTACTGGCTGTGCATGAATTGGGATGTTAGCAGGGTGGCTGGACAAGCTTTGATTCAGAAAAGACTCAGCAAGGAGAGGTGACATTAATCAATGCATGGAGGCCTAAAAGCCCCAGTGTCTGATCTAATCTGATAACAAAAGCACGGGAACATAACAAGCGGATTAGCTACCCTTTCTCCATTCATCAAAACCCTATATAGCAGAAATTGTTCTAATGTCATTGAAAACCAGGTTGCTGTTATTAGAGGTATGCTCTGCAGAAAAGTATGCTCTGCAGAAAAGTATGCAAGCTTCTACTCTACAAATTCCAACTGTCCTACTGAAGACATCTGAGGTAATGTCAGCATATGTTAGGGAGGAACACAAAATATGCATGACAACACCATATTCAAGTATATCGGGGTTCAATGATATCTACGATAATAAGTCATGTAGTAACTATAGAAATGAAAAGCAATCACGTCCTAGAAAGATGAACATCATGTTAGTGTCACACTCTTTCACCAATAAGTGAATTGATGCTCATATCATAAACTATCATGGGAACAATAAAGTCTCTTGAGAAGACTCCACAAGATTAATCCAGGGTTTTCACTTTACAACATACATATAAAATCAAGATTGAACAAAATCTGATGTGCAATGAATCATATAGCCAGGACTGGAAGGAGAAAGAGAAGAGAGATTAAACCAGGTAACAGTGACAACTTTCTGCAAGAATAAAGAAAATCAATTTCCAATAGTCTGACAAACTGAACTACCAGGACTGCACAGCGTTTAAAAGTTAAAGATGCAGCAACATATTAAACTACAAAGGCAGAACTGCATTGAAATTTGTCTTTTTTCTTTTGTTCTTTTGAATGGTGTTGAAAATAGTCTACTCCATGACATAAGATAAATAGCAAGAATATAAATTGCAGAAGTAGTTTGTTCAATAAATTTAAATTTGGGCAAGGATTCCAAATCCCTTACTGATGTCACTTTCTTATATATTTGAGCAGCATTGGTGCATTCCACATAAGGATATTCAACAGTCGCCAACTCTAGCAAGCACATGCCAAAGGCATAAATGTCAACAAGCTCATTATACTCCTCCTCATAAAGCTCTGGTGCCATAAACTCTGGTGTACCTAATTCCACACTAACAATTTTGTTATCATTGCCAGCAGATAACAAAAACCTCCAGAACACCTTCCATGTCAAAAAAGAAAATAAAAATAAAAAACATGAAAATCACAAGAAAGTAGTCCTCACCAATAACACTATGAGCTGACCGAGCTTGCTGAAGAATGGCAGCCAAACCCAAGTCACCAATTTTCACTTCACCTTGGTTTCCATTAACAAAGATGTTGTCACATTTTAAATCTCTGTGGATAACTGGTGGATCATGACTATGAAGATACAAAAGTCCCTCTAAGATCTGCCTAGACCATTTCTTCAATGCTCTTAGACCTACATGCTTATGCTTCTGGCGATACCTACAACGCAAGTAAATGAGCTCCTCAAGTCAACCAAGAGCACAATCAAACTAAGATCCAAAAACAAGAAATTTGTAATTAGTAGAATTCATAGACTTACTGCCGCAATGTCCCAGAAGTGAAAATCTCAGTGATGAAGTTGATATTCTCATTTTTGGCATCGATCCACGAATTGTAAAACTTGATAATGTTTTTATGCTTCAAAGCATTAAGCAAGTGAACTTCAGAATATAAACGCTCCAAATCCACCGAATTACGTAACAGATCTGCCACTTTAACTTGATTCCAAGCTACTTCTATTCCTTCAAATTCATCAAATGCTCTATATCTAAACCCCCATGATTCAATCAAGGACAAAACCATATAGAATTACACACTCATTAGTCCTTACTTGCATCTCACTCACTCACTCACTCACTCACTCACACACACAAACACAAAAGAAACAGTACATACAGTAACTTCCATTGTAAAGTGACAAAATTGTACAAAAAAGAAAAGGATACACTTTCTTGAAAGCACCCCTGCCTAATACCTCTTTATACTGCAAGAAAGACAAAGAAGAAGAAAAATAAACGAACCCCATTAACAACAAAGCAACTCATAAAATCACCATAACATTGACCTGAGAAAGAGACAGGGCAAACAATATCATATATTTCCAATATGGGCTAATTCAACTTTGATCGACAAAAACAAAGGGCAGAAACTTAAATGGAAAATTTCAAATTACATGAATTAAAAAAAAGGAGCACAACACATACCCGACCATAACGACCAGTGGGATCAATCTCTACGAACTCAGCATCACAATCATCCGGGTCTGGCTCGGACGAGGATTCCTGTGGCATCTTCAGTTTCTCAAAGAAAAAAAAGCTTTTTGTTAAATCTTTATGTGTTCATAGATGAATCAAAATTAAAAAGAATAGTGTTGTTATTGTTGGAGAAGTGACACAAATAGAAAGGGAAGAAGTGGGAAATAGAACGGTAGAGGCTATAGAGAGAAGAAAAGCGTTGCAGACTTGCAGGAAGGAAGGAGAGTTGAGTTGCTATTATTCTTAGGAACAAAAAAAATATTCTTTTTATTCCTTTTCTTAGTGAATGAAAAAGAGAAAAAAAAAAAAAAAAATTCAATCAGCGAAGCTTCTAAATTTATGTTGCAAGGTTGTTAAAAAGAAAAAAAAAAGGGTTTCAAAAGGTATGATTTGGGGTTACATGGGAACAGAGGTGGCAGAGACCTCAGATCTTGCCACATAAGATGGGGCACTGCACGTGCTGTTGGGTGTTTACATATGTAAGTCAAGATCTCAAAATTTTCTTCCTTTTCTTTTTCTTTCAGCAGATAGGCAACTTCAAGAGTTTCTGCGTTTAATCTGATTCTTTTTTGTTTAAATTTAAAACTGAATTATGTGTCAGTAACATAGTTGATTTGATTAATCTAAAATAGAAAAAATTTAAAAATAAAATTTTAAAAAAATTATGAAATTGATATAAAAAAAAAATTTATATCAAACTTATTACCCATCTTAAATTTAAAATTAAACCATGTTATTTATTTTGATGCAATTTAGTTAATTTGACAACAACAAATGCCATCTAGAAAATTATTAGAAAAAAGTTAGGAAAGAAATTGATAAAAGAAAAATAAAAAAAAGGGAATGGATTGAAAAAAAGAAGAAGAAAAGCTTCACTATTCATGACGTTTTCCAAAACTTTTAGTCTCTAATTAATCAGTATATTTCAGAATAATAAACGTTTCTCTAAATTTTAAATTCAATATTAGTTAATTACCTACATTTAAGTTTTGTCTTCCAAATACAAAACAACTTGAAGAGTAGTGCTGGAAAGAAATAGGCTTAACTCTTAGAGAGTGTTTGGAAATAAAATTGTGTTTTTTTAAATGTTGATATTTTTTTTTGTTTAAAATATATTTTTTATATAGTTTCAGATTATTTTGATATCAAAATAATTTTTAAAATATAATTTTTTTTATTTTAATATTTTTAAGTAAAAACACTTTAAACTGGCATCACTATTACAATATTAAACATACCCTTAATATATGTGTTTTACATAATTTTCTAAAAATGAAATAAGGAACTCTTATATTGTTATTATTATTATGGAGAGTCTTAAGAAGATTAAAATGATAACACTAAGAAAAAGCGATGGAAAGAACATTTTCCTTGACTTTTAAGGACTTTCTTTCATTTGGTTTCGAAAGGAATCCTTTTAATTTTCATTTTATTTTTGGCAAAGATGTGAGGAATTGATTTTTTTTTTTCTAGTTTTTTTTTTTATATGGTAATGGATGGCATATATGTGATCTCTTGTAAGTAAAAATAAATTTAGAAAAGTGATGAAGTCTAAAAAATCTAAACTGTTTAGAAAGAAGACTCTCAAGTTGAATAATTAATTAATTAACTGGTACTCGTAATTTTAGATATATATTTTTAATTAAGATAGTTAATAGTTTACACTTGGTGTATGATAGGCCAATATTGTTTATAACTAATATATGTAAAGGTCTTTTTTTAGTGGAGGTGGCAACTCTTCGATGTTTAAAGAAATATTTTTTTTAAAAAAAAAATACAATGATATTAGCGGAGACATGGTGGGTCATGAAAAACTTTAATACATCTCATGGTATCAGCGAAGTATAGATTTGTTTAATTAAGTATATTTGTTGAGAAATAAACTCTCTAAGATTTTATATAAAAATTTATAGAATTGACGACTTTAGATTTAGATATTATGTTTGAGCCCATAAGTGTAGTGAATCCGACTATGTCCAGGTTGTGATGACAAAAATCCTCGAGCCTTACATTTTTAGAAACACATGCATCAAACCCATCCCATTGGCTTGATAGAACACCAGGCCAAACTATTAGGCGTGGTAGCACCTACCGGACCCAGATGGTGCCTAGGTTTGGTTGGCGCTAGACCCAGGTTGTGTTTGAGCCTGACATATTTCTAGGCCCAAGCATTGGGTCAAGCACCATTTGTCAGTCTCAAGTGTCGTCTAGGTTTAGGAGGCGTTAGACCCAATGATAATTAGACCTTGCTACCCAAAGGTAATTGGGTCTAACCAGCGTCAGAACCAACAATATATAAATCTAGCGTTGGCCAGACCCAACAATACTAGGTTCTAGCCAGTGCCAGACCCAACAACATTTAGGTCAAGCAGTGGCTAGATCCAATGTGTCCAGGGGCTAATGCCAAACCCAACGAGTCTAGGGCTTGATACAATGTCGAGCCCAATTGTATTTGGATCTTGCTAGCACTAAACTCAATGTACATGGGCTTGACACACTGTTAAGCCCAATTACAGTTGGGTCTTGCTAGTGCTAGACTCAATGCACCTGAACTTGACACACTGCTAAGCCCAACCGTTGTCGAGTTAGGCTAACATCAGCCCCAATATGCATGGGCTTGACACACTACAAAGCCAACTCATAACTAGTCTGACACTAGCCAGGCCTAATCAGTTCTTGAGTGTGGCTTTGAACAAACCTATCACATCTTAATTGAGGTGTGTTTGTATTGGCACGTGCCAGCTCAACACATCCGAGAATTCAAGAAAATTATACCCACATGTCTTTCTTGATTTAGTATTTTTTTATAAAAATAAATAAATATATACTAATACAATCTTTGTTCATCAGAAAATCTGGAGCAAGTACATGATTATAGAATTCGATTTAATATATGTTATATACCCTTTAAAATGAGACGAACATGAGTTAAATAAGAAGTATAAGGTAGCAGCATCTCTTAGGCATTCAGGAAATTTGAGTTAGATATCAAGAGCAGCCTTGCAACTGACCAACTATCCAAGTGGGAAAATGGAAATCGGCCGGCCGCCATCTCCCATACGGTCTATGTCTACCAACTATTCAAGCGAGTGTAAATGGAAATTGACAGAAATGCTAATTCTGGAAGAAAAAAAAGGAAGAGGGATTGCAACATAATTAATTAGAGACTCCACCCTTTACAATTAGTTTCACTATTTACTAAATAATTTTTTTTTTTTTTTTTAAGGTTAGATAATTCTTTCAAGGCAATGTTTATTGATACGGAGAGTGTTAAAATAGAACCGTGAAATGCAAATATATTGTAAATGCCTACATTATTTGTGTTTGATTGGTAAGAAGAAGAACAAGAAGCTATATAGATTATAAATATGGGATTCACATGGTTTCATTTGAGGTTTAAATTTAAGTGGTAAAAAAGATGGCATTTTTCTTAGTAATTATACCAACGTTATTGAAAAAAAAAAATAGATATTGAAATTACTGTTAAGCAAAACACACCATATTTATTTTTGCAGGTGGAAAATATTTTTCACTTTAAATTATTTTTTTTACGTGTTCTTAGATAATTTTAATATATTAATATCAAAAATAAATTTTAAAAAATAAAAAATATATATTATTCTGATACATTTTCAAATAAAAAATATTTTAAAAAATAATCACTACCACAATACTAAACCGGTTCACAATATATTAATGGATTGTATAATGCTGCACTTTGTTTTTTTTTTTTTTTTTTTTTCTCTTTTTGGTTTTTTAATCACTCAACTTTTTTTTAAAAAAATAGTTACTTTACATTTAGTTGGTTTAAGTCTAGATTTGATGAACAGTTTTAAAACTATCATAGTTATAAAACGCAATTCTGTAATTGACCTGGTTCAAAGTTTAGGCCGTTGGATAAATTAATTTAGATTAATTCAGTTTTTTTAACTGAAAACAATATTATTTTAATAAAAAAATTGACTTTTTTTAACTGAAAACAATATTATGCTGTCCTTTTCGGGATAAGCACCATCCTGGGCAGTAGGTTTCCATTTGAACACCATTTCTATTAGGAAGATGACGAACGAAATAAATTTTTCGACATTAAAGTTTCTTTTCTGCCTATTTTGTTGTTTAGTGTTCCTTTTTTACCCTTCCGTTTAAACGATATTACAATCCTACTCCAGGTTTATCCACCAAAAATCTTATTCCTGTCAGATACCAGGCTTTACTCGAGGAAGAATGGGCAGCCATTTTCATATTAAAAAAAAGCTTCAAGCAGCCGTACACGCAAGGGCTAGAAATTGACATCTTCCAGGTTTCCATATTATCATCAACCAACCAACAGTTGACTCAAAAGAGAGTTCATATAGAGTGATCTGAACGCACCTGACCTCCCTTTTCTTTACAGTATATCACCGCAATCTCTCTCTGTAAACTTTAAAGCCAAGAAAAAATATGTCATCCATGCTATGAGTAAGGTCGGCAGATTCAAAATTACACTGATAATTATTTTAATGAAGATCCTTTAAAATATATGTATGAGCATACTATTTTGAATTGTTCCAACTTAAACCCAGAATATATGAGCATTCCCCTGTATTATTGTTCTATCGTAGATCTTGTGCTCAGTAAGTCGCATGCTCAAAATTATATGGTATAATTGAAGAAGGAAAGTGATGCAAGATAAACTGAGAAACAAAATTCTTTGCCACTTTATCACTAACAACTCATGCAGGTTGCTGAATGCGCCACCAGAGGCCTCATATCTTCCCCATCCCACAATTTCAAAAAAAGGTCCTTAAATTAAACCTGATAATAACATGGAAAAGGAGTTGGAAAACAAACAGTCTGCAACTTTTCTTGCTAGGATGATCAAATCCACCACCATCTTTCCTGAGGAATGGATGATTGATCTCCCTCTAGATATAGATCTTGCTAACGTTTCTTCAGTGCATTCATCCTGTCTCTTAAATAGTAAAGCTTGGCCCTCCTCACTTTCTTCCTGTCATCGAGCACCTCTATCTGCTTTATGTTAGGTGAGTACCTGCCATCCATCACCCACTTACTTGGTCACCATAGAGAAATGATGAGCACCAGCAATAAAGAATTGATGACAAGTATCACCTGTTTTCTAGAGAGAGGTTAAAAAAATAAAGCTCTACAAGAAAGCATTCACTTCAATGGGAACCAAACACAAAAGTAGACCAAGACAGGAAACATAAATCTGGAATCTCATCAAGGAGATGAGTAGTCAATTAACACATTAGGCTCATTCTATCACAGCTGATTACACAGAAATAAGAGCAAGATACAAAACATCTGTAGATCTAATGCAAGATAACAAGTGTGTTGTTGTTATTGGTCATCTAGTAGTCGGTTTTCTGGTACTGAATTTAACAAAGAAGAGAAAATCGAAGAGACTAAACTCAGAAATTTTGTTAAGATGTTGATTTTTAAAGATATATATAATATATATATATATATATATATATGCAGGCATGTGAATTTTGCCTAGCTTGGTAGGATGATGAGAAAATTGAAATGCTTATGAAGGGATAAAAACATTTAACTGGGTGCCCTCTCACAAGCATACAAGGTTCAAGATGAAACATATACTCCTATCAACATCTTCAAACACACACAAAAATACCTATACAGATAAATTATATGCAACAGTTTATGGATTGAACTCCATACAGCCCACTTAGGACATTCAAGTTGCAGGTGAGTAGGATGACATATTTTTCAACTCAAGGAATTCAAAAATAAATACAAATCAACAAATAAAGATTAAGGATTTTTGAAAAACAGAAAATTAACAGAGCAGGAGGACCTATATGTATCAATATCATCCAGTCAGAGTATATCAGTAAAAGATGTGTCTTCATTCAAATCTCTGGTACATAGATACTTGGCATATCTCTGCCGAGGGACTGTAAGTCATACTTTGGCATCAATTACTTGCCATATGTGCCTTGGATACCCAAGGGCACCAAAGAGAGGGGTATCATGACTCATTATTTAAGCATCACAACCAGGCAAGTGCCCTTGCCATTTCTATAATTTCAGTAGATAAAGGTAACATAATCTCCTATTTTACCAAGTTCCTGAACTAGCTAAAACAGAAGTATAAGGATTTAATCTCTATCCCAAAGGGAAATGCTGGCTTCTCATCAATGTTTATGTAAACAGTGAGACAACGCATATGTAGTTTAAACTATGCAAAACCTTGCCATGTACATGTGAATTGTTGCCATAAATTCCTTTTCTCCCATGATCAATCTACAATATGGACAAAAAACAGGGAGAAAATGGAGGAGCCTACACTATAACTTCAACACATCTAAGTGAAAGGAATTTATTATGTTTTTTGGGAAAATATGTAGATCTCATTATGACTTCATTGATATTCAAATGCACAATGTGTCTGCAAGGGAAACAGAAGCGGATCAATACGACCAGCAGTTTTTAAGATCCATAAATCACCTCACACCATCAATGATAACAGGGGTTCAAAAATTCATGCATAAAGTCTTTGAAAAGGATAATGATACAAGCACTTCCTACAAAAAGATTGGCCGTTTCTTTCTTTACTGATTCCTAAACATCTAAATACTAAGTTTTGTCCTCCAAGTCATTGAGTCACAGTTTTTAAGTAAAATTTCATGGACTTCACACATATCTTAATTCCAGCATGAGACATCAAGGAAAAAAAAATACTACCAGGGGACAGCTTGATCATTGAATAGAAAAATATTTCATCACCACTTACAGTGGAAGTAAGGATTCAACTCCAACACCAGCAACCATCCTCCTTAATCTAAAAGTAGTATGTATACCAGCATTCCGTCTAGCTATAACAGTGCCTATAATAGTCGAAACACGCCGCTTATTCTCCGGCACTTCCTGCTCATAGCAAGGTTCAAAATGGAACAGAATTAAAGCATGCCATTCAAGTCCTCCTTCACAATCAACAAAATTAAACGAAAAATAACAATATCCCTAAGCAAAAACATACCACTTTGAGTCGCACAGTATAACCAGGCTTTATATCAGGTATCTCCCTCTGTCCCCTTACTTCCTCCACTGCTTCTTTATTCAAAATCTGCTCAAAAATAATTATTGATCAATACAGCATAAAATAATAATAGAAATTATTGTTAAAAAAAGAAGCTAAATTACCTGCATTATATGCCTGGCTGTTTTATCAAGTCTCTTGAATTTGATGCGAGGAGGAACATCCGCAACAGGAGCGGACGAATCTTCTGAAGAGGCTTCAGCCGGATTTCCCACTGTTGTCATGCTCCTACAGCAAGACAAATTCATTCTACAGCTTCTCCCGTTACCATTCAAGAACGTCGCCGTTTCCGTTTGAGTACCAAATTTTGGCTGCCACATGAATCAATTAAGAAATTAAACTTAAATAACTGATTTAGGTTAAGTAAAAAGGCAAAATTGAATGGAAAAGGAAGGAGAACATACAGAGAAGTAGTGAGATGAGCGAAAAGGCTGAGTCATTGACGCAGGGAATCGATTTGGAGGCGAAGAATTTGAGTTTAAAAGGGTTAATCCATGAGTTTTACTTTCAGTAACAGCTAAATAAGCTAAAGTGGATTTGAAATGAGAGATGTTTAGATTTTGTCTTCGAAATAAAGTGCCGTAGAGAGATTGCATTGCTTCGAATTAGACTGAAGCTGCTTGGTTGCTGAGAAAAAGAGAGAAAGTAAAAGAAAATGTATACAGTTGATCAACGACGGGGCCGCATCCAAAACCCTGCTTTGCTCCCCCTTCTACTTGATGGGTTTTGAGGTTTATAGACATGGACCAAAATGCCCCCTGTGAATGCTGTAGCAATTGTCCTGGTGGTGGGGTCGTGGCTGCGGACCTTCTCTTCCGGTTTTCCTCTTTATTAATTTTTTTACTAAGCACAATTTTTTTTAAAAAAAATTAGCTGTATTAAGATAAAAAAAAAAACTTGGCACAAATAATATGGTTTAAATTTGTTTTTAATCAAATAGTATAATTTGATAAATGTTTAAAAAATTATTAAATGAGTTGACACAAATTATAATATGAAGCCAGAAAAAAAAAAAAAGATTTTAGAGCCTATCAATGCTATAATAATAACATTATTGATATTTTTATAAAATATGGACAAAACAAATCCAACTGCATCGATAAAGGCCAATAATAATAATTAAAACAAGTCAAACTCATCATCCAAAAACCAACTCCGATCACCTTTATTGATATGTTTTTGGTATCGTTGGATTCATCTTATCAATATTTTTTTATTTATTAATGTGGATGTTTGGACCAGTTTTTGCGCACCTTAACTAATCTCACTGACTCTGAAGTTAATAACCATGTAAACCTCTAATGATCCTGAGGGGACTCAAACTTATAACCATTAGGAAACAAATTCAAAACTTGACTAATTAACCTATCCCTCAAGGTTTCATCGAAATATTTCTAATTATACCAGTAATATCGTAATCGAAAAATATACCTCCAAAGTCTTATTAGTCCTTTTTTTTTTGCTCTACCTCTCCTCTCTCCTTATTATAATTTATGTTAGCCCATTTAATCATATATTTGAAATTCTACTGGTAACAACTTTAAATGTTGTGTTTTCAATCACAACATGTATGAAATTATACTATTTTATTAAAAAAAATTTCTTACAAAAATACCCAACAAATATATATTCAAACTATTTGATAGTTTCAATTTAAAATCTAATCTATTTTTTTTTATTAATTTTACAATCATATTATTTTAACTTTTTTATATCAATTTTTATTAGAATCCACTAAGAAAACATTAGATTTATTATAAAATCACATTGTTTGAAAAGTCTTAAAAATAGATGGGAATTATTAATTGAGAATATTTGAAAATTTAGGAAAAAATTGTTTACAACTAAGAAAATTATTACTAAAGATTGTATTGTGTTGGTCTCATCCAGGGGCGAAGCAAGAAAGAAAAATTAAGGGGGGTCAAATTAAAAGAAATTGTTTAAAAAGGTTAAAATTTCCATTATTTTATACAAGGGAGGGGTTGGAAAAATTTTCCTTGCAGGGGCTGGGGCTCTTACCAGCCCCCCTATCTTCGCCACTGGTCTCATCGTCTACATCCCATTACAAGGTAGTTCAATTTTAATCATTCAAACGTGTATAGATTTCTTAATTTGATTATAACAATAGTCTGAACTATATATAATGTGTATAAATCGTGTATTATACCAATAAATGTAATTTTTACATGATGAAACTATTCTAATTAATCTATTTAATTTTACCAATGTTTTTTTTAGATTAACGTGAATGTTCGGGTCAATTTGCGCGCATCTCAATTAATTAATTCCACGAGCCCTGAAGTTAACGACCATGAAAGCCTCTAGTAGCCATCAATATTAGCAATCACAAAACTTAAACTTAAAATTATAAAAAAAACAAATCTTTTAATTTTAAACTTTTATCATTGAACCACCCAGAGCTAATTTTACCAATGTTAATCTTAGTGCATGGTGTGTATATGTATTTGCAAAATGACTTACTCAACTGTGTTTGATTGCAGGAAAGTGAATTCCAGGAATTCACTTTCCTGCTTTTCCTGTGTTTGGCAGTAATAAAGGAAAGTGGTCAAAGGAAAAAGGTTTCCGGTCAACTTAAAATTAATAACATTGGGAAAGGAAAGTGTTTTCCTTCCGTTAAAGAAAGGAAAACACTTTCCTTTTTTCTACACACTCAGCTGAACGAGAATACACAGCTTTGAAATTTTTTCTTCAAAAATCACACAGTCTCTTTTCCTTCAAAATCAATCGGGAAGCTGAGCAGGAACAAGAGTATTTCTCTGGACCAAAAATATCAGGTATTTTTTTTTCTTCTTTCATTTCTCCTTTATGTTTTTCTTCTGCGTAGATCTGAAAAAATGAAGGCATGAATCTTTGATATTCTGCTACTGCTACTGTTATATTTTTTTCATAATTCTTCTCATCAATCTCGTCACATTCAACTAATCAAGCAACCCAAAAACAAAAAACACATTTTACTACCACTGTTACTGTTCTCTTCTTCACGAAGGAGAAAAAATTATGCAGCTCCCTAACCAAACAAAGAGACAAACCGGGGGGGGAGATAACTGTGAATAGAGCGATTGATTTCTGATGACAGAGAGGCCACAACGGGGGGAGGGGGCGATTGATTTCTCATGACAGAGAGGCCACAACAGGGGCGGGGGGGGCGGCGATCGATTTCTGTGGGGGGGGCGATTGATTTCTGTTGACAGTGAGGCCAAAACGGGGGGAGGGGGGAGATCGATTTCTGTGGGGGGGCGATCGATTTCCATAACATCAAAACGAATAGGGGGTGGGGGCGATCATTTCTGTGAGACCGAGAGACAGAGAGACCAAACGGGGGGGGCGAACAAAACGGGGGGGGCGATCAATCTGCTACTGAGAGACGGGGTGGGGGCGATCTTTTAACAGTGAATAGGCAAACTTTGCAAACAAAATGGGAACATAAATGAGAGGGGATTTCAGTGATTTTGTTGAACTGAACCGAGAGAGGAGAGGGGAACTGAACCGAGAGAGGAGAGGGGAATGGGAACAGAAATGAGAGTGGATTTCGGTGAACTAAACCGAGAGAGGAGAGGGGAACTGAACAGTGAAATAGTTCAATGCTAATGGAGAATAATGGCAGAAACGGTTATAATGAAATTATAGGGAAAATGAGAATGAAACAGTGTAATTGGGGATGTTAATGGGGAATTTGTGTTTTATTTTGCTTTGATTAATTTATGATTTGTGTTTGATTATATTTGTTATATATGGATAAATTTGTGTGACTATGCCGGTAATTTATTGAATTGATTGTGTTAGTATTTTATATGATTTTTTTAATATTTATTTTCCTAAATTTTTAGGTTTCGTTATCAGAAAACTTCACTTTCATGTTATGGATAGTAAGATAATTCATGCAGTATGTATGGGAGCAGCTGTAACTGTGATAGCTACAGGGGTAGCTATTATTGAACAAGAAAGAAATAGAATTAATATACCACGAGAACCACGTATAAATGCAATTGCTCAACGAGAATTCTATATTGACAGCATTTTGAATCGAGGTGATAGACATTGCGTTGAACAAATTCTTATGAAACCTGTTGTCTTTTATAGATTGTGTGATGTTCTCACAAGTCATAACCTATTACGATCAACTCAAAATGTGTCTATTAGAGAGCAAGTAATTGTGTTCTTACAAATTATAGGTCAAAACCAAAGATTTCAGGTTATTAGTGGTATATACTATAGGTCTGTTGAAACTATCCATCGTTACTTTAGAATTGTTTTAAAAGCAATTCTTAAGTTATACAAACACCTTATTAAAGATCCAGAGGATACAGTTCCAGCATAGATAATGAATAATAGAAGATTCTATCCTTATTTTAAGGTATGAAAACAATACCACTATTTTTATGAATTAATTAATTACATTAATAAGAAAATGTTATAAATTATTTTTTCATGTTTATATAGGATTGTGTGGGAGCAATTGATGGTACCCATGTTCCTGCAAATGTTCCTGTTGAGATTCAAGGAAAGTTTCGAGGACGAAAAGAAGGAACAACACAAAATGTTTTAGCAGCTATAACTTTTGATTTAAAGTTCATATATGTTTTAGCTGGTTGGGAAGGAAGTGCACATGATTCACGGGTTTTAGGTGATGCATTATCAAGATCTAGTGGTCTAAAAATTCCAGAAGGTATATAATAAATTATTTTATTATATGCAATAAACATATTAAATGTGTTATCAGATAAAGATAGTAATAAGTTTTATTTTTTTTAATTTGTAGGGAAATATTATCTTGGTGATGCTGGTTACGGTATTCGAAAAGGAATAATTTCTCCTTTTCGTGGAGTTCGATATCACTTGAACGAGTTTACAGAACGTGCACCAGAAAATGAAAAGGAGCTATTTAATCTTCGACACTCTTCATTGAGAACCGCTATTGAGCGAGGGTTTGGTATTTTGAAGAGTCGTTTTAGATCAATTGATGGAAAATCTTTTTGGTCCTATGAAACACAAGTAGATGTTGTGCTTGCATGTTGTATTATTCATAATCATATAATGGGGGTTGATCCTTATGACTTTATTATGGAAGAAATGTGTTCGGATAGTGAACCAATTAGACGAACAATCAACTTAAGTCAACGGGAGGAAAGGGAAGAGAATAGGGAGTTGATAACAAAAAGAGAAATGATTGCATCAACCATGTGGAATGACTATAACACTCAAAGAAACAATTAATTGAGTGTTAATTATGTGTTTTTTTTTATTATGTGTTGCTTAAGTTTGTGTTATCTTTGTTATGTATTTGGAGTAGATATTGACTTTATTATAATTTCTCTTTTAATTATTAATTGTAGTTTTTATATGAAATTTATTAAATCTAAATGTTGTATGATTTTATTTTGTATAAATTTATAATTTCTTTTTTGTAGAAATGAGTTCCACGCAGAATGAAAAATGCAAAGGCAAACACTTCACATGGTCTAAGCCTATGTCTCACATGTTGCTTGAGATATTAGTTGAGGAGGCACTTAAATGAAGCAAACCTTCTTCCACCTTTAAAGCAGAATCTTTTGTTAAGGTGGCTACAGAAATCAGTCAAAAGTTCAACGTCCAATACGAGCCTAAGCATGTGGAAAATCATCTCAAGACTGTGAAAAAAGAATGGGGAATAATAACCAAGCTTAAAAATAAAAGTGGCTTTGGCTGGGATGATTGTTTGAAGATGATTACAGTTTCGAAAGATGTATATGATGAAGAAGTAAAGGTATGATAAATATTATACTCTTTGTAATTTTTATATTTACTTTTGTTTTTAAAATGTTATACAATGAACTAAAAAATTGCATATTCTAAACTTTATGAACATGCACATCCCAATCATGACAAGTTTCTCAACAAAAAACTTGATATGTACGGGGCAATGGCAATTGTTGTTGGAAAAGACATGGCAATCGGAAATTATGCGAAATCATTTGCTGATGTGAACTTGGAAGAGAACACTGAAGAGCAATCAATTTCAATTGAAAATGAAGGTGAATATGAAGAAAGTTATAAGGGAAAAGAAACATCTTCCTCTAGTACACAAAAGAGGCAGTATAGGAAGAGAAATCGCATGTATGAAGATGATGGTATTGAAAAGTTGTCTAAACAGATTGGAGATGTAGCATTTGCAATTCAAAGTCTCAGCAAAAATCAACTTGATGTTAATGCGCTGTATACGGAAGTGATGAAAATTGAAGGCTTTGATGAGATCACTCTTGGGGATGCATTTGATCATTTTGTCCAAAATGAGATGTTGGCAAAAGCATTTATGGCAAAAAATGCTAATTTGAGGAAAATTTGGGTTCAAAATTTTGTGAACCGACACTGCTACAGGCCTGATTGCTAATATGGTTTGACTATGTTTAAAATTTGGGTTCAGACTATGTTTGTTATTTAACGAGTATGTTTACTTGTTTAATTCGGTCTAGCATATTTATGTTTGTAATTTGAACTAATATGTATGTATAAGACATCGAAACTTAATATTTATGCATGACTATGTTTGATGTTAGATATTTATATTTATATCTTGATGTTTATTTGATATAGATGGAAAGGATATTAAAGAGATAATTGCCTTTACCCGTACAAAAAAAAATATTTATCCAAAAAACCCATAAAAATATTTTTGTATGTATTTATCTTTTAAAAAATTCTTTATACCAAAAAAAAAAAACTCAAATATATAACTCTTACCATAAACTAATTTGGCTTTCTTCATATGAAAAAAAAATTTATTTTAAGCTTTTAAAATTGAAAAAAAATATATTAATAGGTTTTACGTAAAAAATATTTCACAAGCTTATTTTTCTATAATATGATATGATATATATATATATAGTTATATTTTATAAAATAAGTTATGTATGGATATAGGATATAATAAAAAAAATTCATCATTATACTTTTTAGATTTTATTTTTTTTTATTGTAAGTGATTAAATATTTTATATATATTAGATAAACTTGAAAAAAAAATTAATTCATTAATAAATTATTTTCCAGTTCATTTTCCATAATACAACCAAACACTGGAAAGTGTTTTCCAGTTCATTTTCCATAACACTGCCAAACATCGGAAAATATTTTCCCGGAATTCACTTTCCCCGGAATTCACTTTCCAAAAGGAAACCACTTTCCTGCAAACAAACGGAGCCCAAATCTCAATACATTTAACATTCGACTTCAACAACAAACTGATTTCACGTGCTATCATCTCTGTGAGCATGCTATCACTGCTCATACGTGCTGCAGCTGTCCAGCAATGCCTCGTTGGCACGCCCTCACGCCTATACTTGTGACACTAAAACACCAGGGAAAACATTGAATTTTTTTTTAATTCAGCCCTTATTTTTCCCTTTCAATTTCAACTTTTTTTTATTTTTTATTTTATCCTCAAAATTCTTCTAAGAATTATCTAGGTTATTTTTGGCCAACCAAATCGACTAGATTATATCATAACAAATCTCACATGATTTAATTTTAAACTCAAGTTAATTAAAAAGATCTGTTCAGTTGAGGTGTTTTTGAACTAGTTAAGTCAATTGGATCACTTCAATATATGGTTTAATTCTAAATCCAGGTTGGGCAAGAAATTTGTCAATTTTATCCTCAAATGTTTTTTATTGGTTGCACAAGTTGTTTTTGGATTGACTAATTCGACCGAGTTATATCATACCAACTCCTATATGTTTTAATTTTAATCCAGGTTGTGCAAGAAGTTTTGCCAGTAATTATTTTCCTTCCATGGGAGTTTAAAATTATCTTGCTATTGTACAGTTTCTTTGTTATAACTGTCCAAAAATAGGTTTTTTAGACAATACAAGTGAGCTGAAACAAGATTGCCAACTTGGATGCCTTCCCTCAATATAGCGCACCAATGCATAGTAGCTGTTCTGCGTTAGAGGATGAATAAATAGGTTATATTTTCAAATAATTATCTGGCAATGATTTTGCTTTTGCATACTTATACAGTGATTCTAGCTATGGAAGAATAGAAAGGTGCTCCTACCATATCACCGATGGCGCAGGCTTTCATTGCTAACAGAACTGTTAAAGAATCAATTTAATCTAAAAATTTAAATTAATAAGTGAAATTTTAAGAAATAATTTATATTATTCTCTAACACACTCCCTCAAGTGAAAGCTTTTTGAGCTTGAAACTTGCATAGACCCATATTATTTTGTATTTAATTTTTATTAAATAAATGGGAATGGTGAGATTCGAACTCGTGATTGCTTGGTCATCAAGGCTTTGATACCATATCAAAAAATCAATTCAATCCAAAAGCTTAAACTATTAGATGAGATTCCAAGAAATAATTTATATTATTTTCTAACAAGAACATGTTCATCACGACCCTTATGCAAATTTTGGGAAATTCAGTGCTGCTCAAGAGAAAAAAGAAAAAAAAGAAAAAGAAAAAAAGAAGAAGTTGTAAAATTTGAACGACCCTTTATCAATAATAATCTGGCATTAGCTAGGCCAGAAATTACCTGTTGCAATTCAATGGAATGGCTGTGAAGGCCTAACAGAGACTGAAAAAACACATAAAAACTTGACAAATCATAGCTACTGCTGAGTTAAATATTTGCTGGTATAATTTGTTCTTTTTTTTTTTTTTTTCTGAATTCAAGACTCAACAAGGTCAGAGGAGAAAAGAGAAAATGGGCCCTCGTTGTTAAGGAATTGAGTCATCATGGTGAGTTCACAAACACCAAAACGAAGCCTTCACTTTTCTGGGATTCCATTGTCCTGTTGGAAATATTGTAGGATCTCACAGCTTTTGGCTCTTTAACAGCCACAACAATTCTGCTTATAACCTAACCTTTCATTTTACATAATCTTCAAGGCTCAATCCATTGAGCCTTGAAACAAGTTTCTCAAGCTGCATATTTTCAAATTCTAGTCAGATGGTACAGAATTGCAAACTGAATAATGGGATTTTCCTTCTGCAATGAATTTCACTAGAGGAAGCGATTTTGAAGGCATTTTAGTCCCTTTATGAGAGCCTTGCATGCATAGCTTACGAGATTCTCAGCCTTGCATCCCTGTAGAGTTTAAAATTACTTTGACCATTAGAGGCTCAAAATTATAAAAAAGTGTCTTTGTCCCATATCTGTTCTTCATCTAAAGTCCTCAGAGGACCTTCCAACTCACAAAAAAAAAAAAATTAAATCCTTTAATCTCTCACCTCATAACCTGATAAATGTTTGTAAGATATGCATGTTAACAATAGGCAACAAAAGAACCAGGATTAATGAGCTAGTCACGTGACAGACAGAAATGATCAAAGCAAAAAAGTATGGTGAATCTGTTAAAAAGTGTAGGAAATAGAATCTGATGTGCATTATTTACACCGGGACATGTTTGCCAATACTAAGTATATAGTTACTAGGATTTATTTAAACTCAGGAATCAGGACATCATCAGCAGAAAACATGCATGGCTGCTCCACATATAAAACTGATGGCGATCAATTGCTATGGTCGGTCATATGCAATCTTAACTGATCCGTATAGTACTTATTGATCGAACCCTAAAACAAGAATAAAAAGAAAAAACCTTAAATTCCCCAACCAGAATATTCTAAAACAATTTTATTAAAGAAATTAACATCAAATTAACCATGAATTCTCCTTGAGAATTTCTTCCTTTTCCTCTGGGGTAAAATCGTTCTTGATATTAAAGAGTTCGCGGATTTTAATAGGTTGATGTTGATTCCTTGTGATCATGTCTGCAACTTTTTGTGTAAGTTGGCCAAGCAAAACTTCAATGCCAAGATAGTTTGAAGCTCGGAGAAGATCATAGAGAGAATCTGTGTCAACATCTAAAAAATCAGCATCCCACTTATGAAGCTCATCCTTAGATGCATCGCTCGCATGCTTCTTCAACCACTCCACAATCTTGGTTAGGGTTTTCTTTTCTACATTGAAGAGTGGAATCGCATCATCAGGGCTATGGCCATCTGCAACCATGCTCTTGATGATTTCAGATTGTAAGGCAGCCTTCTCTTCCACCTCAACAACTTCATTGTCACTGGTTTTCAACTTCAAAACCCTAGTTGTTGTCTCTGAACATGCCATGATGTATGACAGGTAGTAATTTTAGTCCAAAGAAACCTGATGAAAAACCAGAAGACCGATAACAAAAACTACTCGTTAAGAGATTGCAGAGCATGAATGATTGAGAATTTTACAGAAGAAACGTCAAGAGGTCAGGGTATATTTAGGATTTAGGGCATGTTACTCCCTCTCCGGAATAGGATTATTTCTAATCCAAAACAAATAAGGACTAAGATTATATTTTTTCCAAAACAAACAAGTTATAATAGGAAAAATTGTACACTTAACCCAAAAAATTAAACTAAAAGTCAAATTAACACAGCAGCAAATTTTTTTAACAAAATAATACACTTTTGCATCTTATTGTCGAGAACCGCGACAGTTAAATAATTTCGTATTTCATAATTATAATATTACAAATCAGGATAAAATTTTAATTAATATCATAATTTAATTTATAAATGTGATATTAATTATATCTTTATGTAAACCGAAACGTGTGTGTGGACATGTTATGACCTGTTTGTTTTTGTGTTTTAAAAGTGTTTTTAAAAAATTTTGAAATTTTGAAAATTTTTTATTAACTTCAAATTAATATGTTTTTAGTGTTTTCAAATCATTTTGATGTGTTGATGTCAAAAATAATTTTTAAAAAATAAAAAAATATTATTGACATGTATTTTGACACAAAAAATTATTTAAAAAACAACCGTAATTATATTGTCAAACAAGCTCGCATAAAGTTATAAAATAGGAAAAACCAATTTACTAAAAATCTTTTCATCTTTCACCTCAATAATCTGTCACAATCATGCAGTGAATTGCTAATACAGAACATGTTGTATCAATAGGACAATCATGGCCTTGTGGAGAACAAAAACAATGATCATTGAGCATATAGCACAAAATTCTGAGGAGAAACAACACTGCTCAGAAAAAGTTGAGGATTAACTAGAAATATTAGTGTAAGCAATCAATTCCTGTCCCTTTCACCTCTCCAATATTTCATTTGTAATTATTCAATCAAGTAATGGAGTGCTTAACTAGAAATTAGGAGTTACAGACGGAAAATAAACAGATGAGGATTATGTGGCTTCTCATGTTACATTTGCTTGCAATGTAGACGACGAGGGTGATACACTGAAGTTTCTGTGTGCCTTGTGAGCCTCGGATTAGGGCACTATGTGTATAGTACATCTGATCTGATGACTAAGACTTGACATTGAAGCCTTGTAATGATAATTCTGCATGTGCCTGTCAGGATTGAGCAGAAGACTTTCACAACCCATCCCTGTTGTGCTTCCCCCATACAATTCGTCGGTTCTTGAAGAGTTTTGATGTCCATGCTGTCTGATATAGCTATGGTGCATATATAATGATGTGTACAGTTTGTTTAGCTACTTTTCATACTGGTTCTGAAAAAGCTGTGGTGACGTTACCAGGTAGAATCAATGGAGGAGCACAAAATCATATAATCTGGATGTCGTGGTTATGCAACTACTGCATGGGAATCAACAAAACCTTGAGTTTTTTTAACGAAGTCTTTCGTATCGATTCAAACTGCATATTTCAATATTTGCAGGGGAATTAGTCACCAGCACACAACATAAATCTCCTCTTGTAAATGATAAGGGGTGGATTGTTAATGATCTCATGGTGCTGCATCATATCCCGTTTGTTTACAAAAGCCTTCCCTGTACTATGTGCTGCATCATATCCCATTTGCTTACAAACACCTTCCCTGTACTATCACTGTTACAGATTCTTCCTTAGTTGGAACCACAAAGCTAAGGCTGCGTGGCTCACTAAAACAGACTCTCAATAACGAAAGAAAACATAAAAAAAGTAAAGATATGTGAATCGTATTGCAGGCTTAACATCAGTTTCAAAACGCCCTGTATCAGCTCCTGTACCACCAGCTAGTTGGATTTAAATCTCTTCTGGATCTTCACTGTATCAATCCTCTGGCATCCTCAATGACTTGCAACAACGCCCTTGTCCTCATGGGAAAACTGTGGAAACCTCAATGCAAGATTCTCTGCAAGCTCCCATGCAGCTTCTGCACGAGACAAACCTTTACATAGAACCAGCACATGGGTAGCACATGGGAACCAGCACATTTGTAGACATTCTCCATGAATGAGGTTGCTACTATCATTGTTGTATAAGGATGGCTGAGGGCCATGAAATCTCTATATTTGTTGAGTTTATCCACCACCACAAATATAACTTCCTTCCCGTAAGATTTAGGAATTCCTTCTATAAAATCCATACTAACATCTGTAAATGGAAACTGAGGTATGGGTACTGGTTGTAGTTTAATACATGTTGTCTTATTCTTTTGGCAGATAGAACGCTCTTTACATATATACTGCCTGACCTGTTTCTATAGTCTCTTCCAATAAAAAAATTGCCTCTCTTTTTAGCTGTCACTGTTGATCCAGAATGTCTTCCCATGGCAGTGTCGTTGTACATGGAAATCAACTGTAGTTTAAGCTCCTCCACATTACCCCCTACTATATTTCCCTTTTGTTTAAATGATAATTCACCTATTTATAATGAGGGTGAGAATTAGGATTATCTTGTAGATCTTTTATAATGCCTTGCACCACACTATCCTGCTCCCATGATTTCCTGACCTCATTCATAATGGTAGTAGAACCCGTAGACATTACCATAGTAAAATCTCCACAGCTGGAACTCCTGGAAAGTCTATCAGCTACTGCATTCTCCCTGCCCTTTTTATATTCGATATCATAGTCAAATCCTAGAAGTTTTGTCATCCATAAGTGTTGGGAAGGATAAGACAACCTCTGCTCTAGGATGTGTCTGAGAGTGACTTGATCAGTACGGATGGTAAAATATACGAGGGGTAATTTTTCCCAAGTTCTGATCTTCTACCTCAGTTTCCACTTCTCCAGTGTCTTCTTCATCATCATTAATGATACAAAGAAAATAAAGCCTTTTGTTCCTGAACTTGCCCTGACATAAATTTATCATCACACCAAAAACAGAGGCCATATGCCCCCAAACATAATGATGATGAGGCCTATCCATAGAACATCAAAGCCCTGAATGTAAGTCTCCAGATTCCCAACTTGCCTAAGCTCCATAAGCTCTTTTAATGGATCCTTTTGGCCCACAAACGTAGCACATAGGGCTTCTAAATAATCCCCCGAGGTAACCCTTTCATTTCCCACACCTTTCATGCAATTATGGTGCCAGTACAAGGCAACCCCATCCAAGTAATAAGAAGCCAATTTCAGCTTGCCTGACTCCTCTACTTAATCTATTTCAAAGTATTTGTTACATTTGCATAGCCATTTATGGACGTCCTCTCCCTAAAAAAAGTAGGAAAGTCACGTTGAGGCTTATGTACCTTGTGGTAAGTAGCTTCTCCTTCACAGGGAAGATTGATTTGAGTAGCTGTAGCATTAGCCTGCAGTTTGTGTTTCTCCTTGTTGGCACTAGACTCCCCAGTCTCTTGTTGTAGGACCTGAAGAATAGATGTTTATTGGTATATCAACCTACTGATGAGGTCCTTTAATTCACCAAGTTTGATTTCATGGTTATACCTTGTATTTTTCAATTTCTGTGAATTAGAGTCCAGTAGCTTCATCACCTGGCCATGATTATGTGCTTGTTCCTTATTGACAGATTCTATAGATTCCTTCAACTCTTGAGACCTGGTGTCAGGAGCCATTTCCTTGGCCCGAAGAGTCCCTGCTCTGATACCACTCGGTGGAAGTCTAATGGCGATAGCACCTACAAGCACTAAATCCAGAGAAAAAGGGTCTAATGGATTAGTATGAACCATCCAGGATTCACTGAGAAGGTTACAGCATCAATGGTCAAGAGATGAAGAGAAAGAAGAAGGATCTCCAAGCCATATTTGTCTAACACCGCCACTCAAAGCCCCACAAGCATCCGATGTGTCGCCAGCAGCCTTCAGGTGCGCTGCCAAATGCACAACGAGCGGTTCCTCATCAGTCCTTGTTATGTCTTATTCAGAGTAATCGAGCCCCTAATTTTGTTGATGTTATGGCTGGTAGATCCTTGAAAGTTTAATTTCTACAAATACGCCAGTACTAATATTTATTATTTAGTTTAATTTTCACCCAATGACGAAAGTATTGCATGATGACTTGTCGTTGTTCTTGATTAGTTTTATTTAACTATTAGGATGATTATCTAAGCTTTGATTTTTATAAACACTATTGCTTAACATCGTTTTTTTAGTTCTAAGATGCATACATTATATATATGGTAAGTTTGGGTTAGACTTGATCTAGGCAACATGTGCTCATGCGAATTGATATGAATTTGTGGACTTCTCTTTTTATATATATATTAGGAATCATGAAATTTTCTTAATTAATCAATATATTATTTAAACTTTAAATTTAAGTTCGGACAAATAAAAATATTATTTAATTGAAGTTATTAATTAGTTTATCAAGATTAAACTATATATGTTTTTTATATATTTATATTACTTGATTTTATTTTTTATGTTGAAAAGCCACTGAGAAATCTTTGGTAAATGATGATGTTCTAATGATATTAATATGCACACTGTCATGGAAATTATATATAAGAAAACTACTAAATGAAATAAATAAAATAGAAATAATAACAAACAAAGAGAAAACTCCATCATTTTATTCGTGTTGGTCTTAGATCTAGATTGGACTTGAATCAACTAACTCGGACGAATTCAATATAAGCAATCATCGAACAATGTAAAATCATAAATAAATTAAACATGCAAAGATGATATATCTAGCAGACACAACTATATAAATCATACTCAACATATATTTATCATGTAAAATCATGTAAAAATAATAAAATCATACTGAAATCATGTAAAGTTATGTAAAATCATGATTTTATCATTTTATAATAATTCTAAATTTTTAATTATTATTTTTCTCATTACATATCTTTGTGTTTATTCATTAAGGTATAGGTCTCATAAGTGCTTGTATCTATAAATTCTTTCTTCAATCAATAGTGCAAGGATGAAAAATACATGATCTTGTTTAAACCCTTCATAACAAATAAAAAATGATCTATTATGGTATAGAACTTTGAAAATTCTTATTCTATATAGATTTTTTATAAATAAGAATAAAAGGTTATACTCTGAAATCTGATCCACTATATGTTTATGTTTAAATACCATAATTTTTTAAACAAGTTTACAATATTATGATTTTTTTATAAAAAATCTCATAACTTGTCTAAGATATAATCTAATAAAGACCCAGACTTCAAGATTAAAGAGAAATGTCCTGCTTTGAATTGTTTGACTCATTTGTTTTAATTCATACAAAGCATACAATTTCTCATTGACCTGCTTATTAATATTTAATTATGTATTGATTCACTTGTTGAGATTCATGGTATGTAATAAATAATATCTGAAATTTATAAAAATATAATAATATTTTAAAAAAAACATAAATATATTTAAAAGTAATTCATTATTCATCAAAACAAAAAAACATTAGATAAGTCAAAACACTATAAATAATCATGCATTTAGAGGGAGTACTGTAACTTATGTTAACCAATAAAAAAATATAGTTGTAAAGACTAGCTGTTTTCAATGTTTTTTTTCTTGTACATAGAATCTTACTAACCACTTCAAACTTATCATGTGCTTGCATATGTTATATTATCAAGGGGGAAAGAGAACACCCAAGAATACAAGAGGTTTTGTTGAAAAAAAATAAAAACCTATATGTATCCCCTAAATATTTTTCTTCCAAGTGCAAGATAACCCCCTTGCAGGTTCTTTTCTATCAATCGGGGCCCTCTCCTCACCACCCTCATGGGAACAGTCTACGTGATTCATAACTACTGCTCTTGTTCACAAAAAGCAGCACCTACACTATTTTCAATATTGTCTTTCCATTTCATATGGACAAAGTTTTCCAACTTCCATGTCTTCAACTCCAAATCAAATCTCATTTCGCTAAGGAATAAGATTACTAGTAGGAGCCCGGTGGTATCTCACTGAACCCACTTCAGGTTCTTGCTAGAGAATTGAGGTGGGTCTTGACCAGCTGCGTATCGATCTTTGATATAAAATGGTGCATATTTTCCCAAGACTTGTGAAGAGTATTTGACAGGATCTACGTTGTCTCAGGTTGTTCAAGTGTTGAAGAATTTCTTGATCTGGGACTATCTGTAGCGTCTGAATTTGGAGGGGTCACCCAAGAGTGTTTCTTGAGAGGTTGTTTGCTGTTTTACCACTGAATTACATGTAAGTGATACTTCCGTGATGCAGCTGTCTGCACCGCCATCAGGACTAAGAACGCTAGCATTCAGGAATGGAGGTTGCTTTGGAGAGGGGATTTCACATTGGGCATCGGTGAGCATCTGTACTACTCCATTCATGGACGGTCTTAGCCTTGAAGAAGCTTGTGTGCATAGAAGTCCTATTTGAAGCACCTTTTCTGCCTGTTTCTGGGAAAACATACCTCTTAAGCCAGGATCAACCATGTCTGTAATTGTATTAGCTTTGTGATGCTTCCAAACCTGATATCAGAATGATGAAAAACACTGTCAATAGGCATGTAACACATTCTTGCCGGTTGTAAAACACTCCAAGTTACAAATCGCACTCGAGATCGTCAAGAAGTTTCCATGTAAAAGAATAAGATGCTAACAAAGGTCTCAAAGATCAAATGGAAATGAGTTCCATATTTCTAAAAAGCTTTTACATTGAAAACACCTGGAAATTTCAATGAGAATATTTTTGCTCTAAAGGAATAAGAATCTTACAGAATGCAGAATTGAACTTGATCCCTGTGAGAACACACTGTTCTTTCTACCAGTTGCAATCTCAAGAAGTAGAACCCCAAAACCATAAACATCAACTTTCTCTGTTAGCTGCCCTCGAACAAGATATTCAGGAGCCATATATCCCCTGCAAACGAATAATCGCGATTTAGAAGCAACAAACGATGTTTCTACTCTGTTTATTATATTGTGATTTTAATTCTGAGTTGGTTTTTGGTATATTGAAACTTAGTTCCCCTTCTAGCATTACTCCATAAATCACACACGATAACGAAATCAATGGCCGATGTGCTTTTAAAGAAAAGAATATGTAGACAAAAAGTAACTAAAACTTGTATATATGAGGTTCATTTCTTACAACGTTCCTGCAATGCCAGTGCTAATATGGGTGTTGTCGGTGGCAACACAACGAGCAAGTCCAAAATCAGCAATCTTTGGAGTAAGCTTCTCGTCAAGAAGAATGTTGCTAGTTTTGATATCTCTATGAATGATAGTCACTCCACAACCTCCATGTAGATATGCAAGTCCTCGGGCTGTTCCTAGGATAATATTAAACCGCTGCTGCCAGTTGAGAATATGTAATGTGTTCTTAACTGCAACAAATGAAGATCATGTTATTGCTATGGATATATAGACCTCAAGCATTCTGCATCCTCTTTTGTCCTAAAATTATTGTTGGCACAAGTTTAGGCAGAAAGCTCAAGGATTTTTAAGCAATGTTTAACATGGTAATCGAATTAGAAAGGGAAAATCAAAGTGGGAATCTAGGAAATGAAAACACTGACATTGAACTGTAGATTGACTTACTGAAAAGAATCTGATCAAGGCTCCTGTTAGGTACATATTCATAAACAAGAAGACTCTCAGGGCCTTCAATGCTGCAACCCAAAAGGATGACAAGGTTTTTGTGTTGGATACCACTGATCAAGTTAACTTCATTGAAGAACTGGTCAACCCATTGCCTTGTACTATAGACCAATCTCTTAACTGCAACCGTTCTTCCATCTGGGAGAGTTCCTTTAAAAACAGAACCAGCTCCTCCTTGGCCCAATTTCCTCGAGTCATCAAAATACTCAGTTGCCTTCTCAAGCACTTCATAAGTGAAATTTAAACTAGAGTTGGGTGAAAGGCGGAGATTGCTTTTGTCTAGGGATAAGAAAGAGCAGAACAAGTTAGAAATGGATAAATTTGAAATTGATAGCTCGTCAAGGACATATAGTTTCTTGGTTGCAATTTCACCTCCTTTCCTCTTTGACAATCTCTCATACCCTATAAAAGCACCAAAAGAAGCTAGCACGACGAACACAACTGTCGATAGAGTAACTGCTACTACGATTCCAGTGTTGTCTGTACAAGGTAGCAAAACATGTTGTGACAGTAAAGCAACATTCATGATTCAAGACAAAACAAATAGTGTTAACATAGACTACATACCATAAAAACCAACAGCAAAAAGTTCAAGGCAATACAAATTTAATCAAAGAGAGGCAATCTTACCACAACGAGCTTTTGATTCCACGGATTTCTTAAAAAAATGCTGTGTAGAATACTTCATGTAACAACCAGCAAAAAAGGCACTGCCCCCCGAGCCAGGAGCACATTGACTTAATTTTGAGCCTGCTTTCACCAGGCACTTTCTACACTCATCCTTACCAAGCGTATTCCAACATTGTGCCAAAGCATAAACGGAAAAAACTCTTCCCTTTACCTCCGCAGCTGCAAACGTTCCATTCCCGAGTGCCATTGCAGTGACATTCTGTATCGCTGCTGCCAAGCGTTGCTTGAACTCCATGTGCAAAAAGCTATCTGTCAAAGCATTTGTTGGCTCACCACATACCACAGCATCATTCATGGGATCAATGGCTTCATGAAAGAAGTTATAGTTATCGTAACGAATAAAACAACCATTAAGATAGATTCGAGCAGAAGTGGCAGGGAGACAACGTGGGAGTTTGACTCTGCCTTGGAAAAAACAGATTTTGCAATCAACACTGGAAAGATCATCATGACATTGGGCTAATCCATATATCTGAAGCAATGGGGAGGTGATGAAACCGCATCCCCAGTTCCGAGAACCAACCTGTTTTTGGAGAGAATCCATGACTTTCACAATGTTTGGTACGTAGGAATTGTCAATGTGCTTAGAAGAGCCGCAGACAAGGCTGGTTTCGGACTTGCGATCGGCGGATGAAAAGGGAAAGAGAAATAAAATAAATATTACAAACAACCGTACGAGGTTTTGAGAGAATGTGAATGATGATTGCATTGAATTCAAATGGGGTTGCTCTGTTTATCTCTGTTCTCCTCTGTTTTGATGTATTATGTATTGAGAAATGAAGGAGAGTAGAGGGGACATGGATTATCACCTTCAATTGTTATCTTCTGAAACATATTATCCTCTCTCTCTCTCTGGATTTGAGTGACTTCTAGAAAGAAATGGAGAGGAGGAGAGGATATGATCCTCCTATGTTATGGTATGTGGTTTTGTATAACAGAATGTTTTTTGTTTCTTTTTCTTGGACGAACTATCATGATTTCTGCTATTGGTTTTCGGGAGGAAGATGGAAAGGAATAGAAAATAGACTGGAGGGGTGAACTGGCTTCGGTTTCTCTTTCTTTATTTAGAGCATTGTTAAGATAACACAGCAAAGTGGCAATTTAATAATGGCGGGTGGATGGGAGGCCATGGATTCGGGACAAGAAACCGTTTGTTTTCTTTTTTCAAGAGTTGTTTTTTGAAAAAAAATATTATTTTATTATTATTTTTTTAAAAAAATAATATTTTTTTTTATATTTTCAGATCATTTTAATATGCTAATATCAAAAATAATTTTTATAAAAAAACAATTAATATATTTCCGAGTAAAAAACAACTACAACCATACTTTCAAACACCCCCTGAACTGTCTGGCTGATACTCATTTCACACGTTTAAGTCACTACAAGCTATCTGCCACCAATTAAACATTTTTAAAAAAGAAAAAGTATGCAAGTTTTTCTTAAGGTGTTTTTTATATAAAAATATCAAAAATAAAAAAAAATTGTATATATCTAATAAAATAAATTAAAAATTATATATATTAATAAATAAATAAATAAATAAATAAATAAAGAGTCATTAATAATGAATAAAGATGAAAATTAAAAAATTAAGAGTAAAATATAGATCAAGATATTTGACCTTACAACTCAGTTATTTGACATGTTTATGTTTAACGACTTTGTTCATAAAAATCAACTTTTTTATTTAATTAAATGATAATAAAAATATATACATGAAATTGATTAAATAAAATAAGATACAAACAAATATTATGCAAAGTTACTAACTTTATTACCGGGTAAATGGTTTCACCTCCCATTACTGCGCACTAGCTCCATTACAGGATAACTAGTTACACCCACATCAATATTAAAGAAGAACATTTCACATTTAATGAAAGCATACTTACTTAATTCAATACAACCATATCAAGGTATCAAGCACTTACTTCACAACAATATCTATTTATCTACCAATTATTTCACACGTTAGTTATCTCATAATCTTATCATCTAAATTTTCCCAACATAATTTTTGTTATTGTGATCAATAATAATTGTTACATAGAAATCTCATTGTTACTATCAAAGGTAATATATATATATATATATAAGGTTCTCTCATTGTTGCAGTCAAATCACAATCTCATAACATACCATAAACTTCTGCTTATGCAAATAATTACAAATTACAAACTAAATTCTACCTCAAAGGCATATGCCTTCCATCAACAATGATAACAAGAATACACTATAAAATTTAATTTTCATTGTTATTCTAACATTTATAAAAGCATGTGTAATACTTAAAAAGCAAGAGAGGGTCAGTCTCTTACCAATAATTTTAATTCCTTTTGAATAAACTAAACTAGCAAATTATCCCGATCATCTGAACATAGTTGTCATTAGCCCTTCGACTGGTCTAAATAAATTATTCTTTTTATTGTCTATGTTTCATTCAAGAATTGACATTATATATCCAAAGCATAACCATATTTTATTTTGACAATGAGCTTCTCTTTTTTCTTCTTCACCTACTAAGGGAGCAATTTTGGATTGGGATATTTTGACCTTTTTAGGCCACTAAGTGAGTGGTGGCTTATGGGTCCAGTTTTCCATAATAAAATGAAACAGATCTAATGGATTTCTACTATCCTTTTAGGTTCAAAGCCTGTCATTATTAGGTATTTGATAAGTACTTAAAAGTGTATTTTTATTAAGGTTTTATATCATTATATTATTGCACTTAAAGTATCATTAAATTCTCTAACTTAAGCATGTTTTATAATAACAAGTTTGATAATATAAGATATATTTAATTTATAGCAAATACTTGGTTCTAAATGCAGGTTTGTAAAACATGCTTATCTCATAATTTAGAGGACTAATTGATGTGTTTGATTATTGAGATCGAGGGGACAAAAAGAGGGTTAAATTTAGAAAATAAATTCTAGTTAAACTGGTTCAATTTAAACCGGAACACTATTTGATTTTTAAGTCATAACTGGAGGCTGAAGCTATAGACCTTGGATTTAGGTGTGGTTTAGCATGATGGCGCGTTAAGACATAGGCCTAAAACATTGATGAAGAGTTCAAGGCTCAATACTGTCTTTTTAGAGTTCAAATCTTAGCAACAAAAGAGAAGTATAGATCTATCCTACACCTAGACATTGTTTGATGTTCAGTCCATATCTCGAGTCCTAAGAGTTCAAATAAGCTTGTTCATGTTTTGTTGGAAATATAAGACAAATACCAACAACTTTCATGCAAACCATCTACTTAGATTATGCAGCCACCAAATTAAGAATTAGTCATCCAATTAGTTAAACCACCAAATTAATTAGTCACCATCAATAATTCTAAATTTTGCCGATAAAAGAAGGCATTTGTCATTCATTTAGACATCTTAGTTTTCATATCAAGATACATGCTTCTTTTTTTTTTTGTATTTTTGTAATATTCAAATTTTATTTTATATTATATTGTCATTAATCTCTTATTTATGCTTATCATTTTTTTTCTTTATTATACTTAGTTCATTTATATCGTACCTATGTTTTTATCTTATTTATTTATGTTTTCATTTTTAATTATGTTTAGTTAAGTTTATTTTTTTCAATGTGACATTAATGGTGTAAGAATAAGTATAGTATAAACTCAACATGGGTTTTAATATTTAAATTCAAGAAAATTTGCTATTAAAATGTGTTATAGTTGTTATCTTAATCAATCTTAATATCTTGCTTGTTAAGTGGTGAGTCTGGATTCGTAGTGTACAATCATTAACACAACAAATACTTGATTTTTGCATAGCTTATTGTATGGATAACCGATACATGTTCTATGAAAGGATCTCGATTTGTTGTTGACATAAGTTAGCACCATATATACTTGACAATATTTACAAGTGTTACGTTACTCGAATAAGGTAATTAATATAATCATGTTAATAAATTAAAATGAGTCATTAATGATAAATTATCCTATTGGAACCTCACTTGTGTGTAGTTTTCAATTAAGTAATATAAAGAGTTTGGACTATATTTATTTAAAATACTATTAGTGGATCATCTAACCTCGGTAATTTTTTTTTATCTTTGTTAAATCTTTACATTAATAAGAAAGTAAATTCCAAGAAAGTAAATTATTTTCTGATTTTTGGTAGTGTAATGAAAAATAAGTTGAAAAACACTTTTCAGTATTTAGTTATGTCATGGAAAATGAGCTGGAAAATAACTTATTAATATTTTTTTTTCAAGTTTATTAAAATAAACAGGAATAAATCTTACAAATTAAAAAGTTGAATGAGAATGAAATTGAAAAAAAATATAATTTCATAAATTATCTCAAATAAAATAAATAATAATCAAAATAATAGAGATCAAATCTAACAAAAAAAAAATTAAAAGATGAAGAAATTAAAATAATAATAATTATCATTTCATAAATTATATCAAATAAAATAAGTAGCAATCAAAAGAATGAGTACCAAATTTGATAGATAAAAAATTTCAATTAAAAAATAATAAGAAAAAAGAAAATGAGAATTATAAAAATGAGAATCAAAGTTAATATAAAAATCAAATTCTAAGAGATGAAATTGAAAAACAAATATTCAAAACAAAATATATATATAGCAATAAAAAATTTAAGGACCAAATTTGATATAATCATCAAATAATATGACATTTTTAAATTTTTAACAACTTTCAAAATGTGTTTTCCGTCCAAAATAAAAGGAAAACACTTTCCTAAAAAACAAGCCAAATTTTTCTTTGACAAGAAAGTATTTTCCGTTGACTAACTTTTCTAATGATAAACAAACATAGAAAAGTTTGGAAAATAATTTTCAAGAAACCACTTTCCGCCAAACAAACGAGGCTTTAATTTTGTTAAACCGGATAAAGAACATATCCAACCAAATCGAATGAAATCGCACTTATTTTTAACCGGTTTAAGAGTGTAGTTGTCGTTATTTTTTAAAATATTTTTCATACCGAAATATATCAAAATATTTTTTTTTAATTTTCTAAAAATTATTTTTAAAATTAGTGCATCAAAACAATCCAAACACAGGTACAACCGCGTTTCCAAACTCTCACAAATTTATGTTATTAAAATTTTATACGGGGTATAAATACAGAAAAATAATGAAAAAAAGAAGTTTTTGGAAGAGAATATAAGTTATAAGAAACTTGAATAATATGGAAGACCATTTCTTTGTCTCTAATTATAGAATTACAATCATAGTATAGGAAACTAAATTACCTTCTTTCAATGAAATGGATTAAAATCCCTATTTGATTATTCCCTAATAAAGGAGAAATATAACTGATCTCTTGAAAAAAAATTGTTATATTAAATTTCATCGCTCGCATCATGTATCCAAGAAATAAAAATTTATTTTTAACATCAATACATTAAAACGATTTAAAAATATAAAAAAATTAATTTTAAATAAAAAATAAAATTTTTAAAAAATACGATTTCAACCACATTTCCAAACATATTTTTAAATAAGATATCATGTATAAAATATCCAAGATATTCGTGAGTATAATATGGATTTTTTCACAAGAGAACCAAAAAGAGAGTGAATCTCCTGAAAATGATGGCAATCAAGTATAACTTGAAACCCTAACATAATCTCCACCCCATGGTATGAACATGTCACCAAGCAAATCGACGAGTGCATTGTTTTTCCCTGCAACATATGCATGCTTGACACTCATAATAGAAGGCTGCCACAAATTATAATATTTACAAGTTAAAATAAAATAAAGCGTAGGGAAGAATTAAGCCCTCGCTTTCACTATGATGAGTGCTGCCATTGACAAAAACATAAATAAAATTTCCAAACCTTATATAATTGTATGTTTCTTTCTGTATTTTAAAAATATTAAAAAAAATTAATTTTTTTATTTTTTTATTAACTTTAAATTAATATATTTTTAGTATTTTCAAATTATTTTGATATTCTAATATTAAAAATAATTTTTAAACAAAAAAAAAAATCATTGACATACATTTTAACAAGAAAAATTATTTTTTAATTTTTTTTTAAATCAACCATTAAAAGTTTAAAATACAAAACCAGATTTACTTAAAATTAAATCAATAAATATTTAAATCAGATAATTAACTTAAAGAAGAAGAAAAAGCACCGTCAACATGCTAAATATGTTGATTTATTTTCTTTAATTGCGATCGATGAGCCAAACAAATTGAGTATGAATTAAATCTTATCATATATATTTTTTGTTAATGTTTAGTAAAGGAAAATTGTCTAGAATTATACTGCCATACAATTGCTGTAAACCCACTTTCCTAGCTGTGGCTATTAATTTTGCCGACGACGAGATAATGTTCTTTCTCTTGCTGCAACTCTTTTCCTTCTTCCTTTTCCATTAACTTCAATAGTGCTACAAGATGGCTAGTTCCTATCCCTAGTGAATGTTAGATAAAATCCTTGTTCAAGTAGAAATCTCGCAAATGATGACACCATTGAAATTATCTATTGCAGAAGTAAAAATCAACTCCCTAATATATTCCCTAAATTCCTCTCAATTTGAATTGAGATCATTTATAAAGTTTTTTATAAAGTTTATAAGATTACTTGATGTTTTCACTAAAAAAATACATAGTTTGGATAAGAGTTTTTAATTGTTAAATTAAGAATTTAACAACAATAATTTAAGGGATGAATTGTTTGATAAAAGAATTTTAATTAACTAGTCTAATACAAATTTTTATAATGAATTATCAAAGAACTAATATAATTCAAAAACTTAAGTTATTAGGTGAGATCTCAAGATATAATTTATATTATTTTCTAAAATATTTTTTCGAGTGAAAACTTTTTAAACTTGAAATTTGTATAAACTCGTATTATTTTGTGCTTAATTTTTATAAAATAAATAGAGATAATAGATTCAAACTTATGACCGCTTGACTATCAAGTCTTAGTCTGTAATACCATGTCAAAGAATCATCTCACCTCAATAACTTACTCAATAGTTTAACTTTAAATTGTGAGATAAAATTTTAAGATATAATTTATATTATTCAAAAGCTATAGATTACAATGATTAAATTCTTTTTTCAATTATTATTAAACAGTTAGAGATTGCAATCTGTCTAGATTTAATGTATAAAGAGTGAACTAATAAATAAAGCTTGAAGAGATTCCAAATACTTGTGTATTTTGTTTAAACAAGAAAGCCCCAGCTAGCCCTGTACATGCTCCAACAACCATGAAATTTAAATCTTAGATCCAAGTTACTACATTAAAAGAAAATTATCCAAGTTCCCGCAGAAGATCCATTATTATTTTGTTTGCATTACTGTTTCTCCTCCATATCTTTTTCCCGATGCATTCTTCCATGTTACATGATTAAAAATAGTTTCCAGCAATCTTCAGTTGGCTCATGATCTATTGCATCAAACGCTGCATAAATATCCTAAATATGTCAAAACCTTAATAGTTGTTGCACTAGCCTCACGAGCTGCCATATTAACCTTCCGAGCATGTCATTTTTGGAGTCGTTTAGGTATATTTGTGAAATTTCTATTGAAATCGGAATCAATTGACATAATCTTACGACTAGCAAAGAAAACTTCAGCAAATAGCATGCAGATAAATTTGCAAGAAATAGTTAGATAATTGAAGCGGTAAGCATTTCATTAGGCATCACCATGAGGCCCTGTCTAAGCATGTACAAAAAAAGGCGTAGTGAGAGCTAAGTGGGAACACCCCACCTCAGTCGTTCATGAAAAAGGGACCATAAAGACTATCCACAACAGCAAATTGCATGTTCTCTGATGGTTTCCAGTGACGCTTCCTTTGATTAATGAACCAGTTGTTTATCTGTTTCTGATCCAGGCCAGTTGATTCAGCCAACGCAACCTTGTCAGCTTCCTGAAATTTAAAAAACAGTAAGATACGATTCAAGGGCTTGATCGAGAACTCAGATTTTCCAACTAAATTATAAACATTAGAGTAAGAGATAGATTAGGATTTTCACTTCGCATCAAAGAAGTAATTACCGTTGGGTATGGCCATTTGTTATGAACGTTCCACCAGTTCAGCAGGATTTGCCTTGCTTCCTTTGGTAGTTTTCCTTTCTTCTTCTGTTTTGAAAACGCATGCTTTAGGGTACTTATGTAACCACTATATTTACGTAATAGCTTGTCCTTGAGCTCTCGATCCTCGTTTATACGGGTAGAATCTTGCACGTCTGCCTCTCCTCCACTGGCATCGTCATCGGATGAACCAGCAGCTTCATCTGGCAGGAGAATGAAACTTAGAGGACGCCAGCAAACATGTATAACCCAAATACAAGTGTTTTTAAGAAAATTCATATAAACAGCTACTAAGTTTGAAAGGCTTTAATTTACAACGTCCAGTTCATTGACATAGTTCACAACACTGATATTGCAAATCACATCAGTGTTTCCGCCATAAACAATACTTCTTTTTTGTAGCAACCCTACATATCTGAACCAAGTAAACCACAGACAGGATGACTCCACACCCATCTTAAAAATTGAATATATATATATATATATATATATATATAAGCTTGGCACTACAGCCCACAATAAAACAAAGTAATTGTTTCAGTTATAGAGAAGACTCCAAGAATTTTAATGGGGACCATTGAAGCACCCAATGAATGAACAACTTCTTCAGCACATTATATATTATATATACAGTAGGAGTACAGCCCAGCCCAGCCCAGCCCAGCCACGAAATGAAAGTATATGCCCAACAAACCATAGTGGAGGCGATCAAAGATTCAAAATCAACCACAACAAGGAAAGGGTCTCAAGAAAATCTAATTGAAAAGAAACAAAGAGAAGAGAAGTGGGGGAGTGGGGGAGTGGGGTCCAACGTCATCAACACATGGAGGCATGATCCCATGTCTCCATGGATGTGATTTAACACCATTGCATGCTGTGCTATATGAGGTCGGGACCCACAATCAATTCTTTCAGAAAAGAAGAGGATGCAGTATGCACAGGCAAAACTTAAAAGTAGGAGAGAGAGAGAGTCAATCAGAGGTTCGTTGTGTCGTATCGCAGACAGTAAGGGAGAGGGAGTTGGCGTCTTCAAGAGAGTACGGTTCCTTAAAAAGATAAAAGAGGTAACCCGCAAGGCACGCACGCACTGCCCTAGACCCCCCCTTCTCTCCTTCCGATACTTCCAGTGACAGACACCTCAACTCGCCTCGCCTCGCCTCGCCTCCCCTCCAACAAATGCAGTGCTCGCATTAACTTCCCTCAACCTTGGAAAAGCCCCAGAAAAAAATTAAAAATAGGGGCACCGATAGGTCTTTTGCCCCATCATTTTCTCTCAGAGACTCTCTATATTGCACCCAAAAGCTAAAAGAGAGAAGAGTGGAAGAGTCGCATTTAATATTTTTGCAAGGATTCAGAGCTGAATCACTGCACCAGAGAGGAACATGCCTACGACCTAGTTGAAATGAGACTAGAAAGATACCGACGTAGATATACAGAGCCACCGAAAGTTTGGCCCAGTGAGAGTGAGAGTGAGAGTCTCATTGCTTAGAACCTGGTTTTGCAGCGCTAAAAGCGGGAAGTCCTGTGTGGTTTCCAAATTTTATTAACCAAATCCCTTTCATGCCCCTTCATGTCCAAACCCTAACCCCAGACACATGCACCTCTTCATCCTAGTAATACAAATCAAACCCCAAAAATCATTATCCACCGAATGAAATGAAATAAAATAAAAACCCAAACTCACAACTAAAAAAAGCTCAGTAGATTTACTAACAAAGACGAGTACTTTGCCATCCTCAGTCCCTGTCAAAACTCAAAAATAATAATAATAATAATAATCAAAAGCTATCAGCGCAAATAATGTCTCCACTTACAATCTATGTGCAACTAGAACTCTCAAAACATCCTCGTCTCTTAACATAGATACCTAGCAGAAACCATAGATTAAAGAGTGAACATAGACTAGGGAACATGCAGGAACTCAATGCAATGAAGAAGTGACAAAAGGTGGAGATCAGTCATGCATGTCAAGGCAACAACTTACCTGTGTATGCAACCTGGGAGCGTTAGAAACATCAACGTGCTTAGACGCACTCTTTTTAATCTTTTTTTTTTTCAAATATTGTTAGTTATTAAGACGTTTGGCGGAAAGCAAACTGAGCAAATTGAACCGTAGGGGACACAAACCAAACTTGCCACCAAGACATCAAATTCAAAGATCATATTTCAATCGAACTTAACTGGAAAGAAACAGCAAGGCCAAAAACAAATCTCCTAATCGGTGTAGAATTTAATTTATAGCATCCCCACCATGCTGGCTATACACTATACCTGGAGGAAGATTTTGATAAAACAAGCATGAACGTTTTAAATTTGTTTGAAATCCTATTAATAGTTGAAGAACATGATCAATAAGCTTAAAAAATACAACCTAACACATGATCACTCACAACATTCACGTCATAATGAGGCCACAACACTAATCCTATTCCATTGTAAGCATAAAATGAAACATCAACGGGGGCATTCTTCATTGAGAGAATGTGAAAGCCAGTCGTGTACCAAGTAATACTGTTCACATAAGATTGTGCACATAATTATACCAGGCTATACCATCTCTTTCAACACTGAGAAAAGGTGTGATTGTTGAGATATACCAGGCAACACTGCCGTGTGTTTGTGTGTTTTTCTAGTTTTTTTTTAAAAATAAACCAACTTACCCAAACCCTAAACACTTCTTTGCCCATGGATTTTTAAAAGCCATCTCCACTGAAACTTAATGCAGAATGAAAAGATGTCCGGATAAAAACAGCACAACAATCAAGGCAAGCCTCTAGTGATGCTTGGGATAGTATGGAACAGCAAAACACTTCAGTTGATGGAATAGAAGATTATATGGCCGCGCCATGAGGAATAACAAGATATTAGCTTACAACTGCAATAGATGAGACACGGACATATGACTCCTTAACTATCTCACTCACTCTTATGCATATAGCTCAAATGCGTGCAAGGGAAGTCCCAAGTTTTAGGGCCTCGGGCACACGAGCTGTTTACGTGCTAGTGTGCAAGGAATACAAATTCAAGCCCGTGTTTCTAACAAACACTTGAACATGGAATGATAGCATGCTGCATGAAAGCATTCCAGCCATGGTGGTGCAAGCAAGCTCAACGGTACGGGCGATAAGTAGAGCTTAATTACAAATTACTTAAATCCTAATGACAAGATGATGAACCGTTGTAGCACAACATGATACATCAAACCATGAGACTGCTATGGTCATAAATATATGAACAGAAAATAGCTCAATAAATACTAAGGCTAGTTCATTCGATGCTTCTTCAATAAAAAGATGGGAAATAGAGGAACCTCTCCAAAGAAGTTAATGAATAATTGGTATCATTTAGAGTAATCAAGAGGCTGACCAAGTATTCAGCTTTTACCAAACTAAGCCATGAAAGAGGGAAACCTCGTGTGCTTTCTATGGAACAACAACACCTTGACTCCAAGTTGAGAAAATATAAATCATCAATCTTGCTAGTTGACAAACAAAAAGATACTTGAAGATATTCCGAGTAACAGCTTAAAAGCAAAGCATTTTTTCTTCTTATTCACTGTCCAGCACTAAGAATCCCTTTTAATAGCATTAAAGTCTCTAATCAGGGAATATCTAAAGCATCAAAATGCCACAAAAGAATATGCAAATCTTCACTGTACAAATAGGCAATTGGCAGAAAGAGTGCGAAGCCCCACTATAGTATCTTCACAAACTCATGCACCCTCTTAAAATCGGAACTTTAGTTTCACGCATGCACAAATATAATAATTCAACCAATCCATACCTAAAGTTTTTATTCCCAGACAAAATCCATAAACTAACTCCAAGCCCAAAGCTAGAAACAGTGTACGAAATGTAGCTTTCTTTCAAAATGATTCTAAAAAATAACATGCGACCATACTAAATGTGTGAACTTGTTGCCTTAAACACAACGAAATGCTCAACTAAATTAACTATTTTGGCGACAAAGTCCATCTGTATTCTGTACAAAGTACAAAAAAGCCAGTAGTTTAAAAATGTTATTAAATTACATTAGGCCTCAAAAGCAAGAGATCATCAGTGATCAGGTACATTAAAAAGGAAAGGAGTAGATGACAAAGGAAGACAAGAGGAACATCCTAACACGAGCTGCAGGGGCTTCTTTACTTCACTTGCCATAAAGAAAACATAATATTTTGAAAACCAAACTCATAATACTTAAGTCTACCATGATATCTCTTGTTCATTGGGAGATTCAGTTGGGAATCTAATGGATTTAGTTACATGTATGATTAGGCAGAAAAGCGGTTTGCTTTCGGTCGGGCTACATTTATATATTTCCATCTGCCTGCAACTCTTCCCAATGAATTCTTAACATGCAAAGACAGCAGTTCCAAGACTCACTCTATGGATGCCAGAACTAATCCAATCCTATGACCTTTCCTGAGGAACAGTTTTTAATTCCCACCCATGGCATGCACTACAACTCATGCTTTATTGAAACTTAGATCTCCAATCACGATACAAATAAAATTGAAAGCCAGTTGTTTGAAAGGGAATTACCTATCCCATCTCCATTCACACAGCTAGAGATTAGAATCCAAACACTCACCAGAAATGTGTAACAATTGATTAGGCACAAGTCAGTATAACCTCAACCTTGTCCAAGGACAACTATGAGGAACAAAGGGAGTTTAGTTCATGAGGCGCTTGAACAAACTCAGAACTCATAGGCTCTTATCAGTTCCCAAGATAAAGAAATGCTTTTTGATATAATTCATTATCTCAGACATTTTCCATTATTCCGATGTTTTTTTTGTTCCCTTTTCCCCATGCTTAAGATAAGAAAAAACAGGTGCTTACAAGTAACTAAACAATCAGTATTAGGATCAGCAATAACACCAAACCACAATCGATCTGAATACACAATTTTAAAAAATTGGAACATCAAAGGTGGTTTGAAACTAAAATGTTAAATTTACCATATGAAAGCTTCTGTTGGTTTTTATCCTCGAATGCGACCCATGACTAAAGCAGTTATCTCCATGCTTCTTACCTTTAAAGCTAAAAATTATGACTCTTGAATGCTCCCTTAAGAAAGAAACAAAAGGAAAGAGAAAGTAGAGATGAAAGCCCAATGCCTCCAACCCTAAAATGGATAACCTTTCTACATGTTCTCCCACATCGCAGTATTAATTCAGATCCATTTCCAACAAATAGAGAGATCCATGTCAACGAGCAGGTGTTCTCTTTCTTTTCTAGGGTTTTTGTTGTTTGGTTGCTTTTTATCATTTCTACATCTGAAACCTTGATTTGTACAGCAAAGAATGTGAATATATGTTTCTTAATGGTGCAGGTTTTTTGTCCAGAAGCAATATGGGAAATTGGCCATGAAAGCAGCCTCTATTTCTCATGTGATCCGTTTGTCCTGCTAAAATACACTAGTTTTTATGTTAACGTGAGCGCCTCTCTCTCTCCCTCTCTCCCTCTCTTGTGTTATCTCATTATGTAATTACTATCACAGCTTCCCATGACAGAAGATTAAACTATAAACAATAAAATCCACTGCACAAACATCAACAAACTAGATAACATACTGAGCAGTAAAATAGAGAGAGAGAGAGAGAGAGAGAGAGAGACCATAAACTTGGCTTCTGGAAGGACCGTTGCAGAGAGTATTAAACTGAGCTTCTATATCATTCAAGAAAGTAGTGGCTTCATCGAAAGGCCTTGAGAGATCCGCTTTATACTTCATCAGAATGTCACAGTAAGTTTCCTGCAAGGAGAAAAGTGTCAAGTACTATCAGTCGGAAAGAGAGAGAGGGAGAAGAAAATAAAACTCCATTTTGAAGAAGAAAACCTAGAAAAGAGAAGGAAATAATATTTCATTGAAAATCAAGAGATCAAAATAGGAAGCCCGGGAAAAAGAAAGGATTTTATTTCCATGTCTAAATAAGCAACTAAACAAACCATCAAAGATGAAAACTGAGAAAGTTAGCAGAAGAGAAGAGAGAGATGGGAAATCGCTTCTTAGGGTTTGGGCTCCTTCAAGAACAGAAGAAGTTTGAAAAGAAAAAAGAGACCATGAACTCGTCGAGCTCGGGATCGGCACCCAAGCAAGAGGCGACAGAATCATTGGACCCCTTGGAAACATCATTCACTAGCCGGATTTCATCTAATAAATAAGCCATCTCCGGCGGTGCTCCCACCTGCAAAACACAGAAATCAAAAACAAAATTCGTAAAAATAAGAAAATAAAACAACAGTAGACTTATCAATACACTTTATGGAGGACTAACCAATAAATACTGGAACTTTCCAATTTCCAAGACTTTCAAAAGTCTAACAGCATAAATGGTCTACAGTCTACACAGTTTCCCTATAGTATGAGCCTAGCTAATGAGAAAAGTTGGTATTGCACAAGAGTATTGCTTTTCATTTTAACAAAAATGTCAAAGAAATTGATCGACATAAAAGGAAAAGTTTGCAAGAGAAAACACATGCACTTGCAACAACATAGCAATAAAATACACTCAAAAACTGCTGCAACAACGCAGTTCATGGATCAAATTGAGATTTTAAGACATCCCTCAAACCATGACAGTCATCAGAACACTGAAACGTTGGAAATCAAAAATCTCGTATCCTTGAAGTTTTTTCTTTTTTTTCAAGAACTTTACACTCCATTTAGAAAAGAGTTCCTCATCCTTCAAGTTGTATCATCACTTGGCCAAACTTTCCATTCTAGATTTGCTTGAGTTTTTTTCTTTGTTCTTTTTTGTGCGTGTGCTTAATCGTTTCTTGACATCTTTTGAGACTACTAAATAGCTCAATCGAAACTATTAGCTGCAAAAAAGATTAGTGTGTATACCTTCTGGCAATCAATATAAGCTTCAAGTAACTTAGGGTAAAGCGGGTGAGAAGCAATTTTAGCCCTAATTGCACAAGAAACCTCCTCTGAATTATTACTATTACTATGATCACCAACACCAACACCCCCTCTCTGCTGCTGCTGCTGCTTCTGATGCAACTCGGCCACCATTGAAGCAGCATCAGATACTGAGGAACCACAAAACATCTGCTCCGATCCAAAAACAGGAAATGATGGCTCCCCAGCTGGGGAGGTGAACCCCACAGGATGGTAGTAATTAGCGACTGGAGCAACCATGTTCTCTGATGGAACCTGCAAAGAGTAATCAGAGCTGGTGGATTGAAGACCGTAAAGTTCTTCCATCATTGAAAGAAAGAAAGAGTCAGGATTAGCAAACTGCGTTCTTCTACTAGTTTTCAGCAGCAGCAGCAGTAGTGGTAGATACTGCAAACAGAGAAGGAAAGATATTGGGGGTACTACTGTGTTGAAATAGAATAAGAGATTTAAGAGGTGTGGTTTGTAGCAGGAGGTAATGGGGAATGAGCCACGGAGAGAAGAGAATAAAAAGTAACTGTAGTTACAGTACGTAATATATAATAAAGGACTGGGTTTATCGGATACTTTTGTGCTCCGCTGCGGGGTTGTTAAATCTTTTTATAATATAAAAAAAAATATTCAAGAGATGACCTTTATTCAAGTATTCCGTGACGCAGAATAATGTTAGAGAAAGAAAAGTTCAATACCTGATAATTTAATATTAAGAATTTAAAAAAATTTGAAGCTAAATAAGACTACTATTTAAAATTAGTAACTCTGAGATCATCATAAAAATTATTAATCATCAAATTTTTTTTAAAAAAATAGTAATTAAAATAATAAAAAACTTAATCAAAAGATAAAATAAAAAAGTAAATAAAAAAACGAAAACCAAAATTTGATAAAAAATAAAATTAAATATTAAGTGATAAAATTAAAAAAAAACAAATTAAGAAGATAATTTAAAAAATAAGAAATTAAAAAAATACGAACTAAATCTAGAAAAAAAAGAAAAAAAATAAAATATTAAGATAAAAAATTTAAAAAAAATCAAGAAAATAATACAAAAAAAAAATCAAGAAAACAATATCATACCTAATATAAAAAATCAAAAGAAAATGAATGAGATAAAAAAAAATCTAAAAAAAAATTAAAAGAAAGAAAAACAATCAAAAGAAATATTATCATAGTTGAATTTTTGCTCCATTATTTTTTTATCAAAACAATATTATTTTTACTTTTAGCCAAATAAAAAGTCAAACAATTAGTTAGGAGAAAATCATTTTGAAATCTATTAATTTTTATACCATTATTTTTTTATCAAAATAATGTTATTTTTTACTTCTTGGACAATACAAAATTTGATCTACCCTGGTAACCCTATTCATTCGACCCAACCAGTTGCCTGGGACATGACAGGGGTCAACTCCTAGGTTAGGTTTTAAAAGCATAATTAAAAAAATAAGCACTAAATATAATATGAAAGTTCAATAAAGTTTAACAATGAGAGATGAAATTGCCGAAAAATAATTAATCAAGAAGAGAAAACAAAATAAAAGGAATTGCAATAATAAAAATGATAATTATATTAAAAAAAAGAGAATTAAATCAAATGATTAGTGATTAAATCAAAAATTAAAATTCAATTAGGAAAAAAATTAAAAGCAAAATAAATAGGGATCAAAAGAATAGGGATTAAATTTAATAAAAAAACATAAAAATCAAATGACAATGGATAAAATTGAAAAATAAATAAATCAAATTCAATTTAATTCAAAGATTGATAATCAATTTACAATTTTGCAAGGTCAACATGTCTTCCGAGGTGGAGGAGAAAGAAAAAAAAATTGGCTCCAAAGCTCTATCGTGTCGTGCCATGAAGGCTGACACGCATTAGCTCACCATGTAAAGTGTAGCGTTATGCTTCAAAGACTACTCCAGAAGATGATCAATGACCACCATAAGGTGTTGCACACACTGCTTAAAGGATGCGGGCACCTCTCATTTAGCATGCACCGACCATTTTTATTATTATTTTTACAAGGACTATAACACCCTTACTCCACATGATAATTGAAAAAAAAAAAAAAAAACTCATTAACCTTAGGCAAAAGAAAGTTCACTCCAAGGACTATTCAATAATTGCACTACATAAAAATATTACAAAGATCATAATACTTTTGACAACACAAGATAATTGTAAAAAAACAAAAGTTAAAAAACCCAGAACACCCCTGATTTTAAGGGGAAAAGTTGATCATAAGAGCTATGCAACAATTATACTATAAAAAAAATATAAAAATTCAAAAATATTTTTTTATTATTAACATGAGTGTCTAGGCCAGTATGCATGTATCTCGACTAATTATACGAGCTCTAAAGTTAACGACCATATAAGTTTTTAGTGGCCTTGAGATTTATAAGACTCGAACTAGTAATTTCTAGAAAAGAAATTAAAATATGACAAATTAAATTACATTCAAAATATTCCATAGACATAAATTGTCTTTTTTAAAAGCTCACAGATTAATTATATCATGCAATAAAATGTGAAAAACAATATTTTCCCCTCAATGTGTTATATTCTTTACTTTTTAAAAGATAAAATGGTAGTTTTTATAGTGGATTACACTATTTATAATCCGCAGTAAATCACCATTGTCTTTTAGCCTCATGTATGTATATATATAGTATATAATAATCTTTCACTTTCAGGTGTTTGAAAGTAATTAATGGAGAAGAACATAACTCAGCTGATGATGATTGGTCAGAATTAGACAAGGAAAGAGAGAAGTGTTCAAAAAAGTGGGTAAAGTGGTCTTTGTGATTTTAGCGTCCAAATAAGCTGAAGTACTTCTGAGGCATGGACCTTTGAGCCTCAGTTGCATCTTTTCACACCCTCCTGCGCAACTAATACTCCTCCACGCTATTATGGGGCGCGTTGCCCTAACTCGCCTTAAAAGAATCTTTTAAACTGTGAATTCCTGTTGCAGCAAAACTTTTACCAACCATGCCATATAATTCATCAATAAATCTTACTTCTTAAAACTACATAGGAAACTCTATCATAATCAAACAATAATCATGACTCATCAATAAAAAACTTTCAGTGTTATCAATTAAAGTAAACTGTTGACATATATGTCACTCTTTTTATTGTTAATATCAAACTTAGAGAGAGTAATAAAACTCGTTGTCCATCATTTGTCTCTTGATACTTATTTATCTCGAATTTCAATTCAAAAGAAAGATTAAGGTTCTCTACCAATCATTAGTTTCATCATTTTCTTATTTCTATTTCATTACCTTTATAAAAAAAATGGTTTATAACCATGCCATACATTCTATATTTATCTAAAAGATCTATATTTATCTAAAAGATCAATATTCTCTTAACAAAAACCATAAAACAAATATAATTTTTCTTTTGAAGGATAAACAATCTAATTATTTGAAGACATCAAAAGCTTTATTATAGATATCAAAAGACCTGTATATAGCTCAATATCTTCTTTTCTCTCTCTTTTTTGTTTATATTTGCTCTCGTCATCGATTTTTAGCATTTGTTGTATCTTTCCTCAATTAAAACCTAATTTTCCCCTCTTATACTTGATAAGACATTAACTTGCCTTTTAAGTGAAAGCAATTTCTATTTTTTGGCTTTCACACCATCTTTATTAGGGAAAGGTTTCCCTAAATGCCTTTCAATTTAGAGTATTTTTTACTTTTAAATACCATTTAATATGTTATTATTTTAATATTTTAAAAATATTTTATCCATCAAGTTTTTAACTTTCTAATGTCTATATATTGTTTTTCTAAAATTAGAAAAAAAAAATTGATCCCATTTGCGACTAGTAGCTTTTAAAATTGTGAAGAATAATTAATTTGTCTTGCTAAAATAAAAGGACTGATTGCTGTTGTTAACTAAAGGAAAAACACAAAGCGTGCAAGCCAGAAAAACTGGCGCGTGAAAGAAGGAGAGTTGTGGTTGATGTTGAACATTTCGCCCAGTGCAGACGCTTACACAAAGCCTGCTTTATGTTTGAGTTTGACAGATGAATGCAAAGAGCAAACAATAAGGATCTTTTCCTTGTTGATGACGAAAAAAACAGCTGCATCATTGCATTATTTGCCGGAACTCTCAACTTTTTCTGTTTTTATTAAGCCAACATCATCATCACATCTCTATAACTATAACTATATATATAATCACCATTGAATGCCCAAGATAAGCTTTTCCTCTACAATTTGCCTCTATTTTTCTGCAACGCATTATGCATCATCTTCAACATAATATGTTCACAAAAAAAAACCCTCTTATAAATCTAAAAAATAATAAGTAATAACCTTTCAGTGACTCCAACCCCTCCGCTTTTTGCTAAGTGATTTGGGCTGTTTATAATTGTGTTTTAAAAATATTTTTTTAAAAAATTTAAAAATTTATTATTATTATTATTTTATTTTAAATTAATATATTTTTAATATTTTCATGTTATTTCGATGCGTTGATGTCAAAAATAATTTTTTTAAAATATTATTTTATTATGTTTTAAAATAAAAATCATTTTAAAAAACAACTTTATCTATACTTTCAAACACACTTGCATGCTATTCAACTCAAATAAATTTTAATTTTAATATAGATTTTACATTGCAAAATTATGTTGATATGTTGTTAAACTTAGTCAAAACTCATTTATTAAAATTAATTGGTAATAATGAAATATGTTATCAAACTTTTTATTAGAAAATAGTTTACAACTATTATTATAATATTATTTTTTTTTATTGGTAATGTAAATTGTTTCACTTTCATAGAAAAGGGTAGCCTCTCTCCCACCTTTTTCTCAACGCAAAGTCAATAACGAAGCATGTCTAAATCTCAATTAATTTGACATATCTATGAAAAATATAAAATGTTAGAAAAATGGAGGTTCCAGAAGTAGCCTTCCCGAATGTTGGATGCCACCTACGATCTATGTATGACTATTTACATTATAAAAACAAATACTCCTATATAGATTATTTTGTATAAAAAAAAAATCCTAACTCATTATTTAGAGAGAATAAATAACATAAACTAAGCTTAATATTGGCCACAATAATTTTCATATCATCAACACTTTCATAGATAATTGTTGCTGCTTTTCAAGCCTCTTATACCAAGTAATTAATCTATACATGTACATTAAAAACTAAATAATAGTCATCATTCATAATAAAATTAATTTGATATATAATAAATGTTGTATGTAAAACAATATTACATACTAATCAATCTTGTATTAGATATTAAGGCGTATAATGCATCGAATTGCATGAATATTTCAAGAAACGTGACCATGTAAGTGTAACAAAACAACGCGTAATGGACAGATATTATCTCATGTAGGTATCTACATTAATCGTTGGATGTAATGCCTCAAAAACATTATCTCTCCTAGCATCCTAGAGATTTAGGTATGATATATGAGTCACCAACAAATTCCCCTCATACTTCTCACGACTACTAATACCGTGCAGTTCGTCATTGGTATGTACATAATCCAATATATGTTAAGATAGTCCAAATTGTCACATTACACAATCTGGATAGTGCATTTCAACAATGTCAAAATAGTGCAACGAGACCTATGTTAATCGAAGGTCGGATGAAACTAAAAGTATCAAGTCCAATGTATATAACATATAAATAACCTATCAAAACATATGACAGAATTATATTAGATAACAAATCAAAACAAAATAATTATCAACTTAAATTATATCTATTTAACCTAATCATTAATTCAAAACCCTAACATTCAATAAAATTAAATTAACACATTAATATAAATTACATTAAATTGATAGAGGAAAAATGTTTAATCTACATCTAAATGTAGAATATAGGTGATGATGGTAATCAATAGTGGCTATTTTGACTGAAAAAAGAACGGGTCGCCATGGTGGAGAGAGAGAGATGTGATTTAGTGCTACTATGAGTGTTTCTGGCAATGGAGAGAGAGGGAGGTAGGGAGAAAGAGGTTCGTGACACTTGTGAGAGTGAAGAAGGCTAGTGGTTAGAGGAGGAGAAGAAAGGAAAGAGAAAAATAGGAAGAAATGGGTTTCTAAATATAAATTTTGAATAAAATTATAAATGTTATCTACGACTCGTATGTCGAAGATGAAAACTATGAAATATAAGTTATAGATGGTATTTACGACTTTTAAAAGTATACTAGATTCTTAATTATTTTTTCCATCATATTACTTTTTTTTTTTTTTTTTTTAACTGTGATACCAAAAAAAAACTCATTATTCTTTACCCTTGAATTGTACGTACACATGAATCGCGATTCTAAAGCATGTGTTAACATGAGACCTATGGATGCCACGGACCATGGATTATATAATTCACATAAATAAATCCCCCAAGAGGGTTGAAAGCGGACTCATTACTTTAAACATAGCAATCAACATCCTAAAGCTTTTTTTATTCACCAATAAATCTTAAAATATACGGATCCTGAACAAAATATTAATTATGTATATCTTGACGGCTCTCGTCATGAAAGCAACATGCATCACTGGGCTTTATTTTATAGTAAAGTGGCGGTGGAAGTTTTAAGCTTTTTTTAACAAGTAGATGGCCGAATTTGGGGTCCAAAAACGTAATTAAAATTATAAATTTTGTAAGGAATAGAACCGATTCCCCATAAACTATAGAATATTTGCGCAAACTCGCATGTTTCCTTTCTCCAATGATAGCTAGTTGCCCACTAGAGCAGGAAAGGAAAAACAAAACATGAAAAGAAAGGAAAATGTATCTTCTCTTTCGATATTTACCATCTTTTATATATTCTCGACGCCAACATCTCAGTGAGAGGAGAAGACAGAATTTGAAGTTTTGAGCTATGCCTAGAGCACAAGTCTGCCCCACCATTACCGTATCGCCATTCTCCTGTGAAAAAAAATTTGATAAAAACAAGGACTTGTAGAAAGCTCCATGCCACAATCGATTACATATATATAATTTGTAGCTGCATTTGGACAGACATCATGCACTCCATTTAATAAGGTTTTTCTTTTTCTTTTTACCAAATCAGTGACAGCACCACTGCATGTTTACCTTCCAACGGCCACTAGTGGCATCTCAGCTTTGCACTATATCCATGTCCATGCTAGTCGGTCATGTGTGTGTGTGTATGTATTGTGTTTTATTAGAAGTATACATAGATTAATTTGATTGGACCTCTCAACTTGATAGATTAAAAAACAATCCAAATTATTGACTTGATTCAACTAATTAAATCTATAATATAAATCATGACATCAAGATAATCTCATGGAATGCAAATTGAAATAAATTATGTAATCAATCTATTATTGAAAGATAAATTGAAAAAAGATCAACTAAAAAAAAGATAAAAAACTCGAGTCAACCAGCCTAACTCGCGACTCAGGTCATAAAATTTTGATAATTTCATAAAAAACAAATAAAAAATAAAGTTTGATTCCCAAATCAATCCAATGTTAAAGGATTAAATTGAAAATAAAAATAAAAATAAAATAAAAAATAACATTAAATCAACTCGAGTTAACCTATTAAACCTAGATCAGAAAATCAGGATAACATCATAAAAAATAAATCAAGATAAATTATAAATTTTAATTTTCAAATAAATTCATTTGGCATTGCCTCAAAAGACCTGGGATAGGGCTTTTTTCGTACCTGTGATGGGAGGGATTCAGAAAGGGAAAGGGTTAACATTGATGTGCAACCTAACAATCAGACAAAGTAGGAAAACGATAGTTAATATGAACTGGAACTGCAAATTTAACGACTGACTACGAAATCCATATTCTTGTTATACTATTTGTTTGGTTATTAAAAGTTGTTAATTCTTGATGGAGGGGACTCTCTATCTCTAAGAGGGATAGATGGTGAAAAAATAAGCTCCTCTATGTGTCCTTGTTTGGACAGGAACCCATCAGCCACATCTATGTCAGCGGGGCTTTCTGATAGTTCTGTATCTATAATCTCCTTTTCGGAGTCCCAGGAAGCACATGAATTTGAGCTATGGGCTGCTTCATTTGACATTCACCAACCTCAGTTGGTATACACTGGTTCGGATGATTGCAAATTCAGTTGTTGGGATTTAAGGGACGATCCTTCCAATTTGGTATTTCAGAATTATAAAATCCATAAGATGGATATCTGTTGCATTGCAAAGAATCCCAGTGACCCTAATTTCTTACTCACTCGTAGTTATGACGAGTATCTAAGGCTATGGGATGTAAGATCAATTTCAAAACCAGTTAATGAGACATTAGTTTGTTTAGGGAGAGGAGTTTGGAGAGTCAAGCACCACCCATATGTACCAGGCGTGGTCTTAGCAGCTTGCATGCACAATGGCCTTGCAATTGTGAAGATTGATGAGGAGAAAGGTGAACTGATGGAAATCTATGCCTAGCATGGCTCACTTGCTTACGGTGCAGATTGGCAAAAGAGGGAATTATCTCAGAAGGTCGAACAAAACAGCTCTGTAGTGGCTACTTGTTCCTTTTATGATCTGCTTCTTCAGATATGGATACCAGAAAGCTGTATTTTTAAGCGACTTTGATGCAGTTTAAGTACTTGTCCTTGTTAAATTCTGAATAAATTCATTGCTGCTACTTCTGGGGATGCTTTATCATATTTTGTTACGCATGTATATATCATTTATGCCATCAAACTGTTACTCCTTTGTATTCTTAATAGCTTCCAATAAAAACTCATAGGTCCAGTATTTTTTCTTGTTTATTCAAAGGAGAGCTCAGCAGGCCATCCCTGAAACAAGGGTTCTGGAATGCGTCAATGTCTATTGTTGTGAGCTACCAAGAGCTTTCATTAGGATGCTTACACATAAGAGAACAGCGACATGTCTTTTCGTCTGCTCTTGTTCAACCACTGAAACAGTTTTTAATTCCTAGGAGCCTATGATCTTGTTATGATTGTTGGTGATTCCCCGCCTGTTCTTGCTCTGTGTTATAGTAGCACTAGCATTATTTGTGGTGTCCACAAACTCTTATGATTAAGTCACTTCTATCATCATCTAATAATAGAAGTGGAGAGCAAGGCATGGACCTATCATTGGTGTTGAGGTGATCGAAATTCTCAGTGGTAAAATGTTTTGACTTCATTTTGCAGTGTCGGATACTGCTTTCCTTGATTTGAAAAGAGAGAGAATCTTTACGACATCACCCGACACTATCGATGGCCATCTAGATTTGTTCACTTTGGTCCGAGTTCTGACCTTGTTTAGAGAAGAGCAACTGCTCTTTTAACGCTTGGAAGTTGCAATAAGAGCTTCTTGGCTGGGCTGGGTTCCACCATTGCAGACAGCTCAGCTCTACTTGTTGCCATTACCTATACATTATTCGGGCTTATGGAAATCTGTTTGTGATCAAGGCCTGGTTTATCGTAGTCTCCTGCCAACCAAAACTTATGGGCTGTTCTATTTATGCTCTGTCGTTATCTGGGGGCGACGATGGCATCTCAAGAATCCTTTGTTTTTTGAATGGTCATGTGACCCTGTCTCTTATTTTTGTCCCAAGGAATTTCGTTTTACTGCAGACAAATAAAGTAAACTAACAATAAAGGTAGGACATGGGTTTGCTGCTCGTGTTGAAGACAGCTCAATCTATCCTTAGTTGCAACTACTACACTGCTCAAGAATCCTTCTATGTCGTCCTTTCTTTTATTGCTCTACCTTTTTTGCGAGTGTTGTTTTTAAATCTGTAATGTCTATCTATATTCAATGTTCATAGTAAATGCTTCCAACTGTTTATCATACGAAGTTCACTATTTAATACATGAAAAGTAAGAAAGTGGTTGAGAAATTGATTCTTGAATCCATCCTCTTGGAGGAATTACAGTCAAAACAACAGTAAATAAACCCATAAGAGCACATAATTTACTTTATTTTTGCTTCCCGTTGTGTTTTGACAGGACATGGTGATTTGCTGTGTTGTTGGCGGCATTTTTTTTCTTTTTGTCTTTTTGAAAAAAACATCTTAGTAAAGGTTAATGTACAAATAAATCCCACTTATTAGATTTCTTTGTCACCGTTCCATCTCCTTTATGACAAAAGGTTGGTGTAATGATTCACAAAGATGATACTAGTTCCTCGTGTTTGGCTTATAACCGCAGATAATTTGATTTAAAAATTAATTAATGTATGAAATTCAATATTAACAAAAGCTAATTTGATCAGTCATTTTCACTTTAGCTTATGAGTGAAATCGCTGTTCACAGTTTTTCTTCACCGTGAAAGAACTCTAACAGTAATAATTTGGGGTATTTTAGTTTTTTTACAAGGTTATCGATCATTACCAAATTAATTATAAACAAATAAGTATTTTTTCATTTCAATCGCTCAATAAAATAAAAATAAATTAAAACTAAAGTTAAGAGGCACTTTGCATTTTTACGATGGTTTTTACATCGTTATCATGTCAGATGAGGGCATTTTGATATTTCACTGGACATACAAAATAATAAAAGAAAAAAAATATAGTGAAATGAACAAAATGTTATTGAAAACTAACAAATTTAAATTAGTTTAGAGGGTCTTTTCCTTCTTTTTGTCGAGGTTTTATTTTATTATTATGCCATAGATTAAAGGAAAATTGAGTCTTTTAACATCAGAAAAAAATAATAATAAAAAAAAATTACTGGTGCATGAGCTGTTGTAAGTGCTCGCACACTTCGTGCTGCACATGTAACGCCTCCTAGAATTCAAAAATATCCTTTCACAAGCACCACGATATAATCTTCCTGTTGGTGTGGTATGTATCACCAATGAGCCTTTTTTTTTTCTTTTCTTTTCTCTCTCCTTCCTTGAAAATTATAGCTTAACCTATTTGTTGTTTGTTTTTCAATTTCAATTTTTATTTTTTTGATTTTAATTTGTGGTATTGGCCTCTTTGTAAAGTTTTTATTTATTTTTAATTTTATCATTCAATCTCAATTTACCAAATATTATATTCTCAAATTTGATTTTTATTCTTTTGATTTTTAATTTTTTTTCCTAATCCTTTTGTAAAAGTTTTATTGGTTTTCAATTTCATCATTCAATTCAAAGTAATGGTATCATGTTTTCAATTTGGTCCTCATTGTTTTAATTTCTAATTTTTTTTGGTCTTTTTGTAAAGGTTATTGTTCTTTTTAATTTCACACTTCAATCAAAACGTTGTTTTTAGTTTCTTACGCCAATTTTGAACCTCATTCATTTGAATTTTGTTTATCCTTTTATTAGATTAATTTTCCTTTTAATTTTACCATTCAATCAAATATAAAATTTATTTTGTCATTCAATTTTGATTCTCAATCTTTTAATTGCTATTTTTTGAATCCTCTTGTATAATTTAAAATTATTTTTTCAACTTTATTCTTTAATATTTAATTGATTGAGAATTAGACTTGGTTTTTTTAGATTGGGTGATTTGGGTTTAATGACTCGGGTTACGAGTTTGAAAAGTTAACATGTTGTTTTTGTTTTAAAGGGTTTTATAATTCTTTTTATTTTTTTATCAAGTTGTTTCAATAGCATTATCTGGGTTGTAGGTTTGACAGGATATCCCGAGTTGGCTTGATCTTGATTATCAGGGTTACAAGTTTATCATGTTAACTTGGGTTGATTAGGACCAAATTTTTATATCTTTTTTACCCCATTTTGTTCTTCCGTGTTTGATAGGCTATTGATTGCGATACATTGTTTGTTCCGTTTTGAAAGTTTTTTCCCCAGCTTATCCTAATTACTTTTATTTTTAAATCTGATTCATCTATTATCATTTCCTTTTTTTTTCATCTAATTGAAATAAAACCATCTTATTTAACCTAATCGGATATATGACTCAAGTCACATTTTTCTCTCTCTTTGTTTTTTTATAAAGAAATGTTTGTGGCAACTTAACATCATTTTTATGCAAAAAAAATAGTTTAACACGTATTTATAGACAAATAAGTTTTTTTTCCACGTTAACATAATAGCCACAAGTATTTTCCAAACTAGCACAAATGAAAGAATATTTTCCAATCTAGCATAGTCAAGGAAGTCACACATATAAAACATGTGCAACCTATTAAGACATGCATGTAATACATGCGTGATCAAATGGTTGCGTATATGGTATATATGCGACCTATGCATTAAGCAGTCACACATGCACTACATGCATGACCAATGAAAATACAGTGCATTGACACTTGTCAACCCTTTTAGCTCATATCAACCAAAACACAATTAAAAAAAAAAAAGTAGCTCAAGCCAACAAGTTGTTGTTCAACACAACAAACTCAATGTAACTAATTCAACAAAAATAACAATTTCATAGCAAGTAATTTTATAATTAAAGAAACGAAATCACCACACCAAAATAATCCATTACAATAAACAATCTCAGTTCAATTACATCATGAAACTACATAAAAACAAATTAACTCGTCGATGGCCTTGTACCATTGAAATCACAAGCATATCATCATCGTGTATGATAAACAACTTCATTCTTCTCCATTGCATTGTCCAAACACTCAGCCTCCCTAACTTTATCTAGTGAAGAACAACATAAAAAGAACCAGGTATTGAATGTGTTGTGCACAATATCATTAATAGTATCACAAACCGCGACCACGACTCTTCGACCCTCACACATTAAGAAAATCGCCTAATATATAACAAAAAAAATCATCATTTATAAGATATAAATAAGATTTTTATTATATGCTAAAAAAAACTAATCTATGCACACCAATTTATTATATCTTAGTGCATAAGTCTCATAATTGTCCGGAATACATGCCGGCTAACACATATTATCATATGGATGTCTTGTAACACACCTCCAAGGTGGTATAATGAATCACCTTGTTATGTTCATATACCAAGACATATAAAGATAGGATTCAATATGTGGATATCACTTTGTAAATATGTGATCTCTCTTTGTATGCCAAAGATTGACATATTCTATATGAACCACAGACCAATCATTGTCTATTATACCTCAATGATTAACAACATACAAGTCATCAAGTGTGTCAACATCATCAAGGATGTGTTGATGCAATCCAAATTGATGCATTAATGCATTACCTAATTAGAGAAATGCACCTCAACAATAGTAAAACAATGCATTAGAACCATTTTTGGTCTTAAAACATTGCCCTTTATGCATAATAAAAAATATATCTTCTATCAAATCCTCAGTGTATCCTCAGTGTATAATATTCATATCACTTATGAAACCATAAAATAAATATATTAAAAGAACTTTCACACCAAAAAAATAAAGTCACATTTAAAAAATATAATAATTGAGTTACATATAGCTAGTGAGACTTACGTGAATCCAACTTGTTCTTATAGAACTCGTGAACATGGGTAAAATTTTAGGTAAAATGCCTAGACCTCTCCCAAACCTATCTAACATGACAAGTTGTTAATTTAAACAATTTTTTAATTAAAATTTATATTTGTAACGAGTTAAAAATTATTATTACCAAGCTCAAATTAAGAGTCTTCTTCCCATAACTATGTCCAGCATCTTGTTTCTCCAAACATAAAGATGACCGATATTAAAATGCTTCCATGACCATAACTCCATATTCATAATTTAAAATATTACTAAGTATTTAATATAAAAATATTATATAAATATAATATCAAATTATACATGTAGGAATAATAAATATCTGCTATTTTTTCTACATGTATACGTGACATGGTTGATGATACAAATAGTCAAGTATCGTCGAGCTTTAACTATAGTTATAAATGATAACAAGGTTTTCAAGCAGTGATAAAAAGTAACATGACACTGCATTGACTATCAAACCGGTGAAGATCATGCCTCTAAACATACGTATTATGTATGCTTTAGCATAATAATGCAACACAATCTACGTCGAGCCCTTTAGGAGGTTTCAAAATTCTTCATTAACTACATTAACCTAATATAATCTCTTATATCCCTCAATAAAAGACATGTCCCAATAAATGGAGATGCATTTTATCTTTATTAAAAGTTGTAGGGTCTATCACAGGACCTCCATCAATCAAAATACTGACTAACATGACTACATCTCGCAGGGTTGGTGACGTCTCTCCAATATGAATGTGGAACATGTGGGTTTCATGTCTCCACTGCATTACTAATACTGTAATCAAATTATGATCAATATTTATGCTTTTTAGTTGCAATCAAACTGTGATCGATATTTATGTTTTTAGGTGATTAACCTTGAAAAATCTAGCCTTGATTACGTATGAATGAACATGCTTATCTAGATATATAGGTGCATGATGATGAGGTTTAGCCAATCCACCCTAACATCATCATCATAGTAATGTCAATGTTAATTTTAGACAAATTCCAACCAATCCCTTAACATACTAAAACTTTAAGTTCAATAAATGAACTGTCTAATCTTAAACTACAAAACTCAATACTTTCTCCATAGTAAGTGATATCATTATTGATATCGACAATGTTACCACCATAATTACATAATACTCCTTTTATAGAAGATATATTATGTGAAAAACACAACAAAACACATGCTAATTTATCAAAATAGCAAATTAATTGAATTACAATGCTAGTGATATTGACACAACATCATTCATTGATTTTTCTCCCTAAATAATGCAATTTATACAAATTGACTGCTTTTATATCTAATTAAGCTAAATTATAGTTAATTTAAACAAAATCAACAAAACCCCCAAAACCCTTAATCCTAAAAAATCCATAAATTAGCCTAACAAAATATCAAATTAATAAAGGGGAAAGATGAATTATACCTTAAATTGGTTTAACGGGGCTTTTATGAGCGGTGGCAGTAACAATGATGAGTTAGAAAGATTGTCGCGGGCAAAGAGATAAAGAGAAAATCAACAATAAAAAGAGAGAAAGATGAGGTCTGTTGCAATAAAAGGATAGAAAGGGTTTTTTCACGATGAAGTGAGAGATTAATGGGCTAAGCTTCGAGGGACGCTGTAAGGAGAGAGAAGGAAAATGAAAAAAGAAATAAGGGGAGGGAAAAAAAAAGGTTATGCATTTTAAAATCAAGTAGTCGTGTATGTACTACATTTGTGACTAGTATACGTGCATGTAGTACATATATGTCTTAATTGACAGTGAAGAGAGAGAGAGAAAAGATGAGGTCTATCGCAATGAAGATATATAGAGGGTTTTTTCATAATGGAGAGAGAGATCTAGGGCTGAGCTTCGAACGACGCTGAGAAGAGGGAGAAGGAAGGAAAATAATGAAATAAAGGAAAGGGAAAATGAAAAGGGTAAAAGGGTTATGAATTTTGAAATCAAGCAGTAGGTGGTTGCACAATACGTTACATTCACGACTAGTATATGTGCATGCAATACATGTGTGTCTTAATAGATTCTGCATGTATTACACAAGATTGTCAATTTTATTTCGTTTCGCCTGAAATGGCTGATACATCTCATTTTAGTTCAAAAATTAGAACAAATCAAAACATATTTCATCTCGCTTAGAATCTTGGCATGTTCCGGAAATTCCATCCAAATTCTGCCCGAAAAGTTTCGATTTTGTTCTGGTCAGTCCGTTCCAGTCAAATAGTGTTTTTTTTTTTGGTTTTTAAAAAAACCTATGTTTTTTTTCTCCAATTTTATTATTTAATATTTGATTTATTGGATATTAGACTTCATAATTTATTGTGATGTGCTTGTATTTTTTTTATGGTTATTTCAGTCTTATAACTCATGTCACGAGTTTGGTGAGCTAACCTAATTGACTTAAATTGTTTTTATCTATTTACTTAATTGATTTTTTTTTCCAGTTTTATTATTCAACATCTTTAATATTTGGTTGATTATAAATTAAGTTTTTTCGTTTATTTTAGTTTGTTTTCTATTTTATTATCCTGGTCACAAGTTTTGTAAATTAATCCAAATAGACTTCAATCATTTTATTATATTTTTATTAAATTAAATTTTATAAAATTTTATTATGTAATAATAAATTTATGGGGGAATTAAACTTTGATTTTAATTTGATTTGATTATAAATTGAGCCTCGTAACTGTACTAGTTTTGGAAATACTTTTTCTCCAGATTTCGACAGAAAGCTACTGGCTAGTCTTGAACATTTTCAGTCCCTGACAAGATTTTATGGCAAAATCAGAAATGATGCTTCTTTGTTATTGCTTTGCCTGTCTTCTTTCAAATATAAATTCCTTCCTGAGGAATCCCTCCCTCCCTCCCTCCCTCTCTATGCATCTCACCGACTCTTATCTTTGCTGAAACAGCATTGTCCAGCAGTGTCAGTCTCGTGCAATTTCCTTAAACACAACCTTCATCATCCAATAAAACCTTATTCTAATCCATTCTCTTACTTCCATTATTTCTTCTAACCCTGCTCTGTCCTTTTTTACCTCATTTTTTCAGTCCTATTTCCATACAATGCCCGTCTCTGATCCTTAACTTCAGACTGTCTCTCTAGACACAAATGTCTCTCATTGTCTTGTAGATTTCAGCCTCTACATGCTACAGTCATCAATTTAGACTCTTTACCGAAATGGGTCGGCCCAAACTTTCATGGCTGGTTTTGCTTTGTTGGGCACTTTTATTTCTGTGCTTTAGAGCTCTCTGTGAAGATGCAGAGGTATTTGTGAAGTTCTTGAAGGCTCCTCATGCATTCTCACACTTGAACATAGCCACATTTGAGTTTCAAGTTTTAGTGGGTGGGGATGTGAATTCCTGCACAAACTGTAGCTTCATTTGCAAGGTTAGTTCATTTCTGAACTTACATTTGTTGCTGTTTTTGCGTACTTTATTTTGGATGATACTTCTTTTTCTTCTTCTTCTTGATTAATAGTTTTTTGGTGCTGCTTTATTCTCTCTTTCCTTTACAAAGGTGAATTAGTATCTTAGGCATTATGTTCTTTTGAGGTTAGGCAAGTATTCACTTTGGTGAGTTTGTAAATAAATCTGCACTGGGGATTTGCTGATATGTTGTTGGGTCTTCACTAGTGCTGAGCAAGCATCATACTGTGAATGCAAAAAAAACAAAGACTTTCTTATCAACCATTTGAAGAAAACTCATCCCTGGAAAGAGAACCTGGAGAAAATGTTAGAAATTCGGTTTTCTTTCTATCTTCTGGTTTAATGGCATTGCTGGTTCATTCAATTGAAACTTTCCCTCTTCTTCTTTGGCTGTAACTCATTGTAACTGAATAACATGCATGCAGCTAGATAGCGGCTCTGAATCTGATTGTGGAGCTACTAAGGTTTCATACCAGGGCTTGCAGGATGGAAACCATACATTTGAGGTCTGCATCAATGGGTCTCAAGGAGTTGGCTGTGCTACCTATAACTGGACTGTTGGTTAAGAAACCTTCCTTCATTCTTTTTGAGTAAATATTGTGAAATTCGTTTATTTTCTTCACAATTGTACAAATTTTTGGCTGATATTTGCCCTGGGAAAGCTTAATCACAGTTCAAATTTACAAAACAAGAATACTGAATTAGCTCTTGCTTATAAACAAATGCTGTCAATGAAGAAAGCTAGGTTTATGAAGTTACAAAGCCTGATATTGAGTATGCAAGTCTTTGTAAATTCACAGTTGTATATTTTGGAACGTGGAAGTTATAGAGACTTTGAATTTCTTGCTAATATCAGTTATCCTTTTTGCAGATACCATACCACCAACAGCGTATATAACTGCATCAAAATCATTTACAAATTCTCTTAATGTCTCTGTAAATATTTCTTTCACCGAACCCTGTACTGGAGGAGGTGGTTTTGGATGTTCATCTGTGAATGCGTGCAATGTGAGTAGGTGTTCAATGAAAATATATTAACCTCCCTTTTTTCTGTGTGCTCACTCAATGTTATTGGTATACATTAGCTATTCATAGTTATAATTGTGGTATCAGGATATAAAACGACCTTTTATCTTTCCCACTGCTTAAATATAGTTTTTTTTGATTCACATGACTGTCTTAAATATAGATTCAAGAAAATCCCAAATAATATTGATTGCCAGCTAAGCATTGTTGAAAATGTTGTGTGCTCATCTGCTGATCTATTTTATAGTGAAGTTTCTTACAATCTTCACACTTAACATGAGTATCTTGGTTCTCATAGAGCAAAATATAAGGCTCTTGATATTGAGGAGGATTTGATCTATGATTGCATGGAATGGCACAAGGGATCCATATAGTGATCCCAACTTGTTTGGGATTGAGGCAAGGTTATTGTTGGATGGATCAATATACAGTTAATAGTATTCCTAGGTCTATAAAGAAGAGTTGAGATGCTACATACTCTTTGTTCAAGTGAAGTATTGATGAAACTAGTTCTTATGGATTTCCATGCATCTATTTACAGCTGATAGTCTATGGTGCTGGCCAAGTAATACCATCCTCTCTCACTGTTCTGGAACCAAATCTGAAATATACTCTTCTGGTGGGTTTATATCCTAATGTTTTTTATGGACGTGTGGTACTGGTAATGGATAAGAACTTCTGTACTGATGCTGCTGGAAACAGATTTACAAGAGCTGCCAATTCAAGTTTCTTTGTGCATCTTGGTGAGTTTTGTTGTTCATTCCTCAAATTCTTTTTCGGAACCATTATGTGCAGCATTTTTTGTCAAAACTGTTTTCTGCTTTGAGCTCAACAAGAAGGTTTAAACCAAATTTATATTTTTATGCATGTAACTAACAGAAGTTGAACTGTTAAAATTTTGCATCCCTTTTATATTGGATCCTTGTCCAACCTTTTGTTTCATCCATTTCTGTTTCCATGAAAGTTTTCTCATCTTGCTCTGTTCAATTGGTTTATTCTACAGATAGAAGAAGTGTGTTTGTTGACCTGAGGATCCACATTCCAGAGAAGCTACTTCAACTTAATGATGAAATCAGAACAGTCAAGGCAACCAATAATTATGATAACTTGAAGTTTTACTTGTACTTCTCAGAACCTATTTTGAATTCATCTGCCGAAATTCTAAGTTCTCTCAACACAAGTGAGGGAGTGCTTCTTCCTATAAGTGGAGAAAACCTTATGAACCGAAAATTTGGCTTTCAGGTCAATTTGTGCCTGCGGTTAATTTGTTTGTCTTGATGCTCATTTCTCTGTCTTTGCACCGTTTTTTGCTCATATGTTTTGATGCTTACTGCACATGTGCTGTCTTCTTTCAGGTTGCAAATTTATCCAGCATTGCAATCATTACAATCAGCCTTCTTTCAAATTCTATTATAAGCAGGCCAGGGACCTCAGTTTCTCCAATTGCCCCATCTACTTTTCTTTACGGTACAATCTACCATAGTTATAAGAGGTTATGAAAAAGGATAAAAAATATGTTAAAAAATTTAGGTTTCATATTCTCTCCCTTCCCTGTTGAAATTGAAAACTTTCAGATTGATTATAAGTTTTTTTTGTCCCTTTACCATTAATTGAGCTAAACATGTTTACATGAGATATTTGAGATATCATTATAATCTTCTGATATGAGTATTAATGCAAGTTTCAGATTCTCAAAGACCTGTTGTGAGACTGAGTACATTGTCTAATACAAGGACAGGGGAACATAGCATTCCAATATCAATTAAGTTCATGAAGCCAGTATTTGGCTTCAACTCCTCTTTTCTATCTATCGGAGGGGGTCATTTGCAGGGGTAAGCCAACTCTTACCAACTCGTGTGTTACAATCATGAACCTACACAAAAATGAGCGCATGTGCACACACTCTCACTCTCACTCACACCACATACACAATAAAATAGTTCTACAAAATGAATATGTCTAATAGTTTTGCAAAACAGTTTACTCTTTTGTTTTAATGCAATCCAGCTTTCATGAAATAAGTAGGAGCAAATACATTGCAGAGGTAAAAGCAGATGATGATGTTGTTTCTGTCAGTGTTCCTCAAAATGTAACTGGGGATGTTGCTGGAAATAAAAATCTAGCATCTAATATTTTACAAGTGAGACGACGTAAGAAATTCATTTTTCTTTATATACTCTCTGTTTCCTATTGCTGTGCAATGTATATGTCTTGCAGGTGATTTCCTTGGATCTTTTTGGGTGTTTGCTTATATGTACTCTGAAATATATTTTCAGATTCTGTGCCAATGATATCATCCGTAATCTCTGCTTTTGCAACTGCTTGTTTCCTTGCTACTTCTCTAGCCGCTGGGCTACTCACTCTGTCAACTGCTAGCCTTCTCTCTGCTGGGGCGTTTTCAAGACCGTCTCCTTTACTGACAGCTGAACCTACAAGGAATCTTTTTGTATGATACTAACCTAACAGTCATCTCCTATGGTATTCACATGGTTTTTCATGGCATTTTACAATTTCTAATGGTCTTTTACATTTGGGCCGGAAAGGTTTCCCTCCAAATTTAAAATTTATATTCTGCACTTCCTTTTGACTTTATATATCAGAAAGATTTCTAAAAGACAACAATTCTGCACCTCAACTCAATTTTTTTTTTATATATACAGAGAAGTGCTTGCCATATTCAGGTTTTTGCGCTGTCAAGATGGTTGGCTGTTACGCTGCCAGTTGAATATTATGAGTTTGCAAAAGGTTTACAATGGAGCATTCCCTACTTCATTCTCCCATGGGAAACTGGGGGTATTCAACCAATCATGGTGAAATCAAATTCGTCTTCCGGTGTAAATCCCTACATCTCAAAAACTCATGATATATCCCAGAACATGCAACTGGAAGGGAAGAGCGGGAATAAGTCTTCTCCAGTGTATGGATTGCCCCTTGCTCCAATGGAGTACATATCATTTTTTGAGGTCAGGAACCATTTTCCAGATACTTGTTTTCAGTTTCAAATAGCTGTTATTATATATGACAGGTTCCATTATTTGTATGCAGAGTCAAAATTTTAAACCAGAAGCAGAACATATTATGGATCCACAACATTCAAATGGGTGAGATTTTGTAATGTTTTTTGTTATTTTTTCAATATGCTCTCCACTCTTCTCATGCTAGAGACATGATGAAAGTTCACTGTTACAGAAACAGCCATTATAAATGTGCGTGTTTATCAAAAAGGAAAATTACCAAGAAACATACCACATAAAATGCTCATTTATTTGATTATTTTGCATGGGTGCTGCTAAAATTTTTGGGTAACTATCTTGCTTTATTGCAAAACGATGGTCATGATCAAAACAGTTAAATGTGAATTCCAATTGCTTTTTTTTTCCTTCTATTTTTTATGGTATTTTTGTCTTTCTTTTTATCACGAGAAGTTCCTGCTTGGACCTTCTTTCTTTCAAGTGCTGCAAGATAATATTTTATTCTTTTATCTCTTGCAGATGGAGGGATTTTGATAGAAGCATGTTCTGGTTAGCTGTAATTGGTGTCAGTTTGGTACTGCTCCATGTCATACTCTTATTTATTATAAAATTAAGGAAAAGAATTACTGATAAGCAGAGGGACTATGGAGCACTGACCTTCCCAAGATTTGAGATATTTCTCACTGTTCTTGCTTTACCTTGTATTTGCAAGGCCTCAGCTTCTCTAGTTAGAGGTAACCTTCATTTTCATTTTTCTTCCATTTATATATCACCTCGTCTATGCATTCTCTAGTTAGAGGTAACCTTCATTTTCATTTTTCTTCCATTTATATATCACCTTGTCTACGCATTCCACTGGAAGCAAATATAAGCTTCCGGAAAAAAATTAGTTGTTTCCACTCGTGTTATATTTCCAATTAAATCATTTATATTCCTTTTCATTTTGTACTTGTGTGGACCGCCACTTTTTTGGGTGGAAAAAATAAAACCATATTTTACTTTCATTTGTTTGAGGTGCTGCATGAGAAATGCGAGGAGTTTATCATTGTTGTAACAGAAGCTCAGAATTGAGCATGTGATGCCTTTTCCAATTCTCTAATATGATTATAGGCCGTAGCCTCTTGTTAAACTATTGCAATAATACTTCAGTGTGGAAAACCCATAATGGAATAAATCTTTTGATCTATTGATGATACTAATCTAAACGAAATGTTTGGAATCCCACAAATTTATTCAATAGTGTCAGAGTGGTTTTCTTCACTAAATGTCGATACTACGAAACCCTTTGCATGCCATCTTCTAAAGCCCCGTCTCCGATTTTTCTTGTAGTATCGGAGGACTATACTTTACATACCCTGATTCTTAGAATATAAAACCACCATTTGTATGTACTGCTATACACTAGTGCATACCCCAAGGTTGCAAGATCTATGCACTAAAACTTCCATTCATCTGTTGGAAATGGTGTTGATCGACCATCACATTGATTGATAATTTGTATCTATCACAGCATCCGACTGTTTTTACACTCTGTACATCCTGTTTCCCCAAAACGTATATCCAACCTGTACAGTTAATTGATTTTTATTTTATGGCTTCAAGGAGCGGACAGCATCTAAGGGATTATGAGTTGGCATTTTCGCATATATGACCTGGGTGTGGATGGGATTGTTACTGCTGCCTTGCTTCCTGATTCTTTCTATTGGAATCACTTTTGGAAAGCTACTTCAGTACAAGGAAATCCATCAAGAAGGTCAGATATTTCACTGGTATCGAGATATTACCCGAGTAACATTAGGTCCTGGTAAGAGAGGCCAGTGGACATGGAAGAATCAATCAAACTCTGTATATCTAATCAGGTTAGGTCCTTTATTTGAAGATCTAAGAGGCCCCCCTAAATACATGCTCTCACAAATTGCTGGGGTTCCCCGCAAGCAAGGGGATCATATCATTGCCTCTAATGATGAAACAGAAGATGCAGAAGCACCATTTATACAGAAGATGTTTGGAATTCTTAGAATATACTACACACTACTTGAGTCAGTCAAGAGAGTTTCTTTGGGCATTCTGGCTGGTGCCTACCTGGATAACTGGTCCTCTAAAACTCCAACAGTCCGTCTTTATTGTCCATTACTTTCTTTCAAGGCTCTTCTTCCTTGTCCTTAAGAAGCCTTTTTATTAAGAAAAAAGGTCCAAACTGGTTGAGATAATCTCTATTACCAGCCAAGTTAGTATTTTTGCTACTTGTTTCATTCTCTTGGAGAAGAAACCATCGACTAGAGAAGAAACCAGAGTTGGAATCTTCATGATTTTACTTTTCTTAATTGGATTCTTGGCACAAATGGTCAATGAATGGTACGCATTGTGTAGACAGATAAAGTTGCTGGATCCGTCTGAGCAGTATTTCTTAACAGGTCTGAAAACTGCATCTATTGGATTTCTCTTGTTTTTCATTCCGAGAAGATTGAGCCAAAACCTGGAAAGCAAACTACCAGCTAGACAGCATGGTGATAGAGAAACTGGGGGAGAGACTGGTTCTTCTGTTGACAGAAACAAAATCTCAGGGAGCAAGGGCTCTGGCACGCCAGATAAACCATGGCAGAAACAACTAAGAGAATTAGCAAGGGCCAGCTTCACCAAGAAAGAAGTGGATCAAGAACGATCCTTCACCAGTCGAACTAAATGGAGTGGATTTTGCACAAACAAATGGAGTGGGAGCTCATCTCAAAAGACCTCTTCAGATTTCAAGTCCAAACCGAATCGGTTGTACAAAGATTTAGAGGAAATTTTTGCATCAAAATGAGATTAAAGGATTGAGGAACATATCATGGTATTTTAACAGTGACTTCATCCATTGGAAACAGCTGCTGTACACTTGGCACAAGTTTTCATATGATAATATCTGTGATTCTGGCTCGTTGTGCATACCCATCAAATTGGATTGCTCAAGTATTATTGATTAAAGTCTTGAGGAAGCTTGTTTTATTGAATGTAATGTTAATATATTCAAGCCAAAACTAGAGTACAAGAGAGTTAATCAATTTATTAATGTTGTAGAATCTTCTCCCCTGCTGCACTCGGCAGAAAGAAGCCTCTTATACATTGCAGGTTATTTTGCCATACAAGGAGTCTATATAGAAGGTTATTTTGCTATACAAGGAGTCTATGATCATAATCTTTGATAGTTAATATTAAGAGTCCTATACAAGGAGTTTATGATCATAATCTTTGATAGTTAATATTAAGAGTCCTAATTGTATACATATATGGTAACATCCCCCTCACATTGATGTTGGTAAGTCAACCAGCAACAATTTGCCAACAAGAAATTGACGTCGCTGTCGAGTCATAGCTTTAGTGAAGACATTAGCTATTTGGAGATCGGGAAGATGTGTTAGGAAGAGATATACTTGATTTTTTCAAGGTGTTGCGAATAGAATGACAATCAACCTCAATATGTTTGATGCGTTCATGAAAAACAGGATTGGTGGCAATCTGAATAACACTTATATTATCAGCATGAAGTGGGGTAGAGGTGACTTGAGGAAACCCAAGCTCTTCGAGAAGACCGCATAGCCATACAATTTCAGAACAAGCAGTAGACATGGCATGATACTCAGCCTTAGTGGATGATATAGAAACACGATCTTGTTTCTTACATTTCTAAGAAATTAAGGCATTACTTAAAAACATACATCAACCCGTAGTAGATCGACGTGTATTCGAACACCCATCCTAATTAGCATCATTATAGGCAACAAGTTGAAGAGAGGAGCTAGTAGGGAAGAACAACCCACGATTAGGTGAGCCTCGAAGATATTCTGGGATTACTGTGTCTCAAACTGCAGTAAGATGGAGATGCCGAGGAGAAGACATAAACTAACTGACCTGATGGACAACATAGGATATATCAGGTCGAGTAGTGGTCAAGTATATAAAACTTCCAACCAGGCTCCTATAAAGAGTAGGATCATCTAGCAAGTCCCCTTCATCTTTTATGTATTTAACATTTACTTCCATATGAGTATCAACAGAAGAAGTGTCCTCTAAACCAGCTAAGGTGATAAGATCTTGAATATACTTATGCTGATTCATGAAAATACCATGAGGTCGATGATGAACTTCTAATCCTAAGAAGTATGTGAGCTGGCCAAGATTTTTCATATGGAAAGTTGCATGTAATTGCTGCTGAAGCTTAGTAATCAAACCACAGTCAGTGCCAGTAATGATAATATCATCCACATAAACCAATAAAAGGACTATACCTGACACAGATGTGTGGAGGAAGAGAGAAGGATCATACTGACTTTGTGTAAAACTGAATGAAAGAATTGTACTGCGAAGCTTCTCAAACCAAGCCCGGGGAGCTTGTTTGAGCCCATAAAAAGAATGTTTTAGTTTACAAGCATTGTGAGGAGAAGAAGTAGTCATACCAGAGGGGATCTTTATGTAAATCTCTTCCTTGAGATCACCATGAAGAAATGCATTCTTCACATCCATTTGATGCAGTTGTCAATGACTGTGAAGCGGTAATAGCTAAGATGGTTTGAACCGTGGTCATTTTAGCAATAGGAGAAAATGTCTCCTTGTAGTTAACCCCATATTCCTGCTTGTTACCCAGAGCTACGAGGTGAGCTTTGTAACATTCTAAAGACCCATCAAAACGTAGTTTTACAGAGAAGACCCATTTACTCATAATAGGTTTGACTATAGGAGGACAAGAAACAATATCCCAAGTATTATTCTCCACAAGTGCTTGAAGTTCTGCTTGCATTGCATTTTGCCAACATGTATGTTCCATGACTTGTTTGTAACAAGAGGGAATATAAATAGTGGATAAAGTAATGGCAAGAGAGACAGGAGTGAAAAATCCATACTAATCAGGGGGTCAAGAAAAATGAGTAGACCGATGAAGAGTGGTAGAAATAGGAGCAGGATTAGGCATCGGGTCAAGATCGGAAGGGGGCATAAGGGAAGTGGAATCATACTCGTGTCGACGACGTCTTTCATAAATGAAACTAGGTCTGAACCTTTTTACCATTGTTGTGGAATCAGAAAAACTAGACAAAAAAGGTAAAGATACAAATGGCAATTCAACATGAGATGGAAAGAAATATTGATTTTCAAAGAAAATCACATTCCTAGAAACTTGTATATGACAAGCATGAGGATCATAACAAACATAACCCTTTTGAGGGATAGCATAACCAAGAAAAACACACTTAATAGATTGAGAAATAAGTTTATGTCGTTCATGAGCAGAGAGATGAACAAAACAAACATAACCAAATGTACGAAGATCATAATATAAAAGAGAATGACCAAATAACTTAAAGAAAAGGGAAACATTATTTAATGTAGGAGAAGATAAACGAATAATCAAATGAACTTAAGTAGAAAGAGCTTCACACCAAAAATGAGGAGGAATAGATGATTCAAGTAAAATAGTTCTTACTACATCAACAAGGTGATGATTTTTTCTCTTAGTTACACCATTTTGTTGTGGTGGCGAAGTACAAAAACGCTGAGAGATAATTCCTTTACTTTGAAGAAAGCCTTGAAACTCATTGGACATGTATTCACCACTAGAATTAGAGTGCAAGACTTTGATACTAACAGAAAATTGAGTTTCAAGAAGTGCATGGAATCACTTAAAAATTGAAAAAACTTCAGCTTTAGCTCGGAGGAAGTAAACCCACGTAAAACGACTAAAGTCATCAATGAAAGTAACAAAATATTTATAATGAGCATGAGAAACAACATGTGCAATCCCCCAAACATCACTATGAATAATATCAAAACATTTGGAGGCACGAGATGTATGATGAAGAAAAGGTAAAACTTTACTTTTGTCAAGTTTGCATATGTACAATAAAAAAAAGATTAAGAGAAGAACATGTTTTATTTCTCAATAATCCATAATTAATCAAAGTGCGAAGTATATCAAAGTTTGAATGGCCTAAATGTTTATGCCATCTTTTATTTTCAGAACCAATAAAATTACATGCAAAGAAAAACAAAGGAAAACTAGAAATACCTAGGGATTAGGGTTAGACACCCCTCATCTAAATATTTAAATTTTATGTTTTGAAAGGTAAACTAGTATTTATATTATACCAAAAAAAAAACAGTTGATTTTATCATAAATTATTTTTTTATTGACAAATGTATTTATAGAAAAAACAACCCTACCTCCAATTAGATTGCATGCTTAATCAATTTTTTGTTTGATAAGAACAAATTTATTTTTATACTGTTCCAAGCCTAGATAATACGTGGTTTGATGAACAGTGAAGGATTAAAAGCTTTTAGTTTTCATTTTTTTTTTTAATAATTCGTACAAACTCATTTGCTGGGTCAGTTTATAAAAACAATTTTTATATACAGATAGTGAGTACCATTTTTTCACCAGCCGCTTATTTTTCTGTTTTGGAAAGCAAAAACTGAAAGAGAAAGTTGTAGAGATCCTCTGAGTCCAAATCTATTAGATGGATACGGTGGGTAGAGATCCTCTGAGTCCAAATCTATTAGATGGATACGGTGGTCCTCCAATTGCAGACTTTGGGCTGATGCAGACTTGGTATTTACCTTTCCTATATCTCGGTATCCCCCCCTTGCTTTCCATGTGCTTCGAGGGATGAAGAAGCCAGTGCTTAAGTGTTGGGAGGATGGTGAAACCGTCCACAATGCTTTACCTTTCTACACATTTTAGCTTTCATAGCTTTGTAGCTGCTCCAGTATGTGAAGTACATCCTGACCTGGTACTGCTTAGAACAGGTTTGGATTTTGCCTTATTAGGTAGATAGCATAGCATTTCTTGTGCTTATGTGTCAATTTGCTCTTACTTAGCTCATCTTCTAATTAGGGTTGCAGTGCTCATGTCGATCATATATGATTTTAAACACTCCATATGCTGACTGAATTTACTGTGAATGATTGTGTGAACTTATTTATCTTCTGTAAATCCTTTTCTTCTTACAGGGAAAGTGTATAAGTTGCATAGTTCTAGTGTGAGATATTTGGCTTCTTTGTCGACTTATATGATCCTTCAAACACAACAAAGTGCTGAGCTTTCCCTGAATTAGCAGTTAAATATGCAAGATATCCCCCAAAGAAAATCCGTAGGAAAAAGTAAACCAAGATTGGCCGATCGAGATGCTGATGGGGAGTATATGACTGCTTTACCTGATCAACCCTCCACATCCAAAATGGTAAACTTCTATGACTAAAAGCTTGAATTTGCTATTCAATTGCTTGAAGCATGCATTATCTCGCTATGGTCAAGGATTTTGTGCTATAGCCCATTTAAGTGTGAGAGAAGGAAAGTCACATGGAAAATGTTTGAAAGTCCCTTTTCCAATATAAGTAGAAGAGCTTAAAACCAGTTAAAGCATGGAGCATTCCCAATTTAGCCAGGTCATCTGCAATGCCACACTTTTACATGGAACACATCTTGATATAGGTGATGATAATAACTTTCCAGGTTTTATTATTTTATGATTCTTATTCCATACATCACATGTATAGATACATCTCTCTATAATGCACATTATTCTTGAGAATGATTGTTATCATTTTTTTTCCTTTCTGAGAATTTTCATGAAAATGTTATTGATAAGACGAAGAATGAAAGGTTTAGGTGACCTGTTTAACCAGATATACTAGTAGTATACTGAACAGAGCAGATGTATAGTATCTTCTATGGAATAAATAATTAGCTCCTTCATTGTTTTTATAGAAATTACCAAATTAAAATTTGCAGTTATATTGTTCTGAAATAATTACCATGCATATGTTGACACTTCTTTGATTGAGGCTTTCTCAAGTAAAGTAAGCGTTTTCCATAGAATTGCTTCTGATGACTTTCCTCTGGAAATTAAGCAACATTTTCATACAGACCATGAGGTCTTACTATATCACAATAGGTGTACATGTCCAATGCTTAACTTTTCTTATGTTTTAAGAGCTTGCAGCCTAAAACTTGACCGTTATAGACATAATTCACACTACTTGCTCGCCTGGTGGGTTTCTAGCAGACACTAGAGAAGTGAGGCATGCTCTAGACATGTGTTGATCGGGTTTCATCTGCTGGCCTGGTTTCAGAACCTGCTCTTCCACCTCTTTCACTTCTGCTGTTATCCGCAAATTTTAAGCTTGCTTGATGTAGGCCTTTCTCCTTCTCCTCCGTATTCCATTCTGACAAATAGTACTCTTCCTCTGTAGCAACTGTTTTAGATGATGGACCACAAAACATTCCACCCCATTGTGGGAAGTATACAAAACAAATTGGAAAAGTGCAGCATATAATCATGACACCCATGAGCGTTATCCCTGTCTCTTTTGAGTATTTGGATCCTTTGAAAAAAATTAGCTGAGTTAGAACTGCACCCAGATTTCCACCACCTCCAGTCATACCAGATATTAGCCCTAATGACCTGAAAATAAGATATAAGAATGGAATCAGGAGAATTTTCATAGAAAATGATATGCATTTAATTAACCTGTACAAGCAGATCCATGGATGTTGCTAGTAGAGATGGAAATTCAATAAACATGATGGTACTGGTATTATTAGAAATCTCAACCAGTGTTCACTCTCCTATCTAGTTCCATGCAGTACATGTTGTGCAAAATCCAAGAAAACCAAATAATAACACAAAATAAAGGGACATATAACATGGTTTAACAAAGCCTACTCCACAAAACCTCACTATCAAATATTGGGTTTACAAGAACAAATTAATCACATACAAACACCTTAGTACCCAAAACCCGAATTATACCAAAAAATCACTCACAAGAAAGTACCACACAATTCTTTTGGATAAAGGTTTCGGCTACTGCTCTACTTTTTGGTTGCCACCACACACCATCTCTATTGGATGCACACATAAACTAGCCACTACATATGCTATTTATACTAGCAACAAGGTTCTTCTTTAGGAAATTTTTTTTTTTCATTAGAAAACTACTTTTAAGTCTAGCTTCAACAAGAAAAGTCCTTTTCCTAAACAAAATGCATCAACACATTCCATTCTTGTTCAAACAACTTGGTAGACAGATCTAGCGAGTTCATGCAGCAACGTTGTTTTGAAGGGAAGTCAACTATTTTGTTGTCAACATCAATAACAATATGCTGATATCAGCTCAACATTTGAGCTGTCAATTTAGTAGGAAAAAATGTTTAGTTTCAACTGTCTTGAATCTTGTGAACCAAAAGTCTGCATATTGGAATAAGTGAGAATGACTATTTGTAATTAAATTAGCCGGGTGGTTTTTAGTCAATGACTAGTTAGGTTTTTGTGGCGGTAAGATATATAGTCCTTTGTAGTGTTGGGAATATGACAAAGAAAAATTTAGCTAATAAAACTAGTCTCCCCTCTAGTGAGAGTAGTGGGAGTCGGGTTGGAGTTGTGAGTGATGGAAATAATTATCTAGCTTGTTTCCAATCATGTCTATTGTTTATCAAGGCATGTGAACTGTATAAGTACATCACAGGAGAAAAGAAGACCAACAACTAGTGACTCACTCAATGGGAGTCAGAAAACTCTTTAGTCATGTCTTTGCTCATCAACTCCATACAAATTTTGATTGCTTATGGTTATTTTTTTATTGGATTATTCTTTAAAAATTTGGAATGTTGCTTGCTAAATGTACTCATAATTGAGCAATGATCTTCACTTTTATGAGTTACAGAAAAAGATTCATGAAACCAAGCAATGTGATATGTTTGTAGCCCAATACTTTGTTGAACTAAGTAGTTTGTGGCAGCAGTTTGACTTCTTCCAAGATTTCTAGGCTGATTGTTCGAGTAACGTGGTAAATTTTCAAAAACTATTGGACAAGGAATGTGTTTATGACTCTTTAGATGGGTTAAACATTACATATGACATGTTAGAGTTCAAGTTCTGGGGAGAGAACCTTTCCCTTCCTTGAGGCAAACATATTTTCTTGTTCAACAAGAGAAAAGTACGAGAAATGCAATGTCGCATCTTGTTAATCATGGGAGGTCATGCATGATATGTAACTCCAATAAAAAAATCAAAAAAACTTTAAAGGATTTACACATCTTAATGAACCAAGGTTAGCAAACAAAGAACAATTGAAGTGTGATTATTATGGACGAACCAAACACTTATATCAAAGATAGTTGAGTGTCCAGTTCTTGATTATCAATCAAACACTTCAACTCTGTCTAAGGAAGAGGATTAAACACTTAGGCCCTATTTGGTATTGCTTCTTAACTTGCTTTTTATAAAAAAAAAAGGTTGAGAAGAAATACCAAACATGCTTTTAGACATCTTAAAGCCAAGTTTGATCTTCCTTGTTCATCCAACTTTGCTCATGTAGGTTTTCGAATCATTCACGGCACATTAGCAGAACGTGATCTTTCTAGATTGTCCAATTATGATTGCATTGAACTTTTGTGTCAAAAGTTATGGCTGTTTTAAATTTGGTCTGTTTATGTTTCAGAAATGTCAAAAAAAAAAAAAAACGTGTTAGTTAAATTTGTCTAATTAAATTTATTAAAAGTCTAAGTTTAAGGCTTGACTTCTGTCATGTTGAATTTTCCTAACTTTGGAGGGATGTTCCAATTATAAATATAGTATCAGAATATGTAATAAACACTTGTGGCCAAGATTTGAAACTTAATTCAGAGAATTAAGAGTTGTTCTTCCAGATTTTTTTTGTGAAGAACCCTACCTGACTTATCACTCTTCAATCACAGAGTGTGGCGTCGAAATCCTAGATTGATCTTTGTGGCGTCCATATCGACTTATCAAAGTATCATTCTAGTCTATCCTCCATCTTATTTACCTTATATCACTACAATCCAGTTTAAATACCCCAAGAAAGACAACACAACCAGACCCATCCTTCATCCATTTTTGTTAAAATCATTGTTGCTGATTTTCGAATCATTCACGACACATCATTTGATATCAGAGCATCTGTTGCGATCTAAGGCAGGAGTAAAAAAAAAAAAAAAAACAAGAAGAAGAAAGGTTTGCTGGAATTGAGGTTGATACACTTAATTATGGCTGGAGATAAAGAAGATTTGTTAAGAGGGTTAAGTTTGGAACAAGCACAAGTTATGGGCTTACAACGATCTCATGCTGAGATTCAGGATGAAATGACTGGAATTCATGAACAGTTGAATACCTTTATGCAAATGCTGTAAATAAATAATTTGCAACCCCAACAGAGGCAAGCACTTAGGGTGCCACGAAATGATATTATAGAAGCTGACGAAGATCCAAAGGGGGATGATGAGGCCGACGATAAGGTCAGACCAAGAAGGCAGAATTATAATCCTCCTAATGGTTTCAAACTTAAGATTCCACCGTTTAGAGGAAGTAGTTCACCCGAGGAATACTTGGAGTGGATTCAGAAGGTTGAAAAGGTGTTTGAATGGTATGAATATTCTAAAGAAAGGAAGTGCAAGGTGGCAGCACTTGAATTTACAGATTATGCTCTTTTATGGTGGGAAAACTTAAAGATTCAGAGGAGAAGGGATGGAGAAGAGGAGATTACAACATGGGCAACTATGAAAAGAGTGATGCAGAAGAGATTTGCTCTTTGATTATTATAAACAAGAGTTATACATCAGACTTCAGACTTTGCGACAACGATCTTTGAGCGTGGAAGAGTATATGAAAGAGTTTCAGTTTCTGCTGATTCGATGTGAATTGATGGAACCTCAAGAGCAAACAATAGTCAGATTTCTTGAAGGGTTGAGGAAAGATATAGCTAATGTTGTTGAATTACAGTCGTACATCTTCCTTGAGGAAGTTATAAAGCTTGCAACCTGAGTAGAGAGGCAGCAGAGACAAGGAGGTGTTCGAACTGGTGTAACTACGTCAAGCGTGGCAAGGGCTATTTTTACACCTACACGAACATGGAGCACACCTAACAAGATGAGAAGGTGGAGTTTAGTAAGGGGAATACCAGTTCTGATTCTTTGAAGGGAAAGGAGAAGGTGACAGAACATTAACATCTTAGGAGGTCTCGGGATATGAAGTGCCTCAAGTGCTTAGGACATGGGCATATTGCTTCGGAATGTCCAAATAAAAGGGTGATGATTTTGCATGGGGATCATGGAGAGTTGATCAGTGGAGATGAGGTTGAAACTGAAGATGAAGATGAGGTGCAAGTGGCTGGACAAGAAGAGGATTTCGAACCAGTGAAGGGAGATTTGTTGGTTGTTCAACGAGTTCTGAATGCACAAATTGACGTTAGTGATGAACAACATGAGAACATCTTTCATACTCGATGTCAGATTCGAGATAAAGTGTGTGGGATGATCATTGATAATGGAAGTTGCACTAATGTTGTGTCAACTACCTTGGTGGAAAAATTGGGTTTAACTACCCTTCTACATCCCAGGCCCTATAGTTTGCGATGACTGAATGAGAATGGGAAGATTCAGGTGACAAAACAAGTTTGTGTATCTTTTTTCATGTTACCACTGAGTTCTCAACAGGTTAGAGAAGATTAGTTACGAAGCCAACAAAAAGAGGTGACATCACGTAAGGGTGCTGTTTTGATGCAAGAAAAGAGGTCGATTGCATTCTTCAGTGAAAAGTTAAATGGAGCACATTTGAACTACTCTATTTATGACAAGGAGTTCTATGCTTTGATTCGGGCTTTGGAGGTATGACAACACTACTTGTCGCCTAAAGAATTTGTTATACATACTGATCATGAATCCTTGAAGTATCTTAAGGGGCAAAGCAAGCTGAATCGAAGACACGCTAAATGGGTGAAGTTCATGGAGTCATTTCCTTATGTCATAAAGTACAAGAAAGGGCAAGTTAATGTGGTTGCTGATGCTTTTTCTAGGAGGTATGCACTGATCTCTATGTTGAATGCAAGGCTGATGGGTTTTGAACAAGTGAAGGATCAGTATGCTAATGATTCCTACTTTGCTAATGTGGTTGCCGAATGTGCAAAGGGAGTTTGTGATGGGTTCTTTATACATGAAGGTTACTTGTTCAAAATGGGTAGAATGTGTATTCCTTCAGGTTTGTTACGGGAGTTGCTTGTGTGAGAGGCTCATAGTGGTGGTCTTAGTGGTCATTTTGGGGAGAAGAAGACTTATGAGCTGCTGAAAGAATATTTTTTTGGCCCAGTATGTTACGGGATGTATACAAGGTGATTAAAAGATGTGCTATTTGCAAGATAGCTAAGGGTAAAGAGAATGCGTATGGACTATATATGCCACTGCTTATTCCAGAGCAACCATGGATGGACATTAGCATGGACTTCGTACTTGGATTACCAAGAACACGTGGGAAGGATTCAATAATGGTGGTGGTTGATCGATTCTCCAAAATGTCCTATTTCATTCCTTGTAACAAAACTGACGATGCAGTACATGTTGATTTATTCTTTCAAGAGATTGTTTGTTTGCATGAAGTTCCTAAAAGCATTGTCTCTGATCGTGATACAAAGTTCTTAAGCCACTTTTGAAAGACTCTTTGGAGGAAACTTGGAACGAAGTTACTTTTCAGTACGGCATGTCATCCACAAACTGATGGATAAACTGAGGTAGTAAACTGAACTTTATCTTATTTGTTACGAGCTGTTATATATAAGAATTTGAAGAGTTGGGATACTTGTTTGCCTATTGTGGAGTTTGCATATAATCGTAGTATGCATGGGGCTACAAAATTTTCACCATTTGAGGTTGTGTATGGCTTTAATCCTTGTGTTCTTATTGATCTTGTTCATATTCCAATTGATGAGAGGACATCTATGGATGGAATTATAAAGGCAGAATTGATAAAGAAACTTCATGAGCAACTTCGACTACATATTGAGGAGAAAACAACAAAGTATGCTAAACAAGCTAACAAGGGGCGAAAGATGGTCAAGTTTGAACCTAGAGATCTTGTTTGGATTCATATTAGTAAAGGCAGATTTCCAAGCAAACGTAAGTCCAAGTTGATGCCAAGAGCTGATGGCCCATTTTGGATTATAGAGAAGGTGAATGACAATACGTATAAGGTAGATCTTCCTGGTGATTACAACGTATCCGCTACTTTTAATATTAAAGACTTGACTCCGTACTTGGATGATGATGACGATTCTGATTTGAGGACAAATCATTATCAACTCGGGGCAAATGATGTGCATCATGGGAATTATAATCTATCTCGTAAAGTTGAATCTAATATGCAAGAGGATTCAGATGGTCCAATGACAAGTGCGAGAGCGAAACAATTACAACGGACCTTGACTAATCAAATTGCAATGATTGAAGCTGCGTCGGAGTTAAAAATTAGCAATTAGTTTGAAATTGGTTCAAGGGTTCTTATTTGCCTACAATTGGAACTTAGAGATGGGAAAAGCCCTTAATGGTTCTTTTGATGCCAGGCTACTTGTATTTGGATTGATAATGCAAATAAGTGAAGGAATTGATGTTGTTTACTGTCAGAACAATAGATGGATTTTAACCCGAATTTGAAGTCATCCATTGCATGTGATAACAAGACTTATCTAGGTAAAATTCAAGTTCAGAATGTGATCTTTCTAGATTGTCCAATTATGATTGCATTGGACTTTTGTGTCAAAAGTTATGGCTGTTTTAAATTTAGTCTGCTTATGTTTCAGAAATGTAAAAAAAAAACGTGTTAGTTAAATTTGTCTAGTTACTTTATTAAAAGTCTAAGTTTTAGGCTTGGCTTTTGTCATGTTGAATTTTCCTAACTTTGGAGGGATGTTCCAATTATAAATATAGTATCAGAATATGTAATAAACATTTTTGGCCAAGATTTGAAACTTAATTCAGAGAATTAAGAGTTGTTCTTCCAGATTGATTTTGTAAAGAATCCTACCTGACATATCATTCTTCAATCACAAAGAGTGTGGCGTTGAAATCCTAGATTGATCTTTGTGGCGTCCAGATCGACTTATCAAAGTATCATTCTAGTCTATCCTCCATCTTATTTATCTTAAATCACTACAATTTAGCCCAAATACCCCAAGAAAGACAACACAACCAGACCCATCCTTCATCCATTTTTGTTAGAATCATTGTTGCCGATTTTCGAATCATTCACGGCACGTCATCATGAGCAAAGTTGCCCATGTTGATTCTATGTTGATCTTCTCTGTTCATCCAACATGGGCAACTATCAAAAGAGATTTGTTCCTGATTACTATAAACAAGAGCTATACATCAGACTTTGCAGCAAGGATCTTTGAGCGTGGAAGAGTATGTGAAAGAGTTTGAGTTGCTGATTCGATGTGAGTTCATGGAACCTCAAGAGCAAACAATAGCTAGATTTCTTGGAGTCTTTAGACATCTTAAAGCCAAGTTTCCCACAGACAGCGCCATTCTTCATCACTCTTTTCATAGTTGCCCATGTTGTAATCTCCTCTTCTTCATCCCTCCTCCTCTGAATCTTTAAGTTTTCCCACCATAAAAGAGCATAATCCATAAACTCAAGTGCTGCCACCTTGCACTTCTTTTCTTCAAAATATTCATACCATTCAAACACCTTTTCAACCTTCTGAATCCACTCCAAGTATTCCTCGGGTGAACTACTTCCTCTAAACGGTGGAATTTTAAGTTTGAGACCATTAGGAGGATTATAATTTTGCCTTCTTGGTATGACCTTATCATCAGCCACATCATCCCCATTTGGATCTTCATCAGCTTCTATAATATCATTTCGTGGCACCCTAAGTGCTTCTCTCTGTTGGGGTTGCAAATTATTTATTTGCAGCATTTGCATAAGGGTATTCAATTGTTCACGAATTCCAGTCATTTCATCATGAATCTCAACATGAGATCGTTCTAAGCCCATAACTTGTGCCTGTTCCAAATTTAACCCTCTTGGCAAATCTTCTTTATCTCCAACCATAATTAAGTTTATTAACCTCAATTCCAGCAATCCTTTCTTCTTCTTCTTCTTGTTTTTGGCTTTTGTATTAGATCGCAACTGATGCTCTGATACCAGATGATGTGCCGTGAATGATTCGAAAATCGGCAAGAATGATTCTAATAAAAATGAATGAAGGATGGGTATGGTTGTGTTGTTTTTCTTTTGGTATTTAGGCTGGATTGTAGTGATTTTAAGGTGAAAATAAGATGGAGGATAGACTAGAATGATATTTTGATAAGTCGATCTGAACGCCACAAAGATCAATCTAGGATTTCGACGCCACACTCTTTGTGATTAAAGAGTGATAAGTCAGGTATGGTTCTTCACAAAAAATCAATGTGGAAGAACTCTTAATTCTTTGAATTAAGTTTCAAATCTTGGCCAAAAGTGTTTATTACATATTCTGATATTATATTTATAATTGGAACATCCCTCCAAAGTTATGAAAATTCAACATGACAGAAGTCAAGTCTAAAACTTAGACTTTTAATAAAGTAACTAGACAAATTTAACTAGCACGTTTTTTTTTTTACATTTCTGAAACATAAGCAGACCAAATTTAAAACAACCATAACTTTTGATATAAAAGTCCAATGCAATCATGGTTGGACAATCTAGAAAGATCACATTCTGAACTTGAATTTTACCTAGATAAGTCTTGTTATCACATGCAATTGATGACTTCAAATTCGGGTTCAAATCCATCTACTATTCTGACCGTAAACAACATCAATTCCTTCACTTATTTGCATTATCAATCCAAATACAAGTAGCCCAGCATCAAAAGAGCCATTAAGGGCTTTTCCCATCTCTAAGTTTCAATTGTAGGCAAATAAGCACCCTTGAACCAATTTCAAACTGATTGCTAATTTTTAACTCCGACATAGCTTCAATCATTGCAATTTGATTCGTTAAGGCCCGTTGTAGTTGTTTCGCTCTCGCTCTTGTCATTGGACCATATGAATCCTCTTGCATATTAGATTAAGCTTTACGAGATGGATTATAATTCCCATGATGCACATCAAGACATCTTAAAGCCAAGTTTGATCTTCCCTGTTCATCTAACTTTGCTCATGTAGATATGTTAGTGATAGCTTTTAGCTTTTAATTCTTCGAACATTTCTAATTTTGATCCCTGGGTTATAGATTCAATAGCCAATGATCATATGACTCGGTCTATAATTTGTTTTTCATCTTACAATCATTACTTAGTTAAAGATAAAGTTCATATAATTGATGGTTCCCTAGCTCCTATTTTTGGTAAAGGTTCAATTCAATATACTACTTTATCTTTAACCTCAGTTCTTCATGTTTCCAAGTTCTCTTCTAATCTACTATCTATTAGTAAAAAGACCAAAGTTTTAAAGTGTAAAGTCTTTCTATTTTACTCATTGTGAGTTCAAGGACCTGAAAACAAAAAAAGAGATCAACTATGGTAGAGTGGAAGATGGCTTATATTTGTTAAATTCTGGTTTTGTTGGTTCATAAAACACAAATGGGTTCAAACATGGGTTGATGACCATTTCTAACGATGTTAATCAATAATTATTATTGTGACATAATTAATTAGGGCATCCATAATTTATAACACTATCTAAGCAATGTACTACAAAAACCTTATTTATGATGCTTGCAAATTTTCCAAGCATATATGTGCTATTTATTTCTCAACTAATAATAGCAATAAACTTTTTAAGTTGATTCATTCAGATCGTTGGGGTATTAGTCAAGTTGTTTTCTTTTATTGGTGGATTGTAACTTTTATTAATTGTTATAGTCGTACTACTTAGGTTTATTTGATGCATAATAAAAGTGAAGTGTTTTCTTACTTTAAGAGGTTTGATAACATGATGTACACTATTTAATGCTAAAGTTTAGATCTTGAGGAATGATAATGGTACAAAGTATATGGATGGAGTTTTTCAAAGCTATATGTTAGAACATTGGATTCAACATTGGACTCGTTGTGTAAATACGCCATATCTTAGAATGATGTAATTGAGACATTTACTAGAAGTTGCCAAATCTCTCATGTTCACAAGGAATTTTCTCAAAACCTATTATGGAGATCCAATTCTTATAGCAACATATCTCATTAATAGGATATCATTAAGAGTTCTTGATTTCAGAAATCTAATAGAGTTCCTTAAGGAACATGTTCCTCCATTGTCCCACCAAAAACTTTTAGGCGTGTTTGTTTTGTTTGAGATATTGACAAGTTATTGAGAAGTTGGATCATCGAGCATTAAATGTTTCATTGGATACTTTACTACTAAAAAAGAGTATAAATGTTATTATCCTCCAGGTAGAAAAAATGTTTGTTAGCGTAGATGTAACTTTTCATGAAAATGAGTAATATTTTGTCAACTCACACTTTAAGAGTTCTGTTATAAGAGTGAGGATATGTTCTTGGTATCCCCTACTCCTCATCTGGAGTATAATTTGAGGGAGAAAATCAAGTAAAGATAAATGAAGAAGATGAAATTTCAGTAAAAGTCGAGGAGTGTAGGAGTGATGAGGAACCAGGAGAGAGAAATAGTGTAGGACAATGATAGGGAAGCTAGAAAGGGAAAGAAGGAAAAAGTTTGACAAGTTTATACTCGTAAGAAAAATAAATAAAAGAATTCAATAAATCTATTATACCAAGCCATGAACCATCTTCAAATCCAACCTTACAACATACTCTTGACATTAAGTTTCCTAACTCTTCCATTGAAAATGTTATTTCTTTTATTGATTATCTTCGTATAGTTCTTAGAAAAGGAGTTTGAAGTTATACTGAATATCCTTTATCTAATTTTTTTTTCTTTCATATGATCGTTTATCACCTTCATATAGAGCTTTTGCATTCTTTCTGTCTTATAAGTCTATTCCTAAGAACGGTAGAGGAAATGAGAGCTTTGTAGAAATATAACACATGAGAGCTCATTACTCTTCCTGGTGGAAAGAGAGTGGCAGGTTATAAATGGGTTTTCTTTATTAAGCAAAAACAAGATGAAAATATTAATAAGTACAAGGCAAATCTAGTTGCTAAGGAATATAATCAAACATATAGAATTGACTATCAGTAAATGTTTGCTCGTGTTGCCAAAATAAACTCAATCAAGGTATTGTTGTCTATTGCAACAAAACTATGATTAGATTTGCAACAATTAGATGTGACAAATGCTTTTCTACGTGGTAACTTGTAGGAAAAAAATGTACTTTGAAATTCCTTCAGGTTTGTCTTGTGAGAAGACAAAGGGCAAGGTGTGGAAGTTGAGGAAAACATTATATGGCCTTACGAAATCTCCCTATGCATGGTTTGATAGATCCAACAAGGTAGTTGGTAGATTTAGGTACACATAAAGAAATGAAGACCACATTATTTTCATTAAACATTACCAAGACAAAACTACAATTCTCATTGTATATGTTGATGATATTATGATGATAATAAATGATCACGAGAAGGTTTTAATGTTGAAAAAGTATCTTGCAAAAGAATTTGAAATCAAAGACCTTGAGATGTTGCATTACTTCTTAGGAAATGAAGTTGCACGATTAAGTAAATGCCTTTTTATTTCTCCAATGAAGTAAATTCTTGATCTACTAGAAATAAGGATGTTGAGTTTTGGGCTAGTTGATTCCTCTATAGAAGTGAATCATCGCCTTGTCGATTATGAAGGCGAAGTAGTTGAAAAGGAAAGATACCATAGGCTGGTTGGTAGGTTGAATTATTTATTACATACTTGATCTGATAGAGCTTATTTAGTTAGTGTTATTAGCCAATTTATTCATGATCCTTGCACATCCTACCTTGATGTTATTAATCATATCCTTCGATCTTTGAATTATGCTTCGAGCAAAGGGTTTTTGTTCTCCAATAATAGGCACTTAAAGGTAAAAACTTTTATTGATGTTGATTGGGCTGGATTACTAGGTGATAAGAGATCCACATCTAGATATTGTGCTTTTATTGGTGGTAATTTGGTCTTATAGAGGGGTAGAAAACATGTAATGGCTCAGTCTAATGTAGAAATAATGAGCAATGATACATGGAATGTGCGAAGTTTTGTGGCTTAAAAATCTAATGCATGAGCTATGAATAATTATTGATCATCCAATGTTGTTTTGTGATAATAAAACATTTATCAACATTGCCTATGATCCAGTTCAACATGATCGGATGAAGTATATTGAGGTTGATAGACACTTTATTAAAAATAAGTTGATGAGAAAATTATTTGTATCGTATTTGTAAAAACTAAAGAACATTTAGTTGATGTGTTTACGTGTTTCACACTATTACTTTCAAGATGAGCAGGGGAGATATCTATGATTTATTAGGAGCAATTATTACTTTTATTGTGGAGTTAATAATAGTAAAGTAATCTTATATTTTTTCTTATATATACATATAATGTAGGTTGGTGCCAAAATGGAATGAACTGATATTTGTTGTCACTTCATCTCACATTCTTTCTCTTCTTTCTTCTTCCTCTCACTTTTGCACCATCCATTATCAATCTTTAAATAATCTTAGAAAAAACATCTCAAACCATGAGAACATTACTATCATTGCTCTCATCTACCATGGCAATCACAACATCTCTAGACGTTTTGCGACTTAGTTTCAAATTTTTTAACTAGACTTTCATCTTCTCATAACGGGATGCGATAACGGATGGATAAAGGAATGAGTGTGCATAATCATTTTTAAGTAGGCTTTCATCCACTCCAAGTTTAGAATTTGACCATTAAGTCTACCTCCTTGTGCCATATCCATACCATGGTGATCACAATCTTGTTTTCAAGAGTAACCTTCCATGACCAATTCTTTATCAACACTAGTACTCTCTACTTTCAAAACATATCATTCTCTAGTGAAATTTTTGTCATATCATTCAAACCCAAATGTGGCCTTCCAAATAGTATCATTTGTACCAATGACTTGTATGACTTGTGTAAAGACAATAATAGAAGGAGAGCTTGCTCTGCATCCTCAATTTTTTCTCTAGCATTAACTCCTTTTAAATTATGAAAGATGGTTATACACACTCATTCCTTTATCCATCCTCAAGGAGTACAAATCTAATTTTAAAAGAAAATGATTAGTCAATGGCTTAGAAGCATAAATACTCCAATTTTTCCCATATGCCTCTAGACGTTGACTTGCCTAGGACATTGTACTTAATCTTTGAAACCACAACCAATCAAACCTGATTCACTTTATTTTTTTGAACTGGGTTCAAATCAACATCCTTCAATTGTTTAGGTCTAGGATCTTCAATAATAATACCAAGTCCTTGAGCTGTTAAAACATCCTTCATCGTGCTTTGCTAAAGAATGAAATTGTTTTTCCCGTCAAACAATTTGATCTTAACTTTCATCACACAAATTCATGTCCTCACTATCTTCAATTATTTTGCAAAATAATTCAATCAACCTTAATATAAGTTATGATACTAGTTGTTGTGATAAACCAAGGCTTTTATACTAGTTGTTGAGCAAAACCTAAGCAAATCAAATAATAGCACAAAATAAAAAGGACATAAAATATAATGTAATTCAACATAGCCTACTTTGCAAAACATCATTATCAAATATTTGGGTTTACAAGAACAAATTAACCACACATACAAACATTTCATTATCCAAAACTTGAATTACATCAAATAATCAATCACAAGAAAATACCACACTAATTCTTGGTATTGCACTACTTTTTGGTATTGCACACACCATCGATGTTATGTTGGAGGCACAAAAAAACTAGCCGCTGCATATACTATTTATACTAGCATCAAGATCATTCATTAGAAAAAGAATCTTTTTTTTTATTAAAAAAATACTTAAAGTCCAACTTCAACAAAAAAGTCATTTTCCTAAACAAAATGTATCAACACATTTCATTCTTGTTTAGGACACCACACCATGAAACTACCAATCTAACCTAAACCAACTCACCAATTTAAGCCATAACTCAACAACACAAATACACGAGAATAGCTTATATCCCTGTATGGGTTGCCATGTATTTCCAAGTTGAAAATGACCTTGGAATTATACTTGTATTGTTTTTTAATAAACCATAGGGTCACTAACAATTTTTTTTCCTATTATATATTATTATGGTGTTTTAGTTTTTTTTTTTTCCTATTTTAAAGGATTAATTTTTCTATTTTATTTTTCATATTCAATATTACTAAGATTTTCTAGTTTTTTCTATATACAAGGTTGTAATAGCTTTCTAGCAAGTGAAACATGAATGAATAAAATTAAGTATTTCAAGAGTCCTTTTATTGTTATGGTTCTTATTCTTTGCTGGTTTTGACTTGTAACAAATCTTGTTATCCTCCGCTCCCATATGCGTCACAGAATATCAGAGCTCAATGATTCTTGGTGGTTTTGGTTAGAGGTAATAGATGACATATATCAGAGCTCAATCATTCATGGTAGTTAGTTGTTATGTGTTGTTGAATAACCATGGATGGATGAGGTCACACAAGAGGATGTGCTTGTGTAGAAGAGGATAAAAAGGTTTATTTTTGAAAAAAGATGTCTAAAAACTAGTGTATTGTTTTTTTTTTTAATCATCCATTGTTATTAGAAATCCTGGTGGTGAAATCCATGGTGGGGTGACCTGCACACAAGTGTTGTGTTAGGTATTCATGATAAGGCAGTTCTTATAAAGGTGTGTTAGGGATCCATAATGGAACCCCTATATAAAAGGATTTTTGTAAGCTTTTGGAGAAAAAAAATCAATAGGCTAGTGAAAAAAATGCTATGATGAGGGTGTAAATTAAATGTTTATACTAAGAGAATGATAATGAATAGGAAAATTTGGAATAAAAAGTTTGGGTACTAATTTTTTAAAAAGAAAATACAAAAAATAGCCCAAAAGGAACGCGGATAAAAAAATTGAACGTAAATGAGTTATATGGAGAACAAAATATTGGAATGTAATTTGGTGAAATTTTAAATAACTCAGCTTAGTTTTCATATAAATAGGTAACAAAATATGAGATAAATTACCTAGTAAACTCGAAAGGTTACAAAGGAAGGATATAATGAGAATTTTTGAAATTGTTATTTATAAATACATAGCTCATGGTCGGCTATGCAAGGAGGAAAAAGAAGAAGAGAGAAGCTTGGGAGATCTTAGAAAACCTTGGGAATAAAAATAAGAAAATTAAAGAGAAACCTTTCAAATTTATGAGAGATAAATATCATAAACACAAAATCAAGAGAAATCAAGTGAAGGGAAGTAAAAAGAAGTGGATTTGAGAGAGTGATAGTCACGGAAACAAGGGGAGAAAGAGGAAGAGATAAAAGTTGATAAAAAGCTTGTTCATCTTACAAATTCTTCTTGATTATTTGTGATTTAAAGGTGAGAATCCCTTTTACTAAGAATAATTGTGTTTTTGATGAGATTAGAGGTGTGATAGTTAGGGCTTATAATTATGAGAAATTGAATTTAATAAGTAAAAATGATATTGATTAAGTTTTTGATTTAATTGGTGTTCATGTGGATTTAATTGGTTTAGCGTTAATTGAATATGTTCTAATGCTTGAATTAGGAGAGAGTTGTATTTAGGAGATAATTTTATTGATTTTAATGTTATGAAATTTGTATTTAAATGGGTTGATCGAAGTATTTAATGCATGGAAATTAAATGAAATTGCATAAAAATTGGAAGGAATGCATGGATTTTATTTATGAGGAGTTGGGTTAATTGAAATTGTTAATAAATTTAATAAATTTATGTTATTAATTATATGTAATTGGAATGGATTGAGGAAAATTGAGAAATTAGAAAAAGAAAAGAAAGAAGAAATAATTGAAATGTGATTTATAGCGAATCGTAAGAGAAATTATGATATATAAATGAAGTTATAAGATGATGAAATAATCATGTATTGATAGGGGATGCCTTAATAGCTCGATCGCAAGCGAGAATAGGTGTTTAGGCTTCACGAGTAGCAGGTAGGTGTTTAACACCTATTCTTAATCATGTATTATATTGGTTGATTTATTAGAATTATTAAATTAATTGTTGTTGATCTAACTTGTCATAAAAGTAATTAAATCGGTGGAATAAGAATAAGGATTTGTGATTTGATTAGTTGTTTTGAGGATGGAGGATAATGATGTCAATGGCTCTGTGACATTAACATTTATTGATTAATCGTTTCTGGATAATAAGGAAGGCTAATGATGTCAATACGAGGATATTGACATTGTCATTATTGATTAGTCATTCCCTGATAATAGGGGAGGCTAATGATGTCAATACAAGGATATTAACATCAATATTTACTGATCAGTCATTCCTGAGAGATTAGAAAGACTAATGATGTTAACACGAGTATGTTGACATCAACATTTATTGATTAGCTTATTGGTGGATTGGTGGCTAATGATACTAGGTAATGTGGTATCAATATATTTTTTATTAATGATACTAAGGTGAAGATGGTTAATGAATATCAATTTGAAAATTGATATCAACATTGAGTTGTTGATATGAATTTTATCAAGTAAATGATATTTAGTAGTATAGAAATGATGAAAGTTAAGATATTGCTTTAATTCTTTATTGTTAGAATTATTATTATTTACTTGGTTTGTTTATATTATTTGTTTTAATTTTAGGTTCCTCACATTAATACTTGGAACATTCTATTTTAAGGGAAAATTTGCTGTAATTTAAGTAGAATTGTAAAAAAAAAATTAAAAATCAAGTTGTTACTAATATTTTGACGTGGTCGATTGAAAAGTGTGTTTAATAGTTGGGATGTTACATTTTGGTATTAGAGTTAAGGTGATGGTTCGATGAATTGGTGTATTAATGCTAGAATTGAAAATGATATCTCAGGATTGTTTGAACCAAACAAGAAGCCATGAATGACTCCTTAGTTCAAGGAATAGAGTTGAGAATTCATTATGAAGATGATTAGAGAGAGGACCTATTGGCAAATACTACCTCTCATATGCTTGTCGTATCGGTGTATTTTAAGTAGAGTGAGTCAGCACGATGTTAGGATGATTTTGCATCATTACGAGCATATATTCCATAACCTAGTACATCAAAGAGATCGAGGTAGACAAATAAACCCCTTATAAGTGGCACTAGTAGATGTATCTACATCGTTACCAACTTTGCAATATTATAGCAGGTTGTTAGAGTGGGGATGTCAGGATGGTTGGGGCTTCCAGTATAACACCATCTAGGGTAGAGAAAGTGGTCACCCTAGTACATTGGGTGAAGGATATACAAGAGATAGGTTGTGTGACATATTCAAGATAGAAAGATGATGAGCTTGCAAGGCATTGACTGAGAAAGGTTGAGAGAGTGATGGTTTAAATACCAGTGCTGAAGGAGTCATGAGTTAATTGTGTAACTCAACTATTATTAAACAATTCCCATTCTGGGTGGGAGACAGTCAGAGAGAGGAGATCCAAAGAAGTTCTAATATGGAAGAACTTCAAATAGGAGTTTGAAGAGCGATATTACTTATGGCAGTATAAGAGATAAGGAATAAGAGTTTCTAGATCTAAGATTGAGGGATATGACTATTTTGGAGTATGAGAAGCGGTTTTAAGACCTTTTTATTTTTGCTTCTGCATATCTTCCTACTAAGCACTGTTAGATAGAGATTTCTTGATGAGCTTAGACCGGAGCTCAATTGGTATTGATAGCTATGTAGTTTCGGATTGTGCAAGAATTGGTACGGGTTGCACAAACTATGAAGAGAGCGATTTAGGATGATTAATGGTAGGGACTGAACAAGGAAAAATTACGGGGGCTAATAGGAAGGAGATAGTATTGTCTATCAGTAGACCTCCCCTTCCGAAAAATAAAATAAAATGGGAAAGATAGGTAATTATCTAGATAGTTTCAGGGAGGAATGAACTTTACTCTAGGTAAGAGTATAAAGGATCTATGCAGATGAGTGTCGGAGGATCTTTTAATGGCCAGGCCCATATAGGGGCTAATGTTGCAGTAGGGTCTACAACGTAAAGAGGAGCCACATCTTTTCTGTACGAGGTGCAATTTGAGGCACCCTGAAGATTGTTCAGCTACCCTAGGAAGGTGTTATATTTGTCGAGGTGAGGAACATTGATGAAGGGATTTTTAGTACTTGGGCAAGGGTTGTTATTATTATGGAGAGATAGGTTATAAGAAGTAGTGTCCTTGTCGTGCCATAAAGGGTACTTAGGGACAAAATGCTACTACACAAAGCAATCAATAATATATTATAGTGGATAGACCTACGAGGCCCACTTAATCTAAAGCGAGTGCTAACTGAGGATGCCCCCTAAATCTTAGAAAGGAAGGACTCAAGGTAAAGCATACCATTTGACTTAGGAGGATATGAGTGCTGCACCGGATGTGGTTATATGTACATTACTATTAAAGTCCTTGCAAAGACATGTCTTGATTGATCCAATAGCTAGTTATTCAATTGTGTCATATGAAATTATGGACAAACTACATGTAATACCTTGTAAAAGAGTAATTGTTAGTACACTGTAAGAGAAAACAAAGATATTGATAATGTTTATAAATGGGTAAAACTGTATATTGAGGGTTATAAGTTGAGGGTAGATTTAATGCCATTGGAGTTTCATGATTTTGATCTGATTCTAGGTATGGACTGGTTAAGTGTGCACCATGCACAAATGAATTGTTTCACCAAAATGGTGATTATCTAGAAGAACTATCTAGATTGTATCTGGCGAGGGAGGTTGAGGTTTTGATGGAAAATCTTCTATGAATTGCTCCTATAATGCAATCTCCATATAGAATGTCACATATTGGCTGAATCGAAAATCCAACTCTAAGAACTACTAGATAAAGAATTTATTCGACCTAGTAACTCATCCTAGGAGCTCCAATATTGTTTGTGAAAATCCAACTCTAAGAATATTGTTTGTGAAAAACCTATGCTTCTAGACAGCTAAAGCCACTTGAAGTGAATTACAATAGTAATGTTTGCTTTGAGAATATGAAGATATTATTTGTATGGGACTTATATACATATTTTAACTGATCATAAAATTTTAAGGTAGTTATTGTCGCAAAAAGAGTTAAATATACAAATTGGGAGGTGGATGAAGTTGAAAAAAAATTATGATTGTAGTATTGATTATCATTGTAGGAAGGCAAACGTGATAGTTGATGCCTTGAGCCTGAAGAATAAGACAATAATTGGTGGTTTAATAATGGGGGATAAAAGGGAACTATTAGAGTTGGCTAGGTTGGAGGCATAATTAATGGTAAGGATGAAAAGATTATCATTTGCAAGGTTTGTGGTATAATCGATGGTGGAAGAGAGGATTTTAGAAGCTTAGAGCAAAGACAAGGCATTAGAAAAGATAAGAAAATGAATGGAGTCACATCCAAATGCACCTTTTAGTATATTAAAGGTTGGGATGTTAGTAAGGGGAAGAAGAATTTGCCTACCTAATAAAGGCTTTAAAATAGGAAATCCTTAGTGGAGCACATGAGTTGAAACTTGCCATTCATCCTAGAAGTACAAAGTTTTATAGGGATTTCAAGGAATATTATTAGTGCCCTAATATGAAAAGAGAAATAGCTGAATTTGTGGTAAAATATTGAATTTAAGCACTACTTTTCATACACAGATAGATGGAAAGTCAGAAAGAATGATTCAAATTTTGGAAGATTTATTGAGATCTTGTATGATAGAGTTTGGAGGACATTTGAAAGATCATTTGTTATTGGTGGTATTTACGTACAATAACATCTATCAAGCCACAATTGGTATGACATCTTATGAAGCGTTATATGGAAGGATGTATTGCACTCCTATTTGTTAGGATAAAGTGGGTGAAAATAAATTGTTAGGGCTAGAACTGGTGCATATAACTACTGAAAAAGTGAAAAAAATTGCAAGAAAGAATGAAGGAAGCCTAGGATAAACAGAAAAGTTATGTAGATAATCGAAGGATACCATTGGAATTTCATATGGGAGATCAGGTGTTCCTTAAAGTCACACTATGGAGAAATATTATTTATTTTGGAATGAAGGACAAATTGATGCCAAGGTATACTTTGTCTTTTCAAAATTGTTGAAAGAATTGCCTCGATTGCTAAAGTTGGCCTTATCCTCACACCTGATAAAGATATATAATGTATTCCATGTGTCATTACTTTGAAAAGCACCACAAATTCTTATGGAAGTTCAAGAAGATTTAACTATTGAAGTGTAGCCGGTACAAATTCTAGATTAAAGTATAAAGGAGCTAAGGAATAAAAAAGTGCCTTTGGTGAAAATATTATGAAGGAGCTCTTAAATTGAAGAAGAAACTTGAAAAAGAGAGTTTGAAATGATGAAGAAATATCCTATATTATTTTCTCACATAGGTGTGAATTTAAATTTCAGGGACAATGGTTTTTTAGGAGGGGTTAATGTAAACCTCTGGATAAAAAAACTCAACAGGCTAGAGAAATAAATATAATGATTATTGTGTAAATTAAATATTACACTACGTGAATGATAATGAATAAGAAATTTTGGAATAAAAAGTTTAGATACTATTTTGTTTTAAAAAATAAAAATACATAAAATGGCTAAAAAAATTAAAAATACAGAAACATGAATAACAAAATGAATGGAAATTAGTTATGTGGAGAAACAAAATATTGGAATGCAATTTGGTGAAATTCAAAATAGCTTAGTTTAATTATCAAATAAATAGGTAACGAGATCTGAGATAAATTACTCAGTATACCTGAAAGGTTACAAAGGAGGGATATAATGAGAATTTTTAAAATTCGTATTTATAAATATATGGCTCATGGTGAAAACCTTAGGAAAGAAAATAAGAAAATTAAAGGTAAACTTTGCAAATTGGTGAGAGATAAATGTCCTAAACACTAAATCTAGAGAAATCAAGTGAGGGGAAGTGAAAAAAAGTGGATTTGAGAGAGTGCTTGTCGCGGGGAGAGAAAATGGATAAAAAGCTTTTTTTCTCTTACAAATTCTTCTTGATTATTTGTGATTTGAAGGTGAGAATCCCTTTTGGTAAAAATAATTATGTATTTTTATGAGATTAAAGATGTTATAGTTAGGGTTTATAATTATGAGAAATATAGTTTGATGAGTAGAAATGATGTTGATGAAGTTTTTGATTTAATTGGTGTTCTTTAGCATGTGAATTTAATGAGTTTAGTGTTAATTGAAAGAGATTGAAGAAAATCAAATGTGTTCTTGTGGTTGAAAAATTTGGCCAACACATCGTATCTAGGAGAGAATTTTATTGATTTTAATGTTATAGAATTTATGTTTAAATGGGTTAATTGAAGTATTTAATGCATGGAAATTAAATGAAATTGGATAAAAATTGGAAAGAATGCATGAATTTCATTTATGAGGAGTTGGGTTAATTGTAGAAATTGTGAATAAATTTAATTAATTATGTTATTAATTACATGTAGTTAGATTGGATTAAAGAAAATTGGGAAAAGAAAAGAAAGATGAAATAATTAAAGTGTGATTTATAACGAATTGTAATAGAAATTATGATATAGAAATGAAGTTACCAATTGTTGTGATAACAAAATAATTCTATATTGATAGGGGATACCTTAGTAGCTCGATCATATACGAGGATAGATATTGAGGTTTCACGAACAACAGGTAGGTGCTTAGCACATATTATTAGCCATGTATTATATTGGTAGATTATTAAATTAATTGTTGTTGATCTGACTTGTCATATAAATAATTAAATAGGTGGAATAATAGAGAAGTCTAGTGATGTCAATACGAGGATATTGGTATTGACATTATTGATTAGTCATTCTTGGATAATAGAAAAGGCTGATGATGTCAATATAAGGATATTGGTATCGACATTATTGATTAGTCATTCTTGAATGTAGAAAAGGTTAATGATGTCAATACAAGGATAAGAAAGGAACAATAGTTGGTGACTGTAGTGTCAGTGACTAAGGATAAGAAATGAACGATAGTTTATGACCATAGTGTTAGTGACTAGGGATAAGAAATGGATGATAGTTAGTGGCCGCAGTGTCGATGACTAAGGATAAAAAAGGAACAATACTAAGTATGAGATATGGAATGATACTTAGTGAATGTAGTATCGGTGACTAAAGATAAGAAAGGAGCGATACTTAGTGACTGTAGTATTAGAGACTAAGGATAAGACAGAAAGATACTTAGTGACTGTAGTATCGGTAACTAAAGATAAGAAATGAATGATACTTAGTGACCGTAGTATCGGTAACTAAAGATAAGAAATTAATGATACTTAGTGACTATAATATTAATGACTAAGGATAAAATATAGAACGATACTCAGTGATTGTGATATCGCCAACTAAAGGTATGATATGGATTAATTCTTAGTGTCCGAGGTGTTGGTATCTAAGGACATTGCATGAAATAATACTTTGTGAAAGTAAGACTGGAGCTATGAATATGGCAAAAGTTGCTACTTAGTAACAAAAAAGATGGTGACCAAGGGAAAAGAAAAACTCGACACTAGTAGTCAGGAGGACTAAAGGAAATGAATTGTAATACTTACTGATTAAAATGGTAGATAACCAAGAGATTGAAGTATTGTTGTTTAGTCTTAAGATATTGATGTGGGTGATGAAAAAAAACTTAAGTCATCCTAAAAAAAATGATTTTTATGAATGATAATAATATAATAAAAATGACCATGATACATACGAAGTTATAAACACATGAATGATATAAATTGATTTTGTTAAATAACGATGAGGCTATTAATGATAGAGAAATCGAGTGTGATGTTGTGAAAACTCTTATTACTTAATAACTGAAAGTATATGAATTAATGAATGAGTATAATTAATCTATATAGTAGTTAAAAGATCAATAATCTACATAATGAAAGGTGTCATTCAGTTAGTTGTAAACTAATGGTATAGAGAATAAATAGAAAATTAAATGTTTTATGAATGTAAAACTTCTCGATGAGTAACCATGTGATTAAGGTGATGCTCATGTATGGAAATTGAAAATGCATAACTAGCATGTCTTGGTTGTGCTAGGTGATGATGCCATGTGCATGCTAAATCATTTTAGTAATATTTTTGGAAATATTAAATATTGATGCTTATTTATGTGTAAAGGAATATGGTAAAATACATTTTACACAAATAATATTGTGAAGAGAGTTGTTTACCAATTGTAATTGATCTTAACCATGTTTCATGATCGATTATGGATGATGGTTAGTTGATCATGGTCAAATTTGGTTGGAGGACAATCATGGTTAATTGTTTAGGAGAAAAGATTTTACATTGCTTATGTAAGCTCTACATGATTATGTTTGAGAATCATGTAATGAAATGATCATTTGGATTTGAACAATAAGTTATTCTTTGAAGTAATATATACATTCTACTTGAACTAAAAAAAGAATTTCTAGCAATGATTTGATTAATAGGCCAATGGTAAAGAGAAAGAATCAATTGTGATTGTTGAATAGAGTGATGAACTCAACATAAATTGAAGCATGAAAAATATGTGTTTAATGGACTAATGAACCTTAGAAATTAAACATGAATCATGGATTAAGGAACCCATGATTTGACCATGGGTTTTTTCTCTAGAGGTCACTAGTTCGAGTCTTACAAACCTCAGGGTCACTAGAGGCTTACATGGTCGTTAACTTTAGAGTCCATAGGATTAGTCGAGTTGTGTTCAAGCTGGCAAGGACATTCACATTAATATAAAAAAAAGGAATCAATGATTTGAATTATTGCTTGAAAGTCGATTGTTGTGTTAAAATGAATGACAACATAACTAAATTATAATATAGGAATTATAGTTACCATGGTGGCCCAATGATCTTATTATTGTTGCAATCTAAGTCTAATCATAGAAATTATAAGGTAACTCTCTTGAAGAATAAATGAATTGAAAGAATAGTGCGTATGAAAAGGATCTTCAAAGAATCTATATTTTAAAAAAAGGTAAAAGAATTATAATATTTCAAAAGAGATATTGAATTGAATTGGGAAAAATGGAAATGAAATATGTTAAATGTATAAAATAGATAAAAGTGACTAAAAAAGTATTGATAATGTGAAGTTCATTTATGACGCTTTCAAAAATACTAGTCTAGTTAATTATAAAATTGTTGAGTTGATAAAATTAAAAATTATATGTGCTTGTAGGTATTTCATGTTTATTGTCACAATTTTAAAAATTATATCCTATTTCCTTTTATCTTATTTATGTATGATTTGATAAATTCACTATATAATGTTACATGTAGACTTAGAGAGCGTTTGGAAACACGGGCCAACCCGCGTTTCCAAAAAAAATATTATTTTTTTACTAAAAATTAAATTTTTTTTATATGTTTTGGATCGTTTCGATATGCTGATCTCAAAAATAATTTTTTAAAAATAAAAAAAATATTATTTTGATGCATTTCGGAATGAAAAATACTATGAAAAGCAATTGCAACCGCTACTATACTCCCAAACAAACTTGTATAATTTCACCAAATAAGGTGTGGATTGTATATTTAAGTGCAGATGTTAAATTTTAAGGTGGTGTTACAGAGATCTTGAACTTGCAAATGAATTGTCGAACATATTGTTTTATATGGAACATTGGAAATTACATGTGAGATTGAATTGGTGAAATGTATGTCTAGATTCTAGGTGTTGTCGTTACAAGTGTTATAGGGTGGATTGGAAAATTAGGTAAGGTTTCTGTTTAAGAGCTTAAATACCTTGCTGAAATTCGTTAAGGAAGAAAAATAAAGGTATGAATGATTGGAAAATGCAATTAAGATTAGTAATGAAAGAAAATGAATCTTTCATAGAATAGAAAATTATATTGATAAAGGAGTTCATCTCAAATGTTTAAAAGTTTCTCAAAAAAAAACAAAAATTACCATGTTTTACTCATATATAATAATTAAAAATGTGAAAGTTACATAGAAATTGAAAGGGAATTTTCTGGTCGTTTACAAACCAGGGTTTTTTTCAGTTTTTTTTATATAAAAGATTTTAATAATTTTTTCACAAGTGAGATAAGATTGAATAAACTCAAAGTATTTTAATTAGGTATTTTTAGAGCATTAGTCTTTTAAATGTTTAGACTTGTAGCAAACTCTATTCTTCATCTTGTTAGGGAATGAATACATTAGTGAGCATTGAGCAACTGAATACGTGAGGCCTGAACATAGAGTAATATTTTAGATGTCATGTTTTTATGATCTGGTAAAATTTACACTATGCTAATTCTAAGCTTTGCCGTGAAAAAACTTTTTGCTCTTGTGAAGGTTACCATACTTTGTCTATTTAGTTAAATCGTATGCTTTCTAACAGCTAGAAAGACTCTGAACTCCTAAAACTAAAACTTATGGTGTTTACTTGGGCTGCAGATAATATTGGTGCTAACGAACATGGAAGAAATCTTACCTTCGAGAGACAAACGGGACCACCCCAAAGGTTAGTCCGCATGCTGCTTGACAGAAGAAAGAGAACACAATCATCACCAAAATAGATGTGCCTAAAGATTCAACTCGTCCAAGAATGATGCAGAACACACCTCCCAAGGTCTGCACACTATCCACAAAGCCCACAACCTGCCCCTCATCCCAAACCTCTTCGCCACTGCATCTGAGATCAATCCTCCAGCTGGTCGAGAAACTATGTTTGCTAGACCAAAACTTGCTGCAATGATTCCTGCTGTATGGAGTTTGAGGTCAAATCTGTCATAGAAGTATTCCGCAATAATGTTGTCTACTGTCAGCTCTACTCCAAAACAATACCCGTAGGTGAGTGCCAGGATCCACCCTCTGTAATTTGTGATTCCATGATAGAAGACATTTGATAGTTTATCTTTTGGTTTAGCCCCTGCTTTCTGCAGCTGCCTGAAGTTTCCATCAGGCAAGTCCTTTCCAAAGATCAACACTGCAAATGCTGATAGTGTCTGAAACAGGGCAGGAATGAAAAACGCAATTCTCCAGGCTGTAAACTTGAGTGCTCCAATGTCACGGATGAGGCCAAACACAAGGGGCATGATTAGTTGTGTTGCCCCACCACCAAGGTTACCCCAACCTGCTGCAACACCGTTAGCCGTGCCGACTACTCGAGCAGAAAACATGGAGCTCATCCAGAATTGAGTTGAGACAAAAGTGGCCAGAGAGAAGCCTGTGAAAAAACGTACGAGGAGAAAAGAAGTAGGAGATGAGGCAATAGAAGTGAAGTAAACTGCCGGTGCAGTGAGGAGGATCAATGAGGCAGAGGCAAGACGGGGTCCGAAAAGGTCACAAGCAGTCCCCAAAGCAATTCTAGCAAATGCTGCACCAGACACTGATGCAATGCCTGCATTTCCGATGTCAGTGGCAGTGAGGTTGAGGTTGTCACGTATGATAGGAAGAAGGGGTGGAGCTGCAAAAGTAGAGACAAAACAAGCAAAGAAAGAAACCCAAGACAGATGGAATGCCCGCATGTGGGGAGCAGCTACTGAGAACAAACGGAACTCTGTTGCCTTGTGCTCCGAGTCCACCGGAAGAGTGAACTTTGGAGACTGAGATTCCTTCTCGGTGGCTTTCCCTTTCATCTCCATCTTCTTGTCTATTAGAGAAGTTGCAAAGATAGTGAGATGCTCCTAGTTTCCCTTTGTTCAGGAAAGAAATAACTGGTTTATAGAATCTTCTGGCTCTTCGGAGGTAAGAAAAGCAAGGTTTGGAACATAGAGCTCAAAACTTCCGCCGCTTCCCATTTGGAATTTTGCCGTGCCTGTCTACAAAAGGACGTTGGAGTTAGAAAGCATACAATTCAAAGTTGGGGGTTTTGGAAAGTGAGCGAACACAGAAAGGAAGAAAGACTTCAGGAATCATATTCATCGACTTTGTAAGAGATTCTTTCTTTGAATTTTCTTTCCGGAATAAGAGTAAAAGGACAAATTTGTCCGAACCTACTGTTGCTCATCCTCCATGGTTTGCAGTGGCTCTCTATTGAAAAGAACGTCTGACAGCCAACCAAGTGAAATGCACCGTGATTTATGCATTAACAATTTTATTTGATTCGGTGAATACCCAGTTATCATGTTATAAGATTATAAAATTAATCACTTCCAATCGCTATACCTCAAGAAATGTGGGATATCTGTTCTTGCTCATCCTTCAATGGTTTTCAATGGATTCCAAAACGTGACTCAATCCTTTCTAGGGCTGATATAATACAAGTGAAGATCTGGACGGTTAAGGTTGTTTAGTCATTTCAGAATTTTTTTACTGCAAAATATACGCTAACAAGTTTGTTTAATTCTATGTTTCTTCAGTGTTATTAATTATATGAACTGGAATATTCTATGATAGATCAATCAGTCAGCGTCGTTTGGTCATTTCAGAAGAATTTTATTACTGTAAAATATGCACTGATAAGTTTGACTAATTCTTTGATTCCTGAGTGTTATAAATGATATGAAGTGTGGAAATTCAAATTTTCATATTATAAAATTCCTATGATTTTCAATTCCTAGATGTGCACCAGGAAATATGCACCTTTGCTAATAAAAGTGATATTGATGTTACATTCTCGTGTGGAAATTTAAATTTTTATATTATAAAATTACTATGATTTTCAATTATTAAATATGCACCACCTTATAGGAAATATACACCTCGGCTGATAAAAGTGATATTGATGTTACATTATCGTGTGGAAATTCAAATTTTTATATTATAAATTATTATGATTTTCAATTACTAAATAAAAGTTATATTAATGTTATATTCCTATTTGCTAATACACCTAAAGAAAAAGCCTTTCTAAGCTACTTGAGCTTGGCCGAAATGCTGACAAGCACATCATTCTTGTCATCATTTAAAGAACAAGTCTTTCTAAGCTACTTGGGCTTGGCCCAAATACTAACAAGCACACCATTCTTGTCATCGTTTAAACAATGACTCAATCATGTTGTTTGGATCTTGGCCCAAATAATGATCTAAGTGTGTTGTTTGGATCTTGATCCATTAACTTAAATGACTCATGATTCTCAAGTTTATTTTTATACTTGATGGAATCCAAACATCAATAAAACACAAATTAAGTATGATTGTAATTATTTTTAGAAAATTAGTACCATTGTTGAATACTATTAAAGAAGAATATTTCAGCTCATGTGAGATAGATTTCTAATTGGCTAGCACCTGGTGCAAGTATTCACCACTCAAGTAAGCCATTTTTATTAGCTAATTGTAAGGAAACATAAAGAATAATCACCACCACCTACTCAATTCATCAAACAAGCTATGATGTTTTATAGTCAAATAAATAGTGAGAGGCATGGTGGATAAATACACTACCACCCATCAAATATGCATTTCCTCTTAACTAGAATTTAGATTTTCATTTGTTTTTTCTCTCCATTACTTTCCTCTCATTTGTTTATTGACTTAGGCATCATATGGTCCTTCAAAAACCAATAAGAAAAATTACAGATGAATAGTATTAGATCATCCAAAGTGTTAAATCTAATACTTATATTATTAACCTACCACTTAACTTTGGTCTTAGCTCTATTTTTAATATAAAGGGCCTAGTTATATATAAAAGGTAACAATTTATCCTTGATGATTTCTTTGAAACCCCTATTCCATTTATCTTATTATCGGCGCACAAAAAAACATATTGATACTATTTTTTATGCACAAGTTGTTTTTAATAGAGATTGTAAGGTTCAACAAATCCTAACTTATAGACAAAACGACTTGCTTTGGACTCTACTTTGATCATGATTTATAAGAGTATTATTAGAGTCACCTGGAGTTGTTCTTAACGGAGTCAAGTTTTTCAACCTTAAGAGAGTTAGTGGGGTAACCAAAATTGAAAAAAATTCACACACGTATACTGTCAAAGATGACAAAGGATAGCTCAACCTGTCCCTATTTCATTGGGAAATTAAGCACATTCTAGTTCACTTTATTGGACTTTTATTTAGGTATTATTATTGAGCTTAGTTTTATTCTATATTGCACTTTATTGTATTTTAATGGGCCTTTAGCATAATAATTTTTTTTATTGTTTATATATAACTTTTCTACATGTTATAGAGTTTTAGCTGAAACGAAAAATAGAACTTGTAGACAAATTTCTTATCTCCCTACTATCTTTTCTTTTTAGCTTATTTTTTCTCTTTTCTTTTTCTCTCCAATTGTTTGTTATCCTACATCAAAGGTATTGACAACCTTGTATAGAGACATATCACCTCAAAACCTAATTTAACTCAATGAAAACCTCAACAAAATTTTAATGAAGGTCAATTCAATTGATATATTTGTTAATGTGTTACATAATACTATACCTAAGAAAATTATAAAGGTACCATCATGACATGCAACACATCAATTGTAATAGCCCGGCCCAACCTGTTGCATATTATTCGTTTTTGGCCTTATTGCCCTCACAGTTTTGTTACTGGTGACGCGAACCCACTTCTGATACCAAATGTAATAGCACGGCTCCACTTGTCGTATATTGTCTGTTTTGGGCCTTACCGGCCTCACGGTTCTGTTCTTGGTGATGTGAGCCCACTTATGAGCCTGAAGTCCCAAAACGCGTACAACAGGTCAGCGACTAGCACCACTCATAAAGCCCTGGCTCTGGACTCTCATGCTGACACTGATGAAACCTCATCGATACCATTAGCAATCCAAACTCGGATAACTAATCAATATTGTCTGAAATCCTGGTACCAATGAAACCTCATTGATACCATTAAATATCCAAACCCGGATAGCTAATCAATGTAATAGCTCGACCCAACATGTCGTATATTGTCTGTTTTAGGCCTTGCCGCCCTTACAGTTTTGTTCTTGGTGATGTGAGCTCACTTTTGAGTCTGACACCTCAAAACACGTACAACAGGTTAGCGACCAGCAGCACTCATAAAGCCTTAGATCTAGACGCTCGCTTCCGATATGGGATATCACAATCCCCCCACCTTAAGACGAGTTGTCCTTGGCTCTGATACCAAATTTAATAGCCCAGCCTAACTTGTCGTATATTGTCCACTTTGGGATTTACCTAAAACATACCTCAAGGGCCTCTTCTGCCTTAATAAACTTTTTGGTGGTCCCGAATTTAAAGGCAACTGACCCCTGCCTTAACTCTTGTCTCAGTCCATCCTGTAGTCTTACACCCATTATTAATACTAGAGTGGAAATGAAAAAAACATCATAATGGACTTTATGTGGGCAAAGACACCCAATAGATTGTTCCGCAATGCCTAGACGATGTTATATCTGCAGGGGGAACATAGATGGCGAGATTGTCCACATTTAGGCTAGGGATGTTGTTATTGTGGGGGTCAAGGACATTTTCAAAGAAATTTTCATTGTAGGACTGAGATCACTCTGAATCAGCAACAACATGCTCAGAGTCGGCAACAATTTACCACTGTAGACAGACTAGCTCGACAGTTATTATCTAGGGCTAGTGGTAGTAGAGGTAAAACTCATGTTCAGAATGATAAGATGTAGGTTCAGCACGCCTATTTTTTTTATTAAGGCATTATGTCTATTAACCAAGAAATAATCTTTCAACACGCCCATTTAATAGGGCATTATTTCCATTCTTTTTATTTTGCAATCTCCACACTAAAATTACAATCAAAGGAAATTTCTTATAAAATATTAGATTAAATAATTAATTTATTATAGGGTATTTAACACCTACATTACATGCTGACCCAACACTCATAGCTCATATAGTGAGGGCAGTAATTGAGGCAATGCCTGATGCCTCGGCCCCGATAGCCCAATAGCACTACCAATATAGACAATACTTATAGTTACTGCCCCAGTTGATAATGTGGTTACATTAAGGCGGACTGTAAAGAGTATGAGAGAACTAGGGTGTGAACCTTTCTTGGGCGAATTAGATGCTAAAATAGCTAGTAGATGGCTTCACAAAATTGAGGATACTCTGGATTAGATGCAGGTAATAGAGGGCTTATGAGTGATTTGTGCTACCCATTTGCTTTCAAACAAGATGCGGTCTTGGTGGGAAATAGTGAGGTCAAAAAGACCTGTAGGGTCCTGGTCCTGGGTAGAGTTTAAAGAACAGTTTAAGCATTGGTTCTACTCCTCCTATCATCGGAAAATCAAGGAATAAGAGTTTCTAGCCTTGACACAGGGGGGCATATCAATGCTTGACTATAAGAGGAGATTTCATGACCTTTCCATGTTTGCCTAACATTATACCCCTAGTGAATAACATAGGGTTAAAAAACTACGGGATGGACTGAGAGAAAAGTTAATACAAGGATTGGTTGCCTTTAAATTCAGGACCACTAGAGACTTTATTGAGGCAGCAGAGGCCCTTGAGGCATGTTTGAGGTAAGGTCTAAAACGGACAATATACGGCAAGTTGGGCTAGGCTATATTAAATTTGTCTGTCAATATACTCTTGTGATCTGTAAATATCTGAACCTGTGACCCATAAAAATAGTATCTCTAAATCCTCAAAGCAAATACTACAATAGCTAATTCTAAGTTATGCACCGGGTAATTGACCTCGTGGGCTTTTAATTGTCTAGAGGTGTAAGCAATCACTTTACCGCCTGCGTCTGATCAATTTCTTGAACCCAATTAACAATTTATTAAACTTCCATTCATTTTCCTGAACCCAACACCTGGTTCTAATACCAAATGTAATAACATAGCCCAACCTGCCGTTTATTGTTCGATTTGGGACTTACCACCCTCACAATTTTGTTCCTAGTGTCACGAGCCTATTTTCGAGCTTGATGCCTCAAAACACGTACAACAGGTCAACAACCAGTACTACTCATAAAGCCCTGGCTTTGGATGCTCGCTTCCGATATGGGATATCACATCAACTCAAACTAAATTTTACTTTCACTCAAATGGAAAATTCTTAGTGAAATGCTGGATCTAGTAGTAACGTCCTTGTCGGTCAGGTTAACCCTATAAAAAAAAAAAGCAACAAGGAACATAGTTATAGTGAATAGGAGTTAAACACACTTTAAACGAGGCCATATAAATTCTACACAACTGCTGGATCAACATATTTTGTTTTTCACTTGAATCCTCTTTTCTAAAACAAACCAAAGATAGGGTTGAGTATCCAATGTTCTCAGGCTCGGCCAAACATTGGTCAGATATATTTTTCCTTTTAGCTCCTCCTCTTCATAAGAGATTGGTAGACTATAATATAGGATGAATCCTTCAAGTACGAGGTGAAATCTCTTTATTCTCTACTGCATATTTATTTTTAGAGTCTTTCTCTAAAATATGATTGCTCTTTCTCTTAAAAAATACTTACACAGACATGAGAGAGTCCTCAAATTTACTAAAAAAAACCTTTTACAAGTATTAGGTTCCAGCTACTAGTCTCCTTGGAAAAGAAAGATGGATTAGATTATCAGAACTCAGAGATTAATCAATTATCTAAGATATAAGCTTTGCTTTCAAACTAGATTTTCTCACCAACAATATAAATTTCCTGAAAACATAAGCATATTTATTCGACTTTACCATGAAACAGCCAGGGAAAGACAAAAATAGGTTATCTAGAACAAGAAAGGAAATGTATTTGATACATTGAAGGATAAGATGTTGATAGAAAAAAAAAATGGTGACTTTCAACGTATTCCAAAATACAAGTATGGCTGAGGAAGCTGACCGAAGGGAAGAAGAGCAAACCAAATATAGCTGTGATGGAGGAAGCAAAGCAACAAGAATTCTTGCATTCTCATGTGATTGCCTAATATAGGGTAATATCAGACTTACTGAATTATATTACAATTAAGAGTATTTTTATTCCTCAATAATTAAGTGTGGAATTAACATAGGAATGTTATATTTTCTCTTGATGCAAACAGGAGTAGATATGACATCGACAGCAGGTATGAAGGACACTCTGTCGAATGCAGAAAGCCAATTCTGAATTTTAGATTCTGCAGCTTCAAGTTCCATCCGAAACAGTATGATAAAAAAGATTGAAATTCCGTGTGAATGCCTTCACATTCAAGAACTGACATCGACATCGACATCGACATCGACATCGACATCGCCATCGCCATCGCGGTGGTTGAGAGGAGCCATTGACAGAGGCTTACTTGGAATTGAGGGAGGAGACGTGATGTGAGACTCTTTTTGCTACCACTTTTTACTGCTCCTCCAGTTGTTATTTATACCCCACTCGAGTCCACTTAGCTTTTCACGGTTGTTATTTAAAATAGTTTTTATTTTAAAATATATAAAAATTATTTTTTTTATTTTTTAAAAATTATTTTTAATATCAGTATATTAAAATAATTTTAAAATACCAAAAAATATTAATTTAAAATAAATAAATAAAATTAATTTTTTACAAATATATTTTTAAAATACAAAAACAAACAATTACTCCATCAGTTTTCAACAGCTTAAATTAACCCTTATTTAAAATTCCTCTAGCCTTGACTTGCAACTACACAAGGATTTGTGATACTATTATACATTATTATTGACATTAACCAAATGAAAATTAAAAAATATGATTAAATCATTATAACCATACTTATAAAATTCTATTCAATTAAATAGTTTTTTTAGTATTTTATTTTATCTTTTTAATCTTACAATTTAACAGTAAAAGATACATTTGAATCATTATCATCACACTCACAAAATATTATTCACTAAAATACTATTTTGAGCTCTTTATTTATTTATTAATTTATTAATTTCACCACGACCGACCTAATCTTTTTTATATATATTTAGTTCTTGTTTTTTAATTTTATTTTTTAATATTAACTTATTTTGAAAATTATGCTTTGTAATTTTTTTTCCCTCCTATTGGGAGTGTCATGGATTTAGTTTTTTTCTTGATTTTTTGTACTTGCTTTTGATGAATTTATTTAGATCTTATGACCTAGATCGTGAGTTTAACACGTTAACCTGAGTTAACTCGGGTTGTTGTTTTTTTTTTTTTTGCTTTTTCTAATTGATTTTTCTCGATTTCATCCTTCAATATTGAATTGATTGAAAATTGAGCTTTATAATTTATTTTATTTGCTTTCTATAGAGTTATCCCGATCTCATAACCCGAGTCACGGGTTTGACATGTTGACTCGAGTTGACTATATTTTTTTTTTGGTTTATTCATAATTGGGCTTTATTTTTTTATTTTATTTGCATTTTATGTGGTTATTTGATCTCATGATCTAAGTTGCAGGTTTACAAGTTGACCTGGGCTGAATCAATTTATTTTTTTGGATCCTTTTTTAATCGAATTTTTTCTTCTTCAATTTTATCCTTCAATATTCTATTGTTTAGGAATTGAGCTTCGTAATTATTTCAACTTGCTTTACGTGGAGTTATGCTGGTCTCGTTGATTTAATTTTTTTTCTCAATTTCAACCTTCAATATTGGGTTTGTTGGAATTGGAGTTTTGTAATTTTTTTAATTTAAATTTAATGAAGTTATCCTGGTTTCTTAATCTAGATTGCGGATTGAATAGGTTAACCCGAGTTGACTTGAGTTATTTTTTTTTCTTTTTTTAATTGATTTTCTTTTATCCTTCAACATAGGGTTGGTTGGAAATTGGGTGTTATATTTTTTTTATGGTGTTATCCTAATCTTATGACCCGGATTGCGAACATGACAGGTTAACCTTGGTTACTCTCATAGTTTTTTTGTTTTTAATTTTTTTTTGAATTTCATCCTTTAACACTAGGTTGGTGAGGAATTGACTTTCATAATTTATTTTGATTTGCTTTGTATAGAATTATCACGGTCTTATGACTCAGATTGTAGATTTGACAAATTAATCTGAGTCAATCCAATATATTATCATCTTAATATTTGAAAAATAAATATCCTCTAATATATTATTATATTAATATTTTTTTTTAAAAGTCATCCAATACACATCATGTTTTAAGTTTATAATTAAAATATATTAGAAAACATTTTAGAAATGCTTGGGCATTTATTTTTTAATACTTATTGTCAAGTGAGTGATATGCTCGGTGATTTTAGAACTTAACACCAAAAAGGTACCTATTCCAAACTCTAAATCTATCCTTGATAGGGTTGGTATGATACAACAAAAGATTAGAAACAATAAATTTTATTAATCGGCTAGGGTTGTTTGATCATTTGAGTCAATAGTGATTCGATAAATTATTTTATTGTAGAATATGCTATAAAATAATTATCAAGTTATTTAGTTCATACTTGTAGACGACCCATATAAACCAGGGTCGATCAGAATTCATTTCAGAATTTTTTCTATAAAATATGTATCAAGTTTGTTATATTCTATGATTCTTCAGTGTTAATTAATGATGTGAAGTGAAATATTCTATGACATATCTTCATATTTCAGAATATTTTGGCTGTAAAATATGCACTAACATTAATTTTGTGATTCCTTAGTATTATTATTTATTAGTGATATTAAATGGAATATTCAGTTATTATATTATAAAATCACTTTAATTTTTAGCCACTAAATGTGTACCTAATTATGTAAGAATCTCTGAACATTTCATTATGTGATAAGTGAATTTACAATAAATATGCAACTCGGCCAGCAAAGCAAGAGTGAGATTGTTATGAAATTCTCATTAAATTTCATTATCGTAAGGTTGAGCAACACTACCGAAACATTATTAAATAACAACGGAATTACAAACATAATATTTTTCAACGGTAATCTCTTATTATAATAGTGATGGAATATATTTGTTAGTCATTTTCAACAAACTTACCAATGAAATATATTATGTTGTTAATTACATATGAAATCAGTGAAACAATATAATAATTAAAAGTTAAAAAATATTTTATTGATGATTTCATCATTAATATGACACGCTATTATTTTTTGATAGATTTACTGTTGGTATTTTCCATTGCAATAATCCATCAAAACTTTCATCGATAAATTTAAAAATATTATAAATGACAGCAACCCTATTCTCCCCTCATCCTCCTCCTTGAATTGCAAATCAAAACAACTCCCCCCTCCTATTTTGCTATAAATCTAGGCCTCATCATTATAAATTCACCCATTCAACGATCTGTATTGTCAACATCGATGTAATGGTATCTTTTTTTTCTCTAAATATTCCGTACATGAAATAAGCAAACCTACTCATTTATGTTTTAAGATAATGTATTAATTTGATATGGAGTATTTGTACTATAGTTTGCTTGTATATTTAAATGTTTCATAACCTTTTCATATAGAATTGAAGTTTGATTTGTATGTCAGGGTTTGTTTATAATTTGAAAAAATTTGAATTTGTTTATAATTTGATGAAATTAATTTTGAATATGATTTTGTAACTTAATTAGGTATGTTATTATGAAAGAAATGATGAGTTGTTTAATGAGTAACAATCATATTTTGTCAATTTTATTGTTATGTTGTAAATTTTAGGGAAGTTGATTTTTTATGAAATTGATAACAATTAAATGACAATAATTTAGATTGAATAAATTTGAATTAAACAAATGATAGATAATTAGTTGTTTACCAATTAAATATTGTCAATTTGATTTATTTAGTTAATATTTTGACACGATGCATACAGAAGCTAAGGACAACAAACACACATAAAATACAAAAAATTAATTGGTAAGGGCGGTTGATATAAACTCCAAATTTATATTTTTATTCTCTAAAATATAATAATGATAAAATCTACCTTTTTAGGAGGTTTATAAAGTTTTAAATAGACTAGAAATCCTACCTCAACTAAAAAATAAAAACTAAAATTCATGAATACTAAGGAAACAACCATAAAAATCAAAATGATGCATGAAATTCGAAAATAACAAAGGAAATAACAACTCTACCAAAACCGAGGGCTTAGACAAGATTTTTGATGTCTCAAGATCCGATGGTCCGCATAGCGATATCTTTGCTATTATAAGGAAGATGGCTTCTGAAAACTCCTGTAATATTTTTAACTCTATCCAATAATCAGATTAAAAGTTATGGTTCTTTTAAGCCATCATTCTAGCTTATCGTGATCAAACTTTTTCTTGAGCCAATATCTATCTTATTAGTTTATAAATGTATATGTTAGATTATCTATATAATATGTTTAGGACAACTCATCATGTTATTGTAGTAGATCTATACCTGACTACTTGCTATCTTAAACTCAACTATATCACCTAATTACAGGAAGCTCAAATTCAAATACAAAACAATTGATGAATATATAGATTGAGTTGTAAGGCTAGCCGTAAAAGAAAAGAAAATGATGAAAATGGAATTTAATGGAGTTGCTATGCTAGACAAACATTTTTTGGATAAAAAAAACAGAAATTAATGAACATTTCAGTTCTTTTTTGTTTTTCTTAAACACAAAAATGATGGGTTTAAAATTTGTCCTTTGTAAATAAAACCGACTAATAAGCTTTAGCAGGAAAAGTCCATTCTAGAGACTTTGATTTATATGGAAGGCTTAGACGTTCTTTCAAAAAGAAGAGATTTCTCAATCAAATATAAGTTTGTCATGCGATCATATCTCAAGATAAGGATCCAGATGTGACATTCTGAAGCAAATAATTCATCATTTCAGCTTTGAAAATTATTATTTAAAGCTGTACATTCAACCACGTAGACTATGTTCTTGCCTCTCACTCCCCCCATATTGTCATCTACTAGTCACCAAGAATGGCAAACACATTATCTTGTCTTCGAATAATTTTTTCTTGTATTGCTTTTCCACCATTGGATTGCTCTTGATTAACTAGCTAGTTCAAATAATCACCACTTTATCAAGAGTTATATAAAGAAAACACTTCTTAACAAGATTTTTTTAAAAGGTTATTTAAAGAAAACACTTTGTCAAATCTCGATTTTCTATTCAATTTTTTTCCCCGAACTTTGATTTAAAACTTGACAAGCCTCTCATCTCTTTTATGGTTAGATATAGTTACAAAGACTAGATAGTTAGCACACACTACCGCGGATCGGTCCAAATTTTCTCATGGATAAAAAATAATATTCAAACGACAATAATCCAAAATAAATAGAGTTAAATTTATCAAAGCATGACTTACGATATAAGACTGAAACAACCCGTAGAAAGAAAAGCGAAAATAAATCATAAATTTCAAGACCTAATAACCTAATGTCAAATATATATAAAAAAAATTCAAAAAATATAACGTCGAAGAAGCAAAACCAAGTCAACTTGGCCTAATTTGATAAACCCACAACCTGCAATATGAGATCAGGATAAAAAATATATTCAAAAGAACTACCTAGCAAAAAAAACAAAGTTCAATAAAAATAAAACTTCAAAAAAAAATATCAGAACTAACTCGACTTAACTTTACCAACCATCCATCATAATAACCAAACAGAAAGAAAAACAAAAAAAATAACAAAGCTCAAGGACAAATTATTCCATGCAAAATGATAAAATTAAAAAAAAAATCAAACTTCCAAAAAAACACTTAACAAAAAATATCAAAGTTAAATAAATAAAAAACTTAGTAAGAAAATGCAAGCTAACTCAAGTTAATTTTATCACCTCGTACTTGGAATAACCCATCTTGACATGTGCATTTGTTTTTAAATAATATTTAATAGTTCAAGGGTCAATAATTAATATTAATAAAAAAAACCATAATGCAATTATAAAAAATACACGTGGGGGGCAATGACGCGCCTATTAGACTGCTTGAATCAACAATGAGTCTCCTCAGATACTACAGACATGCTACTGTAATCTACTTAGCCTTTTTAGTTTTTTGGATTAATGAAGACAAACAACCTTTTCTCCAAATCTTCCCTTGCAAGGACCTAAGGCAAGCAAGGAAGAAAAAACATGGAAATCTATTTTTATTTACCGCTTAGAATCGATCATCATGTCAAGAATATATATAGCTAGGTAATCCATTAATCTACGTTTTAGGTATAACAAAAGGCAAACCCTAGATGCGGCCATGTCCCCCTCTCCCGTGATTGGCTCTATCGGGGCCACATGTCAACCCATGATTGGCTTATGGCACGCACGGGTGGGTAGCACTCATTGAAAATGATCCACGATTTTCTCTCAAGTAAACTTCATCCACATGAATGACAAAAGCTAGGTTGGTAAAATTACGGGAGAGGTTTTTAGGGTCGGTCGGAAATGGTTGATGCTTTGCATTGTTGAGATGCATCATTTCAGTTAGGAAAATTTTGAACATGGGAGCAGACAACGCTTGTGCACTTCCAAGCATAGTTTTAAGATTTGATTCGATTTATAACTCGGATTTCAAATTTTAATTGAATTACCAAATCAGCTAGATTAATTTTTTTCTTTTAAAAAATCAAAACAACATCGTTTTAATAAAAAAATATAAAAATTAATAGATTTACAACCAGATTTTACTAAATCAGTTAAATTTTTTCTTCTTTCGGTTTTTTTTTTTTTATTTTTAACCTGGCTCATTCGAGCCTCAGCTTCTTTAATCAACTTTGTAAGGAAATTTTGAACATGGGAGCAGACAACGCCTGGGCCCTTACAAGTTCTTTGGGGACAATTTTCTTACAAAGTTGTTTTAGTCCTGGATAACTTGTGGTATATACTATGTTTTTTACGTATTATAATTTAGGATTAGCACTTTACCAAAGAAAATTTTGATTGGAACGGCTTTCCCATCAAATCTTTATCACTTTACACTTTTTTGGGAGCATGCAATGCAATGAAGGAGAGTATGAACCCGAAGGGAGTCAAGATCACATGATGACAAAATCTAAAATAACTCAGCGTTTCACTATGAATTTCTATAGTGAAATTATTATTTTTTCCTTAATAATTTAAGTTGTATAGCATGTTTTAAAGGGTAATATGGTATTTTCAACATGATAAATTTATTATTACAAGATTAATTGGGGATACAAGAATCTTCAAACCTTTGATTTGCAAAGTATAATGTGTTTTTTATTTTACCATGTGTTTTAGTTTTTATTAATATTATGTGGGGTTAGGGGCACTTTGACATTTGCATAAATTAAATTAAAAAAAAAAATTATTGATGCATTCATTACACGAATCATATTTGGAAGGCACCTACACCATTTAGATAAAGTGTGTAGGACCTTTTGATGGCCAGACACTATATTACAGGGCCGCATTTGATGTGTCTCACTACCCCTTTTATGGTAGTATGGTGCATGTGACAACTCCATGCGCAGTGGAACTCCGATGATTTTTTTTTTCTTTTCCTCTCTTTTCTCTCTCTTCAACTTTGAAAAACATGTTGCCATTGCAAAAAAAAAAAACAAAAAAAAAACAAAAGAGTGTTATTTGTTATTTTATCATATTTGTTCTTCATTCTTTTAATTGTGTTAAATTAAAAAAAAATCAATTTAATGCTTTGGTATTTGATTTTTATATCGGATTCATCCTTTTATTTTATAATGTTTCAGGTTTGACCCTCAATGTTTTTATTTCTAATTTGATTCTTATCTCTTTTATCATATTTTATTTTTTTTCAATTTCATCCTCAAATCTATGATCTTATTTTTTGTTTTTTGATATTTGGTCCTAATTCTCTTGATTTTTATTTTCATTTTGGATTCTTTTGTGAATTTAATTTTTCTTTTATATTTTTCCATTCAATTCAAAATTTGATGATATTTAAGGTTTGACCCTAAATATTTTGATTTTTAATTTTGATTCTTAAGCCTTTTATCAAATTTTAATTTGTTTTCAATTTCATCTTTAGATCCATAATCTTGATTTTTTTTTTCATCCGGTCCTCATTCTCTTAATTTTTATTTTGAATTCATTTTTTTTATTTTATTTTTTTAGGTTGTCTTTTTATTTTTTTTCAAATGGGATCCTTATTCTCTTAATTGCTATTTTTTTATCCTTGAATTTTTTATTTCATCATCCAATATTTGATTTATTAAAATTTGGTCTTCTTGGTTTTTCTCATTGTTTTGAGACCCTACCGAGTTAATCCAGGACAAGCACCAGGTCACAGGTCGAGTGAGTTGATTCAAGTTAACTTAAGTCACCCAAATATTTTTGTTTTATAAAAATATGATATTGTTTTGACAAAAAAAGGAAAATGGTTAATGGATTTTGATTGGATTTTCCTTCGGTTAACTGAGATATGGGTCAACCCAGGTTTTATACCGTCTTACACTAGATCAATTCTTCCCCAATTTCTTTTGAAACCCAACTCGGTCTAAACCTCGGGTTACCTAGTTCACAAGTCAAACTGTGAGGTCGAGCTGGGTTTTAAAATATTGGCTTTCTAGATACGGTGCTTCTAATTTAGTTTAGTCACTAACTAGGGTTATAGATTTGAAAAGTTAACATGGGTTGATATCGTCTTCTTTCCCGACTATATCTTTCAAAGTTGTTTGTTTTGAAAAATAAACTTTGTTATTTTCTTTGGTTTTCTTTTTGTTCAAGTTATCTTCATCTTATGATCTAGGTTAGAGGTATATTTGAATAGCCGAGGTTTTTTTAGGTAACTTTTTTTTTATCTTTTTGTATTTTGTCCTTTAAAGTTCAATTCTTTTTAAAATTAAAATTCATCTTTTTCCTGTTTTGCTTTCTATTGGATTATCTTGTTCACATAATAATACTTGGTAGTTTTGGCAATATCATGTGGTTTTGCTGGTGCTTTGTTTTTTAAAAAAAAATTTCATAGTTTTTTTTTCGATTATATCCTTCTACATTTTAATTCTTGAGGATTGACAATTGATATTGTTTTTCAATTCTCTTTCTATAATGTTTAGTCGTGGAATTTTTTTGTTCTTTAAAATACATTAACAGTGCTTGAGCATTGTTTTTTTATGTTGCTAAAAAATCAGTCTGACCCACAACGAAGTGCGGGCCAACTATTTAGGTGTTGTTTGGAATTGCGTTCCAAATGACGTTTCACCAAAATTCAATTATTTTTCTCTTAAAATTAATTCTTTTATATGTTTTTTTTTATAGTTTTGATATGCTAATATTAAAAATAATTTTTAAAAAATAAAAAATATTAATTTAATATATTTTCAAATAAAAAAAAACATTTTAAAAAACCATCTTTATACCAATCTCAAACACAGTAGGTTGAAACTAAAACAGAAGAGCCTCAGTATCTCTCGTAATATTGATGAGAAATGGAAGCAGCTTAGGGAACCAATGGGCCCGAGTGCATAGCCAGTTCACAACTCCATTGTTGTGGAGTCAACCTCAATACTCTCTTTTAATCATCCCACAGTGGGTATCATTTTCTCAAAGTGAAGGATTGAAAAAATTGGCCACGGAGACCAAAAGGAAAAGTGAATAACACGGCATTGCACAGGAAAAGGCACTCTCGTCTGAAATCCTTAGCCCTTTTTTCACGATAAAAAATCAGTGTATTTCTCAATATTGCATGCAATTATCCCTAGATTTTCTAGGGTCACACGTGAATACTAAATGCACATCAATTTTGTCTGGTAAGTCAAAAGTTTGAATTCAAATGCTCAAGTTAAAAGTAAAATGATGGTAAGCAGTAGCCCATCTCTCCATGGATTTGGACTTTGATCTTTCAGTGAATTTTACACAAAAATCAGTCACTGCTGCTGTGAATGCTGCCCAAATCAGTCACTGCTACTAGAATGATCGTTTACCAGTCCCAGCGTCTCTCTCTCTCTCTCTCTCTCTCTCTCTCTCTCTCTCTCTCTCTAGGTAGTGGGTCGGTTTGGTGCTTTGAGAAAGTAGCTAGCTTAAGTCTCTCATCTAATAAAATTATTGCAAATATAAAACACAGTACGTTCCTGTGGTTACTCTCGTATGAATTTCTTCTTTGTGCTACTAAATTCTGGGTAGTTTGCTGTTTTGTAGTTACCACCTTCATTTATGACAAATGAGACCTCTTTCATTCCCTCGTGAAGGAAGAGAAATTTGAATTCTATGAAAGCACAACTAATCTATAAATCCTGTACTGTTACTGCAGGTTCTTACAGTCTTTCCATGACTAATTAATCATTGGGAAGATGTAAATAAATAAATAAATAATTGGCATGAAACATAGACTATCTACTTGGGACTATGCCTTTCATAAATCATCTTGTGGTTCACAATGTTTACCATCTTCTATGTTTTCTTGACCTGACAATTTTCCTCGCATCAAGCAACATGGACAATAACTTGTCTCTCTTAATGTGGGAATTAAGGTGCGTTAATGTCTGATCAAGGCATGATTAATTCCTTAAAAAAAGTCATATGATAGGCTAATTGTGGGTGTGTGAGATCCAACCAACCATGCAGCCATCTAAATTAAGGGAAAAAATACAGTCCAAAACTATTTATTATAAGTCAATTTTCACCACTTGAATGGATATTTCTCTGATGTAATAAATGATTCTTTATGTGATAAAAATGAAAATGAAGTCAAAGACATAGCAAATAGTATCTTCAGGAATTAACCATCTTTGAAAAGAAAAGCATGGTCAGCAGCAAGGACAGACAGCAATGAGAACAGAAATAAAAACAAAAACAAAAACAAATGATGATAATGGTGCATTTCGACAAGCACAATGCTTCACCGTTAACTTTGAGGAAGGAGAAAGGGACAAAATAATGGTACTCATACCCACGATCACAAAGCTTAAAGAACATGCTCCTCCAATATTGACCACCCTTAAGAGGTTGTCTCAACCAAATTTTGTCCAGTAGAGTTGTGTGATTTTTTTCTGAAATATGTCGAGCATTAATCGTTCATCACCACCGCCATAAACTAATCCTTTCTTTGATCACCAGAACATTCCAACTTCTTGCTTATTTTTTTAGTAAGAGGATCTCTTTGTAGTTTGTGGCCTCTAGGCTAAACTGCTTCTCTTGATCGCTGTCCACTATTCCAAGGCACCACCACCCCCATGAAGGAAACATTGCGATACCTTGCAGGCATTGCAGGCCCGAGTGGTTATGGCTCAAATTCAACCGCCGATCAAGTTATTCAAGATTATGCTTGCTCGGGCCCTCCCCATTTAACTGCCATCATCACTGGTTAGTTTCCAGATTTTATCTCCGACCACCAAGATACATATACACACAGTCAACTTTATTCTGATGGAAACTACCTACATTTCATCTTTTCACCAACTTCTGGTGATCATAGCATGGATGTATCAAAATATGGTCATGTCCTAGTTTTTCTTCCCTTGTTTTTTCGTTTTCTTGGAGGGAATTTTAGCCTTCGAGATTGATCGTTTTTTCCCTTCCGTCATCTTCCTTTACTCTTCCTTCTTCCTCATAGCGCCTTCATTTCTTTACTTTACTTTTCCTCCTTTTTTTCTCTTTAAGTGAGCATTGAAGAGTTTCTTGTTATGTCTTACAAGCGTACGTGATCAGATACACAAGGGTTTAAACTTCAATCCCTTTCTCTCACACTCTACTTCCAAAGGTTGATCAAAATGGTTCATTACTGATTCATACCACACCAAGCTACCATTTCTTTCTCTCTTTTTTCTTTGCCCTTCAATATATTGATATCTTCCATGTTTTCCTGTTGTTCTGAGCAGTCTAAGCTCAAGAGAACATATATAGTTTTTGCATTATTCTCCCTACAATCAGTATATTCTGCAGAGATTATTTAATTAGTGGCCCTTTTGGCTGGTGCAAGATATGGTTTTGTCTCTTTCAAATCATATTATATACATATTCCCGGATTGGTTCAAAACTCGATCACTTCTTTCCATTATACATTCATCGTTTTTCACCTGCTTGTTTTTAGTTAAATTTCTCTACTCTTACTAAAAAAGTGTATCCACATATTCTCACGTACTGTCTATCTATTCTCAACTTGTGCAAGTATGAATACATGTTAGTATTTTTTTATTTTTTTCAAAAGGGGCTACGTCAGGTATTGGAGTTGAAACTGCAAGAGCACTAGCTAAGAAAGGTTTGAGAATAGTGATTCCTGCAAGAGACCTGAAAAAAGCTGATGAACTGAAGGAAGTGATACGAGAAGAGAGTCCAAAGGCAGAGATAGTTATATTTGAGACAGATGTAAGCTCATTTGTTTCTGTAAGGAGATTTTGTTCTGGTTTTCTCGCTCTAGGACTCCCCCTTAACATCCTCATGTGAGTATTCAATAGTTCTCTCGTATTTTTGTGACCAACAAGTTCATGAAGACAAAGTAGTGGAAAATAGTTACTAAAATATCACTTTAATTGCAGAAATAATGCTGGCATATACTCTCAGAAATTGGAGTTCTCCGAAGACAAAATTGAGATGACATTCGCTACAAATTACTTGGGTAATTAAACTTTATTTTTTAATTCATTTTATTTTTTTATTATCTTATTGTGTTTGATTTGAGTTTTAAAATAGAAAAAAATATATATATACACAAAAATAATTGAAACATTTTTAATTAGATGGAGACAAAGTTATAAAATAAATATGTTTTTAGATAATTTTAAAGTAAATTTTTATATGATATATTATCTTTATTATTTTTGTCTTACATGGTATAATAAAAAATAAGAATATTTTTTTTTCTGTTTTTCAGAAAAGAAAAGAAAAACTTATCAAAACTTATCTTGCAATCTCAGGAGGAAATGATGACAAAATAAAACTCATGATTGCTTAGAGATAATGAAAAAGAAGATAAGACGCAGATTATGCTTTAACTTTATGGTTACGATAATACCTCAAAAAATAATAAATTAATAGTAATTAATAACAAAAGGTAAAAGTGGTGTTATCCACCTTCATTGCAGGTTTAAATGTAATTATTAGAGTTGTCAAAATGGTTAAGGTCTAGGTGGGGTTAGTCATCAATTAGACGAAGAGACATCGTCGACAATGGACCTAAATTAGGATGGCATCCATAAAATTATAGGCCCTAGCACTGCTCGGGTCTGGTAGTTTTTTGGACTCGAGGCCCAATATTTATCCTCAAACGGAAAGCGCCATCAGAGGTGACAAATAAATGTGGATCTCTTCAATTTCTTGGATTTTTTTTTTCCGAGAGTAAAGAAAGAATTAAAAATCAAATAACCCAAGTTCACATTGTTCTAATGATTAAAAGTGTTAATGTGGAATCATATCCATTACAAAAATAATTGAGAATGAAATTAAGATAGCAATTAAATTATGTAAATATCACATTTTCATGCGACTTTCTTCTAATATAGTTATATATTGTCATTGATGTTACTACAATTTAAACGGGCATATGATGCAAAAATCTTCACCTTTTTTTCACTTATAATGTAAGTTCTATCATACAATGTATTGAAATGAGCACAATTGAATACTTCTTCCTGACCTTGTTGTTGTCCTTGCCGGCGAAATTCTGACTAATGATATCTCTAGCCTCTTTATAGACCTAAAAATTCATATTTATTTGAATATTTAAAATCAATTAGAAATTTCCTATGATCACAAATAATGACCTTGTATTTATTCTCAAATAGTTACAATAAATTTAATTTTTTCACGTACAATAAAATTAGATTTTTTGTTCGTTAATACCTTCTGGTAGCTTTGGAAGTTTGATATTGGAATTGTCAATTAACTCAAGAAAGAATAGTATATCGTGTGCACTACTTTTTTATCCAGCCCAAACAAACATGAATTGCATGTCAAAGCCACATGCAGCCATTACTTTTTGAGTCAGTACACCTTTTTTACTAATAAATGATATTTTGCTTTGTTGTAAATACACAAGCACACACATCTGTGCCATCGATAACTTCTATACAATTCTATATGAAAAACAAGAATCATCAATCATAAATTTCTAAGTAATTTTAGAAAAATTATCCAATTTATTAATCCAAATGATTAATTATAAGAAAGTATATTAGTGTTACCTTAAAATGAGGTGTATCTTGAATTCATTATAATTTCATGCGGTGTGTTTACAAATTCAGGGTCTTTTAGTTTTATAACATCTACCACAAGCAAACAAATTGTGATCAGAACTTTATTATTAAAATGTCTACTAACAGCTCCTTCTAAATATTGAAATCTTTCATGAACTTCTTTATTTGAAGAACCTAATGCTAATGTATATAGAAACATGTTTATTTTTTCAATAACACTCATCATTCTTACAACTTTTAACCTATATTGGCTTTCTAAATCAAAACATAGAGTTTGAAATATCAATGCATTCATCTTAAACATGTTTACACATCATTTCTAATATTTATGTAAAATTTCATTAAACAATTACATTCTTGTGTTGTATGAAACTATACAATATTCTTTATACATATAATTATTATAGTACATTAAGAGAGCTCTGATCGTGCATAATATTAGTTTATGATGATCAAACTCTCTCCTTTAAAATGATTCACCTTCCTTATCAAAAACATTTACATCATTATCGTTATCATCATCATCATTTGTATCCATCACCAAGACAACTATCATTATTCTCACTACTATCATAATTAACATAATTAACATCATGATTCATTACATTATCATAATCTTTATAAAATAGAGCATTAAACCATTGGCGTTCATATCTTCAAACGAAGATATTTTCTTGTATTTATAAGTAGAATAAATTATAAGAAACTATTAGTTATACATAAGAAAAAACAAAATAACTAACAAGAAACTAATTTATGATTTTTTGAAAAATATGATAATAATTGAACATAATTACTTACTTATATTCTAAAGTTGTGAGATGTATTTTTAAAAAAAAAATTAATACCTCTAAATTTTTTTTAAAAAAATATAGAGATAATAAAAGGTTTGATAATGAACTAGATGTTTAACTAATAATAAAATAGAAATAACATATATAACTATATATATAACTTCCTATAAGCATCATGGTTTGTTTGGCATTATATGTAATACACAATCATTCTATAAAACATAACAACATAGGTAGAGAATAATTTATCATGATTGATATAGTTTCCCTGGTAATGTATTTTACAGTAGTCCTTAATAGTTTGGTTTTTTTTTTTCTATTGGTTTATTTTCACTATTTTTTATTTTATGTTGTTTTTTCAATATTATTTTTTATAAGTTTTATGACTAGAACATATTGCACGAGAGAATCTGAACTTTTATAGTTTCAATTAATTATTAAAAGAAAACCTTACACCAACTAATTTCATATCAAATTGAACTCTTGATTGATTTCAAATATTGCTAATGATAATGCCAACTTTGAACCTTTAAATTTGATCTTGCTAGCTAAAATTCAAGAAAAAACCACTTTGAACCTTTTTCCCCCTCTTTCAAGATCTTGGCTGCCTGCAAGGTATATGTTGTCTACAAGGTTTATTAATTGATATATTGATATAAAATTTGAAACTTGAAAGGTGTATTAATTACTACATGATTTAAGCATTAAGCATTACATAAATAATAAATTTCATCATATTTTCTCTTTGTAACAAAACAATCTCGAAAGTATAATAAAATGTTATTCAAATTTTAAGGTCCTTATGTACAAAGAAGATAAAAATAAATACTGAAATTCTGAAATTTTAGAGCTTTAAACTATATAGGTGTTGTATTCACTATCCAATTATCACTAGACAATACCTATTTTATTATGTTTTAAATGCAATATACCTACAAACTTGTATTTATTAAAATATAGTGGTTACTTTCACTTGTAGTACATATATCTAACTATCAATAAGCAAGCAAAAATGATGCATATGACTTACATTATTTAATAACTGTAATGATAGTGATAATTCAAAAAATAAAAAGTTTAACTTGTTTGTGTAGTTTAAAATAAAATGCTTTGTGGCGAGCTTCAAACTAGCTTTTAATTCTTCACTTACAAATATGAAATATTAGATTTGAAAGTGACATTGTAACTACTATTGCAATACAACATTTATATAGGAATGAATGCAAGTGTAAACATAATAATTGAACATTAGTTGTTGAATCTGTCAAACTATCTTTCAAAGGTTATTACTAACACATAAAGTTATTATCCTCAAATACAATAACACCACAAGTTTTGCGATTATAACCATTAGACTATTAGGTAAACAAGCTCCAATACACACATAATAGTAAGGTAATTACAAGTATGTTACAATAATTGACTTAAGCAAATTCATATTACAGTGAACACAATGAAAGGTTGGCTTAACTAGAATAAAGAAAAAAACTAAGGCAACAACAATAACACATTCACAGTGCAATGAGGTCATTGCGATTCACTTCAACCATGGCTCTATTATCAAAAGTATATAGTAGATAGCAACCCTATGGTTTTACCTAAACTATTTTTAAAACAAAAGAATTAACATTAAGATATGGTTCATGAACCATATTAAAAATAAATAAAAATCTTGTGTTATCAGCGTAGTATAGACATTGTAATTATTTATTGTACAAATATAATAACCAACTGTCATAGTTAGAACACATAATACATAAGTAAATAAAGAAATTATATACATAGAAGCAACTCACAGTATTCAATAACAGTCAATTGTAACATCATTTAAGAATAATACAATGATATAATATAAGTAATTTAAAAGGATAGAACCTTATTTATAGGTCTAAGGTTTTGAATTTCATTAAAACATTAATTTTAGTCAGGAAAACTTTTTATCAATATCTCTCATTGGTGCCCGTATCTCCATCTTGCTTCTTAAACAGAAGAACTTAATAGAAAATTTGTGTAATTCACTACCAAATTGAACTTCATCTACTGAGTGAAGCTCTTTTATCACCTCTTCAATACTACACCCCTTCTTATCCTTAATAGTGGAGTTGCAATCACTCTTTATCGAAACATTATCAATCAGTCGATTTAACACATGAAAATAATTATGCTCTCATTATTCCTTCTTCTTTTTTCCACCTTGAGGTGTAGAATGTTGTGTTTCTTTTCTCTTTCCACTACTATGGTTGTTGTTGTTGTTTGCAATATTGAATTCAGCTACCATATAACTCATATCATCAATAAAATTAGGAATATCATCCTCCTCTAAATCATCACTTCATTCAGATTAATATCATCATCATTAGTATTCCTTACTCCATCATCCCTACCATCTTCATCATTCAACATTCTTAAAGGCGAAGCTCAAGCATATTGTCCAATAGCCATAATATTACTAAATATTATATTGTATTTACCTATAATGACGACTCAATACCGGCATGCCAAAACTTTTTTACTCCTCGAATTTTATATGTAATAGAAATTGAATATAATTAATGAAACTTAATGAATTAATAAAATAATTTAACAAGACAAATGAAATTGAAAAGATAAAGATATTAACAACTAACCTGGAAGTTTTCTTTCCACCACTCATCAATTGTAAAAATAATCCTTAATTTACTACTCTAACCAACTCCAATTTTAGAAATTAACTTTTTCTATATCCTTCAATCCTTTTTTTTATATCATCCCATTTATTTTTCAAGTATGCCTTGGTGAAAGCATGGTTAGTTTTCTCTTTGAACGCAATTATCATAAATTTCCAATCAGCTTTCTTAAATTGAGTATTTGGTCTCATGCATTTCTTAATAGCTTTGATGTAAATGTCTAAATGACATCATTACATAAAGGATGTAGACATGTGTTGTTCTATCTCTAAATCAAAAGGAAAAATCTAAGACAAGAAAGATAACCTAAAAAATTCTAAAGCTGCAAGCAGATATCCAAGCTAAATAGTAACAAACACAAGAAAACAATAAATCACACATGCAAGTTGATAACAAATTCATTCAAAAGCATTGAAAAGCAATTTATATTTGATGTTGGCATGAAGCACAATTCCACTCACCAAAATCTAAAAGAAGTTTTGTGGATCTCGTGGGGTTGTTTCTTGAAGTAATTAAAGGTGAAATCTAGGAGATGATTTGTAGATCTATAATAGATCTAGCTTGAGTTCTTGTATCTCTCTTGAAAAGAATGAAGAAGGTTATTTTAGTTTGTTAGGTTATCAATGGTAAAAAACAAAAACAAAAAAGGTAAAGAAAAGTTATCACATGAACAACAAGAAAAAACCAATGTTAGATGCTTGCCAATAACTGATATTAGATCTCATTTATTGGTGGATCCCATCAATTCCATAGTTATTTTTTTACCAAACACTATAATAACCATGATCCAACCAAAATGCCAAAGGTATTATAAAAACAAACAAGCTTTAAGAAAATATTTGAAAATATAGTGACGTTTTTAAACTGTTTTTTATTTGAAAAAACATCAAAAAAAATATTTTATTTTTATTTTTTAAAATTCTCTCCCAAACAATGACTAAGAAGAAGATATGTTCTCTCTTGACTATCTGAATTTGAATATTGAGTCTAGCAACTAGATAAATTTATTTATTTTGAATAGATAAAAATGTGTTTTCAAAATAGTTAAAAATATATTTAATCTTGATAAATTGCATGAATTGATTTGAAAATATAAAAATTTAAAAATAAAGAAGCAATAAAAAGAAAAGAAAATATGACATTTATTATAACAATTGTTAGCAAGAAGGTGGAAAAACAAAGTCCTTATCATCAAGTAAGACCTTGGGGCCATCTGCAGGACATTTTTTGTTGACAGAGTTGCTATTAGAGAGAATGATAGAAACAGCAGAGCAGACAGGCATCCAAGGAAGAATAATAAATCTTTCCTCTGCAATTCACAGCTGGGTGAAGAGAGATGCTTTTTGTTTCAACAAAATGCTAAACCCAGGGAAGTAAGATCACTCTCCTTCTTCTTAATTTCAGTATATTAAAAAAAAAAAAATCCATTTATCATTTGAGTACGATGAGACAATACTACCAAGGGGTGAGAGCTTGGGCCAAATAACTACATCATTTCAAGTAATAATGATAACATAAGGACAATAATAACAGGATCTAACAAAATCATAAGAGACATATAGAGGCCATTAACAACTTGCAGGAAAATCACAGAGGGAGCAATCATAATGGAAGAAATTATTGTTATGGGTTGAGGCAAAAAATGAAGCTTGATATTTGGTTTTCAATTTTTGCAGTTATGATGGTACAAGTGCATATTCTCAATCAAAATTGGCTAATATATTGCATGTCAAGGAAATAGCCACAAAGCTCAAGGTATAAGTCACCCTGGTCTGCCCTTTTAATTAAAAGAATTTTATGATACTCACCTAGATCCTTGTAAGAGAGAGATTACACATAAAAGAGGAAAAGAAAACAGAAGGCAGAAAATTCAAAAAAAAAAAATATATGAGAAAGTTCTTACTACTTTTTCGGGATCATGCATAATTTTTTATCTATTCATTATGTCGATTTGTAGTTACAGCTTGAGCACCATGAAATTTTCCCTTTAGTTTTATCTTTCCCTTTTAAACAAACAAGGTATAATCTCACAAAAGTTGAATGCTTTGCAGGCAAGGAATGCAAGAGTAACAATCAATGCAGTACACCCAGGAATTGTAAAGACTGGAATAATGAGAGATAGTTACAAGGGCTTTATCACAGGTAGCCTGATTTAATTTTTCTCAGAAAACATTTTCTTTGATGAGAAAAACAATCTCAAAAATACAAAACTTTCATCAGCAGATTCCCTTTACTTGATTGCGTCCAAGTTACTAAAATCTACATCTCAGGTTTGTCCACACCTCCTTGTCATTTCCCATGCCAAAAAGATTCATGTATAGACAGACAGAGACAGAAAACACTGAAGTCAGTAGTGCAAGTGTGTTTTTATGGTACATGAAATATGCTGTATTCCGTGCATGCAGGGTGCATCAACCACATGTTATGTTGCTTTGAGTCCACAAACAGAAGGTGTGAGTGGAAAATATTTTGCAGACTGTAATGAAAGCAACTGCTCAGCTCTAGCAAATGACGAATTAGAGGCACAGAAACTTTGGATGCAGACCCATGCACTGCTGCAAAGATATCTGTATCCGCCACCAGCACAGCATGTTCTTCTATGTGACTGAGAATACATATCTAGGAGTCATGTGTATTTACAAGTTAGAAGCTCTATTAATTTACGTATAACTTAATAAAGGGATTCATAAGTGCAGGGGCCAATAAAAAAGTGATGGATAATTTAAATTTGCATTTAGAATAAAGGGATGGTAATGCTACATTCTTGTAAAATAGGGTCAGGGAGAATATAAGATTGAGTTCAATTTCTGAAATTAATAAAGGGGACTGTTTCATTTTCACAAGTTTACAAAGTTTGTATAATTCCATTTTATAGGAAACAAGAAATGCAAAAAATACAGAGAGAGACTAAGGGAGCATTATAGTTGATGTATTGATTAGTTTTGTTCTTGTCATATTAAGCCAAGCTCTTTCTTTAATACATTGTGCTTAAAGAGAAGAAATCCAAATATTAGACATCAACAAAAGGGACATAATCATGTTTGGACCCTTACATTTCATTCCTCCGTCATCAATTCAGATTACCAGAAAGCATAGCACAAATGCACTAGTGCAGCTAGCTTGGGCTCCTTGTTGAGGTCATCGCGTCTGATAAGTAGTACTCGATCTGCTGGAGAGTCTCCATTTGCTTTCAGTTAATTTTCCATTATGTATAAAAAGGCCCCGTGCCACATATCAACTATCAAGCCAGAAAGAAACCTAGTCACAAACAACAATTAGCTGCACACAAGCAAGTTGAAAAGACTGCCTCTACTTCTTCATTTCTTAGCCTGCCATAAATTCCAAATCAGGAAAATCCATCAATCAAAGTTGTATAGCACAAATGTCAAGGAACTCAAATGTGAGTCGTAATAAATACATAATGAGCAAAAAATGCCTAAATTTAAGGATGGAAAGGGGAGAATGTCTTCGCAAGAGCAAGATAAGAAAGAAGAAAGTTCTCAAGGAATGATAAGTGACAAACATGTGAGGAGGAATACTAGCTAGTGAAATCCAGTCCTGTTGTTTAAATCAATTTGAAAACCAATTTCTAGCCATTATTTTTTCAATTGTCATCCTCCACTAATATCCTAGAGTTAAATTGCATGAAAAAAATATTCTAAATATTATGCAGATGGTATTTGGTGGTGGGAAAGATATAGAACTTCCTATGCAATCAAAATGATGTTACCTTAAAACGCGGAGACTGACGAACAGATACAGGAGACATGATTGCTCGACTCCCTCTTCCACGGCCACGGCCACGGCCACCCTTGGAATTTCTTATATGTTCATCTGGAGTTTTGCTTGTCTTCGTTGCAGATTCACTTGTGTCACAGGAGATTGAAAGAGCTGGAGCAGACACAGATACTGTTGCAGATTCTTGGTGAAGAGTTGTGGTTTGAGGCAAAAATCCTAATGCTTATGATTGAAAACACAATAGTATAGTTTATGAGTGCCAAAAATTGCAATTAAACAGCAAAGATAAAAGCATGTTCATCAAACTTCTCTACTTGTGGCAGTTGTCCCAGAAGAGCAACTAGCATGTCATATGGAACCAACATTTATGTTTGCCTAAATATTGAACAAGTGCATGGAAGATGTTGCACAAAAGAGAAAGCAAGTGCCTGTTATTCATAAAGAATCTTCTCCCAAGTATGCAGGTTAAAGGAACGCAACAATTAAAACTCTACCAAGTGATGCAGATTCTTGAAACTTCTCTCTCATATTTCTGACAAATTTGAACAAGCCATTGGTTTTATTCAACTCGTGGATCAACTGTTTGGTGTCATTCAACTGTGGATCACAACCCAACACTGCAAATTAGGCAGAAAAGAAACTTTACATATAATAAGAATATATTCAAACAACAGATCATGAACAATTTAGCCCATATCAGAACTAGAATGGACAAGGACTTAGTTTAGTTGAAAATTGGAACTACTTGATAATCAAATGCATCCATTACTTACATGTGTACATATCATTTTCATGGCGAATGGTGAAAGAGCACTCCTCATCTTGATTTTTCAAATTGATGTTGTTGAGTGTGAATTTTACCCCTAAATATATCGAGAGTTCATAAGTACGGAATTTACAGAGGAAAAAGGGGAGAATGAGTATTAAAAAATGCAATGGCTATGATTACCCTGGCCACCTTCAATTTTGAAGCCAAGAACCCTATTGTACCATAACATTGCCTCTTGAATATCCCTTTTATGGTCAATGTCTTGGTGTTCTATTTCTTCAGATGTTGCCAAAGCTGTCAAAAATGCCAAAAGGAAAAGGGCTGAGAGCAGAGACCAATAAGCAACTTAACCACATAATTTACATGCTCAAGAGATTGGAAAAGGCAAATCAAACAAAACTCAAATATGGTTTCATAGGCAACTGATGAAGAAACAAACATATGAAATATCACAGCTTGCTAGAATTTGAGGATGTCCAAACTAAATTAATAAACATCATGAATTCAGACCAGACAATTTCTTTTCCGATCAAATATAAGCCATGGTTATGTAGTCAGCTCACATGTTACATTAAAACTAACCACCAATAGTTGAGTTCTACAGTCCTGATGCATCCTAATGGATGTTTGCATGAGTTTCATTAGGGCCCTGACATGTCAGAAATGTTTTCACACATCCAACAAATCTCAACCTTCCAAACCTTTGTTTCTATTTCAGTGGGAACCAAAATCTAACCCCACTCATGTTAAGAACCACGATTTAATCATCAATTTCACAGGCATAGTCTATGCTACAAAAATCTCTTTTCAATAAAATTAGTTAATGAAACGATAAAAAGGAAATGCACTGTTATGGTAATGGAGTCAGCATCTGAACAATTAACAATCAGCTTACAAAGGAAAATAATAATACCAAGAGATAGTTGGGACATGATCGTTGCATACTCATCCCTTCTAGCTCTTTGAACTAGAACACTTTTTTGAAGTTCTTGTATTCTAGCTCTTGTAGCAGATATTGACTCCCTTGTTGTCATCTGCTTAGCCTCTTTCCGAGTCTTAACTGTAAGAGAAAACAAATTAAAAAAAAAAAAAAAAACAAAGAAGCAACTGGACATCAGTTTTAAAGCATTGTATCTCATGAAAACAAAAACAAAAATTGAAGCAGAGAATGGATTTTTTTGGAGATAAAAACACAAATTTTCACTATCGGTTCTCTTCTCTTTTCCAGCATTCTTATTAAGAAATCAAGAGTCCCAATTTAAAAATAAAAAAATAAAAATGTCCTTGCTTCCCTTCTTCAGCTAATTTTGTGTCAGACAAAATATGAAAACCATAGCATTTCATCTTCCAAATAGCATATATTTGTTTCTTCTAAACATTTTATACCACTAGTTTATATCATTTCTTAAGTTAAGGGTTTCCAAAATAGCCTGGTAATTTATGAACTCAAGCATACGAATGGTAAATAAAACAAAACATCAAAATAGATGATCGGGAAGTGGAAATTATTTCCTTGCAACTTTAGGCTTCCAGAAGGAAATAAAAATTAAAGTACAGCCTGATTAAGAGTTACTCAAATACACAAATTCAGCACAAGGGAGTGAATTTGTTCTGTCTTCCATTAGAGGTTAATACTAACAACAGTAAAATCAACTAGAAAAACACAATAGCGTTAACTGCAAACAAACAATACAGCCCTCCCAGAACATAAAGTTTCCATCGAAAATGGTAATGACGGCCGCATGTTTAAAGCATTCGGTATTTGAGTTTTTTAGTCACAAACTTAAATCATAGTGGCATTTAAAAGTAGCAATGCACATCACAATCAATCAATCAATCAATCAATCAATTAAGTAATTAGCACTCGTATTTAAATTGCCTGAAACACACAACTTAAGATTTCACGTCCAGATGACCAACCAGACACTTCAAAAGATCAAATATTGAAATGTTAAAAAAAGTTATTTAACATCACAGAAAATGCCAGCATAAATTCACTGAAAATTGGTAAGAGAGAGAGAGAAACCTGCCAGAACTTTAACAAATTCCTCATCAGCTTCTCTCAAGCTAGATTTCAACCTCCCTGACTTCCCTGCAAAAAGAAGAAAAGGAATCACACGATTTTGAAAACCCTATTTCGATCCCCATACAAAACAAAACAGCTTAACTTCCGGAACTAACTACACAACAACAAAGGCTAACTAGAATAAAGTGAAGAATTCAGCAATGCCACTCTTTTTCTGACCTTGATTTTGCATAGTTTCTTCTACTATGGCTTTGATGGAATCCAGAGAGTTGCAAAACGACGCCATGAAGGAGTCCACTTTCTGGAGTTGGATTTTGGCATCTCTTTCGCATATCAACCGCAGAGACTCCATTGAAGTCCGTACAGTCTCCGTTGCTTTCCTCTGTATTCTCTTTGGCTGAGGTTATGACTTTTCTAAGCGGTCATTTTGATTTTCCAAAGTTTTCTTCTTCTTCTTTTTCTTTTCTCGTATACTTTTTTTTCCTTTTCCCGGGCTGAGCGGGAGGGAGGGAGCCATTTCACTCATGATTGTGTTTGTGCTATGGGCTACGGGCCTTTCTGGGAACTGGCGGTGGATCAAGCTATAGACTCTGTTTAGCATTATGGTTAGCACGCGTTTTATCTCAATTACAAGTTTTATCATGTTTGGTTAAAGCAGGGTTTAGGAATACCTTGAAATCATGTTTTTAAAAAAATATAATTTTTTATTATTTAAAATTAATTTTTTTAATATTTTTAAATTATTTTGATGTATTAATATTAAAAATAATTTAAACAAAATAAAAAAAAATATATTATTTTAATTCATTTATAAACAAAAAATTTTTTTAAATCATCATTGTTATTATACTCTTAAATATACTTTAAATCTTCTTTATTTTAGATTTGTACCACTTATACTAAATTCATCTCTTGAATCTTGATTAAAATAATATTATAATTTATAACTTTTTAAAAAATTACTTGCTGAAGTCGCAAAATTTATTACAATATCAATAATCAATGATGTATTTGGTATCCATTTGGTCCTAGCCAATAATTTCTGTGTTAAACTTACATTTAAGTATTTTGAAACTAATTTTTTTACACCAAGTGCACTAGTTATCGGGCCCTGTGCATGTACAATGGGGTAGTTTCGTAAAACTATTTTTAGAAAACAAAAGGAACATGCAACTACAGAAAAGAGTATACGTAGTAACTTATTTATCTTACATGTAACTACAGAGTTAATTAAGAGGCATGCAAATTTTGAGTATACGTAGTCAATTATTTGTTTATTGGATTGGATAAAAAAAAAATATTTAGATTGCTGGGATTTTTTTGGTATTTTCATGAAATTCAATACCATGATTCAAACTTTAAAAATTTTGACCTGATTTTGTTAACCTACATTTTAAATTAAATTGTATGAATTCAATACCATGGTTTAAACTTTAAAAATTTTAACCAAACTATTTAGTTAACCTACATTTTAAATTAAATTATACTAGAATAATTTTAACATGACTTTTTTAATTGGTAGATATAAAGAAAAGAAAAACATCCTTTATTGAAAGATAGAACTGAGAGGAAAGAAAAGAGTCAGAAAAAATCCAAAGCTATTAAAAACCACTTATTAAATGATGGAATTAAAAAAAAGATAAAAATAAATTAAAAATTGGCAAAAAAAATTTTATTATATGATTAAAAAAATATAAAAATCAATTTACCATCAATCTAACACTAAAATATAAAATTAATAACAAACTCATATTAAAGGATGAAATTAAAAGGGAAAAAAGCAAGAGATCAAAAGGACGGCAAAAATTCCAAAGGAAATAAGAACCCTTTTATTAAAGGATAGAATTAAAAAATAAAATCAAAATAAAAAAGGTTAAGAAACTTAAATGACCATTAAAAAAAATCATGGGCCTATTAAAAAAGTTTAGGAGTGTGGACTTGAAAGACAAAACATTTTTTTTTGGCTCGCCCTTCTTTTTTTCTTCCAACAAGTCGCTTGTCATCTATGAAATGAAAACATTTTTTCTCCTAGAATGATCAAACATGTTATGGGAAGATTTAGATATAGATGATTTTTTTATATGAAATTCTCATACAGGTTAGTTCAATGTATATATTATATGACAATCACTTATATATTAGTTCTAAATATCCTCCATACTTCAACTTATATGAACCATTGCTTCTTTTCATAAAAAAAAAATATATAATATATATCATTTTTAGAAGATCTAATTAATATTTAGTCTTAATACAGTAATAATAATAAACATTTAGATATAATACTTTTATACAATAAAAATCTCATAGTTATAAAAAATAAACATATCTTTTTCTTTAAAATAGATGAAAACAAATAATGTTAAAAAGCAATGTAAAACCATTCTCTAAATCTTATCAAATAATTTAAGCTTTTAAATCAAAATAATTATTTAATATAATATCAAATAGTTTAAGTAACATATATATATACACACATATATACACACACACACATATATATATATGTGTGTGTGTGTGTGTTTTACCATAAGCTAGCTATCTCTCATTTTCATCTCATAAAAAATAGTTAATATCCCTCTTTAAGCCGAAAGAAGAAAAGCCATTGAGGTCATTAACCTTAAAAGAAGGGAAGAACATTCTAAAAAAGAAACAAGTGGCACGAGAAAATGCTAGTTTGATGGTGATTCAATTTGAAACCTCAAATAAAGTATGATTTCCAGCTTTCCACCAAGGATAGAGGATTAGGCAAAGCCATTGAAGTGCTTTTAAAAAAAAGAAAAAAAAAAAGGAGCATTTATTTTCATTAATTAAATTTATGTGTGTATCCCTCCAGTTGTGTGGTTATGGCTCGTGCTGTGAAAGGGACGGGAGCCATAGATGCTTAAAAAGAAGCTCTTCTTGGTCTAAATGATCTCATAGCTGACTAGCCATTAATGATTATATATTGTTTACCCAATCCACAGAATCTTCTCTTCTCTGGGATATTGTTTCTCATCATATCCAGCCACTTATTGCTCAAAAGGAAGCCTTCAACCACACACTTTGGCTTCGCAAAGTAAATTACCAGTAGCAGGCAAGTGCTATTGCTTTCCCGGAAAAGAAAAGGAGACGGAAAATGATTAGGGAATTAGAATCCAACCGCGACTTTCATATTCAGGACCGCCATTTTCAGGGGCGATGAGCTCGGCTTCATAATATTCACTGCTAATCTTGATGCCAAAGGCCCAAAAGCACGTTTGAACTGGGAAAAAGAAGGTTGAACAAATTTGAAGTTTCCCAGAACATGTACAGAGGTGCTCCTTGCTCTCCAAGAAGAACAGATGTATCAGTTAGTGAAATCCAGAGCTGACCTGAACTCAAAAGATTTTACACTTCGATCTTGACTTCGAGTTTTTCTTTTTCATTTCTGCTGCTTCACGCTAAATTTATCATCTCTTGATCTAGTCACGATTCAAAAATTATATCTTATGGTTAATTTTTTCTATTTAATTAAAGATTACAGGCTTGTGATTATTTTAGTTAAAGAGATTATAGTAGTGATGAGATTTGAATTTATAGTCTTATAATAATTTAGTTATTAAATCTACAATATCATATTAAAAAGTCATTATAATTTAAAAAATTAAATTATTAAATGAAATCCTAAGAAATGATTTATGTTAGTCCTTGATGGATGGGGTTGCTAGTTTGTTTGTTTTGTTTTTTTTTTTTTTAATTCAATTAACTTACATGTATCTTGATTAATCTCATGAATCTTAAAATTAATAACCATATAAATCTTCAGTGGTCCTAAAATTTATGGGACTCAAATTAGTGATCTCTAGAAAACAAACATAAAGCTTGACCAATTGAATTATATCTTTTAGGGTTGTATGTGACTAGTTTATTGCTATGCTACTTTCTTATGGCTACATGTAAACCTATTAATTTTTAATTAAATAATGAGTAGGATCAAAAGATTTGGAGCAAATACTTAAATTAGTTTTTGTATAGATAAATAAATAAAGTGATGTGGACCAAAAAATTGAAAGGAAATCTAGGATAAGATTAATTAGCTACACGAATGGGTAATAATTTGCATATAATTAAACAGCACGATCTTGCATGTTGCTTATGATATATGTATTTAGAATTGCATCTAAGACCAGCGCATATCATCAATTGAATAGTATTTTCATACATGAAAAGCTTATACTTAAATAATTTAGTGGTTTCATCATGTATTGGTCTACATTCAGAGTTTAGAGCATTGTTTGACAATATAGTTTGAATACTTTTTGGATTATTTAATGATTTGTTTCTTAAAAAACAGTAAATTAATAATTTTTAAGTATTTTTTTCAGATGATTTGATATTTGAAAAACACTAAACATTTTTTTTTATTAATGTGAATGTCTGGGTCAGCTTGCGTGTACCTCGACTAATTCTACGAGTTTTGAAGTTAATAGTTATATAAACATTAAATGATCATCATATTAGTAATCACAGGATTTAAACCTGAAATTACAAAAAAAATAAATTTTTTGATTTCAAATTCTTACCGATAAGTACTTACTAGATAGCTAAAGCACCATTTTTATTTTTTCTCAGGCATGTGTTAACATTTTTTTCAAATTCGCATTCATGTTTCAAAACAAACGTATGATTTTATTTGTATATATTATAATGCTTTCTTTTGAAAGATTGCAGACCAGAATCCAAGCATAATCTTGAATTTGACTGCTCCCCATCGCACTAGCTAGGTAGCAGCCATAAATTAAACCGACAATAAAAAAGAAAGGGGATTTTTTTATATATATATTTGAAGAGAGAGAGAAAAGGAATATTGACTAGAATCACATGTACCGACTCCAATAAAAGAAAAGAAAATAAAAATATATATAAAAAAAAATAACTAGGGTGTGTTTGGCTGGGCGGTTCAACATGTTTTTTTTTCTAATTTTATTTTATATTTTTAAATTATTTTGATGTGTTGGTGTAAAAAATAATTTTTTTAAAAAAATATTATTTTGATATATTATTTTTAAAAAACCAACTTGGAGATGATCCAGGATAAGGCTTGGGCCACAGGTCGAGTTGATCCTTGACTCAGGTTAACGTAAGGATAAAAATAATAATTATTATAATTTTAAAATCTGACTTGGGATCTACCTAATACAAGGCTCGAGTCACGAGTAAGGAGGGTCAACATAAAAATAAAAATGGTTATTATCATAGTTTTAAAACATAATTCGAGGGTCGATCCAGGGTAAAACCTGAGTTACAAGTTGGGAGGGTCAATCCGTAGTGAACTGGGTCAATGTGAGATCAATAAAAATAATAATTATTATAGTTTTAAAACCCAATTAGAAGGTTGAACTGGGTTAGCCAGAGTCAAGACAAACATAAATGTAGTTATTATCATAGTTTTTAAACCTAACTCGAGAGTTGACTCAAGACAAGGTACAATTCACCGGTTAGGAGGTTGACCCAATTTTTTTTTTTAAGAGATTCACAACAATTTTGTTTTGACAAAAAAAAAAGTTAATGAACTTTTGACCCGTGTTTAATCCTAAGTCGAGTTATTCTTATCAATCCTTCCTTTATTTATTTTTTAAACTTGAACTATTTTGGGCCTTGGGTTTATTAGGTCCCGAGTCAACTTGTTAGGGTAGTCCAAGTTTTATAACTAGAGTTATTATAATATTATTATTTTAACACTCAATATAAGCTAAAGCGAAAAAATTTTATAGATGTATGAGTTCATGTAATTTTATTTATATTTAATTTATTATATAATCCATAGATAAAATGGTACTCTACATTTATATATAAAACAAACCTCTTCTTATTTTGATGATATGAAATTCCATACACCATCAAACACCATATATTTTGGATGATGTTACATAGGATCTTAAACTCTCTTTCATCGAAAAAAAAAAGTGAAATTCCATACATCCTAAACCCTAACGGTAATAATAAACTCTCGATTTGGATCCATATATGCATGTACGTACGCGCGCATGCATGAATTTAGAGGTAGCAGACAGCACTGACTTTCTCAAAGATCGAGAGCTGGTTGAAATTTGTCACACACATCAGTAGCTAGCCAGTTACTGTATGTGTCCATCTGGAGAAACAGGGGATGGTGACACGCATGCAGTAGTAACTGATGAAACATCTTAGCACTCAGACGTTGCTTTGTCTATCCAAACTCCCACAGAAGGTGGACCATAACTAAGTATATATAACATCTGATCTGAATATGAAAGGAAAAGGAAGAGATTTGTTCAAGTTTTCATGATTATTGCATTAGGATCCAAGTCCTTAATCCTGACTTAATCAATATTAGCAGGAGAGGGTTCTAAATATTGATAGAAACCCAAGATTATGGTAACCATTAGAGCTGCTCAGCAGCTTGAGATTGAAGTCAAATCCAAGTCGTTTTCAATAGGTTTATCAATAAAAAAGGCAGCATCACTTAATAATGGTGGCAGGAATAAGATTAGATCGCCTGAGATTGTGGTTTACATGGCTGAGGCTCTTTCTTTTTCAGAGGAAAGTTCATAAAACCTCACTATATTTCTATTTTATCTTCCTAGCTGTAAACTTGAAAGCAACGTCACTTAAAACTGCATTCTTCTTCGGCCTTGAAAGATTCTGAAAGTGAACGGCACTTTCCCTTGTCTTTCTCCCCCCATGAGAAGGACATGGCTTGGTTAGGGCTCTAATATTCATACAAGAAAATGGGTAAAAATCATGCATGATCCCCCTACCTTGCACATTTAGCCTCGTCAACCTTTTTACTTCCCCTAAAAGGAAAGCTGAGATCTCTTCCCAGTCATGGAATTTATTTCACGGTTAATCGGATAAAAGGACTGATCATCATATCTCCTTGAATTTGATGTGAAGGGGTTAATTTGACAAAGAGCTTGAGATTTGCACAACAAATCTTGAGTTCGAGTCAGGACGTGTATTTTTTATAAAAATCTGGGACAGTTAGAGTTTTACTTGCTCACCTGAATTAACAAAATACGTTTTTCAAGGATAGGATTTCCTCGAATCCAAAAAATTAAAAACAAAAAGGGGTTAATTCGACAAAGTTTTGGATAGAGGGTTTGGATCACTATATATTCAAGCCAGAGGGATCATGCATGATTATTTCTAGCGCGAAAACAAAAAAGAGAAAAGAAAAGGAAGCACATCACCTTTTCGCTTGTGAGGCTGAAGCATCAACTGTGAGTGGAATTATTGGATGAAACTACTATATGAAAAAATGTCACGATCCAACCACTTTGGTTTGCCGAAATTGATTCATGCTAGAAACTATACTGTATTTTTTTTAATTTGTTTGAAATAATGTTATTATCCACAACAACGTTTTGAAAAAATATTAAGATGAATATTAGGGTATTTAAAAAAAAAAAAAAAAAAAAAAAACTCTTTTACAATAACGTTCTGCTCCCATGCAATCGATCAGTACTGCATGTAAACTAATGTTCTCCTGAGACCAAGGTTTAGGTTACAACGTGACTGGCGGGCTCATGTATGGGCAAGGGGAATGACCTTCGTCTTTCCCCTCATAACCTTTTAATCGACAGCTTTCGAGGTCTTTTTCACGGGAATTAGTTGGAAGTGATATTTAAGTTTAGAGGGGGGATGATCACCTAACAAAGACAACTTGATCCATCATGTCTACACATGATGTGCCAGAAACCTGCAACTGTTACCAGAAAATGACCCATCGTTTACTAGATTGCGTGCTTTCAACTTAGATGTTGTCCGCTAGTGTTGTAAATATTTAGAGAATGTTTGAAAGTGTGGTAGAGATTGTTTTTTAAAGTAATTTTTATTTGAAAATATATTAAAATAATATTTTTTTAATTTATTTTTAATGTATATCATTTTTTATTAAACTGATCCAAGAAATCTAAAAACATTAATTTTAATAATAATTAAAAAAAAAAAACAGATTGAAACGGGCACTAATTTCAAGCTCAAAACAAAAGGCAAGCACAGTTTTAGTAATGCTCCGAGTCTGTGACAATTTTTTGGACCATGCCATATTCAAGAATTTCTACCCTTTTCCATACTCTAGATAGAAATAAAATTGACATCTTCATGAGTCTCTTTGATGTAATTGTGTCTCACATTATCTTATGACCGCTAAATTAAAAATGGAGAGTATATATAACCATACATTCTTTTGAAGTTAAACCTCAGGACATGTTCATAGAAAATATAATGAATTAGTTCTCATGAATTTATTACTTTTAAAATTGATTTGATAATTAAAAAGCATTATTATTATACACAACTAATTTCCTTCAGTGTTTTACTAAAGTAAACAGTGCAATCCAAGATACAATAAAGATTTTGCCCTTCAAAAACCAAAGGATTAATGAACAGGAGTAAAATAGTATTTTCGTACTTTTATTACATGGTATAATTACACCCATTATCATAAAACTAATTCCCCTCAATGTTTTACTATGCATGTAAACAGTGCAATCCTTAATACAATGAAGATTTTACCCTTCAAAAACCAAAGGATTGAACACACAATAAGGGGTAAAATATTATTTTTCACACTTCAGTGCCCGTACGTATCCATTGTACAAGTAGTTTCGATTTTCATTCATAATGTAATCGGGTATATCCATGCATTTCCAGTTCTTTTCTTTCTCCCTTTACGCGAGTTAAAAAGAAGAAAAGAAAAGAAAAGGACAGCTAATGTCCGAGGAGCTTTTCTGAATTCTCTAAATAGCCCTTGTGATCAATTTATTGTGTAATCACTAAATAGCCCTTGTGATCAATTTATTTTCCCCAAAATCAAGGGAAATTTTTGTTCATTGACCTTGAAGTTTTTGCAATTATCATGTGCTATCAAGGGTGTTTTAGTTTTTTAATAAAAAAGTGTTTGCTTTGGGCGGCGTGTGTAACGTTTCTCGGTGGCTGTTGGTTGTCTTCAAAAACAGCATTCGAAGCATTGTGCCACCCTTTATACGGTGAGCCGGTATGTGTCAGCGACCAAGGCATGAAAGAGCTCTGGTAATAATTTTTTTTCTTCCCTTTTTTTCTTTCTCCTCCACCTCAAAAAAGTATGCTGGCCTTACAAAATTTTAAGTATTCCTCAATTTTTTAATTGTATTTGATTAATTTATTTTTTAATTTCATCCATTGACATTTGATTTTTTATATTTTTTTTAATCAAAATTGATCATCATTCTTTTGATTCCTATTAATTTTGCTTTTAATCTTTTTTATTGGATTTTATTTTTCAATTTCATCCCTAATTATTTAATTTTAATTTTTTTTTGGCAATTTCATCCCTCATTGTTTAATTTAATTGAATTTTCATATCATATTTGGTGCTTATTTTTTTATCATGCTTTTAAAACTCGGCTCGGAAGTTGACCCCCGTCATGTTCCAGGTCACAAGTTGGGTCAAATGATCGGGATTATCAGGGTCAATCAAAGTTTTTATAGTGCAAGAAGTGAAAATAACATTATTTTAATAAAAAAAAATTCAATGCATTTTGACACGACTTTTCCCTAAGTAATAAATTGATTTATTTATTCAGCTAAAAAGAAAATTTGTATTATTTCAATAAAAAATAACAAAGAAAAAATTCAACGGTGTTTCTCCTTAATGTTCCCCCGCTAATCATGTCCTTGATTAACCAAGATTTTAACCTATTCTTAATATTTTTTTTTATAATTTTAACAATCGTTTATTATTTCAATTTGTTTATGCTAACTTTTTTAAAAAAACTATTACTTCACATGGGATTTCATTTTTTGCGATCAGAGAAATCCCAGCAGCCCACGACACAGCGCGGGACAAAATATCCAATAAATGTCTTAAATGCAAGACTTACACTACAATTAACTAGATAAGATACTTTAGCCAGCCAAGTATGGGGTTACAAACATGTAGCAGGAATATATATATATATATAGTGGCAGGAGTAATGATGGAAGGAAGGAAGAAATATAGATGAAGCTGGTAGTAGATAGGGGACTAGTCTAGCTAGTTACTTATAGTAATATTTTGTGATGCGTTGTTCTTGTCTCTTCCTCTTTGCCCATCGACACTCACTATACAGAAAAGCTGTCCGACACCATGGATGGTTTTGCCTTTTAAGCTCTCTCTCTCTCATGTGCTTAGATTCCTGAAAGGCATAGACACTCTTTTTTCTTAAGATGATTTCGAGTAAAATAATATGAACCCACTACATAGTCACGAGGGAGGCAATATGTGCGTGTAAGTGTGTTATTGGACTGTACGGATGGTCCAATAATTTCTATAACTAGGCCAAATCATGCATATTACAGTGTGATCTTCCTCACCACACGACATCACGTGATGGCTTTGTTTTTCATATCAGAGACCTAAATGGGATTTGTTTTTCAAAATGGCATCTGATTTTGCACAGAGTCATGAAAATATATTGTTTTTCCCTGTAAGTTCGTCATCTGGACTCGATTCAATTTGGGTTTGGTGTATCTAATCGGTACAATATTAGATTTGGTATATGTTTAGGTTATTTCTCTGCGAGCATGCCTTAAAATAATTGCATGATATGGGACTCACAGTACAGAAGGACCATGTCACAGATCTCATTCGCATGCCAATGTTTTTTTTTTTATCTAATTCTGGTTTAGATCTGAATCTCAACTCTTTCTGGTCTTACGAATTGTTTAAGACCCAAATTCACTGCGAGGTACGAAGCTGTAGATGCAGTACTAGAATTGATCTGCAGTGAAATTTGAGGGGTAAAAAGGGCCCTTTAGAGTGTGTTTCCTCGACAAGATCCTTGGATCGCAGCAGCAGGTAATTTGTGAGCTTGCTTGAATTGAAGTTGGTTCTGCAATTTGTGTCAACTCATGACATCGAACCATAAAAAAAGGGGAAAAAATGCGAAGAATTATATATTAGTAGTGCATAAATTATTGGTTAAACTAGCAGATCATGCCTCTTGAAGCAATATTTCTCTAACCAACTCGAGGAAGTTTGTCAATCCTTTTCATCTCTATATTATGAGCCTATTTGGGTAATGATTATATTTTCACATTCAAGCTACAAGAGTCATTTTCAGATAATTCAAGAATTTAGTGTGTAATTCACCTCAATTTATAATACAATCTTTTATCAAGTGTTATAAAAAAAGAGGGTGAGTTGATTCGGGATCTATTTGATCTGGGATTTAAATCAATTCAAGTTGAAGAAAAACTTGAGAAAAAATTAACTTGCATGAGCTGGTAAAAAACCTAAGTTGTTTTGTAATTCAATTAATCCAAAAAAATCTAAGTAAAAACCCTTAATTATTTAAAAATATATATATATTGTTTTTAGGATAATCGGAGACTTACCCATATCAATCTGTGCCAGGTTTTAAAACCATGTTTTTATTAACTCCACTCGGGACAAAACAAAGCTGGCTCAAACTCTTGCAACAAAATAAGTTAAAGAACTACAAGCCCACATAAAAAGGTTGCTCTAAAATAATGTGTGCAAAGTCAGTTAACACACTACCCCTTTCGAATTAAAAAACAGTTATCTTCTCTTCCCCCCTAAGCCAACTCTGTTTCTCTCTCTCTGCTGTAAGGAAAAGAAAAACTAGAAATACCCATCTAAAATTCCATTTCCTTCTGCAGAAAACATAATGGCCTAGCTGTTTCTTGGATCCGGAGATTCTGGGTTTCTTTCAATTAGTTTAATACTATTAAACATATAGTTATAAGACTTGGAAAAGAACATTAACCCACAAGACATGATTTGGTTCCTCCCATTGTCTCTCCCTAGGCTCAAACCCTCTTTTTCTCTGCTGTTCCTCTCGTTGGAGTTTGTAGCATAGCTGTAATGCCTGTAAATCCATGGCCCCTCTTTTCCTTCTTATTCCTCTCTTCGACCCTTGTGCTTCTCTTTCCTTTTACTGCTTTCGCCGTCAACCAACAAGGCGAAACTCTTCTTTCATGGAGGAGAAGCTTGAATGGATCACCTGAGGGGTTGAATAACTGGGACTCGAGCAATGAGACTCCCTGTGGATGGTTTGGAATTACTTGCAACTTTAACAATGAAGTCGTGGCATTGGGTTTGAGGTATGTCGATTTATTTGGAACACTTCCCTCCAATTTTACATTTTTATCTTCCTTAAACACGCTTGTTCTGTCTGGAACCAATCTTACCGGCACAATCCCAAAAGAGATTGGCACTGCTCTTCCTCAATTGACTCACTTAGACTTGAGTGGCAATGCCTTGACCGGCGAGATTCCAAGTGAGCTTTGTAACTTTCCCAAGCTTGAGCAACTCCTTCTCAACTCAAATCAACTTGAGGGCTCCATTCCAATCGAGATCGGAAACCTCACTAGCTTGAAATGGCTAATCCTCTACGACAATCAACTTAGCGGTTCCATTCCCAACACCGTAGGCAAGTTGAAGTATCTTGAAGTGATTAGAGCTGGTGGCAACAAGAACCTTGAAGGTTCATTGCCTCAAGAAATTGGCAACTGCAGCAATTTGTTGATGTTAGGCTTAGCAGAAACAAGCATCTCAGGTTTTCTCCCACCGAGCCTCGGCCTCCTGAAAAAACTCCAAACTGTCGCCATCTACACCACCCTCCTTTCCGGTCAAATCCCTCCAGAACTCGGTGACTGCACCGAGCTCCAAGACATATACCTTTATGAAAACTCACTCACTGGCTCAATTCCGAAAACATTGGGCAAGCTCCGAAAGCTTAGAAACCTTTTGCTCTGGCACAACAACTTTGTTGGTATCATCCCTCCTGAGCTCGGAAACTGCAACCAAATGTTGGTGATTGACATATCAATGAATTCCTTAACCGGAAGCATTCCACAATCATTCGGCAATCTAACTGAACTCCAAGAACTCCAGCTTAGCCTCAATCAAATCTCCGGAGAAATCCCAGCACAGCTTGGAAACTGCCAGAAGATCATTCACATCGAACTCGACAACAATCAAATCACTGGCTCAATCCCACCTGAAATAGGTAACTTATTTAATCTCACACTCTTTTACTTATGGCAGAACAAACTCGAAGGAAACATACCGCCTTCCATTTCCAACTGTCAAAACTTAGAAGCCATAGATTTATCTCAAAATGGCCTAGTGGGGCCTATTCCAAAAGGAGTTTTTCAACTGAAGAAACTCAACAAACTCTTGCTTCTTTCCAACAATCTCTCTGGTGAAATACCGCCCGAGATTGGAAACTGCTCGTCTTTGATTCGTTTTCGAGCTAATAACAACAAGGTTTCCGGAACTATTCCGGCCCAGATTGGAAATTTGAAGAATCTGAACTTCTTGGATCTCGGATCGAACAGGATTACCGGAGTAATCCCGGAAGAAATCTCGGGTTGTCAAAATCTCACATTTCTGGATTTGCATTCAAATGCTATTTCTGGTAACTTGCCACAGAGTTTTAACAAGCTCATTTCACTCCAGTTTATTGATTTCTCCAATAACTTGATTGAAGGCACACTGAGTCCAAGTCTTGGTTCACTGAGTTCACTCACCAAACTCACTCTTGCTAAGAACAGGCTGTCAGGTTCCATTCCGAGTCAACTCGGTTCCTGCTCCAAGTTACAGTTATTGGACCTGAGTGGAAATCAGTTATCAGGGAACATTCCGTCAAGTGTTGGAAAGATCCCGTCACTGGAAATCGCTTTGAATCTAAGCTTGAATCAACTTAATGGGGAGATTCCGTCAGAGTTCACGGGGTTAAACAAGCTTGGCATTTTGGATATTTCGTATAATCATCTTACAGGCGATCTTCAACATCTCGCAGCTTTGCAGAATCTTGTCGTGCTTAATGTCTCGCACAATAATTTCTCGGGACACGTGCCTGACACGCCCTTCTTCTCGAAGCTTCCTCTCAGTGTACTTTCCGGGAATCCTGCTCTTTGCTTCTCCGGTAACCAGTGCGATTCTGGTGACAAGCACGTTAAGCGAGGGACGGCAGCGCGTGTGGCAATGATTGTGCTGTTGTGTGCCGCATGTGCGCTCCTTTTGGCAGCGCTCTACATTATCCTGGCAAGCAAAAAACGTGGCAGTGGGGCCCAGGAGTGTGAAGGTGAGGATGACGTGGAGATGAGTCCGCCTTGGGAAGTGACTTTATATCAGAAACTAGACTTGTCAATTGCTGATGTGGCACGATCGTTGACAGCTGGCAATGTGATAGGACGAGGCCGGTCCGGTGTGGTTTACAAGGTTACCATTCCGTCTGGATTAATGGTAGCTGTTAAGAGGTTCAAGTCCGCAGAGAAGATTTCAGCCGCAGCATTTTCATCCGAGATTGCTACATTGGCGAGAATCCGGCACCGAAACATTGTCCGTTTACTCGGGTGGGGAGCAAACCGGAAAACAAAGTTGTTGTTTTATGATTACATGGCTAATGGCACATTAGGGACATTGTTACATGAAGGGAATAATGTTGGATTGGTGGAGTGGGAGACGCGGTTTAAGATCGCATTAGGGGTGGCGGAGGGGCTAGCGTATTTGCACCACGATTGCGTACCGCCGATTCTGCACCGAGATGTGAAAGCGCATAATATCTTGCTTGGGGACCGGTATGAGGCATATTTAGCCGATTTCGGGCTGGCTAGGCTGGTTGAAGACGACCATGGATCATTCTCTGCAAACCCGCAATTTGCAGGGTCCTATGGATACATTGCACCAGGTGAGTTTTCGTTTCCCTTTCACTTTCTGATAATGAATTATCATTAGATTGTGATAATTGGCTTTCTTAAGCACTGCTGAGAGATTATTGGACACTTAATTGGAATAATATCTAGTCGAATATGAGATAGGGATGAGACAAATTTGTGATTATGTGAGAAATCAGTTGGGATTAGTGACGGTGGGGACTTAAAGCAAGGTTTAGAGATGGGTTTAACAAGTAATTAGGTAGCAAAATCACATCAGGCATGCCAACAAGCTGTTTAATTTGTTTTGTTCATGATTTGTTATTTTCGTCGGCAACTGGAAAAGGCTGCGTGCACAACAAAAACTACTTTTAGCAAAAAGTTTTTGCAGTGATGAAATGCCATTAACCCTGCATGCATGTCTAAGCTTCTGTAGGTACACTCTCTCGCACCTTTGGTGATTTTGCATGCACGATCATTGATCTTTGTATGTTTCAATTACAGAGTACGCTTGCATGCTTAAAATCACTGAGAAGAGTGATGTGTATAGCTATGGAGTGGTCCTTTTAGAGACAATAACCGGAAAAAAGCCAGTCGATCCATCATTCCCGGATGGCCAACATGTTGTCCAATGGGTCAGAAACCACCTGAGGAGCAAGAAGGACCCAGTTGAAATACTTGATCCTAAACTGCAAGGCCACCCAGACACACAAATACAGGAAATGCTTCAAGCTCTTGGAATCTCTCTTCTTTGCACAAGCAATCGCGCTGAAGATCGCCCGACAATGAAAGATGTGGCAGTATTATTGAAGGAAATTCGACAGGAACTGATCACAGGCGGTGAGGCCCAGAAGCCGACCAACAAATCATCGAAAACGATGGAAAGCAACCCGTCATATTCGTCATCCTCGGTGACCCCAGCTCAATTGTTGATGCTTCAACAAGGGTCTTCTCGTTGCTCACTTGCTTACTCATCTTCATCATCAACTACTATTACGTCAAGTACTAATCAATAACAATCTCCTTGTGTAGTTCTGAGAGTTATTCAAATATATTAGCATTGTTTTTTAGAATAGGGAAATCCATAAAAGAATTAGCGCCACAGGGGTGTTTTGATCAATAGCGTGGTACCGAGATGATAAAATTGAGTACATAGCAAGTTCCTTTTATTGTCTCTACTCTCTGTTGAGTGCTGCTATTGTGGTTTTTGCTACTGTTATGAACAACATTTTTAATAATGAAAGATACACACAAACATTGGCAAAGAAAGTGAAAGGGAAAGAAGAGGAAGAGATCAGGAAAGAAGAGGCACAAGCTATATATTTTGCTTCAATGTGAAGCCACTCTCCATAATTTCTGAGTAGTAGGACGTGGATGTCTCGATTGATATGTGAGTGGGCGTGGTGTTATTCTTGGTGAGGGTTTTCGAGGAGATTTTCCTCTAGGGAAGTGAAATAGAGAGAGACAGGGAGAGATGAGTGGCCGTAGGGAATTGTAGGGTAATGATAAGAGAGCTTCTTTCTTGCTTTCATGCAACTATCAAGGTCCCTACCACGTGAAGGAGATGAAGAATTATAGGAAAGTACTAACTGGACATACAGAAACAAGCCATGAAGTAATCAATATCAATCAATCACAAGATTGGCCGCCTGCCTTGTGAAATTAAATCCCAGTACTCAAATCATATAAACCACCATTCTAGTTCATCAAGGCTGCTGTGAAAGATTTTCGTTGGATCTTTTGTAATTCTGTAATAATGGCGAAGCACAGAAGCTGGTAGCAAGTGGTAGCATGTTAAGCACTTGACTTCTATACATGTCCAAGAATGAAAATGAATTTGAGAAGTTTTCTTTGGTGGGGTGAAGCAAAATTTAATTCATTGCTTTAAAAATCATCCCCACTGTTTTTCAATTTTTCAGTTTGAATTCCAGGGAAGGCAGGCAGTGGCAGGATTGATAAATGTATTGCAGCAAAGGTTCCGGTGAGGAAAAATACCACAGCGGTTGTTTTTCTTTGTGCTCACGTGCGCACATGCAGGTTAACACAAAATACAGAAGCTTGTAACTCATTAACAGAGGCTTCTTTCAAATTTCTTAACTTTTTTTTTTTTAAAAAAAGAAAAGGTACATATAAGATTCCCAACGTAGATCGTAAGAGTACTATATTTGTATTTTGTACATTTAAAAAAATTATATATTTGTATTTTGTAAAGCTGTGAGGTCCCGTTCACATGCATGGGGCGGATCCCACATGCAACTACGATTTTAAAATAGTTTTTGATGATAACGCTCACCTTCATTACGCTTTTACCTTTCGGACACTTGATTTTGCCATGTCAAGAGATGAATTTAGTACCTTCTATTTTGCCGAGTGGAAGGAAAACTCTCGGAATCTGTTCTTCTTGCCATTTAATTTCCTCAGTAAATAATTTGATTATCACAAGTTAAATCTCAATAATTTATTCACAAACCAAAAACCAAATAGAACACATATTTGAGACCTTTCGAATCATCATGCTCAAGATGTTCTGCATATTTTTCTTGGCTTTGAGAAACAAGAGGGAAAAAAAACAGCAGATAATCTATCAGACGAGGACGCAGCTCTGATTCGAGGTGGTGTTATAACTGATGGCCTTTTAGCCTCAAAATTGTTAAATCCTGCGAGGGTAAACCGCTTTTGAAAGAGAAACCCTTGATACAATATTAATGTACATACAAAGTGCATTGCTAGAGAAGTCTTGTTTTGCATCCACAGTGAATTTGGTAGCCTCTGAAACTTGCTATAAAGAAAGTATCCGATGATAACTACAGAAGTCAAGAGAAGAAAAATTGGACAAAATCTATAAATCCTTTACCCAGTAATCATGCACAATTCACGAGCCTAAACTGTTCTATGTATTCAACTTTCCAGAGACAGAATTTAATAAAATAATGAAGATACCAGAAAAGACTACAAACCAAAAATACGAAGAAATTAAGCACAATGTACAGGACCTTTATTTTCACCTCATGGCAAGATCCAACCCATACTGGGTTGATTATCATAAAATTCTTACATAATCCGCAGGGTGCACAAAACATAAAACTTAAATTCCTTGGCAAATAAAAAGCATACTAATATGGCATGTATTGCCATTATGTGTTAGATATTTACATAAGTGAGAACGCTAAGAACTTGCACCGGTTTCAGTTCAGTTGTATAGATCATCCTCCTCGGCAGCAATAGTTGCTGAAGCAAATGGATCAGTGGCTCCTTCACCTGCCACATTCTCAGAACGGTCTGGAAACCGGAACTCAGTACCAAATCCACGAGATTGCTGCAAGGTCTGAGCAAAGAGCTGGTACTTCCTGATGTCTGCATCACTGACACTTCGACGTGCAAATTTCATTGACTCCTCAAAATGTGCTGCCTTTATTTCTGGGACCTCATCCACATCATCTTCTTCCATTGCTTCAGGATTGTCTTGCTTCCTTTTCTCCTTCTCAATATCCTGCCATTCCCCAAAAGTTTCAAAGAAGAGCAACAGTACAAACACAAACTACAAGCATTAGTAAAGGCCTTTTTCGATGACTATCATACCAATTTTCAAGTTAAGTCAAACAATTTCAGGTGCACCAGCAGACATGCTCAGCACAAACATTTTTGTAAGAAATAAAAGCAAGATTTACAGATGGCCAACCAACATGGGAAGCAAAGTGTTTGTAAGAAGTTAGAAGGATTACTACATATAAACAGACTCACATCAGACACTGGTTCACACATGCACATTCAATGCAGTACATGTTCACCAATAGATTAAATACGTAAGAGAATTTCAATATAGACATGCTCACTCAATTTATGGATGAAAATAAAAAACACAAAAATGAGTCACCTTCTCAATATTTTCTCTAATGGCATATTTGCAGGCACGTTGACAAATTTCAGTGATATCAGCACCACTAAATCCATGAGTGTATCGTGCAAGAGCTGCCAGGTCAACATCCCTAGAAACAGGTGACTTGCGCAAACATGCTTTAAATATCTGAAGACGGGAAGCCTCATCAGGAAGAGGTATATAAATCAACTGGTCCAGACGCCCAGGCCTGAGCAATGCTGGGTCTATAATATCTGGCCTGTTTGTTGCTCCAATGATAAAAACTGTTTTCTTTGCCGTCATGCCATCCATTTCTGTCAGAAGTTGATTCAAGACTCTATCTGCAGCTCCCCCAGCATCTCCAGCAGAGTTGCCCCGCTGTAACCAGGAAGAAAGGAAAAAACAAATAATAAGAAACAAATAGTGAAAAGGTCAAAAGGAGGCCCTGATGATGTGAGCAGGATAATATTTTTACAAGCAAACTACGCTTCTAAATATACATAGGGAAACTTTTCACTGAAGGAAAAGCATGCATACCTGAGTAGCAATGGAATCAAGTTCGTCAAAGAAAAGTACACAAGGAGCTGACTGCCGTGCTTTGTCAAATATCTCCCGCACATTTGCTTCACTTTCTCCAAACCACATAGTTAGCAGCTCAGGACCCTTGACACTTATGAAGTTGGCCTGGCATTCATTAGCAATTGCCTTTGCAAGTAGGGTTTTACCACAGCCAGGAGGTCCATAAAAGAGAACACCTTTAGAAGGTGACATGCCAAATTTCTCAAACTTCTCAGGATGCTCCACGGGATATTGGACAGTCTGCCAGAAGCCAGAAACTTTATATAAGAATTTATATAAACTAAATCCAAGAAATGAGGAAGATGGTAAAAAGTACGACATCTATAATATTTCACATGCATAAATATTTAATTGAGATAAAATGGCAAACCTCTTGAAGTTCTCTTTTAATATTCTCTAATCCACCAATATCCTCCCATGAGACGTTAGGAACCTCCACAACCTATCAATCAGGAATATATGTTCATCATTCTCAGGAAGCATATAGAAATTTCATCAAACACACATGTATGACATTTTGAGCAATCTATAACATGAATCAGTAAGGCAATCTAAGTAAATACAAGAGGAATCTTCTGGTTAGGATTAAGTGAACTGAAACCAAAATGGGTGAAACTACTGCTGGGTCATCCATATGCTCCACCATTATTCTAATTAAAGCATACAATATTTCATCCAAATTTCCTCAAAACAATTGTAATTAGCATGAATGACCTTTCCTCAAAGGGATTGTAATTAGCATGAATGAAAACCTGATTTGTTCAGATTTGGGTAAAGAGACTACTTTCTAGGGCTCTTGGGAGACTATAACCTCTTGTTTTTTTTTTTTTTTTTAAAGTGGGAGTTGTACATTTCTCGTTTTTGCCTCAACATGTGTACAGCAAAAATGTCCCTTTTTTCCTTCTTTGATGAGAGACAAAGCACAGAACAAAAAACCAAACAGCAATAATCTCCAGATAAGAAAAGAGAGCTAAGAATTTGTATTTGGCAAAAACTCACTGTTTCGCGCAACGCAGATGGATTTGAAGTTCCCAATGCAGTTTGGAAGTGGTCATTAGTCACAGCCATTGAGTTTAACACCTCAGCATCAACTGTCTCATCCTCTAAATCAATAACATCCATTTTCTCCCTAATACACTGAAGAGCAGCCTCAGTACAAAGAGCTGCAAGATCTGCACCAACATAACCATGGGTATCTTTTGCAACTCTTTCAAGATCAACCTGGAATCAAATGTTAATTGAACATAACCATCAGTAAACATTGTTATACAGCATAGAGAGGAGGAAAAGCGAGACAGTAGTTAAGAGACTCACATCTTCAGCAAGTTTCATATTTTTAGTATGAATTCTAAGGACCTCCAACCGTCCAACTTCATCAGGCACACCAATGTCAATCTCTCGATCAAATCTCCCAAATCTCCTCAAAGCTGGGTCAATGCTGTTGGGCCTATTGGTAGCTCCCATAACAATCACATGTGCCCGTGACTTGAGGCCATCCATTAAAGTCAAAAGCTGTGAAACTATACGCCTCTCCACTTCACCGTGTGTCTTTTCCCTCTTGGGAGCAATAGAATCTAACTCGTCAATAAAAATTATGGATGGAGCATTCTTTTCAGCTTCCTCAAATGCCTTTCTCAAGTTGCTTTCACTCTCACCAGCCAGCTTTGACATTATCTCAGGACCATTAATCAAAAAGAAGAATGCACCTGTCTCATTAGCAACAGCTCTTGCAATAAGAGTTTTACCAGACCCAGGTGGCCCATACAGCAAGATACCTTTTGGTGGTTTAACACCAATTGATTTGAAAAGCTGTGGGTGCCTAAGAGGAAGTTCAACTAGCTCACGAATCTGAGCCATCTGTTTCCTAACACCACCAACATCATCATAGCCCACTTCATTCAACCTCTCCTCATCCTCACGTTTGATGGGCTCTCCTTCACAAAAGATCTCGGTGTCTGGTGCCACAACACAGTATTCACCAGGGTCTGTCTCAATTACTTTGAACTCAACACTGCGCATGCCACCCCTGACAAGGAAAAGGTCACCTTTCCTTACAGGGCGGTACGATTCCAAGAAATATGCTGTTCAAACACGAAAGGAGAAAAAAGATACCCAGAATAAAACATTGTTAGTAGAATCAACTGCAAGACAAGACAAGAAGATCATGAAGGAATAAAAAAGGGTGCATATATCCAAAATGAAGAACTTACGCTTTAAATATGCATCAAAAAGACTTCCAGTAACACCCTCGATAGTGTCATCAATAGGAAGGATATGAACTCGCTTGCCATACTTCACATCAGGACATTGATGGACAGACACAACATCTCCAAGGCGGACTCTAAGATTAGCCCTGACAACTTTGTTCAATCTGATTTTCGGTTCCTCACATTGTTCATCAGCAAGAACAATGCAAACAGTGTCTTTTCGCTTCTTTCCCTATATTACAACAAACATATTTTACAAATTCTCAGGAGCAAAACATAACACAAAATAGCCCCATTAAAACCTAAACTTACCTTAATTAGCACAGTGTCACCACGAAAAAACTGAAGCTTTTCCATGGTAGCAGGATGCATAGCCACCACAGAGTTATCATCATTGATGGCCTCGTCAATAACAAGTCGATTGGGAGACTTCTTTCGCTCCAAAATTGCAGTCGAATAATCTTTCTTACTGCTTTTCATCATTTACACGCAAAAAAGTTCTGTTACCGCACGGTAAAGAGACTAAACTATTTCAAACCCAACAAACCATAAAGTGCAACGAATCCATTCTTAGAACATAATCAAAATTATAAGCTCATAACAATAACCACACAATCATTCTTCAGAAAATAACAAAAACACATCAATCAAAACGACACAAAAGTTAGGTTTTTTTCTGATTACTTACCATTAAACAGAGAATAGCATGATATCATGACAAAAGTATCAAAATTTAGGTCTGTAAGGGAAAGAAGTTGCAAACTTCTGAATACAAAACATAAAAGCACAAAAATTTGTACAGGCCCAATAGTTGTTAACCAATAATTTAACAGCAACAGGAGGTAGATGAAACATACGGGTCTGTGGAAGGAGAGGGCTGACTAGAGCTTGGATCGGCCATTGACTTTGAGAGTTGAGAGCTAGCAGAGGATAAATTGAAGAGAGATGTTTATTTTGTATATTTATATATTGACAACAGTCAGGAGGTGGAGTCTATCTTGGATATGGAAACAGGAACCGACACGCTAACTTCAGTGTCCCGCATATCTGTGTTTAGACGTGTCTTAAAAATATTTTTAGTTTAAATAAATATTTTCATACTTTTAATATATTAATATTAAAAATCTGAAAAATATCTAATTATATCTACATAATTATAATTTATTTAATGATTAAAAAGCTTTAATACTAAATATGCAATTTTTTCATTAAATTAAAAACAAAAACTTAGTCACTGCCCTCCCTTTTTATCCTCCATTTTCTCATAAATTGCCTGGATCTTTAAGATTTTCATAACCAAAAAACACCCATAACCCAGAGATTTTAATGCTTAAACTCATTTTCCTGTGCATACCTTGATCTTCTTGTTTTCTTAAGCAATGGAGTTCTAATAACCAATGATTGTGATCAGGCGAAAAGATTTGCTAGCAAAGAAAGAAGCACAGCAGCGAGAACGAAAACCCCAGAATCGAAGCAAGACCCTTAATGCTGCACCTGCTGTCATGAGAAAGCAAGCTGCTAAACAGAGACAAGCTCCCCAAACAATTGAGGAACTGATGAACTACTTCGAAGTGCATGATTTGCGGATGGTCACCCCGTGAATTTACACGTATGGATTTTCTGCTGCAACTGTAACACAAGCTTCATAAAGTTGAGGAGCTAACTCAAAACTTGTCCAGGAAGCTCCATGGTTTTCATCCATGAGGGCCGCCACACGAGTGAGTGCCTTTGATTCTACACCAAAGGAGTAATATCACCCTCACTCTCTCAATTTCCATATTTCTTATCTCTCTCTCTTTTTCTTCTTTTTTCTTTTCTCACCAAACCCAGATCAAATCCCCCAAAACTCACCCAAATGTCATTAAGAAATTATAAGCTTTAATGTTATATAATTTTATGGGATTTGACTTTGAAATTGAATGGCATCAATCTAAGTACTTCTGTAAAATCCATTGATATAACCCGGTAGAGCCTTGATGTTTCGAAGATCGCAGCTTGGATAAACCAAAAATTTTATGTCTTCCGTGTGATCTCTAGCTTTTTTTCCTTCTAGTATTGTATACATTTTAGACTTTGGCATGTTTTATTATTATTTTTTATTAATACAGTTATTTTTTTATTAATTGTCGCAAATAATTTATAATCTAAAATTAACAATTATATAACCTTTCAATAATCCTAAAAGACTACCCACTAACATATATAACCTTGTCTTGGCATGCTATATATTTTCATGCACAATGATAAGGTAGCTTCAAATATTTAAGATAAATATTGTTTATGATTGAGGAAGTATAATATTAAATAATATATTTATTTTTTATTGAATAAACTATTTATAATCATAAAAAAGTGAGAGAGTTATGGTTAGCCCAAAAATGTTTAATCACTTATAATTTAATTATTTTGATAATAACAATAATTAGTGGATTTAATAAGTATATTAAGGATGATATGTACTACCTCAATAACACCCAATAACATCAAGAAGTTATTAAAAATATCAATAAGACAAATTATAAAATCAATAATAAAAAAGTTAAAAAAGGGACATTAAATAAATTTGTTCAACATGTTAGGCGAGTACTGACTTGGGAGACACAACCTTGCATACGGGGCAACGATTTTCTAATTCATAAAGGAATTAAATTTGGAAATTGAGCTTCCTATTTCTACATGGAGGCTTGGCAATTAATTAAGAGTTTCCATCTTATGCAAGGAACATTAATTACAGCAATAAGAGTTTCCTTGCGTGGGAGGGATTAATTAATTAAATCATAGCTACAAATGAAAACTAAAGGGCGGGCCGGCTACATAAAATATATAGCAGATTTCTTGAAATTTTTTCCAAGTTTTGAAGAGGAGTTCTAGCTATAGTTTTAAGAACCACTCTAGTGGTCGCCCGATTTAAAACTAGAGTTTTAGATTTTGACTGAATTATAAGATTTTAATTAGATTGGTCGGGTCAAATTTTTTTTAAAAAAAATTAAAATGATATTGTTTTAGTAAAAGAATAAAAATCAATAGGTTTACAACCGGTCATATCGGGGTTTTTTTTTTTTTAACTCGATCTGGTTCTAGCTTCAGGTTTTGGATCGACCCGCCAAACCAAGCTAGATCTCAAAACTATAGCTATAGCTCTGCAGGGAAAGGCATGGCCGACATCAACATTCCAGCTTAGGGGAGGATTATTTAAGCTTAGAAATTAAATATCGTAGCCTAAGAATGACAAAGAGGTATAAAGTTAGCAGTTTCCTTCCTAGTTTATCTAAGGACATATATTCGGCCTCACGCTTGATTTAAATAGGGTTTTAGGTTATTTCATGTTATGTTTTATTCATATTTTATGGAAGCCATAATTTTCACATTGGACTTTATTTTTAATTAATTATTTTCAAGATTTTAGGTTTAATTAATATGTTTAGGTTATTTTTTAAAAAGTTGATTTAATTCAGCCCAGGCCAGGCTTTAAGTTTTTAGTATAAATATTTTATATGTAATAATGTATTAGATTTTTTTAAAAAAATACATTGATTTTGCCGTATTGTTTGAGGTATTCTTATATTTTTTGTTTCTAGATATATAATTGAATTTGACTTATCTAAACATAATTATATTTTTAGCGTTTTTTTATACTTCATGTTTGTGATATGCTAATCGTTAGGTAGGGTTTATTTTAATAGTAGTATTGGTACTTTAATTCAAATAATTGTTGTGTCATGCTTTTATTAAACTTGATTTTTAACTTTTTAAAATTATGTTAATCTTAATTGTAGGTTATGGAAATTCTATGTCTATGGGGTTGCATCAAAAAGTTTTAATATTGTAGGAGTTTTTTCACATTAATTTGAAGCAATATGGACTCCTTGGACACAAATATTACTTGAAAATGTCTATGCTCAATTTAATATAATCATGTCTTTATGAGATTTAATTTGGCATCACAAAAATAAATTTCATTTAAAATTATTTTCAATTCTGAATTTTACTATCCAGATCATTTATGTTGTCAAAACCTATAAATAATAAAAAATATCTTATGAAAAGCTGATGTATCAAATATTTTGGTATTATCACTCATTTCATTTCAAATGAAGAGAATGAATTTTATTACATTTGCTCTTACACTTAAAATAATTTAAAGATTTTTTTATTTGTTCTTAGCTAAAGTGATAAAGTTGTAATTTTAAAATAAATGTATTTAACACTCAAGAGTTAACTTATTTGACATGATTAACTTATTTTATACTCAGGTTGTTTATAACAACTCCTTTTCTTTTAAGAAGAGAGAAATAGTCATTTCTAACATGATATAAAAACACATAAAAACTCAACATATTTTAATTCTTTTTTTCTTCTGTGAGTAATGACCATGTGTGGTCTTTTTGCATATAAATACCACTCTTTAACTTCATCTGAAAGCTTGTAACTTTAAAATTTTATATACTTGATGCTTTAATAGTCTAAAAAGATTTCATCATTTTTTCTCGTTCTTTTAAAGTTTTAAACCCTAAATTACATCAAATTCATCTTTCATATTCTTGAGCTAGATTACATCTTTTAAGGACTTAAGCTTAATTCTTTGTAAATTTTTCTTTTAAAGTGTGATAATTCTTGTGAGAGTTTTATCTATCATGAAAATGTAAGTGGCACTTGAATCTCTTAGATAATCTTTGGTTGTGAGCCATTTGAAAGGTTTAAATATTGATCCTTAAAAATTAAGATTGTGATTGTAAGGTTTTCTAATATTAATCTTGAAAAAAAATTAGTATAATCTGTAAGCTCTCATTCGTTAAAAAAATTGTAATTTAATAATAAATATTTGAATGAAGGTTCAAGAACTAGAGTAAACACTTGCTTGGGTCACTATAAAAATTGGTGTCTTTCTTTCACTATCTATCTTATTTTATTTGTGACTTGCTTAATTATATGATTGTTGTTGTTGAAATTGAGATTTTAATTTTATAAAAATACAAAACATTCAATTTAGCCCTAATTCACCACTTTTGTAGGCTATTTTAGACTTTCAATTCAAAACCCCATAATTAGTTCAAAAACACTAAATTAAACCAACAATTTTTTTTCTCTTTTGGCGCTAACTTGCTTTTCCATCTAATCAAAAGGCAAAAACTACCACCATGGAACTTCTTTTATCAAATGGAATTTTTTGACACCAAGCTTTACTATTTTGGCAATTAAAATCTTGACAACAAATAACTTTCTCTCTATTCATTGTTTTTAAGCAAGTTCCTCTCTCCTTTCTCTAATCCATAGACTGAATTGCAACAAAAATGAACTTTCGAGACAAAAATAAAAGTTTTCATGATATTTTAATTAACCATATATTTTTTTATGTTTTTTACATTTTAGTCTTTTATTTTTTAATTCGTCATGTGTACGGTAATTTGAAGTCTACTTAATTTTATCTAATTAGGCTATAGAAGGATGTAATTAGAAAAAACAAAGTTCAAAATGAAGAAAAAAAACTAATTCATCTAGTCATTTTGTTAATTCTAATGCTATTTATGGTCCTGTTTGGACCAATTTTTGTTAAAAAAATTAGCTTTAATTTAATTTATTTTATATTTTCAGATCGTTTTAATATATTGATGTCAAAAATAATTTTTAAAAATAAAACAAAAAACACTTTAAAAAAATAATTGTTATCATACTCTCAAACACATTCTATATCAGTTTCTGCAAACATGGCTTTTTAAGAATTCTTTTCACATGATTCATTTAATTAACCATATATTTATAAAAGTGTTTGCAAGGTAGTAAAGGTATTCACTAATATAGGTTAGTCAATTTTGGGCATATAATTATATTCAACTTAATTTCTGATATTTTATAAATTGTAAACCCGATCTATTAAATTATTTTTTAGACTCGAGCTAGTTTGATATATCAAGCTAGGCTAAATTTTTTATGGGCTTACATATATCCACTGGGATAAAATTTTTGTGGATATTACATATATCCATGGATTAAGTTTATATTACTAATTTTTATAGGTTGAGCTTAATTAGAATTAGGATTGGTGCTCTATAAATTAGTCCCAAAATTCATTATAAATTGTAATTTAGACCTAATACATATAGAATAATCAATCTAAATGGGCTATACAGGTATATAAGTTGATAAGTTGATCAAGTTTTAAAAATTCTGTGATATCTTTTTTTTAAGATTTGTTGACACAATTTTCACATCCGGGAAACCAAGTCGAATAATTGGTTCTCAAAGACCTATTGAGAGAGGTGCATGTTGACCTGTTTTGTGCCTCATGCCTGCATCAAAGATCAGTAGGAAGTGAAAATTTTTGCAACCCACAGTATTCAAAGATGAAGACTAGATAATGATAGCACGATCTGTAAAGAAAGAATTGGGATGCATATGCGTAGACAGTATATTGAAACAATGTAGCTAAGATGGGAAACTCAAAAGCCAAAGCTGGTTGATCATTGATGGCCATCAATATCTAGAACAATCCTTCCTTTTTTCTCTGCATCTCCGTAATCTCTAAGTTTTTGTGATGTTTAATTCTCAATACCACAGCTAGAAAGAATTAAGCGAAGTTTGCCAGGGTGCATCTTAATGGGAAACATCAAGTGAAAGAACTTGACGTTTTTTCTTTACCTTGTCTCATGATTTCATCGTTCCCAGTGTATAAATGGTCTTTCTAATATAGTATTTGATCAGCATCAGCTCAAATCCATGGCGGAAAGGACAAGCTTGGTTGGAGAAGAGGACTTGCTGCAGTTACCAGTGCTGTCTTCCACTATTAGTATTATTATATTGTTTAAGAACCTTATTCTCTTCTAAACTTATTATAATGGCTACTGAGATGCATCATGAACGATTGTATTTCATTCCACTCTCCAAAAGATTGTATTATCATCGATTAAAGAAGAGTATTTACATTGAAGTTTCCTTAACGACAGTAAGCTTTCAAATTGCAGGCAGCAATGGCAGTGCTAGTGAGTCAAGTGCCTCTTGCAAGGGTGTTTATCCCATTGAAGGGGGGCCTCCAAGCCTCCTTTTTTTTCTTTTTTTTTTCCCAAGCCACTTATTGTTTTCCCCCATGGTATCATGATTTTTGAAGGAGATAAAATTAGATATAAACAAATACCAGAGTCATCAGATAGCACACAGTCCCTACTGTCATTGAAAGCTTGTATTTTCCCCAAATATACACAATTCCCTGAAGTGGGATTCGGCTGTTAGGAAAGAAAAAAGACCCAAAAACTCAAATTAACAGCTTCTAGTCTCTATCCTATGTCATTATTTTCTTCATGGACACCTGACATTCCTTCCAGGACCACCATAGTAGAAGTAAGTCCCCCAAACACTGTTTCTCCCTTGCTTTATATTGTAACAGTTTGAATGATCAGCCAAGAGATGTAGATTTGCAAGAGGGAGCAAATTGTTATCCCAATCCACCACCTGCAAATTCCTGAAATAGGATGCTTTTCCAAATCCCTCTTCTGCAAAATGACCACTGCCCATCTGTGTTGATGTATGGAAACCTGCTGATCGGAAGTTCACAATCTCCCCTCCAAATTGTACCATGCTTGCGTGGCTTCTCAAGTGGCTGAACAAAAACGCTGGCCAGTATCCTACCAGGAGTCCTCCTCCAAATTCCAGCCACCAATTTCCATGCTTTGGGTCCTACATGCCACCATTTTCCAACTTCTCAGTACTGTTAGGGTAGATGATTAATGTGTGCCATCACATCAAGTCCTTGCTTTTATATATATATATATATACCATGATGGACTTTCCTTGTTAGTCAAATTGTCCTACGTTCTAGTACTAATCATATAAATAGAAACGTGTACATAAATTAAGTTTGATTGGTGAACATAAGAAAAAACTCAGGATGAACATAAGTAAATTTAGTTGAAGAAATAAAGATGAACATATAAAATAAATTAATATAAGATATTTTTAGAATAAATTCTATATTTTCAAAAAATAAATAAATATAAAGTCTATGTATTTCTATTCTTACTTAGATTTTGTTTGTTTTTCATCAATTTTTATATTTATGGAGAAATAAATATGGTAAGATGTATGGTAATAAACCAAACTGTAGTTTGTACTGCGGGATTTACTAAAAAAATTAAGTTTGAAATACAGTTTTTATGTAGCAGTTTTTACATGCTTTTTTAATTGAGTTTTATAAAACTCTATTTATTTCTGCGTTTCAAAAATGTTTTTGAAAAAAATTAAATTTTTTTATGTTTTTTTTACTTCAAATTAATATATTTTTGATATTTTCTGATCATTTTGATGTGCTGATATCAAAAATAATTTTTAAAAAAATAAAAAAAATATTGTTTTGATGCATTTTTAAGTAAAAAGCACTTTAAAAAGCAACCGCAGTCACACTTGCACCAAACATTTTATATATATTTTTTAATATACATAAACTTCAATCATATTTTTTTTAGTAAACACATATCTAAATCCAATTACCACAATTAACTATATTTTTTAAAAATTATAATTATAAAAACTACTTCAAAAACAAACATGTTCTTAAAAAAAGGAAAGGAAGAAAAAGAAGAAGAAGACAGCAATGCAAACGCAAAGGAGAGGAAAGAAATGTGTGGTTTTACCCTTTTAAGACCTTAAAGCCAGTTGGGTCAAGCTGATGAAGACACTGATTAAAAAAATAAAGACATCAAAGAAAAGCTGACCCCATCTAGGAAAAACCCTTTGAAAAGTGAAAAAGAAGAAGAGAGATTCTTACATTTTAATAGTATGATCAGGGGAAAGAACCAAGAAGCCAAGATAGATGTTCCAAGTCAAATTTATTAACCAATAAGCATTACAGGTCAACTCAGACTACCATAGTTACAGGATTTGACAATGATGTTTTGTTTCTCAAATATTTTGTTGAAAGGAAGCAAAGCATAAAGCTTACCACCAAGTTAACAGTAAAAACAGCCTCAAATCTGAAGACTTTGATGCAGTAGAATTGATTCAAACAATACAGCACTGTACCTCATCCTCAACGACCATTCATTGACCAGAAAAGCTCACCTTCCAAATCATCAAGCCAATATCAAATTGTCTGCCGTTGTAAGATGATCTTGGAGATATCGCAGCTCCAATGGCAATCTTGTTGTTTGTTTGGACAAATCCAGAACACAGCAAGTTATAGCATCCAGTAGCTCGGTATGCATCGGTCTGCAAATCCATTAATTCCAATTGGCCACTGGTTCATATTTCCTTAAACTATGGAAGGCATTTCAAGACAGAGAGCCAAATAACAAGACTTACTGTCCAATAAGTGAAGAATCTAGGGTAATTATCTCCATATAAATCTGGACTAACCTGGAGACACATGAAGAAGGAGTCAATTTCTTAGGCACCCTATTACTGACTGAAACATGACTCAAACACCAATTACAAAAGTGAATTGTGTTAGCATAATCAACGTTGAGATCATTTTGAACATGGTCTAGCGTATAAAGAAGATTCTTGCCTGCCAACCGGCTTCTATGGTGTTAAGATCATTGCCGAAAGAGCCAGAGATGACCCAGATTTGTGACAAGCTGAATTCATATTCACTGGTTACACGAGGTGACCAGACATTTATGCTTGCCTTCGCTCCAAAATACTGGTCTCCATTAGCAAAAACAACTGCATGCTGTGACACATAACATTATTAATATCAACAGTAGGATATTTCTACAGGCACATGTACTGCATTTTTCAAGGTCCATTAAATTTTTTTTGTCCTTTTTGGTGCAATAAATTAATGGCAGAGGGCTCTATCTGTAATTGAAAACAACAACATTTATTGTACTGCCACATTTTTTTTTCTCACCAACCCATTATACACTGTTTAATTCTCACAAACATTTGTAGCTAAGAAAAGATGGAGGGTTCTAGGAATAACTAGAAATGACAGATTTTCCAGTGAGTTGTGACCATTCTGGTTCAGCTAATCCAGAAAAAGATACAGAAAATGACCTAGAAAGAAGATAATGAAGCCCTTCATTAAGTGACTGGCTCATCATGGTTATCTGTTTGTTAGTTCCACTAATAACATTGCTTTAAGAATTTGCAAGTTCTTGTTGCTAAATACTAACTAACCTCATGACCACTGCCTTCCGAGTCTCTTCTTACATGTCGTCTTAATTTTCTGACAAATCTTTTAACAGAACCTGCTCTTAAAACATCTTTTAATGTGGTTCTTCTTATTGGAACAGTTCCTTCTGGGCATGATTCACCCGAATCTGTCCAGAGCTGATAGCTCTCAGCCACTGTCTCTCTTGTTTCATTGCCTTTCGGCCTCTCTGGTGGATACTGAAATAATGTAGATATAGTAACAAAGATCAGAATCATAAGCTTTTCAAATACCAACAAAAAATCAAGAATGGAAACTGTTCAGTAGAAATAAACAGAAAAATTACCAGGGGTTTCTTTCCTCTAAGCTCTGGATGGTCAAATGCTGGTTGAAGATGAGATAGAACACAGTCTATTACATCACCATCAGGGCTCTAAACCACAAAACGAGGAACCAGATCACTAAGAAAACTTATAACACAAAACCAGGCAAATTCAGGGGGGGGGGTTGTTAGAAAAGAATGAAAACTCAAAACAAAGTAGTACCTGAATTGTCTTGACTGCAGGCTTGTTGATCTTGTTGAGAAAAGCATTGACTCTCTTAAGTCTCAATATTTCTTTACCCGGCCTGAAAGTTTGGTTGGCTAATAGCCGGTTACCGGAATCTGACTCAGCAGCTGGTACAGACAAGACAGGATAAAGAGAAGAAGCAAAAACAAGAAGGAAAGCAACAAAAATAGGTATCATCGAGTGAGTGTCAACAGAAGTAGAAGCGGCCATTTTTTAGGAATGTATGTGTTGGTGTTGGTGTTGTTGTTTTTATTGCAGAAACAACTTGTGTTTGTTTACATTGGTGTTGTCTTGTTGTGTGAAGAATACAGAATGGTTCACAATTCTGAAGTTTTGTCCATGGATATGAATCTAACTTCATGTCCATACAAAACAGAATCACCACCATTCAAAAGAAGAGAACTACAGCTGGTTTGTTCGCTAGCTAGTTCACTTTTTCCCATAATATATATATGAACCCCCGCTCTCTCCTCCAACTCAGATTCTGTTGTCTTGGTTTTGTGTGGTCTGTCACTCAAGGCATGAGCTTATTAATTAAAATAGACCACCTCCATGGGTAGAGTTGTGCTCTTACCAAGTATTAATAACTACCACAGGTTGTGGTCAAAGTACATAGAATACATGTGGTTATCGTACTAGCATCTTATGAATTTTACTCTTCGGTATGATTCTGAAGGGAAAGAAAGATAATCATGAAATCTTGGTCCTTTTTTATATATATTTTTTCCATTTTTGTCAAAAATGGGCATCACACTTCATGCGAAGATATCTATTTTTTATAACTTACAATAATCTTATGATCTTAATTTGTCTTTCAATACTGCAACATTTATGACATTTCAACCTTGATGAAATTGTAACGGTAACTCACTCCACTTCCAATTCTGGAATATGAAAGATGGAGATAATTATCCCATCTGTGTGCAGCACAGCTATTGGACTGAAAAAGAAAGGAGTTATCATTCATGGCACTGCTAACATTACCACTATGAAGTGGGAAACTATGCACAGCACATTCCTGCAATTTGGTGGGCCAAGTGTAATGATAGTGTTAGAGAACTCATGATGATGAATTATATGGTTCCCAGTGAGTAATTTCCTTCGATTTAATATCAGATTATGGATAACTAAAGAGGTCCCCTGTGATGATTTCATGGTAGACCAAAGTAATTGAAAATTAGTGAACCATGTGCCCCTTGCATCGCGGTTAAAAAGTTTAATTATCCCTTCACATTCCGATCCTTATCCCGGAAATACATGTTCGTTTATTAGCGTTCAAGGCTGAGCCTCTGAGGATGAAGACTGTCCAAGGGCATCTCCTATACCAAGTTACTTCCTACCTGCGCATAAAACCAAACTAAATCAGGTGTTCATGGGAGTATAGTGAAACAGTCGAGTGTAGTAAAACAACTGTAATTGCTTGTATAATTTACTAATTATTTTCTATCTTGAAGTATTTGCAGATGAAGGGAAACAGTATATATATATATATATATAGAAAATCGCATTGATGGGGGAGAAATTGAGGACTAGTGTTACCTGACCTAGCCAGAATGCTTGGAAACTTTACATACCTAATAGTAAAATGTCCTAGGAAAGTTACCCCATCAGGTAAAACCTGATGGTAACTTGTGAAACTCTTTAAATCGAACAAACAAGACCAGTTTCTGCCTGGTATGAAAAGGGCTAGCTGTTGAACATGGAATATCGTTGCATATACTTTGGTGAAGAAATTCCTGGACAGAAAGGCTGAAAAATAGCTAGAGTTAGGATGAAAAAGTGATCCATCTTAATGACTTTAACAGACTTATCCTCCATTTAAGCTCGTCACCATCATTTCTATGCCTAGTCTTGAAAATAAATTAATCATCGCAATAATTTATAATTAATTAGTCCAGCCTAGGCCCCATGATGTCAATGATGTCACCATCGATGACATGTGATGTCATGGTAAATTAGGTTAGACTTGAATGTACATAACAGACTTTATTGCTGCTGCAAATAACTTCAAATTTATGACTCTCAGGAGAAGCTAGATGGTGAAACAGGATTCTCTAGGTCTACCCTACGTCCTCGAAATCAGTGACCTAATAAGGGAAAGATTGACACCTGCAGGGGGGTAGTGGGGTGGAAGTGCTCTGTGGTCAATTTACTTCTTCTCCTGTATACTGTCTCAATATATCATGCCATTGTTTTGTCTCGTTATACACTAATTGATCTCACATGAGCACTACACCATTCCTCTAGGATCATCGTTGATAATACATAGTAGAAGTCAGAAGATGCTGTGTTAACATTGTAGGTATGCAACTTAAATCAAGCAAAGTGAACAAATACTCGACTCCATTACAACGCTGTGGTTTCTTTAGACTGAGCTTGACGTGGTATACACGGGAGCAAAAATGTATGGGGCCTTAGCCTGGTAATATATACTTTATAGAGTAATGGGGTATGATGCCTCCCACTTCGAGATACTTCCCTTTGATTTGTTACAATCCCATTCTTTATTTCTCTCTTCTTTTCACACACTTCCACTCACAGCCTCACCCACCTCTGCAAGAAATAAAAGAAAAACTGGTGAAGAGTATTGGCCCAGTGATGGTCACTCTCATAAAAAAACACAAGTGGCAGTGAGATTATTAAGGAATTTGAGTGTGAGCATGCTCCTTTTTAAAGCTAGTCCAAGAGAATAGATTCCAGCCCCACAATCTAGAAAGAATGCGCATAAGATTGTTGTTTTTTTTTTAATTTATTTTGAATGGAGCTAACATTTATCGTAGGATACACCCATCTTCTTAAAACTTGTGTTAGTGACAGTCCATGAAAGGGAAAGAATTCTATGATGTCCTTTGATTGTTGCCACTGCATAATTGTAAGGCTGCCAACGCCATGATTTTTTTCAAAGGAGACGAATAACGAAGTAAATAAAAAATCAAGGCGGGGATAAAAATATGACAAAGTAGAAAAGAACTGGTGACTTTATGCCTCAAAATTTGCTACTCTCAATATATTGAAGGCTAAAGGCAGAAGTACGAGCATGCGGTGTAATAGCTTTTTTCAAGTTATATCGCTTCGATTCTTTTTTTCATTCCTGTGCTAGTCACCGAAAAGATTGTTAATACCATATTATAATGCGATGCTTGTTGTAGCAGTCTTTGGCTAAATAAACAACCGAACAAATAATTAACACATAATTGGCTTGTGATGAGGGTTGTGGATACGCTAATAAGCTGTTTAATTTTCAACATTTTTTAGGGCACAATCATCAAAATACATGGTCCGAGAAGAGCACTGTTTGCCTTCAGTAATAAGCTGTTTTTCAACCTTTTTTAGGCCACAATCATTAAAATACGTGGTCCGAGAAGAGCACTGTTTGCCTTCAGTAACAAGCTTTTTTTCAACATTTTTTAGGTACAATCATCAAAATACGTGGTCCGAGAAGAGCACTGTTTGCCTTCAGTAATCCGTAAATGTGCAGAATGAGCAAGAACACCACATCTTAGTGCGTGCTTTTGATGGATGAAGATGAAATAGGTCACCTGTCGTGGATGTGGAGACCATGTGTTGTTTTCTCAGTGATGTAAAATGTGCAACTCTTTTTCACTATTTTTGTGGGGGGAAAAGCTGAAAATATTGTAGTTTTCTAAATGGCACACTAGAGAACCTTTCTGGCATGAATGGACAAAAATCTTGGGAGACTATATATATATATATATATATATATATATATATATATATATATATATATTATCCATGATGGTATGCATTATAATCACAATATGGCCGTGTAGGTCAAAAGGTTCCTATGGCATCATTACCCTGACATGAAATGGATAACAAAGAAACTCAACTTGAGATTTCGATAGACATTCTATCTAATGAATTCCCGTAAAATACAAATAGTTTAAAACTAAGATTTATATGTTAAAAAATTAGTTAATTTTTTGTTTTAATAATTTAATTTTTTTTTTTTTTTAGTAAAAATAACCAGTAATTTATACCTGGTGCTTGGTAGCCAAGGTAACTAATGACTAATACCTATAAAAAATCTCATTTTATAGATTCAAGACTCTCAGTTACATATATTTTTAGAAAGAGAAAATACAATAATATTATGAAGAAATAGACTCTGAAAATATATATGCTAAAAAAATATTGAGAATGAAGAGATTGTAAACCTGAAACTTAAAGGATTCATGAGATATTTACAGCCTATAAGTTTGGTCTTTTTGTGGGGAGGAGCTAAATTGTAATTTCACTCTTCTGATATTTGAAGTTATATTCTACTTAAAATAATACATATTAGATCAATATAAAATATTAAAAGACTTGCGTAAAGGTTCTGAAAAAAATACTAGGAGACCCACATAAGGTCTTGAAAAAATCAAAAGAAAGTGTTGGGCTCAGGCACTCGTCTTGAGCCCATTTGGAGTGTTGGGGTACATGCTAAGTAAGGCATTGGGCCTGCACCCAAAACCTAAAAATAATTGGCCAAAGCATTACATTTGGACCCAATAATTGCTGGGATACTCCCACTCCCCAAAATTAACTAGGTCCAAATATAACCAATAATGGGTGTTGGCGTGCCTAACACCACAATTAATTAGAAGGGGGTGTTAGGCATGCGCCAGCACCCAAAACTAATTGAGTTCAAGTGCCGATCCTAATTAATTCAAGTAATGGTTTAGGCCCGTTTCACTTGGCAAAGGTTTTTGAGTTCATTAAATCTGAGTTTATCAGTAGCTTTCCAAGTCTTTGTGACATTAATACACAAAAACTTGTAAAAATACTTAGTTAGCATGACAAGTTCATCGAATTTTCTTCATAAGAAGATGGATAGAAACCCGAGTAATAAATCGAAAAGCCCATGTGCAGAGACATGCACCATGGTTGAAAAAAAAAAATCAAAGTACATAGAGGGGAATTCTTGAGGAACTCATACATATAAAATTTTTGTAAGAGGTGGAGAAATCCATGAAGAAAGAGCTTGTACTTAGAAAAATTTCTAAATGATTGGAGGAAACCAATAAGGGTGAGTCTATATTTAGAAAAAAAAAAAAAGATTGAGAGGAACAAAAAAATGGTGAGCATATTCTTAGAAAATTTCTAAGTGGCCATGGGAAAACCAATGAGAAATCCAATGAAGGAACTCTCATCTTTAAACTCATTGGATAAACTCCCTTTGAAGAAACTCCCATTAAAGGAACTCAACTCTCATTGAAGAAACTCTCATCTCTAGACTTATCGGAGGAACTCACTTTGAAAAAACTCAACTCTCATTGAAGGAACTCCCATCTTCAGACTCATTAGAGGAACTCTCATCTTCAAACTTAGTATATAAACTCAACTCTTATTGAAGGAACTTTCATCTCTAAACTCATTAGAGAAACTCAACTTACATTGAAGGAACTCTCATCTCCAAACTTATTATAAGAACTTAATCCTTTATAGCCTGTACATAAAAAAATTTATAAGTGGCTAGAAGGAACCCAAAAAGGATGAGCATGTTCTTAAAAAGTTTTCTAATAGGTTGAGGGGAATCCAAGGAGGATGGTGCTATTGCACTAGAGAGATCAAGTCAGTTCCTTATAAAGTGATATTATTGCACTAAGAAGACCCCATATGAATCCCTTAAATAGTGGTGCTATTGCACTAGGACCCCATACTAATCCTTTGAAGAGTATCCGCAAGTCCTCACTAAAGATATGTAGATAGAAAATATATGTCATAAATATATTATTTTTATTTCAAAAATAAACTTATATTTCTATTGAGAATTATGCATCTTGAGGTGAATGTTTGCTTTGACTGCCTTATTAATAACTTTGAATGGATAATCTTATTTTGATTCAATAGAGTTATAAATCCTTAAGATACACCAAATGCCCAGGTGTTGATCCCTCATGATTTGTCCTTGATCTTTGATCAATTCTACTAGGAGAATAATTTTGCTTAGAATATTTTTCATGTTGGTTGTTCTTATAAAAATAAAAAGGCTCATGTCATTGCAAACTGGATCAAGCAGCTCACGCTCACTATTGAGTCACTTTTCTTGACGGGTTAGTACTAAAACGTGCTACTAGCTTGATACAGATATCACTAAACCCTTCAATGGAGCTTGGCTCTAAATTATTGTATCATGTATGTGCAGACCCCTAGAAGATTGTGAGGAGAATTTTTCACATTAAGCCACTATTCTGGATGATTAACTCTAAGCTATGCACACATTTTGTACATTTTATCTCAGGTCGGCTACGTCATCGTAGTTATTCATATTTATAAGCAAAAAAAAATTATATTTATACTATTTAAAAAGTCCTATAATTAATTTGATCTTTATAAATAGCATCTTCACTATAGTTGAGATAAAGTAAAAGAAATGAGAAAAGGATTGAAAAATAAAGATTTGCCATGTATTTAAAATGTTTGACTAACAAAGAGAAGAGAAAAATAAAGAGTAAATTTATTTAAATTTGAAAATTACAAACTAATAAAATCATAGGAGTTAATCCGTGAAGATTAAAATGATTGAAAAATATGTTTCTTCGGCATAGATAGCAAACTAATTATTAAAAAAAAAAAAAAAAAACAAGGGAACATGAATGGTTAGTTCAACAATGCTACTTTTTAAAAATGAGGTGGTCGGAGAAGTTCAATTTTAAGTTTGTTTTTTTCCTATCTTACAAATTGGAAGGGAAGGAATGGTAATGTAAAGTACAAAACTATGTAATAAAAAGATTAAACGGTGTCCATTTTCTTTTAAGAGTAAACTATGTAAAGTACAAAACTATGTAAGAAAAGACTAAACGGTGCAAACCATAATGATTTTTTAATGCTCATTTTATTGTAAGGTTTTGAAATTGTTTTTCCTGGATGGCATGATGATCTGGGCTTAGCTAGCGTGTTTCTTTTTTTTTTTTTTTTATTTATGTGGATGTTCGGGCCGGCTTGCGCGCACCACGACTAATCTCACGGCTCACTGAACATCTTACAAACTCAGTGAGCATGTAAGACACCGCGGGGGTAACAAGCGTGCACGATGAGATTTGAACCCAGGATGTAGAGGAAGGAACAAGTCCCTTCAACCGCTGGGCCAAGACCTCAAGTGCTAGCTAGCGTGTTTCTTAATGCTAAGAGTACTAGCCAATGTGATCACGTATAATATTTTTTAAAATTTATTTTTATTTAATTATATAAACATTAAAATATATCTTTTCTCAATAGTAACATGGTTTATGAAATAAAAACCAATTAATGATAATTAAATACTTATTAGATTCTAATAACTTGAATCAAAGAGGAAAGAAAATGTTTATCTTTAATAAAAACTCAATTTTCTTGTTCTTCTTTTTTTTTTTTAACGAGAATTTGTTTTTATTAAAAGCATTGTTTTTAAAATAAAAATTATTATAAAAATATAAAAATCATGAATAGATTATTTCAACACAACTATATTAATAAGTCTAAGAATAATAAATCTAAAAATTATATTAAAAAAAATTACAATAAAAAATAATAAAATAGATATTCTATTCTTATTAAATATCAATGAGAAAAAAAAATTATACATATTAGAATAATATATAATTAATCGTCAGTTGAATGTTAACATAACCATAAAAAGTTGCAATAATTGTGCATGATTGTTTAAACTTTGTTTTAATAAGTTTACTTAAAGATAATTTTATTATAAAAGACAAGCTTGGAAGAGATTACCATAGTCTACCAGTAGGGAAAAATGGAAGAGATGATGAAAAAATGATCCTTTGGTTTCTAAAAGACCGGAAATTTTCTGTGGATGAAGCTATTTCAAAATTGACCAAGCCATTGTATCCTAACTGTCACAATTTTGTTCTTTCAACTGTAATATATGTTTGAAGGTTTTGAATTTGCTACCATTAAATGATTTGATTCGTGGAAATGTGCTAGTGAAAGCATAAAAAAACAGCCACAGAGCTGTATTTGCTCCACATACAGTTTTGTGTGAGCTTTCTGGATTTTGTGTGGTTTTCCTTCTACACTTGCTAGAAATGGCCGGAAGAATTTAAAGCGCCGGAACTGTCTAAAGAGCCTGTGAAAAGTGTAGCAGAATTTAAAGTGTCGGAATTTTGATGAGATTTATTTGCTTCTTCTTAGATCAAGTTAGGAGATCTTACCTCTGTTATGAAACATTATCATACCCTGTCAATTACTGATTACATTCTCAGATGACCATGGAATATTAACTGTTGATGAATACTTTATATTCTCAACATCTTATTACATCAATATTTTGAGCTCAAACAAAGATTAATTTGGATCTGCCATTTTTCATCATCTTCTGTCATTGTTTCTAACCAAGCATAAATTACTCATGGCAGACGCATAATCCTGTTGAGAATGAGAAGCTGTGTGTTTTTCTAATTGAGAGGGCACTGCAAAAGCTCCCATCTGGGAAAGAACAAATATTTGGAAGACTTGATCTCCGAGGATTCAGTACTGAGAACACAGATTTTAAGTTCTTGACCTCTCTGGTAATTCTCACAATCAGCAGATGATTTCTTATGACTAGTTGGAATTTCACAAACGTGATTGTATGTTGCTGCTCTGGCCATTAACCTGTTTCTTTTATTGTGCTGGTGAAAACTACATAACTAGGTGATGATTTACAATTTGTCGACTTTGCAAACATTTAAGGTCTGTATGGCAACTAAACGATATTGGGGAATGGAAGAGAAACTAAACTGAGGAAAAGAAGGGAAAAGAAAAGAAGGGAAATCAAATTTCTTTTGTTTTGTTTGAGAGAAGTGAGCAAAATGAAGTTTTCTTTGTTTGGATATATGAATGGAAAAGAAAGAAAAACAATTTTTTTAGAGGATACAATGAGTAAAACAATCTTTTCATTTCCTTAGCTTTCCTCCCAGTTTGGGCTGAAAACTTTTGTGTGTCAACAATGAAAGTCAGAGATTTATTTTCCCCTCTTTTCCCTTATTTTCCATTGTTTTATGTTCGTAATTTAGCATCGAAGCAAAGGAAAGTGGTTTAATTTCCTTTACATTACTCTCCTCTCTCTCAAAATGCTTTCTTCCCCTGCTTTTTCCCAAAGAAAAAGCAGCAAAGTCTGGCAATCTTGTGGGTTGGCTTGCATATTCCATCTGCATCGAACCATTTCTTCTGAGTTCAGTTTTGTGTTCTTCAATGATAATATCATTGCTGCTAGAAATCCTGATTTCTTATTAAAGATATCTGAAGTAAAATGTTCTTAAAACCTCTTTCTTTCAATGTTACCTGAATTATATTTTATCAATTCCTCATTCTTTTATTGATATTATTCTCTCTTCTGCTATCACCTTGTTGAAATACGATTGCAGCAATTGCCGAGCAATTATATTATGAACAACATGGGTTAATTGGCTTACACTAACTTCTGGCAATTGGCCAAGCCTTTGTTGAGATCATATGCTTCTCTGGTATGCCATAAACATGGAAGAGGAGGACATGAGTTTTGTAGATTTTTGCAAGAATTCATTGAAAGAAGTTAAAATTAATAGCAAAGGTAAGCAACATACTCTTTAGTAATTTCATTTTTCTCTCTTGTTCTTGCGTGAGGAAAAGAAAACCTCCAAGTTTAAAATTCTAAGGTTCATCTAAATATTTTGGGGGAATAATTGTTCTTGTGAATTTCAAGATTAATTGCATGATAATGGCTTGATTTGCAGAAAAATAGAAGGAATAACTTGATTTGAAACTATGGGTTTTGGGATGGCAATAGGGCAAGAACTTCGGAAGCCATATCTTGGCTTTCCACCATTGGATTAGGTTGCTTTTTAGATATGTAATTATGCTCAATGTCACCTACATTCTGACAAGAGGGATTGTCAATAACAGACTTTGTTTGAGGGCTGTTGTCGGAGAAACATTTCTAGAAAATCACCCTTCAAGAAAGCCTCGTTCGTCGGCCGTTATATCATCTTTTCACTATTAGATTGGTCTGGGATTTGGATATGTTGTTTGTCTAGATGTTATCTAAATTATAAACGGTTAAGATCAGAAACAAACACTCTACTAGAAATTGTACTTCCCGAATAGTAGGTCTTCAATTTTCAGGCCAGTTCGGTATTATTTTGATATAAGGAGATTTAACTGTAGGATGTATGTTAATTTTGGATATGTTATTCTAACGATGATGATGTATAATTCCACCGTGTGGATTTATTGAATTCTAAATTTACAGAATCATGTTTTAAGTTTGGTTTGAGAAATATTAAATGAGAATATGATGTTTAGCATAAAAAGTATGTTTTGGGACTAAGGATAATTGTAACGGGTTTAATAAGGATAGAAGTGTTTAAGAATTGTTTGTGTTGTATTTGAGTCATGTTTGATGTGTTGATAAGTGATGGTATAGTTAAATTCTACAAAAAAAAAAAAAAAGTGGTGGATTAATACTTTGGTTGTGTTGGAACGGGAAACATGATATAGGAAAGTAGGTTGGAATGAATTAAAACTAACTTTGAAAAATTAATCTCTATTGTGGCTAGCCATGTTAGTTAAAAAGGCGCTGAAATGTTTGGTAAATTATGTGTCTTGACGAGGGAATGAATGGGAAATCATGGTAAGGGATGTTGTAAATTGAATTATGATATAAGGAATCATTTTGAGTATGCTTTGAAAAAGAAATGGCATGTGTAGTCATTGCTGGAATTTAAGTTAAATTACATTGTTTGGTGATAGGTTAAATGCCCTGGGACATAAGAAAAATATCGGCGACGAAAAGTCATGTTCTTTAGACATTGAAAATCATTGATGAAGAATTGAATTAATTGGATGTTTAATGTTAGTGTAAATAAATTATATTGTAAATGAATTTAAATGACAAGTAAGAAAAAAAATACATCTATGGAAATTGTTTATGAAAGTATTTGATTTTGTGAATTTATAAATATTATGAATAAATCAAGAAGATTCAAATATTAATTCAGGATGTTATATTGAAATGTAGGAGAAACATTCACTTAACTTCTTATGAGCTTGTATAGTAGGAGCTTAAGGAGGGACAACATGAGAGGCACAACAACAATAAGGGAGCATGAGTCGAGCTTCTACAGCTGGTAGGTGTTCTATACCTATAGTTTTTACGTAGCGTTAATTTACTAACTTATTAAATTCTTGGTCTTTGCATCTATGGGTGAAACTACAAAGAGAAAGGATAAAGTGAAATAAACAAGAAATTAAAATGGATTTGAGTACTTGATTGGTTTAAGAATATGAATTACATTAATAGACTTCGTTAATGATCGTTCCTCGAACTTGATTAGCCGATCCTGAATGCGGAGGCTAATGATGTTAGTAAGGTTACTAACATCGGCATAATCATTCCTAAAAATAAGGGATGTTGAACTTGATTAACTATTCGAGTGAGAATAGTTAACAATATCGGCTGGTGCTGTCAATATCGGCAATCACACGAAACTTGATTAGCCGATCTCGAATGTGGAGGCTAATGATGTTAATAAGGTTTACTAACATCGACATAATCATCCCTGAAAATGAGGGATATTGAACTTGATTAACTATTCGGGTGATAATAGTTAATGATATCAACTAATGTTGTCGATATTAGCAATCACACGAATCTTGATTAGTCGATCCCAAATACGGAGGCTAATGATGTTATTAGTAAGGTTTACTAACATCGGCATAATCATTCCTGAAAATGAGGGATACTGAACTTGATTAACTATTCGAGTGAAAATAGATAATGATATCGACCGGTGTTGTCGATATCGACAATCACATGAAACCTTATTTGTTATTCCTGAAGTGAAAGCTGATGATGTCAAGAATCTTGACATCAACATTTCCAGAAATATTCCAAGGTATTGTGGAAAGAAAAATCTAATTGGCTATTTCAGGTTACAAATAGTCAATGATATCAATCGGTGGCATTGATTTTGACATTTATAATAAACTTGATTAATTGGTCTTGATATCCTGATATGGGCAACTAATGACACTAATGAAAATTCATTAGTGTCAGCATTCCCTTCCAAGTTTTGGGGAAAAGGTATTATAATGGTATTTCTTATAAGGAATAATTAAAAGTGTTAATGAAATGGGAACTGACATCTTGATAGGATTATTCATTTAGCCTTGAAGAGACGGATATTGATTAAAAATTATGGAATAATATGGGCAGAGAAACTAGTTACCCGGTAATGGGCTAGTGGCATAAGTTTTTTTCTAATGACCGAAATATGCAACTTGAGTTAAACTTACTTGTGTGGTGTTAATATTATTGGGAAGACTGACTAGTCAGATTATAAATGGAATGTTGGATGATACTTTATTGTTAAAAAAAAATGGTAAATTGTGTTTGTGTTATGGATTATTGAAGGAATAAAAAAATGAAAAAAAATTGATGAAGAACTAATCCTTGCGAAGGATGGAGGCAAATATCGTATCACTTAGGACGTGAGAATAGAAGTTCATTAACCATGGTAGGTGTTATATATGTGTGTGTGCGCGCGCACGCGTGTGTGAATTAATTAATGGATTGTACTTGATATAATTTGAGAATCTTGTACGGTGCATATGGAGGATGTCAAAGAAATTATGACTAATAATATAAATATGTTATATTGAGGTTTTGTGTTATTGCTGACATGATAAGAAATTGGTGGTAATTATAACAATGTAATAAAATGCTAATGACAGTGATGGATAATGAAATTTAGCCTTAATTATGGTGGCCAAATAAGATTAGATTAATGAATTAAATAGATTGATGTATGTATGGTATTTATGTTATTTGAAAATAGATCGGATATGAATATTGTGAAAATAATAGTAGGTTCCATGATAAGCGGAGATTTTACTAAAAATCTAAAGAAACATTAGAATGTGTCGAAATAGGCATAAGAAATATGTAAGTTGAATATATTTATAAACCAAAATTGAATCGAAACATGATGAGTTTGATGATTTATGTGGAAAATCCATAATGGGTATAATAAATGTTGGGATTGAAATTGATATAAAGAAATAGAGAGTAAGAGAAAGAGAAATCACATGGTAGATATTATAACGAATTAGATGCACACGTAACATAAAACAAGACACAAAATGAAAATGTTGAATGATTCCAGGAATGATGAATAGAGACGTAATAATAGAAGGTTAAATGAGAGTCTCAAAGAACTATGATTATACATCATTGAATATATGTTTAATTACCTATGCATGTATTGTGTGATTTTCCTTCTATGCTATATTTTATTCTTACTATATTTAATCTATATATTATGAAATTACAGGTCCTTCAGATTCATGCTAGGAGTAATGTTTTAGGTCTAGCTCTTTTTGTATGATTAAATAAAAAGATGAACATTGATGTATTTTGTCTTTAAGGAACTAAATGACTTAATATGTAATAATACTCCTTTTACATTAAGTGTCGGGACATAAAAGTATATTATTTTGTATTTGGAATCTTAATATTTGTTTACTTCCAATTATTATGAATTATGTGCGTTAATGAGAAAGAAATGAACATGCGAAATGTTATGCATGCACAATGAATGATGTGTTGTTGAGGTTCTACATGATTATGATATGATTGAGAAATAAGTATAACTGTGCAGGATGATTGTCAATAACTTGAGATCTTCATGTATAAGGAAAACTCTATCGAGATTTCAACAGGAATTTTAGCAAATCTCAAATAAGTTCAATGGAAGAAAAAAAATACCTATTTTTTTTTTTTAAGTTAAGGCTCAAAGTTCTTTTATGAATGTATTAATTACGGGGTGTTACAAAGAATCCTGATGATTTTAGCAACAAATGGGGAGGATAAGGAGAGCAGAAAACAGTTGAAACAGGGTTTGAAAAACACATTTTTATTCTCTGCTTTTGTCAATCTTCCTACAACCATGAGCTAAACTCCTGCATTCGGTTCAAAAAAGGTATACACCATCTCCAGCACGCGGGACTAAAAAATGAGTAACAACACAAGTAATATATGACAAAGTGGGATTAAAAGATGAAATTGAAATCAAATAAAACTTTTACAAAAAGGATAAAAAACAAAAATTAAAAATCAAAAGAACAAAAACCGAAGTTAAAATATCAATAACTAAGATGACAACTCTAAAATTTTGAACACTTTTGAGGGAATGAGGGAGAAAAGTGGGGGGGGGGGGGAAAGCCTTACCTATGATAATATGTCTAACCACCACCACCACACGTCGTCCCACTAGAAAGATGACACCCAAACGATTCTAATGAAATAGTGGAAGGGCATTTTTAACTATTTTGAGTCACTACACACACCACCAGAAGATTGTGGGCGTCTGCCACACACATACGTTAACCACTTTCTCAATTTTAATAATATTTTATATTTGTTAAAAGACAAAATAACTTTTGACTAACTTGATAATAACAAAAAAGTAGGTTGAAAAGACTAAAATGCACCTGGATGCAAATTCTAAAATTTTTGATCGTAAAGGAAATTGAGTTATTTTACTATGTTTAAAAAGGTGAAAAATACCAAAAAAAACTCTTAGATGCTAGAATTAATTTTTTTTTTGTTTTTAAAGGTAAATTAGTAATTTTATTGTGCTTTTAAAAAAGAAAAAACATTAATCAACCCTTTATCAATCTTATAATGATCAATATGCAATGTGAAAAGAAAAAAATACCCCCAAGTTCCCAACACTAGGGCCATTGATTTTTTAAGAAGGGTAAAATGATAATTACATTGTCACAATAAGTAGTAATTTGAGTCTATGTGTATAGTGATTTTCCCATCCCCTTTAGTTTTTTTCTAGATCGGTGATTCGTGTTACACCACTACATAATCCAATTTTTTTAACATTAAAAAGGGATGCTTAGGTGATGATAGTGTTTTTGAAGAAGTAAGAAAAACCCGATACTATGGTCATTAACTTAATTAGATCCAATAAGATTGAGTAATTTAATGACATGATTTAAATTATAGGCAATGATAATAGACAAACCACAAAAGAAACATTTGACAACAAATAACTAAAAAAAATAAGCCACCAATATAATATTTAGAAAGAAAAGAAAGAAAATATCGTTAAAGACTCACCGTCATCCCACCATGGACATCACCCATCACCAAAAGATTTTGCTCAAACAGTTCAAACCTCACTACAAAAGGTTATATGATGATATTGAAAGAAGCCTCATGGGTTGCTAAAGCAACACCCCAGAAAAGCAAATCAAACAAACACACAATGAAGTAGGCATTCGCCTATGTTCAATCTATCAATTATATTTAATTTAAGAATAAAATTCATTTAAAAACAATTAATTTAACAAAGAACAACAATTAAAATGACATGAGATAACCTAATTAAATAAAAAAAACAAATGATAAAATAAAGGACATAGAAAAAAAAATAAAAAATAGAGCTTAATCTCTAATTAAATAAATGTTGAAGGGTGAAATTAAAAAATAATATTAGCTTAAAAATGATTAAAAAAAACCCCAAGGCATTCTCGAGCAACACATTCTAAAGTTGAGTTAATTTCTCAAACTTGCAACTCACGAAATCCTAGATATGGCTTAACAAAGAAGCTCAAATCCAAATTAATTTAATGTTGAAGGATGAAATGGGTTAAAAAAATACCAATATGAAATTTTTGGCAAAGCCAAAAAAACAACAATCCAAAGAATAAAGATAAAATTTAATAAGAAAAAAAATGATGGAGGGTGAATCACAAAAAAAATATCAATTCTAAAAATGATATTAAATTACATAAATAACAATTAAATGAATAAGAATCAAATTTGACAAAGAAAAAAATTGAACGAGGATGTAATCGAAATAAATTTTTAATTTTATAAATTATTTTAAATAAAACAAATAATAACCAAAAAAACATTGACTAAATTGAAAAGAAAGAGAAGTTGAGGGGTTGATTTGAAAAATTAGAGGGCATAGTGCAAACATCGAGGAAGAGAGAGAAAAGAAAGTGAAAATGGTTATTGGCGCTAAACTGGAGGCCTATTTGGTGCATGTGTTGCGGGATCATGGAGGAAACGCCAAGACAAATTCGACACAACCTCAAAATGACTTTTTCAACTGCTGGAATCAATCGCATGTGTCATCCAATGACAACGAAGCGGCTAATGCACCAACGCATGCTCAACATGTGTCAGTATATGTTTTTTTAATACTTTTTATTTATTAAAATACCAAATTGACCCTAACCTAACCCAATAATAACAAAAAAAAACCAAAAGCGCAATGAAAAAAAAATTATCCTTTGATCCATGGTATAAGATTTTGAATTTCAAGGGCAACTAGGTTTTCTACTATGCTTATCAAAAAAAAAAAAATGAAAACTCCTCTCATTATAGTCAAAGGTTTTTTTATTATAAAATAAATATGTTATTTTACCGTGTATTTTTATATAAAAAGACAAAAATAACTTTTTATCGTAGTGTTATAATTTCTTGCTTTTAAGAGCTTTGTTGTTCTTTTATTGTGCAAGTAGAAAGTATAAAACCAATCTTGTCATTGGTCAATTTTAAAATATCAAAATGGTCATATTGCAAAATAATTTTACCCATAACCATTAGCTATAAGGTTTTTCCTTTGAAGGGTAACATAGTAAAAATACTGTTATTGTTGACGGCGCAACGTGCACAGTAACAACGTTTTTGCCATTCCTTAAAGTTTTTATTTTTTTAATATATATTTTTTCAATTTATTTACTTACCCAACCCCCTTCTGCTTTAATTGTTTTATTTATTATTAGTATTATTATTTTTGTGTAAGAGTTAACTTGTAGATATTTTTTTATTTTCTGAGTTTGAAAAAAAAAAATTCATGTCAAATATCAAGGCCACTGTAAAAAAAAAAAAGATCAATTTTTTTTAAAAATTAAAATTTATTTTTTTATATATTTTAAATATTTTAATATGTTAATTTTAAAAATAATTTTTTTAAATAAAAAATATTATTTTAATATATTTTAACATAAAAAATATTTTAAAAAATAACAATTAAATTCTTCGTCTTTCTCTTTCTTCTCACTCGTGGATCTAAAAAATTACTATAATTAAATAAAAAAAAAATAGAAAACGATTCTCACTCTCCTCAATCGTTGCTTTCACCCTGCACGGATCTCTGTCTCTTCCCAATCCCTTACGAAACCCGTTACGTAAATCTCTCTCTTTCTTTCTCTCTCCCCCGCCTTTTCTCTCCTCTAGGGTTTCGAAAAAAAAAACTAATAATAAAACGAAAGAAATCAAATCTCAGGCAAGTAGCTCTCTAGTTAATTGATCGTTCTTAATTTATTCTCTGTTTGCTTGCCGAGAAACTGCCGGAAAAAATAGAGTGGTTTTTATCTTATTTTATCTGTCGAATTTGTACCTAGCCAGCGTGTTTTACATTGTGATTTCAATTTCCTTCTTATGTATAATTTCTATTGATTGGATTCTATGTTTATTCGAGTGAGTTTCCTAGGTTTTATCTTCTAATTTTCCATGCTCTAACATTTTTTTTATTTTAGTATATATATTTTTTGGTTTATTTGATAACAGTTATTGAAAGAGCTTTATTAGTTTTCCTATGTATGGATACTGTAGAGTGGGATTATAGGTTGGTGATAAGAGAGGAACCCACCTTTCGCATGTTGGTTTTGGAGTGAATAATAATATAGGGCATGATTTTACGAGACTTCGTGTGTCGAGAAATCTAGATTCCTCCGTGTTGTTCATGAACTGAGCAAGTTGGGAATGATGTTGAGAGGATAAGAAGTGCTATAAAGGAAACGTGGGATGAGTTATTTTTGTCTATACAACTCTCAACTCTTCCAAGTCAGCTCTTCACTAAACAATATGAGTTCGGTTGCATGAGTTCTTTTCGTCCAATAGCTTGAAAATTTTTATAATTAGTGGTGAACTGCAAGTTTTTGATGCACAGTTGATTCAGCTTGAGTGATCTAAGTGTTGGGTTTGGTTTCAAATGGAATGGGATTCTATACATTGGTGCAGTTTTGTGTGCGCATTTTATGATTTTATTTGATTACAATTGTGAATGATTGAGGGTAGAAGTGTTTGGTGGCTTTAGTGGAAATCTAGGCACTAGTTACTGTTAAAAGAGCAGTGAGTACCGGAAGATTAAATGGAAATCAAAGAGAAAATTTAGCATGGAAATTATATTCTGGATATCAAGAGGGAGCAAAGATAACATCTGTCTTACCTCGAGTTTGGATTCCATGAGCGAGGACCGGAAACATTAAATGGAGAAGGGGATTTTGCATGCTGTGTGTAGTATATTTATATTCTGGTATAAAATGCCAATACCATTTTCTATGGTGAATGTGGACAGGGGTTAATTTTTGGGTTGGAATGCTGAGAAATGTAAATTTTGTGTTTATATGAAGTGAGTTAGAAATGATGCTGTTTGTTGTTAGGAAAGAATTGGGATTGAGCTAGTTTTTAGAATTCTAGAATGTGTTAGGAAGAAAATGTGACATTAATTCTTCTAGTGCATGCTTCCCTTTTTTCTTTTCCTCTTATTAGAGATGAAAAATTATGTAGATCATTATTTATTGCACATGAAATATTTACTATCCTTTTGCCATGTTCTTTATTGTGATACGTCATATTGATGTAGTTTTATCTTGTTTCTTTATCTTCCTAGATCGTGTCAAAGTCTTTTGGATGACCTTGCTAAGATTTCTGAATTATGACATCAAGTATGTTGACCGCAGAGCGCAGGTATGGGGTTTATATGCAGTTTCATGCCTTTTGAAATAACCTATTATCTTTTAGCATGTGTTTGGTTTTGCATGGCCATTGGGAGGGCAGCCATTTTCTTCACATGGTATTGATATTACCCTGCACACTTGTGCAATATTGGCTTAGAGTGGCATCACCATTTTATCAGGATTGCTAGGCATGTCATACTTCATAGATTCCATGCAGTTTTTGTATTGCCTTTGACATGCTCACATTTAAGAGTGTTGTGGTTTGGATGCGGCAGTGTGGGCGTCTGTATTTTTGTTTTATGTTTTTGCATTATGGAAAGGTTTCAACTTTTATGTTTGAATGGTTTTGAACTTGAAATTATTGGATATAACCAACAATTTTCTTAAGAATTTTTATCTAAAAATGATCGTTTGCAGATGGGCTTCTGCAAGAAAAGGTGGCATGAAAGTTTTGGGAAAAGTTGCAGTTCCAAAACCAATAAACCTACCCAGCCAAAGGTATTTAGGTTTCTTCTCAATAACGTGTGTTTTATATGATGAGGCCCTTGGTTCACTCCCAATCAAACTTCATGTTTTCTCTCTGATGTTTCAAGGTTAGAAAATCATGGTCTGGACCCAAATGTTGAAATTGTGCCCAAGTGAGTAATTCATCTACCTTTCTGGTTTTTTGATGCCCTTCTCTGGTTTTCTTGCTATTATTCTTATTCTTCATGAAATGCCTTGATGCCATTACTTTATTTCTTCATTATGAACTTGGCTAGACTTGATCTGCAATTTCTTCCTAACCTTGACAGGGGTACTCATAGCTGGGGCACCAGATCATCTTCTTCCACACCTAACGCCTGGGGCTCTTCAACACTTTCTCCAAACACTGATGGTGGTAGTGGTTCTCCAAGCCATCTCAGTGGCCGCCCTTCATCTGGTGGAAGTGGCACTCGACCATCAACTGCAAGCAGTGATAGAACCCATGAACCCATCACTAATGCATGGGGTTCAAATTCTAGGCCATCTTCGGCATCAGGAGCATTGACATCAAATCAAACATCACCTGTGCTGCTGCGTCCTCGCAGTGCAGAAACAAGACCTGGTAGCTCACAGTTATCTCGGTTTGCTGAACCGTTGTCTGATAATCCAGTGGCATGGTGTACAACTGAAACAGCAGAAAAGTTGGTATAGTTTTCTTAAAGATCACTGATTAAATCATCTCATACCAATTATTATGAACATATGGCATGTATTAATGTTGGCTGGTGAAGTATGTGCATTTCATTTTTGGCACCCCTTCCTTTTTATTGCAGATCTTTGTATTGGAGGGCTCTTTTCCCCTAACCTGCTGTTTCAAACAATTGCAGAAACCAAGATAGTGATAGGCAAATAGGTTTCTGAATTGCTTGAGGCACTTGCTGCTTTGCTGCTTAAGTGGTGTTTGTTTGAGTAGGCAACAGGTTGTTTAATTAGTTGATTATATAGCTAGTAATATCTAAAATGGTAGCCATGAGAGATTAATGAAAATTGTAGAGTGCTTCTGTTGGTAAACCCTACAACAGTTCACTGGCAGTGATTATAATAGGACCTTCTAAGTCATATGGAGGATTGTATTCATTAAAATGTTTGTAATTAAATGCATGTTAAGTTAATTGTTGCTTTTAATTGCAACCAGTAGCCCTAGCCCCTGAAACCTCTTATTAGCTGCTTTTTCAATCCATTTGACGGCCTTCTCCTTGCATTGTGAATGCATGGAGTTCCTTCCTCGTTATCTCTTAAATTACAATTCAAATTGATGAACTCAAAATTCTCAGACGGGCATCAACATGCTTGGATCATAATGGTTGTTGCTAGGAATCCCCATGTCTCGACATTAGAAAACCATATTGATCTGTTAAAGTTATCCATACTAGGTTATGGCTTCCCTACCCCTTGGGGAGCTACATATTTTCAAATTGTCATTATTATCTGATATAAATACATCTGTCTGTGTTCCATAGTTACCCTTTTTTCCCACACACGTTTGTAATGGGCAGCTCGTCACTATAAAAACTTTTTCTTACTCATTGACCGCTTTTTCAATAATAAAAGCCTTCAACTAATCTGTTTATTAACACTCATTTGATGGAGGATATAAAGTGTTTTTGCTATATAAACTGCTGAGTGGCGGGCGTTACCACATTGTAAATGTAGAGTTCAAGGGCAAAAACTTTGAAGAGTTGGGGAATGAACCATATTTGTGGCAATATTGAATATGCCACCTATAACATTTGACATGTGTCATACATATGCATATGATTTGATTTTATTCTACAAGGAAAGTCTTAGTCATTTACAGCACGGATTGTGGTTCTTATTATGATACCTTGAAGAAAGAGTAGGTAGTTGCAATACAATGAGAAAGGCTGTCCTAGGAGGCTAGATTTGGTTTACTGATAAAAAATCGGTTTGGGCTATTTGGTCCATGTATTGGCATAAGGTTGTTAGTAACTCACATCCTATGTGCTTGATCATTCCCAACAACCCATGCCAAGACCAAATTGGTTTTATTTTGTTTCTTGGGTTTGCTTGTGCATTTTTCTTTTATTAATTTTATACTACCTGATTTAAATACGTGCAGGGTGTGACATCCTCTAAGAATGATGGGTTTTCTTTGACTTCTGGCGACTTTCCAACACTGGGTTCAGAAAAAGAAATCTCTGGAAAAAACTTGGAGTCCCAAGGTTCATACTTACATTGCCTTGACCTCTAATACTATCAACCTGGGATATGAATTTGGGCTCATTATATGATTGTTTGGGTGTTTTTAGAATTCAGTGCTTCTTAAAGAGCCAAGAAAACTTGCTGTCATTTTTGTAGTCTTTCAATCACATATAGTTCAATTGTCTTTGTAGGTGTAACCAAGTCATATACATTGATATCTACTTGTTTTGATTTTGAAAAGGTTGTGTAAATTGTCTTTTCTATTGAGGGTGCGGGGAAGATTTTAATGAATTGGCTGGTTTTCTTTTTCCCTGGCATCAGTTTATGTATGCCGAGTCATTAACTTTTGAAAAAAATCCTGACATCCAATCTCATTCTCAAATAATGTTACACATAAGATTTATTCATATGGATGTATTAATCTATTCTAATTGCATGTTTCCCATTCATGATCAGTCATATATATTAACTATTTAATTGCAGACCATGGTTCTTACAGTCGTCCTGGTTCATCATCAAGTGTAGTAGCTCCAGGGAAGGAGAGTACTGGAAATTCTGCAGGTTTGTATTTTTGGCACTGGACTTTTATTTTTTATATGAATGCTTCTGCCTCTTTTATGATGTAACCTGGCGCGCTTGAGTGCATGCCTTACATGTGACAACAGCCACTGCCTGACTAAATATAAACAATAGTCATGTTATTTTTTTTTCTGTTCTAATTTCCAGGTGATGCTTCTATAAAGACAAATGCAAAAATTGAATCTGCAAGTTCTTGGAGGAGAGAGAATCCCATGTATGGTGAAGATGGGTCGAGGCCTAACATGGAGAAGTGGCACCTTGATCCCCATTTGTATCCTAATTCTAATATCCGTCATCAAAATTATGATTCTTGGCGCGGCCCTCCTGTAAATAATCATCCTGGTGGTGTATGGTACAGAGGGCCTCCAGGAGGCCCGCCTTTTGCACCCCCGATTGCTCCTGGTGGCTTTCCAATAGAGCCATTTCCTTATTATCGTCCGCAGATTCCACCTGCTGCTCTTGCCAACCCACAGCAAGGTCCTCCACCAGGATCTGGACCTAGAGGACCACATCCAAAGAATGGAGATGTGTTCAGACCCCATATGCATGATGCCTTTATTCGCCCGGGCATGCCATTTGGGCATGGCTTTTATCCTGGACCAGTCCCTTATGAGAACTACTATGGTCCTCCTGTGGGCTACTGCAATTCCAATGATCGAGATATTAAGTTTATGGGAATGGCAGTGGGTCCTGCTCCCTATAACAGATATTCCGGTCAAAATGCTCCTGATCCTGGAAATTCCCATGGAAGACCAGGTGGATATGGCCCTAGTGGTCACACAATGATTTCTGAACAACTTGAGTCTGGTCATCAACATGATACCCGAGGACCATACAAAGTCCTTAAGCAGCATGATGGTTCAGAGGGAAAAGATGAAGAACACAAGTGGGATGCCATGATGACAACCAACACCTCATATCCTGGGAAGGCAGACCATCAAAGAAAGTCATCGTGGGAGAATGACTGGAGAGCAGATGACAAGAAAAATGGAGAGAGAGATACAAGAAGATATGGAGAAGAATTTTCTTTTGAGGCCACTGATAACCAAGGAGGTGCTAAAGTGAAACCTCTTGAACATGTGGGAAATTGGAAGGCTGCTGCTGGTAGTTCAGTTAAGGAATTGGAACATTCAGAACATGCAGCATCTGCTTTTCCAGAAGTTCCAGCAGCCCCGAAAGATCCCAGTCTGATTAGGAAAATAGGTTTAAATACAAAGGCCCGGGCCTCTGATGGAAGGCAAGAAGTTAAATTTGTTTCCAGTAGAGAGGAGCAGAAGAATAGGTTACAAGTTCGTAATGCCAAGTCTAATCATTCTGCAAATGAAGCTGGTACTAGTTATGTATCTCAAAGAACTCATGTCAGTGTCATTATTGACACTGGTTTCCATGAAGACCGCATTTCTGCTGCAGATAAGAGCCTTGAGGTACAAGATGCTAATGAAACACCAAGCTCCAGGTGTGTTCTTTTTTCCCTGCAGGCTTTCATTGACAATGGATCTGTTATTCCAATTTTGGACAGCACTAATATTCAAATTCACAGGAGATCAACTCAAGGTATGCATGGAAGATCTGATCATCATGGAAAAGGGAGATTTATCACCCAAGAGCCTGATAGGTGGCAGAGAAGATCCCAAGGTGTAGACTTGCAGTGTGTATTGTCCTCTCATTTTGAAAGTTCTAATGTTTATAGGCAAGACCATAGTTTTGCAGAGGCAACTGAAAAGTCTGGGTTATGTCATCAAGGGAAGGATGATGGAGTATCTGTGCCACCTCACCCTGATCCCAGTGATAGCCTGACACAAGTAATATATTCGTCTTTTATTTTTATAATTCCATTGTTATCTATCAGCATCTTTACTTGCTATAGTTTTTAATCAGCCTGCTAAGATGGAAGAGCTAGCTATTCAACAGATTAAACAGCGAGAGAAGGAAGAGGAGGAATGGGAAAGAGAGCAAAAGGCCAAGGCACTTGCAAGAGAGTTGAATAAGTGGACAAAAGCAGCAGAAAGTTTAAGTGAGGTGCTGCCAGAGAAGCCAAATGTGACCCATAAGGAGTCCATTGTGATACATGACCAATTTGAACCACTGCTACAGTATGATAGTCATGCTGATCACCCTGATAATGCCCCACATATTCATGACAGTAGAGCTTCTAAGCAGAAGCGCGTGAGCTACAGACAGAAGCAGAATGGTCCCTTGGGAAAGACTTCCAATGATAAGTTATCGTCTTCTACAACTGAAGCACCAAAAAATGTTACTGATATAGCAGCTAATGCTCCTGTTTCTCTTGAGGGTGTGAACAAGCTTACCTCAAACTCAGAATCAACTTTACCCATCAACCCAACTGCCATGGCTGAGTCTTCAGTAAATCATAGAAGGAAGAACAGGAATGGAAAGAACAAGCACAAAATGGATGATGCATCAACATTGGCAGTTGTAACACCAACTCTATCAAAAGAATCAGTTGCTGCTTTAGACACTTCGGCTGAAAGTGGCAAGTCGGTTTCTGAATCTCTTTTGGATCCAAGCTCATTTCAGCCTCAGACTGATTCTAGAGATGGAAATCAGTCCATGGATCATTGCACGTCATCACCAAACGAAGAAGCTCATGGAAGAGTAAATAACCAGTGGAAACTGCAACATTTTCGCAGGATGCCAAGGAATCCACAAGCTAATAAATCAACTGAAAAATTCCCAAGTAGCGATGCTGTTATCTGGGCTCCTGTTCGGTCACAAAGTAAAATTGAGGCTGCTGATGAAGCCCCTCAGAAGAATGTGGCTAATGCCATTAGTGCACCCATGAAGAGTGATCAGCAAGTGCAGAATAATGCAAGAACTAAACGGGCAGAAATTGAAAGATACATTCCAAAACCTGTAGCCAAAGAAATGGCTCAGCAAGGAAGTAGTCCCCAGTCAGTGGCTCCATTAATCAATCAGATTACACCAGATGAGACTGCTGGAAAACCCGAATCTGGTTCTCCAAGCATTGAAAGTTCTCAAACCTCTTCCACAGGCATGGGAAAGGTAGGATCCACTTTGGAAGCTAAGAATGGGGATGGCAGGCAAAATAAGTCTGGAAAAATGCACGGATCATGGCGCCAACGGGGATCAGAAGAATCAACCACATCTTTTACAAGTAGGAATGTTCAAAAATCAATTGAGCATCAAGTCCAGAAACCTGATGTAAGTTCAGCAAAAGAGCAATTGAGTCATTCTGATGAATGGAATGAGCCTGATGGCTGGAACATTCCTGAAAATATTGATGTGCCAGTCACTACCCTTGCTATAAAAGATCAGGGTGCAACAGCCAGAGGTAGGCGGCAATCATACAGGGGAAAAAAAGGCACAGGATATAGCAATGAGCCTGATGAGAAGAGAATTAATACTGGGGACACCGAAAAGGTTTATGTCCAAACTTCAGGCTCAGATATGCATCAAGCTGACTTACCTGCAACTACAAAAGAAAATCGGTCTGTTGGGGAAAGATCAGCATCTCATTGGCAACCCAAATCTCAGCCATTTTCAGCAACTAATCAGCGAGGAAGCAGGACCAATGGTGGTCAGAACACAGGCTCTGAAGTTGGCAGGGGTAATAAAAAGGATTCCACTTCCCAAACTTTCATGCCACTGTTGTCTCAACCTGGCAGGGATATTGCTACAGTTAAGGCCCAGCCTCATCCTGATCACTCTCTGTCTGAAAAAAGCATTTTGGAAGAAGTTCCACGCACTGTGCATCAAGAGGGTAAGAATGGAAGGAAGATACCTTCACATAAAGGACGACAGCCTAGTAACCCAGTTAAACCTTCTTCTTTGAATATAGATTTTCAACAAGAGCAACGTGTGTCTTCAGGGTTCCAAAAAAATGGAAACCAAAACAGCCGTTTTGGCGGAGAGCATGATTCTCATGGCGAGTGGAGTGGTTCTGGGAAAGATAACAAGCAACACAACGTACCTGCAAACCGTGAAAGGCAGGTACAGAATGCACATTATGAGTGCCAGCCAGCAGGGCCACAAAATATTTACAAAGCTAACAATTTTGAATCTTCAAAAGATGGTTCCCATAATTCTGCTGCAAGGTCCAGGGAGAGAGGTCAGGGTCGCTCAAGGCATGGCGGGGGAAACTCTCATGGATGGCAAACTGGTAGTGTTCGGGTAGATGCCAATTATGATTAGGGATGAAACTCTCAGATCGTTTCTGGTGTGTCAAAAAACAATGCCTCCATAAAAGTTTGGGCTTGATCCCTCACAGTTTCAGGTATTTTAGTTTAGGTAGTCATATTCTGCTGTAAATAATATTGGATCATCATCAGCTCATGGCATATTAATTGAGCAGGGTTTGGAGTGCGTCCAGCAAAAAGAAGACAGACAGACAGGAGGCCCTCGGATGTGGTTGATTTATTTTCTTATTTTTAAGATGTATTTGATCTGAGCAGTGTAATTTGTTGACTGGTCGCAGTGTGTTTGCTGCGGAACCCTAGATATGTTTTGGGCAGTGTAACTAGTGCTCTATATTCCTTTTATATGAACACCAGGAAGAATGAAGTAGAGGAGCTATCCTGGTTCTCCCACATCATTTATCATTTATTGAGACGAGACGGTAAGATATTGAATTTATAAAACCATAATAACTTTAAAATAAAATAAATTATGAAATTTAATTTATTATTGAATAATAAAATTTAAAAAATCATTTAAAAAAGTACAATAAAATGATTTTTTTTTAATGAAATATTGACAATGTCATTAATGAGTTCAAAAGTTAATTTCTATATTTTTATCCTACTATTAGTGGTCTTGTAGGACCTTACTGTTAAAATTTTAGTCTGGGATATAAAAATATATTAGGATACTCAAACAATTAAATTAAAAAATATGATTGATGTTAAAAAAAAAAAACATTATTTAACTAAAACAAAGTACGCTAAATATAACTGAAATGCTCCAGCTAGAAATTGAGCTCAAATATGTTGGGGTTTGTTTTTTTAAACTAGAATGAAATATACTAACTTTTCTTGATGTAACAGAATGAAATTAATAATTTTATTTAAAAATATATTAAAATAATATATATTTTTTTATTTTTTGAAATTTGTTTTTGATATTATCTCATTAAATTAATGTATAAATACTAAAAACAATTATTTAAAACAATTATTATTTTTTTAACAAAACGGTGTATCAACAAAACGATCTATAATCAAAATTGCACCACAACTGTTCTATTTCGCAGCGCGCATTTTCCAAGGATATTCATCATATCCTTATCTAGCGTGTATATATACAAGTATAGAAATTATACTTTTTTTCTTGTGAAAATTGTAAAAATAATCATTTGTTTGTTGATTATAAAAAGTAGTCATTCCTTTTCCTTTTCTTTTTGTAGTTTTAAGAGCACATTTTGTATTATTTTATTTATTTATTTATTTTTGTTCGTTTCATAAATAAAACCAATTAATTCTCACTATGTTTATCGAATTATCTATTCTGTTTCATAAGTTTTTGTTAGTTTCATAAATATAACAATTAACTTTCACTATGTTTATTGAATTATCTGTTATGTTTCATAAGTTTCATGAATACATAAAATCAACTATTTTATTTCCAAGTTATATATAAAAATAACTAATTTATTTATTTTACTTATTAAGAGAACCGATATTCTTTTTAACTTATTTTTAAAAATAAATTATTTAAAATATTTTTTTATTGTTTTCATACACACATATAAAGGCATTTTAGAATTTAGAAATAATAAGTATGGACAATTTGGCAATATTTAGATCTATTTTGTGCCATGAAAATAAAATTTTCACAAGTTATGCTGTCAAAGATTCCTTTAATACACAATATAACCAATATCAACCATTATTAAATCGAACACATAATAAGATATATATATATATATATATATATATATATTGAAAATTAGTATTTTTTTAAATTTATAAAATAAAATAATCTAATTTGTTTTTAGTAAAATAATATAATTTGTACATATCACAATTAAAAAACTCAAAATTAAAGTTTTTTTTTTTCTATTCATGTGACATTAAAATAAAATTTCAAATGAAAAGAGAGGAGAGAGAAAAAAAATAAAAAATACATAAAAAATACAATGAAACTCTCATTACAAAACCATTAATATTAATATAAAAATTTCAATGAAAAAAATGCAAATATACAAAAAAAAGAAGCCAGTGACAGTAAATAAAATGGGCTGCAAAAAGCAAGTGAGCCTTTTATTATCATTGGATGACAAGTACAACACACTCAGGTCACCGTTTATAATCTTTATTAGTGTCAGATTTTTTTTGTTAATATCTTTACAATGATAATGATAATGCCATAATCGAAAGTTAGCTATGTCTCAATGTTTTATTTATTTATCTATTTATTTTTTGTTGTAATTTGTGTTGGCTTTTTTTTTTTAAGTCACATATTTATTCTTTTCTAATTATCGACATGTATAAATTATATTATTTTATTGGTTTTTTTTTTCATATATTATTATTTTACCAATTTTCTTAAAAAAACCATGTTAATAAACGAAAATAGCCGCAATGTGCCAGAATGGGTAAAGGTAAAGAGGCCTAGGCCTAGCAAAAACATAACCCAAACACCCCCGACTTCGGGTGGATTCGACCCTTTCATCAAAGCCCAGTCAGCCACTAGTTATTCTATCATTATTATTTTATTGTATTATTCTATTCCTAATTTCCCATAATTATTTTATTCAAAACAAAATGAAAAAAAAAATCATTTTTGTGTTTTAACAATATTTTGAAATATTTTTAAATTATTTTAATATATAATATCAAAAATTATTTTTAAAAAATAATAAAAAATATTATTTAATATATTTTTAAATAAAAAATACTTTAAAAAACATTTATAATCCCACTTCTAAACATCCCTATAGTTTTATCACCACCGCTGTTTTAATAATAATAAATAAAAACTATAAATAAATAAATGAAGACACCTTTCTTTCTTGTTTTCTTTCTCTATATCCAATGATCCATCCATCCATCCGTTCTGTTTAAACAGGAATTCAATCCAGATACCAAAAGGGTTTCTCTTTTTTTAATCAAATAATCACAAAAAGCTTGTCTTTCTGTAGACCTATTCTCATGAATTCAAGTCGACAGGTTTGTGTCCAACTATCAAAATTCTATCTTTTCTTCATTTATTACCTTCAATTATTCAATCTAAGCCTCAATTCTTTCTACCTTTTCATCTGGGTTTGCTTAGTTATGTTTTCTGCTTTGTGGATTCTTTGTAATTTGAGGTCTGTTTGGTTTCCCGTAAAATTTTGAAGCTTTCTGCATTTGCCTGGTTTTTATGTGAATATTGTAGCTATGTTTAGCTTGTGTATCTGTTTGGTTGCTCAGAAAATTGAAGGAAATTATAAAAACGAGAGGAATTTGAAGTTATTGGGATACTGGGTTTTTGGATAAAACAATAAAGTCTGGTCATTTCAGCTAATTTGATGGCAAAATTCAGCTTATTCTTTCTGTAACCTGTTGGAGATCAGTGCAAATGGAAAAAAAAAATTAGAAACTTTCGTTTTGTTTTTTTTTCCCCCTTTGGTTTTTTGAAATTGAATGGAGCATGAGAGTATTTGTTGCCTCATCCTAATGATTCCATTAATAAAAATGATTTTTTTAGCTTGTGCTGATATTTGTCTGGTTATTCTTTAGCTTTGTATTGAATAAGGCGCTGTTGAGTAAATGAGTGGGTGCTTGAAGTGGAGAAAATGGCATTCGTGACCCATCAGATGCAGGTACTTGAAATGTAATTCTGCGTAGATCTTATGCCCTAAAAGTGTTACTGTTTTCTCCCCCCAAGTTATTCTCAAGTCATCTAAGCCTTAATCCATGGCAATCAAATTATCCTTATTCATGTCTTTTTCATCAATTCCACTTTGTTATTTGTTTTTCCTTCCATGTTTCTGAGATGCAAAATTTATTGAATTTGATAGTCTTGTATCACAGCAATTGTACTTTCCTTGTTCAACGGAAGTTCAAGTCTGTAACATCATATTTTCACATTGTTTTGCAATGTCCCTTATTTTGCACTCCAATAAACTGTAATTATAAAACATATTGCTTTGTCTGCTGCAACTAGGGTTCTTATGCAACATTTCCTTCAAGGCCTTTATCATGGAGCATAGGGGTGAAGTTGAAGCCACATGTAACGACACTTCAGATGTTTGGAAGAACAGATATGTGTTTCTCAGTAAAACGCAGTCTTCTTTTAAGGTAAGATATGCCTATATAGTTGAATTCATGATCAGCCTGTTTCTCTTTGTTGAACCAAATTGAGATTGAGCCACAGTGTTTTCACAGTGCAGGGGCTTTTGCTCTTGGACCCAAAGTGAAGCTTTTGAGAATTTCAGCATTTAAGGGTAGTGCACAAAATGATGAATCAGGAGGCAGAACGAATGGATCCAAAGTTTCCAAAAATTATGTTAAACTTTCTTATGTGCCAAAAGAAAATGGGGAGACCATAATCAGCTCTTCAAAGGTGCACACTGTTCCAGTTTCCTATACTTCTGAAGCAAATGACAGAATCGCAGGATCTCCTGCTATTAATAAATTATTCAAGAAATGGCTGAGCATGTTGCCCACGCAGACACCAAGTCAAGATGCAGATGAGATTCTGGAAGGACCTCCTCCAAGAGAAGAATTGCAACAAGCTCAAAATACCACCCAAAATAAGGAAAGAGGTGAGATTGTAAAGTTGGTTTGGTGTCGCTTCCTGATTCTGGATGCAACAATAAAGATACCCATACTAACATTGTAAGTATTGTTGTTTCTGCCACTATGTTATTGGGAATTAATTTAAATCACTTCTTGTTCTGATGAAAAATATGACTCAAAATAGCTCAAAGGTTAAAGGATTTACCATTTAGTTGACTCAAGTACAGTGAAGCAGTGAGATTTTGTTGAGTTATTGGACTGGCAAAACTAGTATTTGATTTTACATTTCGACTGAACAGTTTTCGCTACACTGCTACATGATAATCTATTAATGATACAAGAATTCTTCGAACTCTTGATTTCTAAATGAACACGCTATGTAAACATCTCAAGGGTTTTTAGTTTGTAATATTTGTTATCTTCTTAAGATTTTTTGGCTGCTTCTAACTTGTGTTGTTGCAATTTCAGCATCCCTTTGGTCCTGGCCATCAATGTGATATATGGAGCTGGAGTGTCAAAAGAATTGACTCCATTGTGGATTTTGGGGCCCCTGATTGTTGCCATCTACATCAAGTTATTCCAGGGCTTGTGGACTCTCTATGTCTTCAGCTTTAGGCAGATAGTTAAATTAATCAAGAATGCACCTGCCTACTACCTTGTCGCCTCTGGCTATATCAGACAGGGGAAGCTCAAAGACGACATGCAAGTTCATGTGTTGCAACCTGTGCTACACATACAGAACTTAGACCGCAAAGAGTTTTCAAGAAAAAAGACAAAGGAATTGCAAGAGTGGTTGACGGAGAAGTACCTAGATTATGTGGAATCTATATGGCCCTACTATTGTAGGGCAATCAGGTTTTTAAAGAAGGCTAATCTGATTTAAATTTGGTAATGTTAAAGTTTTAGGCAAGGGAGAAGTGTTGAGGTTAGAGTTTCTTAGGAAAATGTTTCAAGAGGTTGAGATTTTTTAAGAAGTGCTGACCAATCCCATTTTAGATCGGGGTTCTCGTATCATCAGGCAAGTCATGGAGCACAACAGAGGCAGATTTTTCCTTTTTCTGTAATTTTATAGGGCATTCTTGCACGAGATTCCCATCACCTTGTTCCTCGTTGTATTATGTTCTTTGAGGTTCCATTGTAGCATGCAAGTGTTCAACTCTATTATTGGGTTATATTAATGATAATTTATATGGTTTCAATATACCCTTAAAACCAAAACAAGAAAAAAAAAGGGCGGTGTTCTGGGATCCTTTTCCAAGGTTCTGAGGCCTTCTGCATCCTCGCTAGGAGCAAGTCCTCTACTCTCGCCCCTCATTTCCTATTAAATTGCAAGTCCCCTCCTCTCTCATCTCTCTTCATGGTCGTCTGGTTTGTTAATGCTGAATTTGCTCCTAAAATAAAAAAGAATCCTTTGCAAGGAAAAATGTCATCGCCACTCTCCGAGCCAATATTACCCGGGGACAAATCCCATGAGAAGATTATAGAGGATATTTTATCCTTAATACCAAATGAATTAAGGAGCAAAGTGGAGCTTTACTCTTATGCCATTAAGGCCGACTTTTTGCAGAGAATATGTAGCTTCATCCATATGGAACATTTATTTGCTCATTACTTTTTATTACTTCCTCGTTCCTTGCTGTCCATCGCTAACTAGTTTGTTGTTTAAACCAAGAGTGAAAATCCACTCTCTCATTTCCCAAAATTAACTCGTGCAATGCAAGTACGCAACAAGAACGAAATTATGGAACATAAACTTTAGGGTTGTGTTTTAATGTTTGTTTATAGAAAAGAGTTTCTCAGTTTTGATCTTTATTCTCTACTTTTTAACAAGCAGAATATTTTATTATTATTATTATTGTATTTGTATTCTAAAACCACTTAGAACAGCTTTATTATGATACAATGCCATGAAGTTGGTCTCTAAAAGCAATTATTCTGTTATTTCTATGATGGAAATATATATAATACCTAGGGAAAATAAAAGATGGGAAATTGAATCGAAAGAAAATGTCCTCTGAAATAGAATGTGACATAAGTCCACCCGCTTTATATATACACGCACAAAAAAAAAAAAAAAAAAACCAACACCTTAAAATCTCCGACTTCGTCAAATTTATTTCCCATCCTTAATAAAATCCCATTTCCTCAATAATATCTCATATGGGTATCCTTAAAATCCGTCAAATTCAAATGGGTTTGCTTTAAAATCAGACAACATGCATTACTTTACTCTCTACTAAACTGGGTTTTGCTGTTACATTTACTTATTCAGATGGCTGTCAAAGTTGCTTCTTCTTCATTTTCTTGCATTGCCACTCCGCTTTCTTCTCCTTTTAAACTAAGGAGAAGCTCCCAGGTATCTTTTTTGCTTTGTTTTAGTCTCTCTTAATAGTATTGCTGGTTCTTGTTATTGCTTTGTGTGCAGTAAGAGTTTTTTTTAATTGATTCTCAGTGACATGATGATAGAAAGGAGTAATTTGGTCTAAATTGGCTTCTTGAGTACGGCCTATTGGATTGTTATGCTTCAAATGAGATGCTTGTGATTTTTGCAATTGGTGACAGCATTTTGTTTTAATGCTTCTTAGAATTGCAAGTTCTTTTTTGGGTGATTTATTTTGATTACAATTGGGATCAGATTTTAGGAATTAGATTTATGGCATGGTAAATTTCACCAATACTGAAGAAGAAATCTCTCTTTTTTCTTACTATGATAATGGAATTTGAGAGAAGGGGTGAATAATTAAATCCTCTTCTGCAGTTAAGCATGGAGTTAGAAATTGATGTTTAACTTCTGTTGAGGGATTAATATTTCATTGTACACTGGTAAAATGAGAATCAAATGCGGAAATCCTCTTCACTTATTCTGTTAGCATTGTTGTTTCTCTGGAAAGATGAAGGTGCATTATGCACAATAGTCTATGGCCCATAAGAGCAATGCTTTTCTTTTGATGTATGTGTGAGATGATACAAGTTATGTTGGCTGATTGACTCTTCAGTAGATGGCTTCATATTTCATGGTTTTTCTTCATTCCTTTAAGATATTCCCCAAATATATACATTCAAAATGAATCAGCTGTCACATGTTCCAACCAGGGCAGTTCCCTTTGATCCCCTCCTGCCTTTCCCTTTCTTTTTCAGGCGGCATCCTCAACTTCTCCTCTTCTATGCATGCAATTTTGAAATTGACAACAACTAATATACTCTTACCTGAAATACTCGGTCATGTTTCTCAGGATTTTATTCGTAAAGTTTCCACCAGATTTGGAAGAGACCAACTAATTAAACCAACTCAGCCGCCTTAACTAATGCTTGCATGCTTCTTCTTTTTTTCTCATAAACTTTTTTTTTTTTTTTAATTCCATACCATGTGAATTTGTTAGCAATTTAACTGTTTTTCTTGTTTAGATTGTTGCTACTTGCTTGTTAAACTCTTGAGTAATTTCAAATTTTATGATATTTTTTCTGGCAGAGTTTCTATTTAAAGCAGTGAATTCTTTTTAATGAGCATGATGCATCGTTTGACTTCTTGCTACTTTATGCTAAACTTAGCCAAGGATTCATAAAGATCTGTTTCTAGATGACAAGCTCGATGGTAGTTTTCTAACACTTCACCCTTGTTTCATTGTTCAGCTGAGCTTGTCAGAAAGACCATATAATGGACTACATTATAAGCTTAGAAATGCTGATGGTAAGTTCCCAGACTGCTTGAATGATTGCCAAATTTCTAAAGTTTTATTCTAAGGTGCAATTTGACTCCCATAAATCTGATGTAGTCCATGATGCTACTAACTGTAGTGATATTAGAGCCTCCATACAGTAGACAGTGCGTGACAAAGTTGGTTTTTCTTGTCATGCCCTTCTTTCTGTAATATTGGTCTTCACATGCTTTTTTTTTTTTATAGTCCCAAAGTATGTCCATACTTCAGTCATCAAGACAAGCAAGCAAGTTCTTTTTTATCCTTATCTTAAGGACAAAATGTTCAACAAACCAATAAGATTAAATTCACATTTAAGAATAAATAAGCACATGTGAAGTGCATCTAATTCACTTCCTTCAACATTATGCTTTATGAAAAATGGATCAATATATCAATTTTATGTGACAAGGTGAGTAAAATATGATATAGTTATTTATCCTCTATTGATAAGATTCTCAAATTTGATAATATAATTGGTGCGCTTAATTCTGAAATTCTCAGTCCTTGCCACTGCACTAAATTTGCCTTCTAATAGTCTTCTTCTGCATTTTGCATGGTCCACTCGTGCCACTTCATAGATGATCTACCAAAATTAAAGGGAAAATTTCCCAGAAGGCAACATATTATCTTTGCAGCCTCTCAAGATCAGTCACAGTACAGTGAGATCAAACCAGAGGCATCAGAACAAGAAGATGACCATCCTACTGCTGAAGCTCTCCCTACTACTAGCAGTTCAATTAATCATTTCCCGGGAACTGATGGGAAACCTGGTTTAATTTCATTTTATAATCGCCCATATAAAATGGTGGATGAAGTCATTATATCTAATGTGCAAAGGAATCCAAGCAGTCTATTATGGTTCATTGGTCCTGCTGTCCTTGTAGCCTCTTTCATTTTCCCATCGCTTTATTTACGCAAAATACTCTCTGCGGTATTCGAGGACTCTTTGCTTACAGGTGATCAGGCTTACTTATTTTGTTGTGATATTGCTTTTCAATTAATGTCAATTGTTATTTTTTACAAGCATTAAATGAGCAAGTAAAGAGAGTGAAAAATACAGAAAACTGCATAGAAGAATGGAAAAAATTCCACTAAGATTGTCTGGAAGGAGGGATTGGTTTATTTATTTTAGGTATTGTATATAATTAGACTATATTACATTTATACGAATCTTGGTAGTATCACACTGTTTATGCTGTCCTGTAATACTTGATTTTTAGCAAGGAGCCACAGACCATGTTAGAGATTTCAGTTGACATTTATTTTAGAAAGCTGTGAACGAGAATGGATAGTTGATGCTAACAACTTGGGAGAATGAGATATAAAGGATATCAGTGAAGGATGGTGTTAGAGGATTCTATCAAAGAGCATTGAAGTTGTGTGCAACTAGGATATGGTATCTCAAAGTCTAATGTAACTTGAATAGTAGTTACTTTTTGAGAAATAGGAAATGATATTTGCTTCTAGGATATGGTCTCTTTAAGTTCTTGCTTCGTGTTCCTAGTTTGATTGCTGGATGTATTTGCTTCTTCTCTGAACCTTTGTTATCTATCTGCAGATTTTCTCATATTGTTCTTCACGGAAGCTCTTTTCTACTGTGGTGTTGCTGTTTTTCTTCTGCTAATAGACCATTTAAGGAGGCCAGTGGAACCATTATCTTCTGTAAACAATAACAGAACCCTGGCTCCCCATTTGGGACATCGAATCTCTTCTGTAGCTGCCTTGGTACTTAGTCTTATAATTCCCATGGTTACAATGGGCTTGGTCTGGCCATGGACTGGCCCTGCAGCTTCTGCAACTCTTGCTCCGTACCTGGTTGGTATCGTAGTACAATTTGCTTTTGAGCAGTATGCAAGATACCAGAAGTCACCTTCTTGGCCTGTCATTCCAATCATCTTTCAAGTAAGGGCAGATGTGACCTATCTTCTGTACGATTAGGTTTTGGAGAGGACAAAAAAAAAGAAAAAAGAGGAAGAAACAGTGTTTAGTTTTATTCTCTGATACACTTGGTTTTATAGTTGACATACAGTCTAGAAGTCTCATGATATATACAATTCAACTCATTAAATTTGGCGTATTTGATAGGAGATTCTATTTGAGTTATTTATTGTTACTAGTCAGTTAAGTGTAAATGTAAGATATTCTTTTTGATTAACAGGTTTATAGATTGCATCAACTGAATAGAGCCGCACAACTGGTGACAGCCCTGTCATTCACAGTGAGAGGAGCTGAAATGACCTCACACAATTTGGAGATAAGCAGCTCTTTAGGCACACTTTTGAATGTCCTTCAATTCCTTGGGGTCATCTGCATTTGGTCGCTGTCAAGCTTCCTCATGAAATTTTTCCCACCAACTGCCAGGACTGCAGAGTGATGCTTGAACATCGAAAAGTTGGTATGGCTGTATCTCGCTTTGCTGAATAGAATGCCAATGCTTGATTCAGGTAATCCAATACATGTAGGTTTCTTTCTTTGAGCTATGGTTCTGGTATGGTGAGCAGTTGGAGCTCAATGGATATTAAAGAATTGAATTGTTGAAAGCATGGTGAAAAATTGTGGCACTGGTGGGATTATTTGAATGAAGACACATACTGGAGAGCAGTGTTGCTAAAAGTGGCAGTGATGTTATTTCTGCAATTTAGTGTTGTTTCGAGTTTCTAATCTTATGATCAGGATGCTAAACAGCACTTGGTTTTTGTCATTGGCCACTTTTACCTGTATACTGATCCTTTTTCCTTCTAGATTTTTCATGTATCAAAAGCATCATGGCTAATTTATACTTATGGATGCATCCGCACTCCTCATCTTTTTACTGAAACAAGTTATTGAAATTTTGAAGCGTACAAATCATTTTCTTGTACTCGTTGGCTTATTAAAAAGTACGATCAAGGCTTAAAGGTGTCTTTATACATTGTTGAGATGTTTCAGCATCTAAATATTATTACGTGGGAAGCTTGCATGCCAGTGTTCTTGAAACTCTAATTACTACTAAATTTGATTTATCATATTGTTTCTTTGACTGTATCAATATTGCAATGGTGTTGTTACCCTCGAGTGTAACAAGTTGGAACCATTTAACAATCACTTGCATCTTTGCTTTAGAATGGTGAAGCAAGAGGGACATAAGGGGCCAGATATTTCTTGTTGAGTACCTTTACTTACTTTTAGATATCCCCAGTTTGCAGGGGACTTCAAAGAAGAGTTGGCTGCCAAAACAAGCTCTTGGAAGGATGGAGCAGATAATACCACATTAAAAGCCATCTTATCTGTCTTTCAGTGTTAAGGTCTGCATTTACTGGTAGTTATCATAATGAAGTCTTTTGGTCCCTGCATAACGAATTTAGACGATGCCAACTGGTATGGGACGGTTGGATGATTAGTGTTTGGAATCAATACTCTTACCTTAAAGTACATGACTAGAGGCTTTGCCTATTTCTATGCTACCAGAGTTATAATATTTTATTTTCATCTTCCATTAGGTACATGCTTTTCTTTTTCGTTTTCCTGTTATCAAAGGCAAAGACATCCGCCATTATCACCGAAAACTAGCTATTTCTTCTGCTTCCATGTGTCATTTAATTTTGTTTTTTTTCTTTTCTTTTCATTCTTTTATCTATGAGTTTTCATTTGGACTGAAATATCTATTTTCATATTTCAGCTTTGACAATTGTTCCGTGAGCTTCTTTTGCCTATAATATGAAATTCCTACCGTTCCTTGACTTCCATCATGGTCTTCAAATAATGTACCTTCTCCTTTGGCTCTATCCTCCTTTTCCACTGCGCTTTTGTCTGTCAATGGTGTGATAATTTAAACACTCATTTTAAATTGTAGATTGATAACATTCCTTTAGATTAATTTAAATAAACTCTGATTAGGTATAAGCTAAAAAAAGAATTCCCTCTCTCAAAAAAAGAAAAAAAAGAAGAAAAAAGATCTGTTTGTTTAATGACCTTCTTGGTTATCTGAGATTAAATGGTGACATGGACTACCGTTTTTCCCAAATGGCTTTTTTTTTTTTTTTTTTTTTATCATAAAAAAAAAAGGCAGGTATAAAGAGTGGCAAAATCTAAATTTAATTGCACAAGATACTAACATATCTTCAGCATGCAGAACTGGAAGGGTGATACTGTTCTTTGCTGAGGGAGGGAAGTGAGGAAACAAAGAGTAATTATAGTCACTAGGGCAGTATTCTTCCTTAGCAAAAGCAAAAGCAAAAGCAAATATCGAAGCACTTGGGTAGCAAACGGTACATGCTGATATGCACATTGTTTCCTTGTCTGGGGTTGGTGATGGGACAAAGACTATTGGAATATCATTCGTTGTGGTTGTCTCTGCTTAGATCCTGAGAAGCTAAGCAAAGGTAGATGTAAAAAGCTGCCACCGATGCAAACACAATTTCCAATCAACTCTGAAGTGAACTTGCTTGTCCTTACATGTTTAGCTTCTTTTTGGAAGAATCCTTTCAAGATGCAAACTTATCTTTCATTAGGATTAATCAAGTCCTAATTGGACCAAAGAAGCAGTTCTTGAGAAAACTTCGTGTGGTCCTGACTTTATTCTGGAATTAAATATCATTAGCAAGTTGGTTTCTACTGTAAAATTCGTTGTGGTTGTTTTGCTCCTCTGTTTTCTTCCTGTTTTCAAAATGGTATTAGGTGGTTTAGGTTGAGGGAGGAGATGAGATTTAGCCCGTGGACTACCAATGGATAAATTCTGGACAAAATAGTAGTTGGCAAAGAAAATTCTCAAGATTTTTTAAAATGCATTGCACCTATCTATTCACCAAGGTACACGCATGCGCACGCAGAGGAAAATGATGGGGGTAAAGAAAATACTACACAGATGCATTTAGGAAAACCTCGTAAACTCACCGAAGACAAATGATTCTAGCCATTCATACCAAGATTGAGTCACTGATCTTTATCCTTGATTGCTTTCCAATTTCCTTTTCTTCTGTCCTGACGATATATCTGGTCCTCTGTGCTGCTAAATCAAGGAATATATGGTAGCCCAACTGGACCATATTGGTTTGTTCAATCATTAAGGACCTCTATGCTCATTGGACATCCTCTTGCTTCAATCAGTAATGCGTTCATTCCAATTTAAACCGACAATTGTTGAAAGTTTAATTGGCAGGGATTAGAGAGTCAAAATCTACTTTGATTTTTGGGAACATTTCTGATGGATTCTTTTCTGCAAAACTTTCTTAATATGATATCAGAGTCCATTGATATTTCCTGTAGCAAAAAATCCATGCTAGGTAGACCCCATCTGTGGGGTATTTTTTTTCCTAGGAGCAAGTGGGCATCTCCCCTAACCTTTTGTTTTCCTTTAGACAATGCCCATCACTTTACCTTATCCAGATACAATTCCCCATCTCACAAGCTATTAAGCATGCTACTATTTAGAGTACCATAATAATTGCTTTGAGAGGAAAAGGAGGAAAGAAAAAAAGAAAAAAAACCCCACCTTTTAGAAATCCTTGAAAAGGTACGAAGAGCAGGTTGTGTGTGAAAGTAATTTGTGGTTAAGGCTAGATTACTGTTGATTCATTTTGTCAACTTTCAAAACAATAATCATAGGCAGCCCTACTTCCACTGAACTATATAAACTTCAAAGGTTCCATCATCGTAGCAGTTAACAAATTTGAGTCTCTCTCATTCACATTCCTCTTTAATTCCTTATCCTATCTTGCCTTTTCTCTTCCTGATTCTACTGAACTTGAGATTCACTTGTTTGATTTTGCCTTTTCTTTCATCATGGAACCAAGCTCCTCAATTGACTAAAATGAGTTTTTTAAAACAAGTGACTGAGACTGTCATTTGAGATTCATCCTTTTCACACAACTTGAAATGGGCAGCGCTCAAATGTGTAATTTGGTGCTGTTTCTGGCAATACTTCATGCTGTTCTTGCTGGTAATCCTGGTGAAGATAATTCAGCAGAATCCTACTGGCTTCTGAGAATCAAATCAGAACTAGTTGATCCTGTTGGAGTTCTTGATAACTGGTCTCCAAGAGCTCATATCTGCAGCTGGAATGGACTAACATGTTCCCTTGATCAAACTCATGTTCTGGGCATGAACTTGTCAGGCTCAGGACTATCCGGTTCCATTTCACACGAGCTCTGGCATCTTACATCACTTCAAATACTCGACTTGTCTTTGAATTCTCTTACTGGCTCAATTCCTTCTGAGCTTGGAAAGCTTCAAAATTTGCAGATGCTGCTCCTCTATGCAAATTCTCTCTCTGGTAAAATTCCCGAAGAGATAGGCCTTTTGAAGAACTTGCAAGTTCTTAGGGTAGGAGATAACTTGCTATCAGGTGAGATTACACCAAGTATAGGCAACTTGACTCAGTTGAGAGTGTTGGGTCTTTCCTACTGCCAATTTAATGGAAGCATTCCTTCTGGGATTGGTAATTTGAAGCATCTGGCATCTCTTGACTTGCAGAAGAACAGTCTCGATGGCCACATACCAGAAGAGATTCATGGCTGTGAGGAGCTTCAAAATCTCGCAGCATTAAACAACAAGCTTGAGGGAGATATCCCTGCTTCAATAGGGATGCTTAGATCGCTGCAAATATTGAACTTAGCCAATAACAGCCTTTCAGGTTCGATTCCGGTTGAGCTAAGCCAGCTCTCCAACTTGAAGTACTTGAGTCTACTTGGAAATAGATTGAGTGGCCGGATTCCTCCACAGCTTAACCAGTTGGTTCAGCTTGAGACACTTGACTTGTCAGTGAATAATTTCTCAGGAGCCATTAGCCTCTTCAATGCCCAATTGAAGAATCTTAGAACTTTAGTTCTGTCTAATAATGATTTGACAGGCAGCATCCCAAGCAACTTCTGCCTCAGCAATTCCTCGAAACTGCAACAGCTTTTTCTGGCTCGAAATAGTCTCTCTGGCAAGTTCCAATTGGATCTCCTCAACTGCCGCTCGCTCCAACAATTAGACCTCTCTGATAACGATTTTGAAGGAGGGTTGCCGTCTGGCCTCGAGAAACTAGAGCACCTCACAGATCTTCTGCTCAATAATAACAGCTTCAGTGGAAATTTACCTTCAGAAATCGGAAACATGAGTAACTTGGAAACTTTAATTCTTTTTGACAACATGATCACAGGGAGACTCCCACCAGAAATTGGCAAGTTGCAGAGGTTGAGTACCATCTATCTCTATGACAACCAGATGTCAGGAGGAATACCAAGAGAGTTAACAAACTGCACAAGCTTGACAAAAATTGATTTCTTTGGAAATCACTTTACGGGATCGATTCCTGCAACAATAGGGAAGCTTAAGAATCTGAACATGCTTCAACTGAGACAGAATGACTTGTCAGGTCCAATCCCACCGAGCTTGGGCTACTGCAAAAGGCTTCAGATCATGGCGTTGGCAGATAACAAGATCTCAGGAACCTTGCCAGAAACATTCAGATTCCTTACAGAACTGAACAAGATAACTCTTTACAACAACTCCTTTGAAGGTCCTCTTCCCGCATCCCTCTTTCTTCTCAAAAACCTCAAAATCATCAATTTTTCACACAACAGGTTTAGCGGCAGCATTTCTCCCCTCTTGGGTTCAAATTCTCTTGCTGTATTAGACCTAACCAACAATAGCTTCTCTGGTCCCATTCCTTCTGAACTAACCCAGTCAAGAAATCTAAGCCGTCTCCGTCTTGCTCACAATCATCTTTCTGGAGAAATTCCTAGTGAGTTTGGCTCACTCACCAAGCTCACCTTCTTTGATTTGTCATTCAACAACCTCACAGGAGAAGTGCCCCCTCAGCTTTCAAACTGTAAAAAGATCCAACACTTCCTACTTAACAATAACCAGCTTGCAGGCACCATGCCTCCTTGGTTAGGGAGCTTAGAAGAACTTGGAGAACTAGATTTTTCATTCAATAACTTCCATGGAAATATACCTGCTGAGCTTGGCAACTGTTCAGGATTACTCAAGCTTTCTCTTCATAGCAACAAACTCTCAGGCAACATACCGCAGGAGATAGGAAACCTTACTTCTCTCAATGTCCTTAATCTTCAGAGAAACAATCTTTCAGGCTTGATCCCTTCAACAATTCAGGAGTGCGAGAAAATCTTTGAACTGAGGCTCTCAGAGAATTTCCTGACTGGTTCTATACCACCTGAGCTAGGAAAGCTGACCGAGTTGCAAGTGATCTTGGACCTGAGTGAAAATTCTTTCTCTGGTGAGATTCCATCTTCTCTTGGAAATCTGATGAAGTTAGAGAGATTGAACCTATCTCTAAATCACCTCCAAGGAGAAGTACCTTTCTCACTTGCAAAGCTGACCAGCCTTCACATGCTAAACCTGTCAAATAATGATCTCCAGGGCCAACTTCCTTCCACCTTTTCAGGATTCCCACTTAGCTCCTTCCTGGGCAATGACAAGCTATGCGGCCCACCATTAGTATCATGCTTGGAATCAGCGGGTCAAGAAAAAAGGGAGCTTTCAAACACTGCTGTTGTTGGTATTATAGTGGCCATTGTCTTTACTTCTTCTTTAATATGCTTGGTGATGCTTTATATGATAGTAAGAATCTGGTGTAATTGGAGGAAAGTTACGATTTCGAGCATGGATGCTGGGGGCACTGAACAAAGAAGAGAAGAAGAAAAATGGGAGTATGGAGACAAGGAGAAGAGAACGAATGGCGAGTACTGGAAAGTGAATTCCATGGCATTGGTTCCTTCACAAGATAAGCAAACTCCTAGAACATGCATATTCCATTTCAAAATGGATGCAGAAATCACAGGGAATACATTGGTTTGAGGAGATGGAGTGATTTTTTTTCTTTCTCAAAACTTGTGCAGCGTCTTGAGTTTGTGTAATTCTTTCTTTCTTTTCCTTTCTTTGCAAAGTGGCATTGTTATAAATTATAATGCTCCACCCTGTAGTTTCAATAGTTTCAAAATTTATAGAACTAGGTGCTTGTTGTTTTAGAGGCAAATATCATGTGCAGTTGTTCAAGAATCCACAAGTGCTTGCATTGAATTCTTGATGTGGGATTGCATTTTGGTTTATGATATTACATATAATTCTGTCATAACACGTTCAGTTTGCTTGTTGGGAATTTAAGTTGATGGTTTATTTTAATATGGTCACTGTGATATAGAAAAAATATCTTGATATGAAATTGGTTATTGATTTCACAAAAATAAAATAAGGCACAAGAATTCAAAAAAAAAAAAAAAACAAATAGAACAACCTTTTTGTTGTTTTAACAAAAGGTACTTTCAAGTTTGGTCCTTCATATTTTATGTTTTCTTTAGCCATTGATTTTTTTTTTTAATTTCTATTTCATCCTTCTATATTGTATTGATTATGATTTTTTATTGATAATTTATTTCAATGTGTTTTTTTGTGCTCATTGTTATATCAAATAATTATCCCAACATCGGGTGATGATTTATTTTTTGAGATATTATCTGGATTTTTTATTTATCTAAAGATTGAGAGTAGAGGGATTAAAATTAAAGAATAGAAAAATATTGAAGCATAAAGGAAGAATAGCATAAACCAATCATAGAAACATGCGCTACCTTTTGAGAAAGATGTTGTTATGACAATTCTAACAACATAAAAAATAACATTGATGGGAGCTTGGAGGATGGCTCACGTGTCACTTAAAAGCTATGAGCCTTCCACATGCCTTAGTGTGCTTCGCATGTACCAAACATGTAACATCCCAGAATTTTCCACAATCACACATATGAAAATTCAGGTAATTATTTTTTGAAACACAACCACATATGGAACTCATTCCTCATCCAAATAATTAAAATAACATGATAGAAATTTAATACTACCTCACATAAAATATATGTAAATAAATTAAATTCAACATGGTAATAAATTCCTTCATTTACAAAAGTGACTAAATTAAATCCATCATAATATAATTCCTTTATTACATGACTTTAATAATTCAAATAAAATACCCAAGGTATAACAAAAGAATGGAATAAAATTCACAATTATTAATGTTATCATGAGTACATGTATTAGTCTTACACAAAAAATAATGTCTCAAATCTACTAAGTCTTGTCAGGTCGTGTTGAACTTCAAAATTAATTTAATATTAAGGTAAATTAATTTGCATGACAAATAAAGTGACAACATAACAAATACCAATTTAACCACCTACTATTTCTATTTGTAATTAAGTTCTCAAATAACTTAATTTACTTCTTTCTCAAACAAGGAGAATTCTTACGACCTAACCTTAGTTGGCAACCCTCAATCCGGGTTCCAAAACTCAGTGCCTAAACCCATACACATTCCTAAAAACTTAGGAATCCCTCCATCCAATTGCCTAAAACAAGGCACCAGTCCCGTTACACAGATCAAACCAGCCATCTTGCATAAGTTCCATAACACTAGGAAAATTAGTCAACTTAGCCCAGAATAGGGCACTAGTCCCATCAAACAGGAAAGACCAGCTAACTCATACCAGTCCTATCAAACAATGCAAAAAATTAGACAATCATAATAACTGAATTAAAAATAAATTAAAACTATTATATACAAATTGAAGGTAGTTTGAGCCTTTAAAGGCTAAAATTGAATTTTGAATTCTTTAAGATGAAAATATCATTCTACCTTATTATTTTTAAATAGCTAAAATATGATTTTGGAAAATAGTTTAAATTTTAAATTAGATTGATTTGAAATTTAAACTAGATCAATTTCTATTTAACTAGACTATTAACAACATGATTTCATTTTAGAAAGATCTAGGGTTGTCTCTTATGTGTCATCATATGATGGCTTGTTGTATTTAGACAATCTATTTGGTTGTGGTGTAATCCTTTCTATTCATTTTCAAAAATACATTGTTATCCCTTCTTTTTTATTCTTAACACTTTTATGTAATGTATGATGAGATCACCTTACTATTTTTTTTTTTTCATTTCCAATCAAAATTCTTAAAATTACAATAGAATTATTGTAAGAAATTAAAATGAAATGATTAATTAAGTAAGACTTGATTATACATATATTTTATAAATGAAGGATTTGAATGTAATTAATACAAGAGATTGCATTTCTAGACCTATAAATCAAGTAAGCACTTTATTGTATAAATATATAAAATTGTCTTGAAGTAATATAAGCGATATGTTTCAGGAGGCAAAATGATATTTTATCATGTTTTTTTCTATAAATAAAATGTTATGCTTTATATTTGTTTTTTTTAATAAAATTATAAGAAAAACACATTGTAAACATCATATACACTTATATAGTTAGTCTGAGTAGAAAAGAAAGAGCTAGCATTCAAAGCATAACATTCTCTCTCTTCTAAAAGAGTTTTATGAGTTTTTTAATATTGAAGTTCGTGTGAATTACTGTTAGATAGTAGATAATTGAATGATTTATGGTTTGTGATAACTCAACCTTAAAGATTTAATCGAACCTTAGAAAAAAATATTGTTCTTCATGTAATTTTTATATAAACACTAAATGATCTCAAATTGTTTCATTGGATCCTTAGGATTCCTAAAAAACACTTAAAATTAAAAATTATTTTTTGTTATGTTTATATGTCTCAATAAACATAAAAGAGGAAGAGACACTATCTTTTAATTTTGGGCCACTTTCATTGGTCAAGTATTACGAATTTCATCAACTTAATTTTGATATATATTATAACTAGCCAATAGCCCACTATTTTCCAGGTGATTCCTGTTTTTTTAAAACAAATCCTATTTTCTTAAAATATATAATAATAATAATAATAATAATAATAATAATAATAATTTTCTTAAAATAGCATGATATTTATTAAAAATATTGTAATAATGTTTGTTAAAAAATTATAGTATTTTATTATGTTGATCATTGTCATGCACCGAACCCAAAAACCATGAAAATACTCTTTTTGCATAACAACACTACATGCCTTATAGACATGCAAGATATCCTAACTCCAATTTAAAAATAATACTCAAAATAATGCTCCATTAAAATAAATTACTTTGAATCATAAATTAAATTAACCAAACATAAATCATCTCACGTCAAATAACTTAACTTTAAAATCAAATAAAAACAAATGTACAAGAAGTCTAAGATCATAAATTGATATAATAATTGAAATATTAAAGTATATAAATCAACTATAAAGGTTTGAAGAAACCACTTGATGTTCTATACATCTTCCAAACCATCTGGAAAAAAAAAAATTTAAGTATCATACACTTAGTAAATAACAATTCATCTTTCTAACTGAACCAAACATGGCAAAACTTACTAATATATATTTAGGTTAAATTCAGTTCATTTATTACACTAAAATATTAGTAATTTCAAATATTCAAAAGATCAAAAATACATTTCTAAATCATTCACAAACTTAAATAATTCAAACCAATCATTTTGAAAAGAAATGTGGATTGCACATTCATATTTAAAGTCAAATTCTGAGTCAAAGGTATATGATTATTCTAACAACAATAACAATGAGTCATATCTTGTCATATAACTAGACATCAAATTCTAAATAGAAATGTCTATAAGTGTTTAATCTCAAAGATTGGATCTAAAGCATAGTCAATCAAATTCATATTCTTATTCAATCCATGAATGAGTTCATAAAAGCAAAACATATTCAAAATCATATTTAAATACTTTTGCAATCATAAACATACTTTAAAAAAAAACTTAACATTATTTACAAATCATTTATCATGTATGATCCTCCTAATTTATAAAACAATAAATATTCTAATAAGAAAACTCATTTAGTACATAAATATATATTTTCTAACTCAAAATAACAAATGAAAAAGATAAATAGTTACTTACTTGATACACAAATTCAATATTAGCTTTAGAGACAACTAAACACTCCAAGTAACCTAACAATAGTAATCACCATAAATTATATGTGCATTGATATCCAATGCAATACATGAGCTTGTTTTTAATTTCTAATTTAATCAAAACTTAAATATATCACTAGTTTAAATGACCCTAAAATTCTCTCCAAAAATCACCAAACACTTGAACCATATTATTATAGCCCTGTGCTTTACTTATAAAATATGCATTTTTAATAATTAAATACAAAAAATAATTATGTAAAACATATGGCAATTGTGGTCCAAAAATAAAAACATTATAAAATTATAAATTATGATCAGAAACGGCTAAGAAATAATGTTTTTTCAAGTAAAGCACTATTCTAAGAATAATTAAAGTGGAGTTGTTGAAAATTATTACCTACATCTATTTTTAGAAAATTATTTATAAAGAAAACAAATTAATTCGTATAAAAATAAAGTTCTTTATGAAACAAAATAGAACATAAGTTACTCTAGATTTTTAATTTTTTTTATTCTCTAGATTATTATGTAATTATTAATATACTCAGTATTACTTATAATACTTGTAATTAATAAAAATGGAACAATATAAAACCTAATAAATTATATTGTATTTATTATTATTATTATTATTATTATTATTTCCACACACACACACATACCCTTTAACCATTGTTACCTATAATTTCCAAATATATAGTCTTTTATGTAAAGGAAAGTAAATACAAAGGATAGGTAGCTGAAAACAAATGTCCAAATATCCAGCGAGGAAGCTCATGGGTTGCATGATGTCTTAATTTCTAAGTAGTTTTGAAGAAGATAAGAAATTATAAAGAAAGATTTTTGCTTTATTCATGCCTTTTGTATTGTAGTCTCTCTCTCTCTCTCACACACACACACATATATATATGGAGAAGTAATTCTAGCTATGCCACTGATATTTCTCCTATTATAAAGCTTAAGAATATCTAATTAACAACTCAATAAGAATAGAAAAGAATAAAATCATATTAAATTGGTAACATATCATATTATATGGCTTTCAACGATATAAGTTTAGAGGCAATAAAGGTCATGGCTTGATATTTGGCTTCTGTGCTAGCACAAGCAATGACTAATTATTTTTAACTTTTCCGTGAAATCATATTTCCTCCAACAAATATACAATACCCCATAGTAGATTTGCGATCAAGATTATTTCCTGTCCAATCTATGTCAGTGTAACTGGGTATCTGTGTGTGACCATGGTTTTGCATAAGGATTCCATGTCTAATAGTTCCTTTGAGATATTGAAGAATTTATTTAACAATCATCATATGGGTTGTAGTAGGTGAGTGCATGAATTGACTTACAATACTAACTGAATGACTTATATTAGGCCGTGTAATCATAAGATAAATAATTTTTCCCACCAATTTTTGATAAAGCTAAGGTTGATCAAAAGACTTCTTATCCAAAGTCAACTGTAGTATGCTATCTAGATGTGTCTTTGCAGGTTTGCATTAAAGCATATGATCTTCACGCAACAAACCTAGAACATTTTTGCTTTGATTAAAAAACAACCCTATGTGAGAAGTATAAATCTCTATGCCAAGAAAATATTTAAGAACTCCATGATCCTTAATAACAAATTGTTGATGAAGAATACTCTTACTATTGGTAATGGCTGCATGATTATTACCAGTTAAAATAAGATCATCAACATAAATTAAAACCACCAACCTTTCATCAGACTTTATACGAATAAATAATGAGTGGTCATCATTGTTTCTTATGAACCCAAGTTCATTAAGTACAACAGAGAATAGTTTAAATGGGAATGAAGGAACATACAAGGCTAAAGATGCAATTGTTTGAAAAAGTAATTTAATTTTCTCTTGCCCAAAAGTTGGAGCACTTTTACCATTAGCAACGAATATTTGAGATAGTGGAGAAATTTTTTTAAAGTCAAGCAGGTGATTATATTTGTTGGTTATATTTGTTGATTATATTTATTAGTTGTGTGATCAATGACACCACTGAATCTATGACCCCAAAATCATGCACATTACTTGATAGTAAAAGCTGTAGAAAAGACAGTCAAAATAACTTCTACATTCTCAGCCAAGACATTTTTATTTGCAACTATAAATCCTACAAACTGACCAATCAATGTGGATGGATCTTTATTCTCCTCTTCATCATTTGCACTCTTCTTTGCATGAAGGTATGATGCAAATTCATTGATGAGGTTGACTAGACTAAAGATAAAAGTTGATAATCCATTTGTAGATTAGATTGTCATAGAATTTGCTTTATACCTTGGTGGTTGAAAAAATTTATATCCTTCTTTGTTCTCTCTCAAAAAATTTGATTTTAGTTCAGGATGAAGATCCTAACATCGATCAAATAAGTGTCCAATATTGGTGCAATGATTATATTTTAAATTGAGTCTTCTATCCTTTTACCCTTTCTCTTTAGAAGGTCTCCAATTGGATACAAATGCTCAAGCTTCAAATAAATTTGATTTGATGTTCAAGTTCATGACTTATTTTCGAGTGTCCTCCCATTGAATAGTCACGCAAATATTTGCAAAAGACAGTAATTTAAGAAGACAGTCTTTCAACTTTTGCTTTATTCATGCCTTTTATATTACAATATATCACACATATATAGAGATTACATGTATCACAGAAGCCTTAACAATATGTAATTAACAACTCATAAAAGTAAGAATAAATAAGAATAAATTCATATTAGATTCATCAGCCAATAAGTTTCATGTTGTGTATTCTAGCACTTGGATTTAAAATCTACGCACTCTCTAAGAATCCCGATTTTGAAATTAAATTTGTGAAAAAATAGATGAGAAATCATAGATTTTCACAGCACTCGGCTTGGCAAGACTCAAGGAATGAGGCGCAAAGCTGTAAAATGAAGGAGGTAGAGATGCATAAGAATGAATTGGAGGGATGATTTTAATCATATCAGTTTTGTTTTTTCAGCGTTTAAAAGGACAAATTAACTAGTTTTTTTCTTGAAAATTGTTGTCATATGCATTCATTTGATGGCTTCTCAGAAATGAAACAGTAATTTCTTTATTTGAATCTAACGATTGAATTATTTCAATTTACTGCCTAAGATCCAACAAAATGAGCTATAAACAATGAGAAGGTACATTATCAGAAGTTCACAACAATAGAGGATTATTGAAAATAATTTGGCTCACAAATTGTATGCTAATCTATAAGGTTTATGTATACCTTGCAATACAAGACCTCTTAGAAACTGCAAGAGTACCCATATATATATATATATATATATATATATATATATATATATATATATATCGGTAATTTCTTTTAAATCAATTTGTGCAAAATATGGCCGCTTTGCCCACAATGAGTCGCATGCGGATGGAAGTTTTTCGCACATATTTTGGATTTGAACCTCATTTCACAAAATCAAGGAAAAAAACAGAGAAAAAAAAATGCTCAAAATTAATCTCCCTTAAATGTCAATATCATGCATGGCCCTTCAAAAAAAAAAAAAAAAACGATCACCATACACACAGGTAGGTGGATAACCTTCCCATGTATAAAAGAAAACCAACATGATAAAAACTAGGAAGGAAGGAAGGAGAGAGAGAGAGAGAGAGAGAGAGAGAGGGTGGCGAGGAGGAAGAAAAGAAGAGGCTACGCAAAGGAGAGGGGTTTGGCAAGGTTTTATGCAGGGGTCTAAGTTTTTCTAGGGTTTCTGGGCAGCGGGCATATTCAAAGAAGGAAGGAAGGTGTTGGCGCAGGTGCCCTGATATTAAACAATTATTAATTTCCATGCAAGTTGCCGTTCTGCTCATCTCTTACAGTGCAACTTGCAAATAACAAGTGGGTGAGTTTCTAGACTCACAGCCCGCTAGTATGCCACTACCACGACTCAATTAAAAACTAACTTTGTAAATTTATTTAATAATTTAAAGTCTTAAATTAAAATAATTATTTTATATAACATCAAACCTTTAACTACCAGAGTTGGAAACGTGGCTGTGTTTCTAAAAAAAATTAAATTTTTTTTGTTAAAAATTTTTTTATATATGTTTTGAATCGTTTTGATATGCTAATTTTAAAAATAATTTTTAAAAAATAAAAAAATATTATTTTAATATATTTCAGCATGAAAAATACTTTAAAAAACAACCACAACCACACTCTCTAATAAATATTACAACTAATTCTAACTAACTTGTAAAATTAGCAACTTGATTTATAGAACCAACTAGTTTTAATAACATCATTTAAAAAAAAAAAAAAAAAAAACCACACTAATGAACCAAATGATATCTAAGCTATATGATTCAATTTTAACGCATGTACAACTCCTTGTAATTGTTGACTCAAGACCACATGAAACGGGACATAATTTAACAACCATATTGTAAATCACTAGTTTCTATGTTCAAGCTATACATTGTCGGAAGATCACAACTTTTCTAAATATAAAAAAGAATTCATGTTTCACGAAATTCTTTAGCATTATTATTAAACTTAAAAATACAGTTATTTTGAAAATTTTTGTTTATCAAGATAAATTTTTTTATTAATGTATCTTTTATTTACCTTAGTGAATACAAAGTTTTTAATTGAAATAATTGTTTTTGTGAAAAAAAAATATATTTTTTATAATTGTTAAATCAAGTTAATAAAAAATATCAAACTAGTATGTTTATACTTTATGCATGATTAAAAGGAAAAAAAAATCATAAATATAATTAAATCATTTTTAAAATCCATTTAAAAATTTTAAGAATAAAAAATGATTTGAATTGAATTTTTATGAATAATTTAATGTTAGTGTTATTATTTTTTCATATCAATTACATAATAACTGGGAAGCAAATTATTAAAATTGAACTTAAAATTTATAATAATATTGAAGAACTGTATTCAAACTAAAAAGTACATAAGTACATGAATAAAATCAAATTCTCCTTTGAGTGACTGAGTGACAAAAAAAGAAAAAGACATAAAAGTGCAAGGGCTAGCGCCTGGCCCACCAATAGCAAACTAGGCATGCGTGAGCCTAAATTTTTTTTAGTTTTTTTAATTAAAAAGAGGAACATGTCTTCCATGTTTTTTTTGAAAAAGAAAATGTCTTCTAGTTCTTAAAAACAATATTGTCATTTTCAACTATTGAACCTGTGATCTCTTAGGCACGGGAACGTGGTGTAAAAATTCAAATCGTGTTTTATAAAAATTAAATTTTTTTTAGTTTGTTTTATATTTTTTAATGTACTAATTTTAAAAATAATTTTTTAAAAAATAAAAAAATATTATTTTATGTATTTTAATATAAAAAATACTTTAAAAAACAACTATAACCACACTTTTAAACAAACTATTTAGATACACAAGCTAACCACTTAAGCTAAGACACAATATTAATTCACTATTTATATGATCAATAAAACACCATAAGAGTATAAATTCATTGTGCTGTTACGGAAAAAAACTGAAAAAGCAAGAAAATAAAAAAAATAACTGAAAAAATCAAACCATAAAAAAACCTGATTTTATAAGCTTGAAATTTAAAAAAAAAAAAAAAAAAAACTCAAACCGAACCAAACCAAAAAAAAAACTAGAAAAAAACCAAGCCAAACTAATTTTTGTTCAAAAAAACAAACCGAACTAAAACCAGTCGGTTTGAACTGGTTTCAGTTTGGTTTTGATTTTTTTTTTCAAATCAATTTAATTATATTTTTTATAAAAAATAAATCGAACCAAAGATGCTGCAGGTTAATATTAATTGCAGACACCCAATTTTCATTTTTTTAATCTCCAGAGATGCAATCACATGGATGTATTTGTTTTTCAGCGAATAAAAAGGGATGATTCTGGAATGCAATTACACAACCCTTTTCTTCTCCTGGCTCTACCATCACAACAAAAACCCACCAGAGAAAATTAAGAGAAACTATTGGTTCGTCGTATAATTTAGAAATTATTAACTAAAAAACATTTTTTATAAACTTATTTTCCTGCATTTGTTTCCCATAAATGTTTTTCTATAAAACATTTTCTTAATTCAGAGTGGAATAAGTTTCCCTCCTTGAACATTTTTTTCCTCTAAGAACTTTCCATTGCATAGATAATCGATGGCTGGCGTGTAAACATAGATAATAATTTTTACAGCTAATATATTGCAGGTCCATGGCTGGTGTGTAAACATAGATAATCGACTCGTACTCGAGCATAAATCGATTCCCATCAATGCATCAGCGTTGTTGATTCTCAATTAGCATCATGCATGTTCACGTCCACACTAAACATGCTGAGAATCCGATACACTGAGCTCCCTCCCTCTTTCCCAGAATATGATACAACAACAAAGGTGTTCTACGATAAGAGGGTTGAAAATAGTACCCAAAACATTCTACGTACGTCCATGCTCTTCCTCCTTAACCGTGTCTAATGATGTTAGTTCAACCATAAGCCGATCATACTCCTGTTGAACATCTCCTAGTTCCCTTCTTAGCTGCCTCACCTGCACGAATATGAACATCATCAGCTTGATATTTGATCAATCATCGAAACTTAACTCGTCATTTCGAACGCAAGAGAGCTTGTCCTCGAGTGTGATTTTGTTACTATTTTCTTGCATCTGTTTGGATGCCAAATGGGAATCAACAAAACTTGGTCGCACTTACTGGCAAGAGTTCAGGGTTTCTAGAATTGGCAGAATTCCACCACTTCAAAATAAGATCATTTTCTAGTGTATTGAACTCAAATCCCCTATTGTAGTTATTTAAAAAAATAAAATAAAGCCTTTCTAGAATGATGGAATTAAAAACACAAAGTACATGGTTATACCATTCCAGTGATTAATACAGAGGCAGCATACATGCATATATACTGAGATGAATACTTATGTGTGTAACATCTCCAATGGACTGCTATACACTTTCAAGCGTGATAAAGACGCTTATTAAATTTGAAAAAGAAGGAAAACATAGAATATGCATGTAATTATTAACTGTGGCGTATAAAATACCTTCAGATCAAGGTCTTCCCTCCTTTTCTCATGTTCCAAGCATCTGAAAAATAAAATAAACATGAGTAAATTTTCAAGGATGCCAAGCTTAAAACAATGCAAGTTCCTCCAATTACGGCCAAATGTTTACAGTCAGTCAACACAGAATTCTCCTGAACTGCATTTTGATGCTGTTCATCAAGTGCCAGTCTAATCTTTAACTTCACGACACTAGCTATCTCTAATCACAAAAGATCAATATACAAAACCCAATTGATATAGAACAGGGGGAAGAAAGAAGATAAAGGGTTGTAGAACTCCCTATCCTAGATGAATAAGTTTATCGAGGGAGAATAAAACCTGTAAAAGAGAGCTCCTCTGGAAGGGAGCTGAGGGATATAAAAGAAAACCCTGTAGAAAAGGCTAAGAATTGGCTAGAAAACCCTATAACAGAGGGTTGGACAAGTATTTAAAGAAAATACTTCTCAATTTCAATATAATTTCATCATAATTGATAGAATAGGGTGCTTGTATGGACACCAAGCAACCCTAGTAATAGTCTTCCATAAAAATAAATCCTATAAAACTTCAAAGATAATAGTAAAACTCTAAAAAAATAATTAATTATAAATCAGTAAATATAAATAACAATCCTTCATCCTACTCTGCATCACCAATTACTCACAGGATTAGCTCAACCTATACATTGAACAAAAACTGATGTACCGGGAATGTTATGATAATACTTACTTTGCATGAAGTTTCTTGTTTTCTTGAATCAAGTTCATAGTCTCCTTATCCATCAACTGATTCGCAGTACTTGAAGACTACAAAAGATTGCAGGCCAAATTAGCAACAGATTTCTTAGAAAAAATGACATGACAGGAAGCAAACAAATGAATAGATCAGAACAAGAAAATGAATTGCAAAAAGCACAGAGAAATCACCCATTTTGGTCAAGAAATAGAGAGCAAAAGCAAGCTATGTAATGAAAATAATCCCACAGTAAAGAAGCTGTCTTTTATGCGTGCGTGCGTGTTAAATTATCAGTTTAGAGTTTTTGCAGAAAAGCAACCTGAGAATCACCTCTCTGTCTTGAATGCTACTATACTAGAAATTTCTGGTTAGGGTACCATACTAACTATTGTTCTCCTACTTTCACCATAGACAATGAATTCAACATCAGAAGTAAGAAGCATGGAAGAGACAGATTTAGGCCTGGACACATATAGTTGTGATAGAAGAAGCATAGACCAAATAAAATTTGTGGGAGATGAATTAAGGTCAAGGCTTTCAAGGGAATTGGGTAATCTGCATGCACTGCTTCACTTCAATAAGATATTCAGATCCATGCTCCTTGCTCAGACCTGTATTTCCAAATTGTGAGCATCTGCCCTTGTCCCTGCCCGCCGTTTCATTCTTTCAACTTTGTTTAAATCACCATGCTCCTTCCTCTTTGATGATAGTCCTGTCCCAACAATAGGAATTTTTCCAAAGAAAGCTCCGAGATATGAACAAATTTATTTTAATCAAGCACATGGGAATAAAAGATAATTATCTAGCATTATTCAAGCACAACATTTTCATATTGAAAGGGTGTACCTGCAGCAGATGCTGCTTTCACACTAACAGAATGGTGATTTTGATTCAATGTGACAGGTTTTGTTTTGCCACCATTTGGCATACCAAGATTCAATGCGACATGTTTCATTTTACTACTATTTGGCATGCCAGGGGGTGAATCTTGTGGAGGCTCTATTGGTGGAAGCTTTTTCTTGACCTGGTAACCAATCAGTCCGCAGTGGTAATCCCTGACAAAAGTCAATAACCAGCATGACTTAAGTCATCGATAAATAAGAACATAAATTAGATGCTCACTGTAAGGGGCATTTGTCACAACTAAGAATCATTTCAATTAATCAATTAGTTGCACAGATCCAAAGCAAATAAGGGGCATTTTTCACCACAAGGAATCATTTCGATTTATCAATTAGGTGCACAGATCCCATGCAAATCCATTTAACAACAAATCAAGTAATCTATTTAGAAAAAGGGAAAAAGATTATGGAAGCTTGAGATTGTGCGATAATCTTTTTAGTAACTTTGAACAACCATAGACAGTGTTTGGACACATAGACAAGGCAATTTTTGGAAGTTGCAAAATAGAATTAGAAAAAACAAGTGAAGAGCCTCAGAAACAGCAACATGACAAAAACTTCCAAATTACTCAAAATAAAGGATTCTTTACTCAAAATAGAGAGCAACATGACGAAAACTTTCAAATTACTCAAAACAAAGAATTCTTTTTGAGTAGAAATTGAGAAGTGTACCAGTACTCCCATGTCATCTCCTTCAATCGACCTTCAAGCTTCTGAAACAGGGAAGTTCTCTCAAAATCTTGTTTGTTATGAGTGGGCTCAACAAAATTTGCTTCCAGAACACCTATGGAAGTAATACTAGATTAGTGTCAAGCATTAATTACAATTCTGAACAAAATTCACCTCAACACCATAGGAAAAGGGCAAAAAACTAGAAAGGATTTTTTAGAAGCTTCTCACCAACCACCCCTCTTCCCCTACTGTCTGCATAGCTCACAACAGGCCAAAATGGCTGCATTGCAAGAGAAAGAAGAGACCTCTCAGAAGTTTGCCATCATTTTCTTCAGAACAAAACTGAGCAAGATAAAGCTACCAATAAACCTTTTACATTACCAAGGTAAAAGAAATGGTAAGGCTCCATGCAAACTTTACTGTGAAGGTAAAGAACCACAGCAACACACAATCACATGGCATCTAAACTTCACAAAGAAGGCATCTAAACATTCTATGGAAATAAGGTGGTTTATTTTGGAGATGCATAGAAGGAAGTCAACAAGTAAGATTCTGTGGTCTTGCCCCCATGCTTAAATGGCTTTGCCAGCTATCCTAAACATTTCTATCAGGAAGAGTCCTTTCATAATTTGATATGATCTCACATCCACTTCTCATTTCTCATTATCTTTTGATGTTACAATAATTAGTCTGCTTTGGTAAAATTTTGTAATTCCATGAGCAATCTGTTTCCCATCATCTTTAGGTGTTGCAATAACTATTCTGATTTTGTACTAAAATGCAGAGCATGACACTATTCAACTGATTTCAATTTCTCAGATTATCCAATTCTCCATAACTAGATTCCTTATTAAATCTACTTAACAATTATTAAATAGTAGCGAAATTCCTACAAACTACTAAAAGTTTAGAATACTTGAAAATTAATTTCCAAAGTAGTCCTTCCTTACCCTTACTCTTTCCTGGTTCTAGACCTTAGATTTCAGAGTAACAAAGTAGCAAAAGCTCCATGAACTTCTATGACATCAACAATTAACATAACAATTTTGCTTCTGATACCTATCACTTTTCTTCAACAGTGGCAGTAATGATGACTATACGATATAGTCTTCTAAAAATTAAGTTTGGAAAGAATGATAAAAGTCAATGTGATTGAAACCTTGTTTAAACTTTACAATGATGGAACCTTCAATGTGCCACTCTTCTAGTTTTTCCTGTACAAAGTCCATTGTTTTAACTCCTTTATCTCAAAGTGATGACCATCTTGTTCCTTCCAAATTTATATTATTATTTAAAGCTGGCTTATAAGTAACCTAGCTATATTTCTTACTTAGTAAATTTTCCAATTGTTTAGTTTTTCTATTTCTATCTGCTTTGGGGCCTATAGATAGCACTCAAGTTATGTTATGATGCGATGGTTATTAAATAAAATAGTTTTCTAGAGAATTTGAATTTGTGTTTTTTTCAGTCATAAAATGGTTGTACTTCATAACAGCATTTATAAATATACACAATGGACTAAAGGGCCAAAACCAAGGAACAGTGCAAAATTCCAATGGGTCAATGGTTTGTTCTCATATCTGCCAATGCAAAGGTAAAACCTCCTAGTTAAAAGACACTTGCCAGAATAAGACGGTTCTTGTGGTAGATATTGAAACCATGGGCAGTGACATGGGGAGCTTCTTTTAAAAACCCAATTGTAGTTAAGACTTCAGCCTGCAAAATTTAACCAGGTAGGAACAGGAATTACAATCACTGAAAATCAGAATCATGTGCATTTTACAAAATAAGCATCAGATTAACATGCTAAACTTAGACAAGAAAGGCAGCAAGACACAAACTACTTTTACAAATGAGTATCGTAGTGACACTGGAAAACTTGGACAATGATGGGCAGTAAGATATGAAAAAAAATGTCGAGAGATATGCAGGAATAATATATTTGTCATGAATCTTAGCAGAACACACTAAGGCACAATAGAATCACACACGCACATGCACACATGGTTTTCTGAGATCCCATCTCCCACCAGAAGAGAGAGCAAGGGTGGCACTACCCACCAATATGATACTTGAACCTCCAGCAGTTGACTCATAGTTATAACAGAAACAACAAAAATTGTTGAGAGAACATCGTTAATATGGTCTGGTAGTTAAAACTAGATGCAACTTGAGAAATGAGACATTCAATCACTCAATATTTTTTTAATGCAATGCAGAGAGTAACTGAACAAGGAGAAAGTTTGCAAGTAATACCTCTTTACATCCACCAGTTTGAGGCCTGTACACAATGAATTCTTGAAATTTGAGATCAAGGACAAGATTACGATGCTCCACCAATTGCCCCCGCAGCACTATTGTGAAAGTTTCTGGTATTTTCAGGTACAATATGGACAAATAAGCCTGAGGAGCATAAGATATCAGACAGTGAAAATCATATTCATACATTCCTTAGATGTGATTGCACAGGAGCGAGCATGCATGAGTGAGTTATGATGTCTCCACCATGAACTTAGGTGGGGAGGCTTATCACAAAAAAGGAGGCACTGTCTATGAAATATTACCTCAACTGTAAACTTCCATGAAGAGACAGATAAAAAAAAAAGAACTTACACGGAGTGAATAATGTAATCGATTGGCAATATGTTGTTCATTGACTGTCCTCCAAGCAGGATTTGCCTGTACTTTTTTTACATCCCCACCAATACGAATATCCTGCAACCATGCCACAACAAAACAGCTAACTGGGAGTGATCGTAGTATATAATAAAGTTCAGAGGAGAAAACAACTACAAAGAGGCTGAAAGAAGTTCCAACCTCGGGATCTGTATCAAAGTCTAGCTCCACATTCCCATCATCACTGAACCACAAATTATAGATAATAACTTTCGTGCCATGCGATCCAATGTCATCAAACTGCAAATCAAATTGGAGTTATTTTAAGAAATGAGCTTGCAAGGGAGAAAGACAGTATCAACAAAGCATTTCCAAATTCTAGCTTTTATCTAGAATCATGGTGTATCTGGAAGTTTTGTACCATTTAGTAGTGTTTCACTTATTATGACTACAAAGATTAATTGAACTTTTTGAAAAGTTTTCAAGGTGCAGCTTGGTGCTTGTCGTTCTAATACTACTACCATCCAAATGTCATTGCAACAGCTAAACAAAAATTTCAGCTTCCAATTCTAGCAAAATTGTGGCAGAAAATATGTCTGGCCTACTCATAACACCCCCAGCTCAACATTGAGCAACCATGAGAATTTTCTCTATTCTATTGCCCTACGTCACATTCTTTCTGAATTTATGTGCAGTATCTATTGAAAATGGAACAATCACTTAAACAAACACTTCAAGATGTATCCACTTTTGTACCATTTGATTTTTAACCCAACTCTAAAAAGAAGGGAAGGTAATTTTGGGGCAAAAATAGCAGTTAGATTTTTACATGCCTGTACAAATGTACCTCTGTGTTAAATAGCTCAGAAGTTGTATAGGAGTAAAATGAACCATCAGGATATCATTACTAAACTTAAAGAAAGACTATTGTGTAATTAGCTACATCAACTTGTAAAACAAATCTATACACATATGAAGGAGCTACATAAAATGCAATGAATGATGGCAAATAGAGGAAAAGATATACGATAAAAAATTTACTTGTTTCAGCAGCTCAGCTTCTGTTGAATAGGGAGACCATCGCAATAGCATGGAAAGGTTAGACATAAAGTATTCTTTATCATACCGATGTGAAATTTCCATGTTACCAGTACTTGTGTTAAGCTCATAATCCACCTGCATATAGAAACAAGTTCTTAAAATAGACTCCAGAAATACAAACTTGTAAACAAAAATGGAAAGCAGGGATAAAACATAGAAGCAGCAGTTTGCCACACGTCTTGGAAACCAAAAGGTCAACAGCTAAGTCAGCTATATAATAACAGGATTTAAGATCTGTGGTTCACTAGAATCTGCTGAGGTCTGACCCAAGAGCCTAATATTTGGGATCATATAACCTCATCCCTTAAAATCCCACAATTTTTTTGGGATCTTCTCATTCCTTTGGATGAAAATAACCTTCGTGATGTTGCATTATCAAATCAGGATACCATCCAAAAGACTAATAAGCAGAACCTCAACTCAAGCTGTTGTGGCATGCGTGTGGTACACTACATTTACATGCTATAGAAAGCAACAAAATGCCGTCTAAAAAATTGCAATTATTAACTTTCCAAAAAACAATTCCCAAAATAGAAGAAAATCAGAAAGAAATTCAGCTAACATAATTAAGTGGGGAAGTGAAACTCACCATTGGCACCACTATTCTGTCGTGCCCTGTTTGTGTCAGAAATGTATAAGAGAGGAGACCAATGCTTTGTGTCATTACCCTGCTCATTATATAAACTAATAAGAAAACAAGATTGAATGGGTAATTACATATTACACAATATTAGAAAACAAAAGGAGCAAGGTTTATTCTTTTTCCTTTTCTTTTCTTTTTGACCTGAGACTGTTCTTTATCTTTTTCTTTTTCTTTTTGACCTGATATCTGTTCTTTATGTATGCAGTGAAATCATGCGTAATTTGGCTCACCTGTTACTGTCATCTATACAGTTTCACCATCAAAGATAGGGAAGAAACAATTGTGATGGCAGAGGTAAGAAATATGTTGAAGATTAATAAATGAACTAGGAAATCATCGAATGTTTTTGCACGCATATTTGAAAATATATAACTAGCCAGCAGTGGCTATCAATTCACTTGTACATGGTTTGTACAAGAATTGTAAACATTTAAATTCAGATGAACAAGTCAGTGAAAGTTTTAGAATCATAATCAAACCTATCACCCAAGTGGCAGCTGAAGACAATAACATCTGCCCCAAGTCTCATGGTGCTGGTCTTGAAGCCATTACCATCTGAAAGGACCACAGCTCAAGCAATAAATATGGAAGGAAATAATCATAGAATTCAGTAAAAGCACAGACAAGTTCTGTACATTGTCCAATTGCTGCTTTGGACTTTTTATCGGAAAATCCAAAACTCATGCATCGCCGGATTGCTTCAGGATCCATTCCACCACCATTATCTAGTCATATAGTACCAACATGCAAAGACCAAAATCAGGAAGTATTCAGTTTATTTTCAAGATAAATATTTCATCAACAAAGACTACAAAACAGCATTGACAACAAGTCTTTATGTTTGACAAGATAAACACACCTTGAATTACCAATGCTGGACTTTGATCTCTTGGATTTAAGGTTTTATCTACAATTACAAAAGTGGCCCCGTTTTGGATCTATCAAGTGAAAAAAAAAAAGGATATGAAAACTGAAATTCACAGCTTGAAGATGTCACCCTATGATAACAGAAATAAATGGTGAAGAGATCCTAACACATTAGGGTGACCATGGCATATATTTGATAGCAATAGACATAAGAAAGGCTATTAGTGAAATAAAAGCTGATTTGCCTTAGGATTAGCACTTAACAGACCCACATGCGTTTTTCCAAAGAAGAAAGCACAAAGGAGCACAGGTATCAAGACTTGTGCTGTCATAACATCATCCAAAATGTGTCAAGAACCAAGCATCACATTGAATCAGAAAATGGACAAAGTCAATAGGTAAACTACATTGTTATCATTCACATGTATAAGTTTAATTAATGAATTAAAAATAAAATCCATACACATCCACCTAATAAAAGTGGAATTATTTAGCCTATGAACATACAATGAGATTAAATTAATATGTGGTCTTTTCCTTTTAAATTAGTAGTTTTAAGTAAATTATTTTAGAAAAAATTATGATTGATGTGATGAGATTTTCATAAACTTTAGATTCAGCTTGCTAAGGTTGAGAAATGGTAAAAGTTCTATAAATAGTGGTTTAAGCATTCAAATGTCAACTGAGAAGTTATTCACTTTTCTTATCGCTTATTTTTGGGGATGCACACGTGCACATGCACATACATGTGTGTGTGTTAAAGCAGGCAGTAATCTCTTGTCACATTTTGGAAAAACCATTAGAAATGAAAAATTGTACAACCTGCTATTAACATCAACCAAAAAAAATTACAACCTCCAGGTTAAGCAGATCACCTGGACAGGTGTCCCAACCAGTTCCCTGATATGCACATCTTGTCTGGGTTTCAGACACTGCTCTGTCCAGTCAAGAGAACATCTAAGCAAGAACATACAAGTGTGACGACATGACATGTACAGGCTTATAGGCCCACTAACAATGATCTCAAAAACACCACACCACATTATTTTGTACTTTCAACAATAGACTACATGATAATCAAACTTGTATAAGCCAGTTAAAAAAGAAAAAGAAAACTGGCTACTTACCTCATCAACTGCATTGTCAATCAGTTCTGCTATGGCTGCAAACATGAAAAGGTAGTTAGATGCAAACTCTACTCTTAAATTCATCATCACCAAAGTACAGGTGGAATAGAATACTGTATTAGCTGGACATACCACCAAAAGCCCACTTATGAGAAGTGGCATTTGAATGAAGAAACATGGGGTGGACATGGAGATAACTCTTGCCATCTGTTATACCATAAAGAAAATTAAAAGGAGCAACTTGGAGAATGGCTTATCGAGTACAAACACACACTGAAAAGAGATACTTCAGCGAATTGCAAAAGATTCTACCATCCAACTTATAAGAGAAAACAAGGAGTAAAGCAACACCACAACATATATGATAGATTGCACAACAAAGTAGAGATTTTCAATAATAAGTGACAGTCATGAAATTAAGATGAAAGAATTGATAGCTGCATACTTTGAAGTGTGGTCTCGGAATTGAGCCCGTCATCATAATTCCCAGCTTTCCAAAATTGACGACAAAGTGGTGCTGGACATATTGTAGATGCAAAAGAAATGCCACTGTCATCCACTGGAGGCTGCCCTTGCTCCAATACAATTGAATTACTCTGGCCAGTACTTAAGGCATTCAAGCTTCTAGTTTCTTCAGATTCTTGTCTTTTAGATTGAGTGCCAGACTTCCGAACCTCTGCTTGTTGGGCCTTACGGCGGTTTTCCTCTTGCACTCCTTCCCCAACATATCCTTTCTCCAACTTAATAGCTTTCAAATCAACCTTTTCCAAGCCCACCATCACTGCAAAGTGAACAATGCTTCATCTCAAACAAATAAATAAATAATTGAGCAGATTATGCTACTACGGAAAACTCTCAGAACAAAGAAAGTTGAAAACATGCTGCAGCAGTATAATCAGAATAATATGAACATGGGAAGACATCAAGTAACGCCAATATTGACGGAGAAAACCTTACTAAGCCCAGGACTGCAATTCAACTAGTAGTTGTCTAGTGAGTGTTGGGAGATGAATTTTCAAAATATAACAAGTTCCTTTGACAATAACTTCTTTGATGTCAACAAATTGAGACAAGGAGGAGGATAGAGATAGACCAAAAATGAGGGTTCTCACAGTAAGTTCCTTTTTCTCCCTTTGTAGATCTACTCGTTCTTTTTCTGCTGACACCAGATTTGGCGACTCCCCTGAGGGTTCTCGCTTCCTTCCCTTCTCATCTTCCCCCCCACCTTTTCAGGTTGGGTTTCAGTCTTAAGAATGTAGATTTCTGTGTCGACTGCGCTGCGGAGGTGGTTGACGGATGGTGGCGGGAGTGGCTGTTTGTTGGTTGCAGGTGGTCCGGAATTTAGTATGTGTTTTTGGGTCTGCTTCGATGTTTGCTGTTAGTAAATGGAAATGGAAGGATGGTTTGGTTTAGTTTGATGTGAACCAAACTGCAAAGTTGGTTTATAAATTTTATTATTTTTCTATTTAAGTGTTTGATTAAAGATTTTCCAAACTCTTACAGGAGAAAAAAGAAAGTAGAGCTACACAAACTCCTGAGACCCTTTCCTTTTGTAGAAATGCAAGTTGAAACTCCATTATTAAGTGTGTTTGTTTTTCTGAGTAATTTTTATGGTTGTAGTTTTAAAAAAATGTGGTTTATTAGATTTAGATATATGTTTAGTAAAAATTATGATTGAGGTTTATGTGTAATAAAAAAATAAGTATAAAATATTTAGTAATTTTATGGTTGTGATTGCTTTTCAAAATACTTTTATATTTAAAAATGCATTAAAATAATATATTTTTATTTTAAAAAAATTATTTTTAATATCAGTTCATCATAATGATCTAAACTACTAAAAAAATTTTAATTTGAAGTAAGGAAAAAAGATAAAAAATTATTAACTTTTTTCAAAAGTGTTTTTAAAATACAAAAACAAACTATGTTTTACGAAACGTAGTTAAAAAAACATGTAAAAACTGCTTCACAAAAACTATGTTTCAAACTCATTTTTTTAGCAGACTCCATAATATAAAACATAATTTTTGTGGTTATCAAACACCTTATTATGTTTTTTGCACTACAAACACAAAAATAAGTACAAAACAAACTTACTGGAAAGGACTTGAAGGACCAAAATGAATTCATACACTCAGATATCCTTTTTATAATCTAATTAAAGAAAAAGTACAACTTATTATTTTTGTAATTTAATTATTGCATTTTTTTTATTTTAATCTCTTAATTTAATTAGCTTTTGAATTTATATGTTTAAATTTTAATATTAAGAGGTGGAGGGGCGACTCACGACTGAAGTCATTCGATCATTGTTATTTAAATGATTTACCCGTGGTGGGTGATTCAAGTGCTAATTTGTTATTAGATAAAAAAAAAATGGTTTGGTGATATTAACTCAAATATTAAAAAGAATAAAAAAAAAATAGAAAATAGAGAAGAGAAAATCAAAGATTAAGAATAAAAAAGGTTTAGTGAGCATAACAATAATCAAATAAGAATAAAAAATAAAAAAAATGCAATAAAGATATTCTTAGATGGTGTAGAATATTCTTAGAATAAGAACTAAAAATATTCTTAGATGGGCCTACAAATAAAGGAGATGGTTTTTTTTTTTTTTTTTAGAAAAGGCAATTGCAAGAACAAAATTATAGCCATCAGACTAGTTAATAAGATGAACAGCATATTAAGGAACACTTTAAGACATTGTAGCTTTTCCACACTTTTTAACTTTTCTTATTATTATTATTATATTATTCTATTATATTATAACATATCCTAAAAATACTATAGCTGTCTTTTTTTTCGTTATTTTTCTTCTAATAATTTTTTTTTATTTAATTATTAGATTTTCATGACACGGATCCCGAGTTTGATGGGTTAACCTGATTTTGAGAGTTAATCCGGAATTGTTTTTTCTTTTTAATTAATTTTTTTCATTTAATTTAGTTTGTTAATATTAAATTTTTTTCTATTTAATTATCAAATTTTCATAATACATATATCGGGCTTGACGGGTTTACTTGGTTTGACAGGTTAACCCAGTTAATTCTGGGTAAACCCGTCAATTTTTTTTTCTATTTAGTTATCAAACTTTTATGACGCGGATCCCAGGTTTGACCGGTTAACCTGATTTGAAGGGTTAACCCAGTTAATTCAGATTTTTTTCTTTTTCTTCATTAGTTTTTTTCTTCATATTGGTTTTTTCTTTTTAATTAATCTATTTAATTATCACACGTTTATGACACAATCTTATAGCCAGATCCACATCCAATGCTCTTGGGTTCGGTATTGCAGCCAGACTCACTTAAACTTAGGTCATGTAAGTTTAATATTATTATTAATTTATAAATATTACTCTTGGATCAAACGTTGTAGTCAAACCTAAGACTCTTGGGTATAACTTTTCAGAAAGACCTAATATTTTTAAATCTTATTTTTTAAAAAAACAATTATGTTAAAAAAATTAACCCACGGCATCGCTCGGGTCATGTATCTAGTATTTAAATATAGCTTGATCTTATTATTGTATCTGTCTCATGGATTTCTACGTTGAGCCTATACATAGGACACATTAGTAGACAATGACAATGAAAAATCAATGAATGGCTTAGATAGTAGACCCGATCATAGATACACTTAGCAAAAGTCTTGGGATCGGTCAATTCAAGTTAACTATTTTATTCGAAACAATATTGTTTTTGTTTTAATTTTTTTATTTTATTTTTAAAAAAATTGACAAGTGACACCTAGATTTAGCTAAATCAATCATAAAATAAGTCAATATATTCAATCACTCGAGTATGATCAAAATAATATCCAAATTAGTTTGAGATAAAACCTAACCTAGATTAACCTAGTGTTATATTATATAGTGTAATAATCAAGCTAGGGTTGCATTTGAAAACACGGACCAACCACACTTCTAACAAATTTATTTTATTTTTTTGTATATTATGAATCGTTTTGATACGCTGATTTCAAAAATAATTTTTAAAAAAATAAAAAAAAAATTATTTTAATGCATTTTAACACAAAAGGCATTTTAAAAAACAATCGCAACTATACTTTCAAACATACCCGTCGACTTTAATTTTTTTTTCAAAAAGTAAGTTGGATCATCAAGAACACCCCAACATCAAAATAAAGTTTAGCTTTGAGCTCACTAAACCTTATATAAAAACATGTATAAAATGTTTGGTAGTTGTGTGATTGTGGCTGCTTTTCAAAATGCTTTTTACTTGAAAATACATTAAAATAATATATTTTTATTTTTTTAAAAAATTATTTTTGATATCAGCGAATCAAAATGATTTAAAAACACCAAAAAATATTAATTTGAAGCAAAAAAAATAATTTTTTTTAAATTTTTTTCAAAAGCGCTTTTAAAATGAAAAAAATAAACATTATTTTATGAAACTCAGTTAAAAAAACATGTAAAACCTGCTTCATAAAAACTGCATTTCAAACTCAATTTTTTAGTGGACCCCGCAGTATAAAACACATTTTTTACAATTACTAAATATCTTGCTGTGTTTGTTTCACCGCAAACATAAAAATAATGCAAAACAAACGCAGCCTTAATGTGGTTAACATAAAAGAGACACGGTGTAAGATCCTAAATATGATTTTAGCTAGAGCTTCTAGTCTTTCATACTTAGCCTTTTGCTAATGGAGGTGTCTTACTACATAATTAAAAGAATTGAGGATGTGGAAAGTGCCTTAAAAGACATAGAAAAAAGAGGGAGAATATACATATCAATCTAGAGGACATGTCTGATAAAAGAATGATGAATAGGAACTAGAATTAGGGATGAAGAGGGTTCCTCGATACAAGAGTAATTAATCATATAATATCATTATTAGTTAACAAATTTAGATTTAAAACATCCGGGAATGGCCTTAAGTGATTCAAATAAAGATAGAATATAATACGTTATAAAAAGAAGGAAAAAATCGAAGGAAAACACATATTTTCTTTTTTTAGGATTATAATACAAAACACTCTTTTTACCTAAGGCATATACTAGGAAAACACATCGTGTTTCTTAAAGAGAAACTTAGTTCGTCCATGAGAAGGAAGATACATAAAATAACCATGCCCAAACTATACATTAAAGCCTAATATAGGGATTTTCCATATAATTTAAAGAATGAGGATGTGTTGTCTCAGATTGAGGAATTTTAATGATTAATAAGATATATAATAGTTTGAATAACCTCAACCAATAAAGAAGTAAGAACATATGAGTCAATTAACAATACACAAGAAAATTCTAAAATATGATAATTTTTTTTTTCATTTAGTAATATCATTTTATTGGGGAGGGTAAGGATAGGATTTGTCATGAAATACTTTCTTTTTTTTCCCTTGAAGAAGTTTCTAAAAATTAATTGACATGCACTCTCCCCTTGAATTAGAACGCAATGCTTTGATAGTTTTTGAGAAATGAGTGGCAATAAGATTAACAAATTGATGAAAGACATCAATTACTTCAAATTAAGGTTAGTAGTTGTTGTTTGCTCATCAACATGGCATGAAAAGGCTCATATTCTTTTCTAAGTTTCATGAGAAATTGATATCATTTAGATTTATCATGAATCTTTTCTACTAAGGAAATTGCATCTATGGAGACCTTATCATATTCAAAAGATGCATATATATAAAACTAGAATAATAGTCTTGACTAGTTTATCACACCGTGCATATTTTTGAAGATGATGTTCATGTTGAAATCTCCTCGCATTATCTTTCAAATGATAAACCATTTTTAAATAATTTCACATGTCAAAAGCAATTTGATAATGTCACAGCCCGATCTAATCTACTAGATATTGTCTACTTTAAGTTTTATTATTATCATGAATTGGTTTTTGATGACCACGCATGGTTGCAAAACACGCCTGACAAGTCAACAACCAGCATTATTAATAAAACCAGATACTTACTTCTTACTTGCTGATATAAGATATTACAGATAAGGGTAGATTCAATGTTATATGTGATTCAACTTCTCCCAAGTCCCAACTGATAAATTGAGCATTATTTGAAATTCATCAATCTTGATAATCGAGATTCCTTGATTTTGTTTCAATTCCTTCTATATAGCCCCCGCAATTCTTTTATTTGAATAAAATTTCTTAATTGAAACTCCCAAAGTGAGTGTTATTAAGCTCTCGCTAATGCTATTGCTGAATTATAATGGGTTCAATTTCTTCTTCATGATCCTGGTGATTCGGGTATAATTCCTCATTTTCTTTGATTAACGATAACTTAGAAGCAAATCCAATCTTTCATGCTTTCATGGAGCATATGGATATTGATTCCCACTTCATCCATGACATGGTAGCTCGTAAAGATCTTGAAGTTCAATTTGTTGCCTCCAATGATTAGACTGCAGATATATTCACCAAGCCTCTTTTCTTATTAGAGGATGACTCATCAATACACCACGTCACAGCAGAGAAGGATGGCATGGTTACCTGAATTCTGTTACTCTGTTATTTATTCTTTAATTGCATTTGTAAAGCACTATACATAAAGGGTAGCATTGATATTGCATGGGATAAGTTAGTTAGAATATTCTTTGCCTGCTGTATATATTTCGACGAGCTGTATTATTCAATACACAAGAGAAAACTTCTCTTTACAATTCTGTTTTTCCTCTACTTCACATTCGTTTGTTATATGGTATCAGAGCAGCCGATCAATGGCCAACGCTCCTAAAGAAACTGATTCTCAGTCTTTCAATGATACAAACCCCACAAACAAATATCTCAATTTTTCTGATCCTTTCAATCCATTCCGAATTGAGAATGGTGATAATCCAGCTGCTGCTCTTGTTTCTGAACTCTTAACTGCTGATAATTATGTCAGTTGGTCTCGTGCGATTTCTCGAGCTCTTCGCGCGAAGAACAAACTTGCTTTTGTTAATGGTACATTGTCTAAACCTACTGATATCTCAGATCCTCTTTTTGAAGCTTGGGAGAGATGCAACGACTTGGTTGTTTCATGGCTACAAAATTCTGTAAGTCCTTCTGTCAAATCCAGCCTTGTTTTAGTTGAGGATTCAAGAGTATTATGGCTGGAACTCAGAGATCGTTTTACTCACCAAAATGGCCCTCGAATCTTCCAACTTAAACGTGATTTAGCCAGCTTATCTCAAAACCAAGATAACATCAGTACCTATTTTGGTCACCTCAAAACATTATGGGATGAACTTGCTATCTATGACCCTCTTCCCGATTGTTTGTGTGGAAAATTAAAAATCCTTCATGATCGTTATGACCGTGATTGTGTCATTCAATTCCTTATGGGTTTATCTGATGCATACTCAAACAGTAGAGATCAGATCATGCTACTTGATCCTGTCTCATCCCTTAACCGTGTGTTCTCCATGATCCAACAACAAGAACGACAACATTTGATGATTCCTTCTATCAAAACCCCTGACCTTATGGCAATGATGGCCAAACCAATTTTTACCTCCAGCAAAAATTTCTCCAAGTCTACTTCCCAGAAAACTAATCGCCCATACTGTTCTTATTGCAAGCTTCCTGGTCATTCTCTTGAAAATTGTTTCAAGGTTGGAAATGTTGATCCACCACAATGCACTCATTGTAATATGACTGGCCATATTGCGGACAAATGTTATAAATTGCATGGCTACCCACCTGGTCACAAACTTTATACAAGAAATAATAGTAAAGGTATTGCAGCAACTGTTACTCAATCCCGAGCACTCTCAGATGATGATCATGAGGAAGATTCAATTGAATCAATGATGCTTACCAGGAGTCAATACCAACAATTACTTTCTCTTTTGCATTCCAAGGAGACTAGTTCAGCCATGGCTTCACTATCTGTTACACAACCATCTTCTTCCACTCCCAATCCTCATGTCAGCAACTCTCGTGTTTCTGGTATGGCTACTTGCTTCAGTACACGCACACACTCATCTTCTCACACACACATCTCACCTTGGATTATTGACACTAGTGCCACAGATCATATGATCTGTTGTACCTCCCTTTTTACGTCTATCACAGCCACTGTTTCCTACCAAGTTAAACTTCCAAATGGCCAAGATGTTCCTGTTACTCACATTGGTGTCGTAAGATTATCTAAGCATCTTGTCTTACACCATGTTTTGTGTGTGCCTTCCTTTAACTTCAACTTGCTTTCTGCCAAGCAACTTACTCAACATCATTCTTGTTGTCTCATTTTTCTATCCAATGCTTGTTTTTTTCAGGACTTAACATTATGGACAACGATTGGGATGGGTGAAGTTAGAACTGGTCTGTATCACCTTCTCAGGTCTCGGGTGTCACCCTCTGCTTTGGTTGATGCATTGCCTCATCTCCATCCTTCACCTTCATTTCCTTCTGCTTCCGCTACTCACACTACTTCCTTATGTGATTTATGGTATTATCGTTTAGGACACATTTCCCTTTCTAGATTAGCTTTAATCACTGATCCCAATATCACACATAATCAAACATTTCATAATCCAATACCATGTTCCATTTGTCCTTTGGCTAAGCAGCGACGTGTTTCTTTTCCAACTTCTACACATTCTGCCTTACATAAATTTGATCTTGTCCACTGTGATATATGGGGTCCTAACTCAGTTATTGCAGTGGATGGTTCACGTTTCTTTCTTACAATTGTTGATGACCACTCTCGGACAACATGGGTTTATATGCTTAGAAATAAATCTGATACCAGGTCTTGTTTTATGGCCTTTTACAGTTTAATTGAAACTCAATTTCACACTAAAATCAAAACCATTAGAACTGATAATGGAGCTGAGTTTCGCATGACATATTTTTTTCAAGCTAAGGGCATCATCCACCAAAAGAGTTGTGTCGACACACCCCAACAAAATGGCAGGGTTGAGAGAAAACATCAACATATAATGAATATTGCCCGTGCCTTAATGTTTCAATCGCACCTTCCTCCCCAATATTGGACTGACTGTGTTCTCACAGCAACCTACCTTATTAATCGAACTCCTACCCCTCTTCTTCATAACAAAACACCCTATGAATATCTCTTCCACACTTCTCCTCAATACAAACACTTGAGAGTTTTTGGTTGCCTTGCCTATGCCTCTACCTTGTCACAAGGGCGTAAGAAGTTTGATCCTAGAGGCAAGCATGTGTGTTTTTAGGCTATCCTTTTGGGGTTAAAGCATATAAATTACTTGATATACAAACTGATCACATTTTTTTATCCCGTGATGTTCATTTTCATGAATCTATTTTTCCCTTCCATCCTCATTTTTCACCTTCTGTTTCACCTTCCCTCTCTATTCCTACTCTACCATCATCTCCTCCATTACTCCCCACCATTACTCCCTCACCTGTCATTACTAATTCCCAGTCTTCCTCTCCATATTTTTTAGCTCCGAGTTCTCCTCTTTCTCCTCCTTCCCCACCACAGTCTTTACATCCTTCACCTGAATTACCTCATACTCCCTTACCTTCTCCCTCTACTTTAGTTTCCCCTTCTCGCAGGCCAACCAGAACTCGGCGCGCTCCTGAGTACCTGCAGGATTACCATTGTCATCAGACTGCTCTAACTCCTCCTATCCCACCGTTGGACCAGCTGTTATGTTCCCCTTCAGGTACTGCTTCCCCCCTTCATAATACTATTTCTTACCAGTATTTTTCTCCTTCTTATAAAGCTTTTTCAACTACTATTTCCACTCATATTGAACCAAGAACATATAAGCAAGCTCTTAAAGACCCTGGATGGTGTAAAGCCATGGACACTGAATTAGCAGCCTTGGAGGCCAATCACACTTGGCAGATTACGGATTTACCTCCTGGCAAAGTTCTCATTGATTGCAAATATGTTTATAAAATTAAGTATCATTCTGATGGGAGTGTTGAACGTCTTAAAGCAAGACTTGTGGCTCGCGGTTTCACCCAACTTGAGGGAGTGGATTATCAATAGACTTTTTCTCCTGTGGCTAAGTTGGTTACCGTGAGGTGTCTCTTAGCTACTGCCTCAGTTAAAGGTTGGCATTTACATCAATTCGATGTAAATAATGCGTTTTTGCATGGGGACTTGCATGAAGATATCTACATGAATAAACCTCCTGGCTACACCAAAGGATCCCCTACTCAAGTCTGTAAATTGCTCAAAAGCTTGTATGGTCTCAAACAAGCTTCAAGGCAATGGTATTCTAAATTTTCTAATGTTCTTTTTGCTGCAGGTTTCTCTCAATCCAAGGCTGATTATAGCCTTTTCACCCGTGACATTAATGGCACTTTTGTTGTTATTCTTGTTTATGTCGACGATATACTGGTTGCAAGTAGTGACATTACTGTTGTGCAAGAATTGAAATCCATTTTTCACAAGCATTTTCAGATCAAGGACCTTGGCCCTTTACGCTACTTTCTCGGCATAGAGGTTGCAAGATCCTCCAAAGGCATTTATATTTGCCAACGGAAATATACATTGGATATTCTTGCAGATTCTGGCACCTTAGGCAGCACCCCTGCTAAGGTTCCAATGCAACAAAATCTCAACCTTACTCAGACCACAGGCACTCCCTTATCTGATCCCAGTATTTACCGATGTCTTATTGGCAGGCTCCTTTATCTTACAGTCTCTCGGCCTGATATTTGTTATAGTGTCAACAATTTGAGCCAATTCATGGCTAATCCTACTGATGCACATTTACATGCAGCTCACAAAGTTCTTTGTTACCTTAAGGGTGCACCAGGTCAGGGGCTTTTATTTTCCAGTTCTTCCTCTTTACATCTTGAGGCTTATTGCGATTCTGATTGGGCTTCTTGCCCTGATACCAGACGTTCTATTAGTGGCTACTGTATTTTTCTTGGCTCTTCCTTGATCTCATGGAAATCTAAGAAACAATATGTGGTCTCTAAGTCTTCGGCAGAGGCCGAATACCGTTCCATGGCTGTCACCTGCACTGAATTATCCTGACTGAAATACATTATGTCTGCACTCCATGTCCAACATCTACAACCAGTTTTCTTACACTGTGACAACCAAGCTGCTATCCATATTACGGCAAATCCAGTATTCCATGAGAGGACTAAACACATTGAACTCGACTGCCATCTTATTCGAGATCAGATTCAGGCTGGCCACGTCTGCACTCGTTATATCTCCAGCTCTAATCAACTTGCTGATATCATGACAAAGGCTCTATCATCCTCTGTTCTCAATTTTCATTTATCCAAGATAGGCATCGTAAATTTTTACTCTCCATCTTGCGGGGGGGTATTAGAGGATGACTCATCAATACACCACGTCACAGCAGAGAAGGATGGCATGGTTACCTGAATTCTGTTACTCTGTTATTTATTCTTTAATTGCATCTGTAAAGCACTATACATAAAGGGTAGCATTGATATTGCATGGGATAAGTTAGTTAGAATATTCTTTGCCTGCTGTATATATTTCGACGAGCTGTATTATTCAATACACAAGAGAAAACTTCTCTTTACAATTTTGTTTTTTCTCTACTTCACATTCGTTTGTTACATTTCTCGCCATGGTTTATGCTTCTATCATCCAAGTTGAATGTGGCACCTTCAACTTACATGGGTGTATTGAAGCAATCTAATCCAACATAGTCATAGGCCAATTATCTGTTATATTATTCTATTGTATTTATTATATTGTACAAATACCATTAAAGTAAGCTAGACATATGCTTGTATAAGAGACATGTTTCCTTTGTTCTTTTTAATTTTCTTTTCCATCTCTGTCAAACTGCAGATACTGGGCTTGCTGGCTCGTGAAGACTGCAAAACCTCTCTGTCCTAGGACCCAAAATGGCAACCGTAGATTTCACAGACCTTTTCAGCTGTCCCTAGATTCCTCTCCTACACCACGAAAGTGCTGAAACCTGACCACCCACAAATCAAACTATATTAATTTTTTTATCAAATGATAAAAAAAAATCCTGTAAGACCCACATTGGAAAGCCAACTTCTCGATGATTCAATTTTTTAAAGTTTTGACTGGTCATATCTTTTACTCCTCCTATCTCATGTGCTGTCATGCTTCCAAGGATTCTACCAACGTACGTAGAAATCTATACTCTCAATCTGGTGACAATGGCCTTCTCTTCTTTTAACCATGCATGGGATGCGTATTTTAAGTGTGTGTGTGTGTGTAGACTGAGCAAAAACACCTTGGATTCATTAAAGCTGTCTTGCTAAAAAGAAAAGAAGAAGGAAATTTTTTTTTGAAAAAGGTCATGAAAACAAAGGAAACAAAACAAGTTTATAAAATACAAAATCCAGGTAAGAGCAGTTAAAGCGTAATTGAATATAAAAAGGGGTGTTCTCCTTCACTCACTTTCACAGTTCACTCAGTATTTCTTTATTTCCATTAATGCTGCCAAGAAAACCTCTGGCACTATCTGTGACTTGATAACATCTTGTAACCAGTAAGATCTCTCTCTCTCTAATTATGTAAGCAAGATCAGTTTTTATCCAGCTCATGACTCATTCTCATCTTGTTGTCGTACTTCTATTTGTTGTTCAGTTCTGCTCTATACTAGGCTAAACTACCAAGTATTTCCATTGAAGTAGAGCAAATCTTGAAGTTAATTACAATGCTAGACCATCCAATTGGGATCCCTGCTTGCTTTACATCCGGTGAGAAGGTAACTGATGATCCTGCCACAGTAACCAGGTCAGGGCAGAGTGTTTTCGTGTCTGTTTATCGTACAAAGATTGCTGATCAGTGTCGTTTGATCACAATAAGATGGTGCAAGAATCTGTTGCTCCATGGTCTATCAGTATCGATTGAAGGTCCTGAGGGAGAGAGCCACCACACCTGCAAAGTGGAGCTGAAGCCTTGGTATTTTTGGAGGAAACAAGGCTCCAAACGGTTTGTAGTGGAGGCCGGTAAAGCTGTGGATATCTTCTGGGACCTCAAGGCTGCAAGATTCAATGGTGAAACTGAGCCTAATTCTGAGTACTATGTCGCTGTTGTTTGCGATGAAGAGGTTGTGCTTCTTCTTGGTGATCTAAAGAAAGATGCTTATAGGAAAACTGGTTGTAGGCCTGGTCTTATTGATCCCATTTTGGTTTCAAGAAAGGAGCACATATTTGGCAAGAAGAAGTTCGCTACAAGAATCAAGTTCCATGAGAAAGGTAGGTTTCATGAGATCTCAATCGAGTGCAAGAATAGATGTAATTACAGTGGCAATGGTAGTAATGGGAATTCTATTAACGGGGATGAACCAGAAATGGACATAAGGATCGATGGAGACTTGGTCATTCATGTGAAGCATCTCCAATGGAAATTTAGAGGTAACGAGTCTATTAACCTTCATAAAGTAAGAGTAGAAGTATATTGGGATGTCCATGACTGGCTATTTAGTCCTGGTTTAAGGCATGCTTTGTTTATTTTTAAGCCAATAATGTCATGCACATCTCTATCATCACTATCGACGTCATCTTCATCACCACCATTATCTTCATCGACATTGACACCACTGTCCTCTCAGACAGGACCTGGTTCTGGTTCACTAGAGAGGCTTGATGCAGATGGTGGGTCATTTGATTTTTGCTTGTTTCTCTATGCTTGGAAAGCTGAATGACAGCGATATACAGAAGCACCAACGTTACATCATCATCATCAACACCCAAGAGAATAAGATTGAAAGGAAAAATGGGGTGTTGATGGGATGGGCCAGCAGCATGAGGTAGTGAGGATACAGATTGGCTTAAGACAGTGACAGATGATTTGGTTAAGAAAGGAAATGGGGTCCAATACTGAGGTTGGGAGTTAGCTCCAGCTGGGGTTGAGCAAGTGGGCATAATTGGACAAGACAGATAGCATCACATAACATGGCCAACATTAATTTTTCACATCTAGAGGCATCTTCCTGTCTATCTTCTCAAAATCATCTCTCCCTCTCTCTCTCTCACTTGATCTGGTCTTGAAGTACGAGCAGTTTGCTTTCAGATTATAGTATCAATGGTGTATGCTTCCTTAATTTTATATATAGAGAAAAAATATAACATGTTTTCAGTAGGCTACTGAATGTCTGTATCAGGCAAAACAAGGCAAATGCGTGTGATGATGAGCATAGGGGAGGATTTAGCGGGCTATGGATGACGATGAAGAGACACATGCACGTTTCTATGCATACAAGACCTTTTCACTTGATTTGCTCACTCTTTTCTTCTGCCTTCTCACATTCACTCTCCCATTTATTTACTTATACGAACGCGTAGATTTTTCTGTTCATAATCTTTCCGGGAAACTAAAATCCGGCCCTGACACCTTGACTGGTATTCTTTCTATGGAAACTAGAGATAAACTGGCCTGGTGAATTGAAAAATAAAACCTTTTCAAGGTGCCAATTCTATTAGAATAGACATGTATACAGCAGATTATGTAAAAGCGTATTCGAAGATCCAAGGTAAATGCGTTTTAATCCCGTATATATATTGCTCGGACTCAGATTCATATCTGACATGATCTGTGCATCCAAGGTAAGAATTTTAACCTATGGCAAGGCTTCCAAATTGAGAGTGGTCAAGTGGACATAATATTCTAGGAAGGCAGGGGTTTTTGGCTGTTTTGAAGTCTCAAAAAATTAAAAATTAAAAAAAAAAAACCATAGCATTGAATCGTTTTTCATGGTGTTCGATGTTTGAATCTCAACCATACAAATTTGACATGGGACGTGTAATAATTGACATTAATAAGTATTCTATAAGCCGAATTCTATAAGGATTGAGTTTGTTTTCATGGCCAAATTAGATCTAGAAATTGTTAAAATAAATTCTTTATTTTTCTTAGTGATTTTATTTTCTTATTTAATTTATAAATCCTAATGATAATTGAATTTTATTAGCAATGCAACTTTCAATAATTATTTCTTTTCTATAAAAATTCAGGTCAATGACTAGGTATAAATAAGGATATAACGTTATTTTTTGAATAGATTATTAGATTAAACGTATTAAAAGATTTAATCAGAACTTTTTAGTTTAGAGTTTTATATATAGTATAAGGATTGTAATTTCTCTATAATTTAGGGCTATAATTTTTAGAGCTTGAGAATGTCTAACCTTTTATCTTTTTTTTATATGTTGTGTCAATTTATATAAAGCATGTTGACATGTCTAATGAAGGAAGGTATTGACAATATCATCCCATCCGGCGAGACAAATCAAGGAGTGGAGTCTATGTGGAGCCCTATAAGGCTCAAGAGGTAGCATAAACAACTCTATTGCAAAGATTTTATAGGTTGCATCAATTGTTAAGCAAACAAGAAAACATATAGATCTTAATGAGAAAATGAATATGTTTAGAGACTTACCTCGAGGTAGACCAAACCATAAATATATTCTTGCAAACCTATATAAACATCATATTTACATACAGAGTGGTGTTTACAAACGACAATGCACTGAAGACTTGGTTTATTGTCATCCTTTTCGTTGATGCATTTCCAATTTTAATGAAATTCTTCTTTTTTTTATAGGAAACTTTTTTAAGAAAAGATTTATAGGCATCATATCTATATGATCTGTTGTTTACAAATCTAGATTCCAATAAAATGAGAGTGATAGAAAAATTAGATTTGGGTGTTTTTGGGTTCAAAAATTCATTTTTTAATCTATTTGACACAAAAAACCAAAAAAACACCTTAAAAATCTCAATAACCTAGATTCCAATCACTTAAGGTGGCAGGAGAATCAAGTTGGGGTGCTTTTGAGTTCAAAAGTCTATTTTTTTAACCTATTTCACACAAAAAATAAAAATAAAAAAACACCTTAGTAACCTCAATAAACCAATCTTTCAACTCAAAACACCCTTAAATTGGTTCAAAAAACACAAAATCAAACCAAAAAGAATTCTCTCTCGAGCTTAATGTACTTTTTCAGGTAAGATAAAGGTAAGAAACCATCATCATCAAATTCCTCTCGTCGAATGAAATCATCTAACACCAATCTTGGCTGTTTTTATTGTTAAAATAGTGACAATTGAAACCTTTCTCTCTCTACCGTTATTTTCTGGTGAATTTCTCTCTTGTTTCTCAAACCTATAGATTTAAAATTGAACAAAATGAATTTTTATACAAAAATAATATTTGTTGTAAATCTAGGGTTAGCTATATATTCTCACCGTGTTTTACATTTTAATCATCTATCTTTTAATGCTAGAAGTTTTGAGTCGATTGCAAAACAAGTTTGAGCTAGCACATATATTTTTGGTCATTCTTATGATCGTTAAAATGTTGTCTTCTCATGCTTAACTTGAAAAGAAACACTTTTGTAAGGCACTCCTATCTGGAAACACTCGAGCAAAGTAGTTACAAACAAATGAGATCTACTTTTGGAATTCATAATAAAATTAATCAACTCCCTGTATTATGAGACATTGTTTTTTCTGGCTCAATATGCATCACATAAATTACACAGATTATATACGTAGCTCTAACAAACAAATGTTGGCTTAGAGTTGGACCCAATACATATGTGAGGAGCAACTTATCATTATAGAATGGTAAACTATAATAAACATAGCTAATTACAGGATGTCTAAAGATTTAATATTATTAATAGCTATATTTATATTACAGAATATGAACGACAAAATACTTTCTTTTGATGACAATGAGATGATGTTGCCAATGAGACTATTTAATTCTTTCTAACATTTTTGTTTAAAACAAATAATAATAATAAATTACGCTTAATAGACATTTTTCTTCAGTAAAACCAGATGCCCAATAATAATAATGATAAATCTAATTAGAATTAACAAAAAACTAATTCTAGTAAGAAAATTAATGTGGACAAGGCGCACGTAATTCACGGTGGATAGGAACACAAAAATTACATATTTGCCCTTGATCATGAAAATCAATTAACTAACCTTGAAGGGTAAATGAGTATTTTCATGGGGTTCATTAACATGACCTAATTACCTTGGTAAAAATACTATGGACAAGGTATAATTCACTATAGAATAGAGTAATAAAATTACATTTTTACCCTTAACCATGAAAATCAATGAACTAGTCTTGGGGTGTAAATGAATCTTTTCAAAAGGTTCATTAGCCATTCTTGGATTGATTGAGGGAAGTGCAGTCTTTTGTGTTTTTTTTTACATAGTAAAATGACTTAATTACTCCTAAAAGATTAAAAAAATAAATTCAATAGCCTTATAAAGGCTTTTTTTGGGATTCCATTTTTCAAAGCACATTAAAACTACCATGTTACCCTTAGATTAAAATTAAAACCAGACTCAATGGGCTTTTTTGTACTTTCACATTGGTGTTTTTGTTATTATTAGGTGGGCCAAAAATAGCCTCCCTTGATGTTTTTATATTTGTCATGGTGGTGCCTACCTTTCTGAGTAGCGCGTTTATTATAGTATCTGCTAGTTGCATTTTCTTTTTTCCTTTTCTTTTCCACTAAAAAACTTAATAATAGCCCTTTTTTATGTAAGATATAGTCCTTGTTCTTTTAGTTGTAATTTTTTTATTTGAATAAATTATTTCAATTTGAAAATTGTTTTCAATTTCATCCTTTAATTGTTTTCATGTCTCAAATTTGGTCGACATTCTTTTGATTGCTTATTGTTTTTAATTGAGATGATTTTTAAAATTGATTTTTTTTTTATGATTTCATCTCCTTTAATTTTTTTTTTTCATATCAGGTTTGAATCTCATTCTTTCAATTGTTATTTTTTATTTTGCTTTGGCAAATTTTCTTAATTAGTTGCTTTTTCCGATTTCATCCTTCAATATTAATTTGGTTAGGAATTGAACTTCTTGATTGAGTCCGGGTATAGGATTTCATGGGTCATGAATTTAGGTGATTAACCTAAGTTTAAAAGATTTGCTCAGGTTTACTTTGGTTTTTCATATTATTAAATTAGGATTGTCTATTTTTTAATATTATTAAATTAACCGAGTTTATTACACTCAGTTGTCTTAATGATTGGAGTCTCGATTTTCTTTTTTTTTTATTCCTTAACAAACTCTAGCGTCACCTTAAATGTGTTTCTTTTTAGTGTTCAGAAAAATTTGGTTTGGCCCGCTGCTTAATGTCAACCACTAATATAGGTTTACTAAAGTCACTTTTATTGGGTCCTATTTTTAAACTAACTTTTATTTTTCACTTTTGGTCTTCAATAAATGGTTCATTAGAAATAGACTTTCTAATTTATTTCGATATTGATTCCATGAGTTTATCAAATTCTTTTAAGAAGAGAAGGGATGATAATATCTGAACAACACTAAAGAACCTATTAGAAGTTCTAAATGGGCTAATCATCAGGTTAAGGACAAAGAATCTCAAATATGCATTTAAGGGGCTTATTCAGAGTATTTTGGCTAGGATTAATTTCAAGGAGTCTACATCTTTAACAAGTGATGATCAGACCTTTATTTGGTTTTTCATTAAACTAATATGACTTATCTAAGAATTGACCAAGTTTCGTGGCGTCTTCCATATCTTTCATTCACATCTCTTCATAGGTTTTAGGTGGGGTTTTTTCAGTTACTTATAATCTTGGTTTCTTGGTACAGGTTATTGTTGTGTCAAGCTCAAAGCATGAATTTAGCTTTCTATGGAAATGATTGTTTGATTATGAATTTTTTTGTTTTTATATTCATAAGGTTCACATCAATGACCTTACTTCCCAAATGCTCTATCTTACTATAATAACCAAGCACATACTCAAAACACAAAACAATACCAAGATTAGTTACCACCTATTTTCATGCCCCTTAAAGAGTTATACCAACACCTGATCAAGCTATGACAAATCTTCCATATGCCTCATAGTACCTTATAACCACTTTACCTATATTGGTACAAGTCAAAGGAGAAATGTGATTACCATTTTGAGGGTGATAAGCTACAGCAATAAGACTTGTAATTCATTCAAGAAATGGGTTGGTCTACTTGTTAAACATGGGTGGATAACTTTTGAAAGGGATTTAAATTCACTTAATATTTAATTAATTGTAGATAAAAAAAAAATAAACACTTGTGAAATTGAGTGCAAACCAAATGTTGAGATATTTGTTTCAAACTATGATAACCTTATAGAAAAATAACTAAAATAACATATGAAAAAAAAAAATTCAAAATCAAGTAAATGTTGAAAGATAAAATTAAAAGAAAAATGAAGAAAATGATAGAAGAAAAAGAAGTGGAAATGCAAAAAACAAAAGGTGCAAAAAAAGGTCACCTCCTTTAATGTATTAGGTAAAGGAGTTGAGTTGACATCACCAAGTCTTTTAGATGTATTAGGTAATAAGTCAAAGAAATTTTTAAAAATTAAAACTATTATCCCTTTCTAAAAGTAAGCCAAATATGTTTTAGAAAAATCTTAAACATAAAAATGAATAAGGAATGAACTTAGAATTACTAAGCCTACCAATAAACCCAGGTGTCTACACGTACATAGGCTCCTAATCCTACCTTAAAAAAAAAGATTAAAACAACAAAATAAGATAAAAGCCTGGGATAATTACAAAAAAATACATTATATAGTTTTTTTTTTTCACTTTCCCCGTTAAATCAACCTAATTTTTCAAATCTGATAAAATTATCAAATTACCCTTATATATAAAATATAACACAAGCACCACAAATCTTCTCCCTTTTTTCTAACCTAACAACCTCCTCTTCTCCCCTTAGTTTTGACATCTCAATCACAAATATTAATGACAAATGCTATATAATTATTGTTTAAATGAAGATAAATACAAACAACTCAAAAGATGAATAAAAAACCAAGCTCATTGCTTTTACAACAATATTTATGTGGGAAAATCTAGTTTCCCATCTCACCATGATGAATAAAGAACTATTGAGATTTCTAGCCAAATTAAAGGAGGCTTCACTCTTATTACGTGGGTCTGCTTTTAACAACATAGTTTGGGTAGGTAAGTTATTTGATTTCTAACCAAATAATAATAAAAATAGATGTTTTTAACATCACCTATTAAAGTAGAAAAAAAGTCTTGAATCACAAATAATTTCTTGATAACAACGACTATCTTTAAAAAAAGAAAGACAAAAAAAAAATGAAAAGAAAATAATTTTTCTAATGATTTTGGACCCACCATCATCATTATATTAAAGCTCAAACCCACCACCACCTTACATCAACCACTGCCCATCATGTAATGTTTTTGTTTGAATAATGGGTTTTCAATTTCTTCAATGAACTCAAATTCATGTTTTGGGCAAATTACAGAGTTTTGTCTCCAATCCTGAGTGAAAGGGCTGCACCTATAGCACTAATATGACTACGTAGTTGAAGATGACATCAAATTGAACAAAACCCAAAAACAAATTTGGGTTAGATTTGAAAGATTGGAGCTTTATGGTGTTAGAAACAGGGATGGCTATTGGAGTGGTTTGCAATTAAGGTTACAGGGAAAGATGGAGTCCTAGAACAACAAGATGAAGACCGAGGGAAAGATGAGGATTGTAAGGCTAGTGGCTAGGATTGTGTAAATTTTGCTTTTTATATTCTCAAGTATACTTTCGTAGTAGATCTAATTATTAAATCTAAAGGATTGTCCAAAAAAATGAAAGAAAAAGAAATTTCTCAAGTACACTTTTAATCTAAAGTATAAAGTGTAATGAATTTATAAACTTTAAAGTGTAATTTTTTAAATAATAAAAACAAGGTAAAAAAATGAATAAATTAGATGAGGGTTTTTATTATTATTATTTGTAAATATCCCTATAAAATAACAAAAGGAGTTGGGCATCGTCCATCATCTCCTTCACAATTTGCTCGAAACCGCTACCTCACCTCTTCCATCGCACTTCCGTTGTGTCGGAAAGATATCAAATTCTTGAACCACCTCTTCCTATCTACTCGAGCCTTGCATGAGTCTGAAATAAATTTGTTATTGAGATTTAGAAAGAAGCACCGGTAAAGCTACCTAATAGACGGACCCATGCCTCTAGCTCTCCGACAACAAATGAGAGTTCGAGCGGATTCTCCTTTCAAAACTGCTAGAAGAGCTGACCGGTTTTAACAGTAAACTCTTGCTACAGCTCTAGGCGACCTTGCCAGATTCCGGCCAAATACTTCCCACCACTCTTATGCTAAGGACCCATTTCCGCATGCTTTTGAATCCAAGATTTGTATAAACTTTTCCAAGCTAAAAACTCCAAATCCATCTATCTTTTAGTTTTGAAATTACCTAGTTTAGACCTAATTCATCATAATGGTCGGATTCCACCGATCATCGCCAGATGTGGTTGCCAGTTTTCTCCCATTTTTTAATGAAGGGAAGTAAGTACAGCTTAAGGACTAATATATGAAATATTTGGGTTGTAGAATAGCACATGAAAACATAAACAGAAATTGTTTAGCCATGTGTCATCCATAGAAAAAACAAATACGTTAATATGTAATAAGCTGGTGCATGCAAGCTGGTCCGGACATTCATATTAAATTAAAAAAAAAAAAAACAAATACATTGATAGGTAGAGAAAGTACAGTAGAATTTGCCTGCCTTCCATGTATTATCTCTCGATTTTCCAAATAAAAAAGTAAACTACAGCACCATTTTCTTTTGCCCCCATATTATTTATTACCTCATTAAAACACAGTCATAAACAACATGCAGTGTATGGTAGAAGCCGTCCTAGAGCTACAAGGCGAGCTACTCCACACCATGCCATGCTCTTAATTACTCCAAACATTTTCTCTCCTTTTTGTAGTTGGTACTCTCTAAATTGAAAATAGCTTGCGCAAAAACGTCTCCTCCTAATTACAGGGAGTGTTTTCATCAATACCGAAGCCTAATGTGACGTTGCACGTCTTCTGGAGTTGGATAAAGAGATCTGCATCCGAAGTTTTATCTGAAGGATCCGAAGTTTCAGAAGTGCTGAGAGTTGGTGCATTCTTTCCGAGTATATGAACCGCGATGCAGTCTCTGACACAATGGCATGTTGTTTCTTTCCCAAGGATGATCTTAACCTTTTTGACTATTCGAAGACCGTGACAACATTTGAAAGAGGGGGCACCGACCAAGAAGCCAAGGCGGAGGACATCGGTACATGGATGGAGATTGGAGCTGATAAGTGCGCAATTGGGATCTCTTCCACCACTAGTTCCTGTACACAAGACTAGCAACATAGTCAGGAGAAGCAATGATTTCATGGCAACGCTCAACTGTGCTTTTTTTTTTTCTTCTTTTTTTCTGTATGGTTTGGTGTATCAGGGATCTATGGCTGGGTTCGCCTCTGACGAATACAGAAGGCCTTTTATAGAGAGTATTCAATCTGGACCAGCTGAGCGCTTCCTAAAAAGTTGGCTGTACAAGTTGGGAGTTGAATTCTAAAGAGAAGGGAACTTCAATTGATCTCCCTTATCACTCGCTCAAATTTCTTGTCTATATTTAATCGTGCAGCCATAATAGCAACTTGCATGCTCGATATGTAGGCTTTAGCTACGCGCTGGCACTAGCTAATTACTACGATTTTCTTTTTTTTTTTAATTGTGGTTATGCATATATTTTTTTTTTTTAAGTTTTAAAGTTAATGATTAGATAAGCTTGTAGTAATTTTGAAATTTATAGAATTCGAACTAGTGATTTATATGGAATAAATTTATAACGTGACCAGTTGAGCTATATCCCTCAGAGTTGCTAATTAATACATACTTCCACATATAAAAGGAGGAGAGAGAAAAGCATAAAAAATGGGTTGAAAAAATACAAGTTTACTGGATTTTTATTTTTTAAAAGTATTTTTTTAAATGAATATTTTTTAATTTTAATTTTTTTTTATTTTCAGATGATTTTGATATAATAATAATAATAATAAAAATAATTTTTTTAAAATAAAAAATATAAATTATTTTAATATATTTTTAAATAAAAAATATTTTAAAAAATAACTATTACAGTAATTTTCATATTGTTATTTAAAGGGACAGAGAAAAGTGTTGAAAAATGAAAGCTCATTTATTGTTATTTAACTACCAAGTACATCATGAGGTACTGTATAATTAATGTGTTTTTTTTAAATTAAGTTTTGTTTTAAAATATATTAAAACAAGTTTTATAAATTTTTTTATTTTTAATATTAATATATTAAAATCATCAAAAAATATGTAAAAAAATATTAATTTGATATTTTTTCAAATTAAACATATTTTTAAAATACAATTAAATATAATTTAAAATGTAAAAATAATAAATTCAATCCAAATATTATAAAAAGCAATTTAAAAAAAAACTAATGATGATAAAAATAGAAAAAATAGATTTGTCTTGCTGTGAACTTTGAGCACTTGAAGGTCCATCTACTAATGAATTCTATGTTGAAGGCCATGTCAATGGTGAAGCAGGTGATGATGGCTCAATATTATCCTTCGCCGTTGCTCGATCCGTCTCAGCATATATAGATAACATTCTATGGTAATTAAAACGGTAAAGAAAGAAAAAAGGAAAAGAAAGATCCATGTAGAGTTTAACATTTTATATATTTTCTCGACGATTCTCTTGGTCGGAAAGTAATTAATTGGAATACTAAAATTAAAGGGTCGGTAAAATTGAAAAAAGTTTATAGATTATCAATGTTTCACTTCTAATCCTTTAAAAAAGATTTTGAAAGTCTTCAAAGCAAAAAAGATATTAGCTCTTCAAATATTTATGTAGTATAAACAAAGATTTGGAAAGTCTTAGTCATCAGCAAATGAAAGCCTTTTTATTTTTTTTATAAGATTTTATGTGTCCCATATAGGACTTTTAAGATTTTTAAATCTAGATGGCTTGTCTTTACTTAAAGAAAATGTCTATTGGAAAACAAAATGGCAATTGGCTTTTAATGCAGTAATTAAATGGATTATTTAGATCTGTGATAATATGAAAGGATTTTTATTTGATGGTGGGAACAAAAAGAAATTTTTTATAGCCCTAGTTATCTTGCCTGTGACTTTTCTTTGTTTTCACTTTCTATGAATTTAAAATTTTGCTCCTGTAACAAGACCTCAAAACATCTCTGATCTAATCCAAAAGGAGAGAGGGTCTTGCAAAAGTCCTTCTCGTGCTTTTGTTAGAGATACTCAGGAGAGAGGGAGGTTGATTCAGACCTCTAAGGGTGATGTCCCAGCAGCGTAAGTGTTAAGGATATAGAAAATATTGCTTGCCACTAATTAGGAGAGCACATGACTCAGGTGCTTGACCATATTGATCATAATAACAATTAGATCCTGAGCTTCACCTATGGTTATCTTGAAATTACAGCCCCATCTATATGTATAAAATGGAGTATTTCTTTCCTCTTCAAGGATTCGCGAATGAGGTTTTTAGCTACCACCAACTGAGTCTAGGCTAACTAAATCCCAACAGATGGACAATTTTGTCCTTCTTTGAAAAGTTTTGTAAGATCATCGGGCCGAACCTATAGTTAATGTCTTCAAAAATTGTTACCAATTAGTTACTGACACCAATTGTGACAATAACATGCGTTGGTTTTTTACCTTTACCAACAAAAACAACGACACCATGAAAAATACATTTTCTGGGAAGCCAATGCTTGTCAAGAAGTGGCGGGGGAGATGATTGGTTGTAAGATTCAATAAGACAATCAATCCTAGAGAAGGATTGTAAGTAATCTAGGGCTGCTTTTATTATTGAAAGGTCCCTCCCTCTGAAATAAATAATAAGCCTTATTTGATATCGGAGGAGAAGAAAAACTGTGATATGCTAGCCTCGACTTCAATTGAATATGGAGTAAATAAGATGGCCAAAATTTCTTCCCTGCTCTCTTTTTATCTTTCTGAACTTCCTTCGTTTCGTTTTTGTTTTTGCAGGGCTAATAGCCAAAGAAGAAGAAGAAACTTCAGGAGGGCCTGAGAAAGAGAAACATATGTATGTCTTCTTTTAAATTGTTAGGCACCGTTTGAGTCTACACATAAATTGTACACATATTATTTATAAATGGGTCCATCAAATTTAATCTTGGAGTGAAGTTAAAGATTAAATATATTAATTGCTGCCTATTTAAAACCATTTAATTAAGATTAAATTGCTAAGACGGCTTTCTCTTAACTAAAACTATACTTTGAGGGCTTTTTCTTTTATTATTATTATTTTTTTGTTGACATTTCATCGTTAATAATATGGTCCCTTTCATTATTTTGAGCTGCTGTTGTTGGTACCAATTGCAGCCTAGAATACCACACCAAGCCAATGAGCATTTGCTCCATCCATTAATACGTTTATTATTGGTAATGTTTGGTTTGACGGAGACAACTGAAGTAGGAATCTATGTGAGATAGTAAGAAATAAAAATAAAAACTCATTTTTATCTCAAGTGGAAATGAAATCAATCTTGATACCCTTATGAAAAAAAAAAGAAAAAAAAGATACATAAATAACACATGTCTCTACGTAACCTGTTTTTTACCCCAAAAGAATAATAATAATTTTTTCCACACCCATAAAAAAAAAATTGATTTTTTTAAGGTTATTTTTTTTTTCAGAAAAAACAAAGTTGTCAAGTCAAAAATTGAGATTCCCGTCAAAAACATGACCAAAACATCAAAACCAGATTTATAGGGTCAAAACTGGTTAAAATCAGTTTAACACGATCAAAATCATCTTTTTACAGTTAAAATCAGATTTTCTAATAAAATTGGCTTAGACCATCATTTTCGAGTCAAAATCAGGTGCACCACATTAAAATTTATCACAGTAATCTGATCTATTTATTTTTATGTTTTAAAAATATTTAAAAAAAATAATTTTTTTTTATTTTTTTATTTACTTTAAATTAATATTTTTTTAGTGTTTTCAAATTATTTTAATATACTAATATAAAAATAATTTTTAAAAAATAATAAAAAATATAATATTTTGATATATTTTCTATTAAAATATATTTTAAAAAGCAATTATAACCATATTTTCAAATAAATTAGAGGGTAAATTTATCATTTCACGGCTTAATCATTTTTTGGGTCAAGAAAAGAATTTTTAAGTGAAGTTTAGGTTTTTTACTGTCCTTTCACATCTCTCTTTCTCTCTCTCTCTCTCTCATATATATATATATATATATATATATATATATATATATATATATAAATTAATTTAAAACAAAGACAGCTGTAACAGTGCAATGAGATACACATCCCATCGCACAAAAACGTGAAATAGGAAAACCATTCCTTAAAAAGAACTATAAAATCCTCGTAATATTTAATATGTAATATAAAATAAAAAAACCACTCCTTAAAAATAAAAAAAGAGAAGCATAATAATACATAATAGAAAATAAAAATAAATAAAAATGAATTAACTAATAAAAATATTTATTTTTCAAAAAAATCCTATATTATAAATTATTTTATAAAATCTAATTCAATTTTTACTTTGTTTTTTTAATAGGATTATAACATATATTTTTTTAATATTATATATATATATATAAATAAAATCTTACTCCATTACTTTCCTTTGCATTTTTATTTTTTAATCATATAATCATATAAAATAATAATTTTAAAATTAAAAATTATTAAATACAACCAAATTCATAACTCATTTTACAGATTTAACGAGCTAACCAAAATCAATAAAAAAATATTTTTATCTCAAATTTTTTTTAAAAAAAATTAAAATAATATCTTTAAATTTCTTTAATTAAATTACATTTAGAATCACTAAATCAAATGAATCAGATCAAGCCAACAACAACACAATTTAATTTGAAAGTCATACCATACATTGGCAGCATTGTAGAGCCAAGTCAACCATGGTATACTCTTTGCTTATCATTATTTGTTCTTTTTAATATTTATTGATAAATATAATTATCAATTAATTTAATAATTAAAAATACATTTCAAGTTTTCAATTTAAATCTGGGATTTTTCATAATTTTTTCAAAATTAAAAACGGCCACATATTTTTTCTTTTATGTTAAAATTAATTTTTGATCCTTACCGCAGGGAAAATGAGCATCGGACATCGATACTAGAGTTTACTATAAAAACTTTCCTCTCTCAAGGAACCCATTACGTGTAATTTTCCAATTTGTTTTTTTTTTTTTTTTTTTCTACTCGAGTCGCCCTAATCAGAGGGAACCTGGCTTGATTATCAACGGACTGGATTCAAGGAGTATGACTTTTGGTTGACTTTTGACGAAGCGAACGAATGAGTAATCAACGACGTTGGGCCTTCATTATGTTACTGATCATTGACCTGGACCATGTTTCATGGGCTGCTTGTTTTTTTAAGTAGAAATCGCGTTTTCAGATTTAATTATTTTTACTCTAAATTAGTTTTTTTATATTTTTTATTGTTTTGATATCTAGATATTAAAAATAATTTTTTTAAAAATATTAATTTTATATATTTTATAAAAATAAATATCTTAAAAAATGACCGTTATCAATGACTAAAATTTAATATAGGAGAATAATGGGTAGCCCAATTAGTGACTATATAATATAAAATTGGAGTCAAGTTGAGGGACAAGAAGGCACTCACTCGTATAATAACAGAGCTTTACCATTTTCCTCTTCCTTTCCAAATCCATTCTATTTGGCTTTTCCCTCTATGTTTAGATCAGCAACTTTCCTTGATTCGAGCTTGACTGGTAGTTGTAGTTATTTTTTAAATAATTTTTTATACTAAAATATATATAAATATTTTTTTTTTATTTTTAAAAAATTATTTTTAAAATTAGCATATCAAAATGATTTAAAAATACTAAAAATATATTAATTTAAAATTAATAAAATATAAAAAAAGTAAATTTTTTTAAAAATACTTTTAAAATACAAAAAATCATTTAATCTCTTGGAGAAGCTAGGGGACAACCCAACCCATAGAAATGGTCCACTTACAAAAAAGTCTACGAAGAATGAAATGTCCTCGGTACGTATACGTATACCAACACCCTCTACATCCACTATAAAATTAAAAAAAAAAATAAAAAAAACACAGTACAACCGTACTTCTAAACCGTGCATGAACAAAATTTTACAAGCATATCCATCCCAAGCAAGAACTCTTTCGTTAACCCCACCCTTTCCTGGTGTTAAGGGTCATCTGTCTAATAAGTAAAACTCTTTTCTATTCCCATGAAGAAGAAGGATCTTACTGTATTTTGTCTGGCCTTGTATTATATAAGGAAGGCGAGCAGTCTCCACTTTATAGTATCATACCTTCTGTTTTAGTAGGATCGTAGCCTCTTTTGCTGCTTTTGTACAAGAAAAGAGTATCTTCAGTTCTATACCAATGGCGGCACGTCGTCTTCTCCTGGCATCCCTTGTTCTCTCTTGCTCTCTACTGCCTTGCTATGGAGCTGTTCTCTTCTCCTCTCTGCAAAGAACTCTTGCAGTCACGGCTTCACCAACATCAGGACAAGGTAACGCAACCCGAAGTACTGTCTTCTTCTTTGCTCTTTCTGTTTTGCAACTCCTCAGTTCTCACAGTCCATCTTCTTTCTCTGTCTGATTTAGATAACCAGCCGTAGAACACCATCTTGTAGGTTTTATTGATTAACAAGGTCAGATTTTGTCAGCGTTTACGCGTTTGATGGCCGCGTGCTCCATTGGATATTCATCATGTCAAATATTAAGAAAAAACAATAATAAAACTTCAAAATATATTTAAATTGTTGGGTTTGTGGAGTTCATAATTGGGTTTCGTTTTAAAATCATAATCCACGAGTTTATGTATGTTCTTAAGTTTACTCTCTTTTTTCTTCTGTTTTTTCATTATACATCATAAGTCATCCTCCTTGAATCGTACTAATTATATATTTAAATCAGTCTAGGAATTGTACTAATTATAAATAAAATTTGCAGTATTGAAAGGTGGTGTAGACAAGATCACTGTGACCTGGGGGCTAAACCAAACCCTCACAGCCGAGACGGGCTCGACCTACAAGACGATCAAGGTCAAACTATGCTACGCGCCCACGAGCCAAGTAGACCGCGCCTGGAGAAAAACTGTAGACAGCATAAAGAAGGACAGGACTTGCCAACATGAGATCGTTGCCAGGCCTTACAACTCTGCCAACAAGACCTCCCAATCCCTCGAGTGGACTGTTGAACGTGACGTGCCCACCGCCACGTACTTCATACGTGCCTATGCCTATAACGCCGATGAGAGCGAGGTGGCTTACGGGCAAACAACAGATGCATACAAGACCACAAGTCTGTTTCAAGTGGAATCAATCACCGGCCGCCACATGACAATGGATATTTGCTCAATTTGCTTCAGTGTCTTCTCTGTTGTGTCCCTGCTTGTTTTCTTCTACATCGAGAAGAGAAAGTCCAAGAGGTCACAATGAAGTGAACAGGGCAGCAGATATCATATCAGACAATAAGCCCATGTAGCATTCCAAGTAGCGGGTGCCATGTTTTATTTTCTTAAATTTGTGTTGAGCTTTTTATATTATCTGAACTCGCAGGAAATGTAGACTTTGTAGTGGGGAAACAAGGAAAAGAAAGTGGCTTTATTATGAAAAACTGAGCAGCTGATATATGGAATGGATAGCTTGAGTCAGCTCGGTTATTTTATCTTGACAAGTCCTTAAGATTTTTTATAGCTGTAAGAGAACCATTGACTTCCAATTCATTTCCAGAAAGATTAAAAAACAGCAGCATAAAGAAAGAATTGCAACATGATCACGCCAGCTTAGCATAATTTTGAAGAAAAAGCAGACAAGACAACATGTAGGGTGGACCAAAAATAACAAAGCGTCACGATGAAGATGTGGGTGATGGTGATCACATTTTCTATCTTCACGCAATGAAACATCTCTGGCATCATCCAAAGTATTACTCTATTTATTCTGGTAATACCTCCAACAAGTCTGGAGATGATAAAGGAAGTTGAGTTCTGAAAATAAGCACCAATGGAGTAACAACAGGCATCCGCGATCATGACAATTAAACATAAACAAATGAGAACGAGCAACAGAGACCATCAAGAGTAAATCGCAAATGTGTAGGGTATTCAATCTTGGACATTGATAGTAATCAACAGTTGCATCCATACCTCTTTTGGAAGGAGAAAGGCACAACACAATTGCCGAGTTGAGTTTAATGATGAGCTCTTCCATGGCTCGTTAATTTATTTATTTATTCCAATGCGGATAATATAATGTACAAATGAATGGCAGTTTAACCAAATAAAATGTAAAACTTACAAGTCAGGTTAAGGATTAAAACACATTTCGGTGCTCTGAATCCTGTCGGTGCCAAAAAGCAGTAGCCTGTCGTCATAAACATTGATGTGTCCATATGCATCTGTGTTAGGAGGACACTCTAGGGCTGCTTCAAATGACCTGTGGTGTACTCCATGGGAATCAACTGAATACCCACCTTTGTGATCATGTCCAGAAAGGCAAGCCTTGACACAATTGTACTGGTGGATTACGTTCATTACTTCATCATAGTTCCATAGAAGTGCTTCTTGAGATGATGCAACAACATCCAAAGGCAGATGACAACAAACGATCACTTTCTGCTTCAGCTTTGTTGTATCCTGAAGTGTGCCATCCAACCATTCAAGTTGCTCTCTCCCAACAGCTCCATTGAACATTACAAACCTCCTTTCAAGGCCCAGCAATCCTGCTGGGCTGTTTTTATCTGAATTTGGGTTCTTTTTCAAGAAATTCTAGTGCTTGTAAAGTTTTAGAATGACCTTGAGGCCATCCAATTGCACTGATATCATAGCCATCCAGCACGATGATTCTGTATTCTGGAGTAGGTGAAAAATCATAGTAGGCAAGGCCATTGAGACCTGGGATCCTCAATAGTGGTAGTAATTTGTCACGGGGAAGATTGTAGAGACAGTGATTGCCAATCAAGTGATAAACAGGACCATTGATTTTCTGGAATTCATTATTTACTTTCTTTACAGCATCTAGAGATTGGCCTGGAGGGCATTTCCCATCCACAATATCCCCAAAGTTGATCACAAAGTTAAGATTCTGGTGGCTATTCCACTTTTGTACTGCCCTTTGCAATACATGGATGCTATGTCGATAATAGCGGGGAACACCAAGGAATGAATGACCATCAGGAATATCAGCAAACTGGACATCAGAGATTACACCAAATGAAAAAAGAGGTCGCTTCCCAGGTGGACTTACCAATCCATTTGTTGACCCCATTGTATCCCCAGCACAGATACCCTGTCAGGGGAAAAGATGATAGATCATCAGCCAAGGTCTTCCGAGTAATTGATTAAGAGAGAATGGAATCAGTATGGGTAAGGAGGAATCTCATAGTAAATGTGCTACTCATCAGGGTTGTGGTGTATGTGTTTTTCACAGGATCAAAATGACACAGACTTAGAATATATTTTGGGCAGGTGGTCAACCATGAAATATTTATCCAACCATCAAATCAAGTGGTATATGCTTATCCTATCCATGAACTTTCATGATGGATTTACAAAGAAAAAAACATGTTTAACACATATTGAGAGTTAATTCTATCCCTAAAGGAATTCTCAAAGGTAAAGAAGCAAAAGAATTGAACCATCATAGCTGTGCATACAAAAACCAGTATAGCTAAAGCACGTTCAACATGACTTGAGTCCACCATTTTGATCATTGTAAGAGAATTCAGTATGTCACAGACAATAGAGATGTAGGTGATCTTTTCTTGATATTTTTTTTTCCTTCTGTGGGTCATTAGAACTCAAAAGAAAGAACTTATACAGAACCAGGCAACACTCTTGAATCTTGCAAAAATTAGCAATGCAGACTGCTGTTTTAAAGGTTTTCAGGTATGCAGAATCAAAAACTAAAAAAACCACATGTCCAGAACATATAAAAACTAATTTGTCAAATCATATTTCCATTGCCAAAGGAAAATATGACTACATAGTCAAAGTTTTATATAAACATACTATCCAGAGAAACAGTATGATGGCAAATATTATAAAATCAATAATAATCTGATCAAGGAATTTCATATCCTGCACAGATTTTCTAGAGATACATCTGATCATAGTATAAGAAATCAATTCCATTGGATATAAAATGTCATGTGCCTAAAAATCTAAAACACAAAATTGGGGCATGCATTTAGCTTCTTTTTTTCTTTTTTCTTTTTATCTTCGAAGGGCATTCAAATGCTTAAATCAGGAATAAAAAACCATCATCTCTCTCAGGAAAAGCTACATGTTTTTTTGGAAATGAAAAAATGCACCCTGCGAACACAATTTTATGACCTCTCATACAACTAAATGGTTCTGAAATAATTTACTCTAATTGTGAGTAATAAAAAGTTCCAGTAGAGTTAAACTGCTGATTAACTTGTAATTTTATACCACAAGCCCACACATTATTAACTACACACATTACAGCAAGCAATCTCTTTTTACTAACGTCTGAACAGAAGCCAAATATGGTATGATCAATATCTTATAAAGGAAACTAAATCCTGTTCACAGTTCTCAAATATTGAATAAAAAGAATCTACAGGATTATATACACCTACACAATTAATGATAATACCATAGAATTTGTGCTTAAAGAAAAACAGGCACCACAACCACACACCTTCTAAGCCTAACCATAAGATGAATAGTGAGAATATAAACAGATGAAGGAGATTAGACCTTTGATCTAGAGAAGCCAGACTTTTATGAGTCACTGAACTCTGCATAATGCAGGATTTAACACCGGTAGATACATAAAATAACACAGTATTAACTGCAAGGGATCCATAAGAAACCACTGAATTGACCCTCTAACTAAGACTACCCAATGCAAGTTTTCTTAGAAGAGCTTCGCAGGTTTTACGATTAAGGCCACTAATTAAACTAACAATTTTCCCATTCTTTAAATTGCTTTCATCTTTCTTCAAACAGAGCCTGAGTGAAAATGATGAGCAATAACAGCAGTTAAGGACTCAAAAGTTTCGCCTACATCACCCAATCCAACACACACTAAAATTTATAATATCTAACTGCATACTCGACAGCAATCAGACAGACAGAAAGAGATGTAGACATTAAAGACAAAGTTTTTGAGTGGAATTAATGACATAAGAGCTGAACTGCACCAAGACTCTAATCAAATAAAAAACCCATTCTTTGTAAATACTAAAATGAATCAAGAGCAGATTTGGGATTCACATATGATGCTATTTCCATGAAAATTCTAACCATCCATAAACTACACTGAAAACCCAAAAAAAAAAAACCATAAATTAATAACAATTACGCCATGAGATGTTCTTCATGATCCATTATAAACAGCATCCACCAACTTAAGATAAATAAACCCAGAATTTAATGTTGCTTACGCTATTCACCATAGCAGTAATTAATGAGAAAAACAAAAATTCTTTCAATAATTATGAGAGCCCAGAAACAGTATTGGCTTCCTGTTTCATCAAAGTAAACAAAACTCAAAAATAATATCACAGAAAGTCAAGAACATATTCATTCATTCATAGATAGATTAAAAAAAAACTAAAAGGAAAGAGATATGACATTTTTGGTTGCTTACGTTTGTTTGTCGATGACAGAGACAGAGCAGTGATGGAACGAGGAAGGTTAGTTTGTTTGGAACGACAAGTCACAACAGTGTTCTAGTTGGATTTGGACATGAAGTCTCAGGTTTGTTTGGAAAAGGGCGGTGACCTTTCTGTGGTTGCTTGGATTAATTTGACCGACAATTGTGATTTGTGACTAAGTGGGCAATTGTCCAAGAGAATCCACCATTGTTAACGTAACAAATGGTCCTGTATATAGCTTTCGTTAGAAGCCAGTCTTATGTCTCGCAATAATTTTAGCTATTCGATTTATTTATATATAATCAGTCATTTAATAGTTTGTTTGTGTGTAATTGTAATCATAATAATTATTAATTATGTCTATGTAAATAGAAATATTAACAAATATTGTATGTGTAAAATATGTAATCTAAATTTTTACTTTTTTTTTCTTTCAACTTGGTAACATTTTTTAAATTTCTTTTATTGATTAAAAATTGAATTTTAAAATTTCTATCTTAAAAATAAAGTAAGAAATCTATATTTTTTAAAAGAATATATATGATATATTTTATTTTATTGATGCATATTAAATTTAAATATTTAAATATTCTTAATTTTGTTTTTTTTTTTAAATAGTAGTGTATCATTTGGTTTCATAATTTTATGGGGAAAAAAGGAAGTTAATTGAAAAATAATAAGAAATCAAAGAATATATAAATGAACTTCTATAATAAAATTTTGAATAATTTGAAAGACCTTGAAATGATATTTATTTATTGCTTTTCTATCTTATAACAAATTATTCAATATGCATTATTAAATTAAGCTTATAATATGAGTTTTCTAATTACTTAAAAAAATAATTTATCATAAATTTATTTCAAGAAATTGTGATTTTTTAATATTTTAATTTTTATCTGCATTCCGGACAAGACAAACCTAGTATTTGAGTGATTTGTAAATGTCATTTACACAAATAATTAATTTATCATCATCATAGCATCACTTTAAAATGCATTTATTTTGAGAATCTTACATGGAGGTTGGAGCAAAGAAAAAAAGATTAAAAAAAAAATTACACTTGTCATAAAAAATAATAATAGTTGAGATGCCCACGTTTCATGTATTTAAGAGAGAGTTATAGTTTTACTATATAATTGTTTTTAAGATATCAAAGCATTAAACGGTACTCGATATTATTAACAAAAACAAATCACTAAAAGATAAGGCTTTTTCAACTGTAACCTTTCTTCATACGATACTATTCCCTTGAATGGTGATTTTTTTTTTTATTTTTTTTTATTTCAATTCAATCTTTCAATATTAAATTTATTGGAGATTAAATTTTATAATTTTTATAATTGATTTTTTATAAAGCTATTTTAGTTTTATGATCTAGATTGCAAGATATAACAAGTTAATTCGGATAACTCGAGTTTTTTTTTTTTTTTATCAATTGATTTTTTTTTTTATCAATTTCATCCTTTAACATTGAGTTTATTAAGAATCAGGACTTATGATTTGTTTTAGTTTGCTTTCTATAAGGTTATATTTATCTCTTTACTTGAGTAACGGATTTGACGAGTTAACTTGATATGAGTTATGTCATTTTCTTATGTTTTTTTTTAAAGATTTTTAAATTTCAATTTAATACTTCAATATTAGATTTATTGGTGATTATGTTTTATAACTATTTTTAAATTTAATTTTATGATTTTATTCCAGTTTCATGATCCAAACCATTGATTTGACAAGTTAACTCAGTTGACTCGAGTTTTTTTTTTCTAATTGATTTTTTTTTAATTTCATCCTTTGACATTAGATTGATTGAGAATTAGACTTCATGATTTGTTTTAGTTTATTTTTTATGAGGTTATACTTGCCTCATGACTAGGGTCATGAATTTAATAGGATTAATCTAGATTTACTCGAGTAGTTTTTTTTTTGTCTTTTTTTAATTGATTTTTTTTTTCAATTTTATCTTTCAACACTTAAGAATTTGACTTCATAATTTGTTTCAATTTGCTTTCTCTTAGATTATCCTAATCTTATGATTTGAGTTATGAGTTAGACAGGTCAACCCGGGTTAACTTATGTCATTTTATTATAATTTTTAAATTAATTTGTTTCAATAGTATCCTTAAACATTGGATTTATTGAAATTTAGCTTCATAATTTGTTATTCAAAATGCTTTCAAATAAATCTATAACTAATATGTTTAATAAAATGACAAATATAACTAAAATTTGGATGCTTTTGGTAGGGACTTATACTAATGTTGATATTGTGAGCAAAATTATCAAGTCTTTATTGAAGACTTGGAAAGCAAATGTGATGACTATTGAAGAAGCTAAGAATCTCACCAAACTTTCATTGGAAGAGCTTATTGGTTCTCTAATGACTCATTAAATTGCCATGAAGGAACAAGAATGAGAAGTAAATCCAAAAGGAAATTTGGCATTCAAAATTGTTCATCAAATTAAAGATGATGATGATGATGAAGATAAAAAAGGAATTGAAGAATATATTGCACTAATTATAAGCCAACTTTAAAGCTTTCTGAGGAAGAAAATAAAAAACAAAAGATTCTCAAACTTTATAAAATATAAGAATGGGGAAGATTCTAGCAAAGAACTTTTAAAGTGCTTCAAATACAACAAGATAGGACACATAATAGGAGATTATCCATTTCTTCAAAACAAAAGGAAAAGTTATCATCACAAAAAAGTAATAAAAGTTGCATAGAGTGATGGTTCAGACTCTAGCTCAAGTGATGAAGAGTATATAACAAATATGTGTTTCATAACCATTGAAAGTGAGAATAAAGTACATTTTTTGAATGATGAATCTGACCTTTCTTACAATGAGTTGCATAATGCTTTTGAATCTTTGTATAATGAATTTAGAAAGCTAAGTTCTAAATATTGTTCATTGAAAAAGATTCATATATGTTTATTTGTTAAAAAAGATACATAAAAAAAGAGAACATACATTATAATTGATGATAGTAAAATGATTAGCCAACTTGAAGATGAAAATAAGGTTTTTAAAGAAAAGATTGATAAGTTGAACACTACCTTGATTAAATTTACACAAGGTTCTAAGATTTTATAAACCATGCTTTCAAGTCAAAGATATGTTTTTAACAAAAGAGGTTTAGGTTATCAATATAAAAAGAATCAAAAGTATTTCAAAAACTATTTTGTTAAAGCGAAACAATCATATGACCCCAACCATAAATGAAATTATTGTTAAGCTATTGATTATTTGATTTATACATGTCTTGTTAAGAAAGGATAAAGTTTATGGAATGACTTGGGTTCTAAAAGGAACCACCGTTAACCACAAAAGCGTAAAAAAGATATGAGTTCCAAAAATATCTTCTTGATTTTTATATGCAAGAATCAAGGAAGTATGAAGAATGGTTTTTTGATAATGCTTGCTCAACAAGATATAAATGATATTTTCATCAATCAAAACAAGTACATTAAAATCTTCCATATACTTAGGATATAACACATCAATTAATCTCGATATGAACGAAAATAGTAAAAATATAGAAATCACCAAATTTCAAGGTATTATCGTTTCGTTTATAATTAATTGCAAATAGACTCAATATTATGCTTTGTGTGTTTAAGTGCATTTTTTCAAGTTTGCCCTAGAAAATTATATGTTAGTGCTATAAAAAAATTTTGTTTCAAATTGCATGGTATAATTGGTTTATAATTGTGGTATTTAAAGGAAGCAAGTTGAATTTGATTAGCTATTCAAGTGCATTCATTGATTAACATGTTGATTTTTATAAGCCTTTAAATAAAGACTGTTTTTGCAAAATTCTAAGAAATTTAGGCTTTATTGATGATAAAGATATTTAAGGTATGTATTATTTATGTGTGTATATATTATTGGAAACAAGTTAGACATATTTAAATGATAAAATACATACCCTCTTAACATGAAATATCTATTCCACTAAAAAAAAAATTCATTGACAATAACAAACCAATCAATTGGTTCATTATAACCATTCAACTGGCCGACTGGTTAAACCAAATAAATAAAGGATGGCTATTATCAAATTTATAAGATTTTAAGTTTTGAGTTGGGTTTAGTTTTTGAGTTTACAAGTTTGACAAAAATATAAATTTCGACTCATAAAACACTTGTAAAAGAGATAATTAGGAAAATCTTGATTTTATATGAATCAGTCAATCAGTCACATAATTGGATTAATCGGTTAAGCGAAAGCATGGGCAATAAAGCTACTGTTTAAATTTTTATATTTTCACCCCTCGATTTCTGTACTTTTTTGTTATAATTTTAATATGAAAATGACCCATTTTAAGTGTAAAGAAAGGATAAAAAGAGAAAATTAAGAAATTTCAAGTTTGGGTTTCAACTGGTAAACCGATTACTCAATAGCATATATAGAACTATTACTTTCCACCAAAAACCAAAATTCCTAAATAGAGGAACCTTAACCTCAATTGTGACTCTTCTTCTAAATTCACTCAAAATCCACAAAATTAAGCCTATTTGGAGTCAATTATTTAGAGATTAAAACTCAATGGCGCCCAATAAACATATATGGGTAACATATATGGGTTGTGATATCATGAAGAAAAAGTGTCAATGATCTACATCATATCAAGGTAATGATATTTAGAGATTTATGAGTACTTTTGCAAATAGATTTATTGGTATAGATATGATTAAGTAATGATTTAATTGCTTTAGTATAGACACAATCTTTGAATATATGGGTTGGAGTGGATTATTTCATTTGAAGAATACCACATATCCAAAATTAATTAGGCTTTTTTTATAAAACATTAGGATCAATATGGAACCTAGGACTGCAAGTAGTTTATTGAACAAACATATTGAATTTGATTATGAAACTCTAGGTAATATTTTGGGAATAAGTAAGAAGGGGTCTAAAGTATTTGAGGTTAAAATTATACCTACTATTGGTGATTTTGGGTATGATGAGGTTGTGATCATACACATTAGTAGACATGACTTTGCTCCTAAAGCAAAGAATAAATGACAGGAGTTTTTCTTACAACCTAGATTACTTCATTGTATCATTGCACATGACATTTTGCCCTAGAAAGGGCATTTTAATGAAGTAATTTTTATGGATTTATACTTAATTGACTGCATGATTAGAGGTCATCAAATTAACCAGCTATATATCATGATGAGGAATTTTATCATGGCACTTGATCAGAAGCACAAGTCTTTGCCCTATAGTTTGTGTCTAACCATAATTTTTAAGTATTTTGAGATTTTGCTCATGAGTATGAATAGGAACCCGTGCTCCAAGAACATGGAAATAAGCACTAGAACCCTCATCAAGATGGGATATGCTTTAAACAAGGATGATGAATGAGTGTTGGAGATTAAATGGATATGCATGCTGATGAAGCGCATGACAGGGGAGAAGCACAACGTAGAACAAGGTTTAAAACAATGTTTAAAACACCACCAATGACTTTCTCTCCTGAAAAAGGCTGGTAGAAGTACCCGGATGTCCAGGGTGGAAGATTGATTGTAGAACATTGAAAGTGAAATGCACTATAAACGAAATGACGTGTATCATATACACAACACACAAACAAATATAATAGATATGATGGCTAATCTACTTTATTGCTATCCACCTCCCTAAATCTTGTACTAGCATCTGCGTTGTTTTTGTGTTTTTTATATTTTTAATGCTTTTTGTACTTTCTCTTTCCAATTTTTAATAGATTTTAAGACTTTTAAAGATTATATAATGATTTCATATTTATTTTCTCTATTTTTTTATTGTTTCACTTTTTTTCGCTGATGATAAAAGGAGAGAGAATAGATAATATAAATATAATCACACATGGACAAACGAAAAACTATTGTGCAGCTATATGAACAATAGGCGAGAAGTACAAACTATAGATGGATTGTAATCTACTTTCCAGCTATTGTGCATTAAGTTTTTCGTTTTTTTTTGTTTTATTTGGTTACTGATTAGTATTTACAGAGTATTATCGTATCAGTTGTTAACATGTAGTAAACAGAAAAAAAGGGACTTTCAAATGTAAACGAGGAAGCAGTAATCTAATGGAATCTCCACTACGCGCTGGATGTATCTTGGCAGTTTCTTCATCAGTCATCGCAGTCATTTGCAGGAACAATTTTGCAATATTGGCACCCATGAATGTTCAAATCTGGAATTTTAGCAAAAGCCTGTGGATGAATGGGATAGAAGAAAAAACAGAAGAAACAAACGTAACCTTTTTAGGTGCTCAACACCAGATTACAAGATTCGGAAGGTAAAAGCACGCTTGTAACAGCTACTAACCTGCAGGAACAAGCTCTTGAGCGTAAGCTTTTGTCTCAGGTGAGGTGTTAATGAAGATAACTTGCAAAGATGGAGGAGACCCTGAAGCGGCTCCATGATAATTCATTTAAGCAGGAGTAGATGCAGCATCTGCTAAAGAACCACCAATGATAATTCATTTGACATCCCGTACACACCAACCTGCAGTAGTAATGCCACGAGGAAAGAAAATTATGAATTTCTTTGATGGTATGTTACACCATCACCACAGTTTATCTGTAATTCTGTGTACAAAATTCAAAAAGATGATACTATGTAAGAATGTTTTACAGTAACATCATTTTATGCATCATCATCCATATAAAACACAACAAAGGGTGCTTGATACCAGTAAAGAAATGACCAAGGAAACCGACACAAGAAAAACGAGCAACGAGAATGAAATACCTCTCCAAAGCCAGCTTGATCAAGGGTTGCACGCACATTTTCTGACATAAAATCCACACCCAAAACAGTAATGAACTTGCACCCGCCTTCAGCCATCTCAACAGCATTATCCGCCATGACCAACGAATCAGATATGTGGATGTGAGGCCAGTGCTTCTGTGCAGCAGTCAAGATACCTTGAACTTCAGGATCCATGTAAGAAAGAGAAACAACACCAATTTTCTTCTCCTTTAATACGTTGACAATCTCTTGAACCTTAGATTCATCCGGGAACAAGTATCTTGCCTGCAATTAAACTAAAACAAACTTTGGATTTTAATGAAGACAGAAATTTTATCGCCAACAGCATAAACAACTAATCCAAGTTAAATCATTTAAAGACATCATTAATCTAAAATCCTTGTCCCACTCTCCCAGTTGCTAATCCAGAATAGAAATGCAAAGACATCTCTCTTATGGATGCCTATAGCCTATAAAAGAAAACCGCATGCCCTGGCACCCAAAAAAGAAAAAAGAAAAAAAAAAAAAAAAGAGAATATAATAACAATTAAGAACAAAAAAGAAAAAAAGGAAGAGGAAAATCATTAGCCTTTATTAAACATGAACAAGAATAGTCCAAGAGAAATTTAATAACAGAACCTCTAAAAATATCATCTCCAAATTCGCTCTACAAGACCTATAAAGATTATCGGGGTGGGGTGCTATAAGCAGTCTCCAACATTAGTAAAAATTATACTACTGATCTCTTCAATACTTTTGTTCTACAATCCTAATCTCATTTGTCCAATTCTACACCAAACTTGCTTTCTCTTTTGCACAAAATCCAATCAATACGAAGAGAATTTGGAAAGTTTAATCCTAACCTGAGCCTCATCATAACTCCCCTTCGCCTGAACCCCATCAGAACTAACAATCAGGGATGGAAACGGATCAAAATCCTTCTTCCCATCTCCTTCAGCCACCAATATCCTTACTCTCTTTTGCATACTGACCAAAACATTATGCCAAGTATTCACTCTCGACCTCGCTCCACCATGCAATCCAATATTCAAAGCTGCCAAATCCTCAGTTGTCACCTTCAAAACCTCCTCTGGCAGCGCCCCATCAAGCACCCAAATTAAACAAGCACAAAAACCTCTTGTAATCTCTGAGTCGCTATCAGCCCAAAACATCATTTTACCATATTTGTCTAACTGTGCCTCCAACCAGACCAGGGCAGTACAGCCCATGACCCGATTGGAATCGACCCGGGAAGAGTCTGGTAGTGGAGAGAGGAGGGTTGCATAGTGGAGGAGGCGTTTAACACGGTCTATTGGTTGAGAGAGGGACTTGAACTCGGTGATTAAATGGTGGAGCTTACTTGGGACAAGCTCAGTTGTGTGTGAAGGAGAGAAGGTGACTGCTGTGCAGGTTAAAGGTGAGTAATTTGAAGGTTTTGGGTTTGAAGGTGGTGAGTGGATGCATTTAAGAGATTTGAAGGAGGAGAAAGAAAGAAGATTGATTTTTTCGAAGGGGAAAAATGGGTTTTTCTTGGTGGGTTTAGGGTTTGGTGAGATGGTTGTTTTTATGGAGGAGATTGTTGCAGTTGCGGAGGAGTACATGGTTATGGTGTTTGTGGGTTCTTGAAGTGTGTGTGAAGCAGAAAAAAGGGGTGGCTATGGAAAGCAGAGAAAGGAGGGTCTTCTGTTAGTATTAATGCAAGGCCAGAAACAGGGTCAGAGTTAGAAGCTAAAGTGCTGAACAGCCAAGAAGGGAAAAGAATATGAAAGGAGGCGCGAAACTTCCAAGATCTTTTTTTTTTTTTTTTATGAGCACAAAAAAAAAAAAAAAACCAAACTGTTTGGTCTGGTCATCCATTGCATGTGTTTCCCTTCGCAATCAAATAAAGGATTGCTCTTAGTGGTGTTCGCTTTTATGGTTTTATTGTATTTTAAAAAAAATGTTAAATTAAATGAAAATTAATGATTCGGGGGGTTATAGATTATGTAAGTTAAGTTATAAAGTTTGGATCAATTTAATATATTTTTATTTTAATATTAAAAAATTATTATTTTAATTTTTTTAAATTAAATCATGTTTTTTACTAATTATTTAAAATGTTTTTAGACTCATCAAATCAACTTAATCACGTTAAAATTAGATTAAAAAAAAATCAGGTAAGAAGAATTCATGATTTACTTATTAATTTAGATTTAATAATAGTGTTAAATAATTTCTTAAGGTATAAATATATTTTCTTACATTCAATTTTTTATTTATTTAACCTGCAATATAACATAACCTTAAACCTAGTTATATCTAACCATATAGTTTTTCTAATATAGAAACCTATAATGAAATTGCAAGGGATTATTATCATCTCTATTTTATGTATTTTTATTGGGATTAATTTTGAAAGCTAGAAAAATGTGAAATTTAAGATTTTTAAAGAGAATTTTTAGTTGTTTTAGTTGTAAGAACAAGAAAATAAAATAAGAAATTATAGCTATTGTTAGTCTTCTAAATCAGAAGTATTTTTTTTCATGAAAACAGAAGTATATTCATGATTATTTTTCTATTCTCGATATATTTTTTATATTTATGAAATAAGTACTCTTCAAAGTTTGGGTGTATAAATCAATCCTTTAATAATTACCTTATTCAAAACCAAGATATAACAAATGGCTTCCCTTGTGTGATCAAATCATCTTGAACCCTTCTCTACTAGGAATATCTTGGACTTTTGTAAATCAAGCTGGTCTATGAACTCTTTAGTTATATATTCCATGCCAGAAACTATGAAAGATAACTTTTTCTTAAATGATTTAGGATGTGTTTGAAATTGTGTTTAGAAATTGTTTTTGAAAAAAATTAAATTTTTTTTTATTTTAAATTAATATTTTTTTTGATATTTTCATATCATTTTGAAGTGCTAATATCAAAAAATATTTTTAAAAAATATATATTATTTTAATATATTTTAAAATAAAAAATATTTTAAAAAATAACTACTACTATATTTTCAAATATAATTTTAATATGAATGTGGATAGTTGGTTTAAGACTTTACCTAGCAACGACTTCATCTTGGTACAATAAAGCTTGCTCAAGGCTAACTTAATTAATTAAAACAAAAGAAACGAAAAAAAAAAACCTTATTTTTTATTAGAAAAATTAAAGATTAGAAATAAGAATGATGGATTTAGTCTAGTAATTTCAAATTGACAAGATTTACAAAGTGCAAAGAAATGGACGTGGAATGATCAAGAGACAACTTTAACTATTCTTTAGTGGATAACTTAATTAGGAAAAAACAAAACTTGAACACTATATTTGATTAGAAATATTGAAGATTGGAAATTGGCGTGATGGATTTAGTTTAATAGTTTCAAATTCAAAAGATTTAGAAAGTGAAAAGAAGTGAAGGTGGAATGAAGATTGGAAATTGAAATGAAGGTGGAATGATGGATCTAGCTTTGATAATGGTATTGTTTTTTTCTATTTGTCTTCACCTTCCATATAAAAAAAAAATTATCAAAACTGATTAAACGACAAAACTAAAAAAATAATAACTAAAAAATTTAAATTATATAAAAAAAATTAATTAAACCAATTAAAATTTTAAAAAAAACCAATTAATTTAGTTTTGATTTTATTAGTTTGAAACTGAAAAAAACCGAATCAAACCAAAAATAGTAAAAAAAAACCAAGTTAAATAAAAAAATCGAGTCAAACAGGAAAAAATCAAGTCGAACTTAATACAAATTGAGCCCAACCACTTTAAACCGGTTTTTATCATAAAAACTAAATCAAACTGAAATTGATCGATTTGAACCGGTTCTAATTTTTTAAAAAAAATATTAAATTTAGTTATTTTCTTTATTAATACCGAATATTATAACCTCTAGCCATAATGATAAAACATCAATTTTTCCCTATTGCTGGGTCCACAAAACAAAAATATTAACTACAGATTGGACGTTGATTAGTTACTTTGAAAAGTAAGCAATTGATCGAAGCCCTTCGTGAGCCTTTAACAACATTTGTCTTTTTCTTTTATTTTTATATGACCAAGACACGGTAGGTAGCATATATTGAGCCTTACCCTGTTAATTAGTTCTTACCAAATTGAACTTGAGCTCAACTTTTGAGTAGACAAACACATGTATTAGGTTATTCAAAGTTTTGTAATTAAATAATCAAGATTAATCATCGAAAAAAATTATTTTGTAAATGGAAGTGCGTGAACAAGCGTATATTATTATAATTATATTATTAACATATGCTAAAATGCTTTGATGAAATAAAATAAAAAATAAAAAGTTCTCGAGATTTTCAAAGACTGAGTTGAAAAAGAACCTCCATGGAATTTCATTTCAATGCAGTAATAAATGCCAAGGTCTTCTTCAACTCTACCTTCAAAAGTCTTTAGGACTTTTTATTTTTGAAATTAAAATTTTTTATTTAATTCTTTAATATTAGATTTATTAAAAATTAAGATTTATAATTTATTCATTTGTTTCTTACAGAGTTATCTCAGTTTTATGATTTATATCGTGAGTTTCACATATTAGCTATGTTGATTCAGCTTATTTTTTTAATTGATTTTCTTCTCAACTTCATCTTTTAATATTGACTTGATTGGAAATCAGACTTCATAATTATTTTTTATATGCTTTCTATGGGGTTATTATGATCTCATGATCCGAGTCGTGAGTTTTGCAAGTTAGTTAGGTTGACTCGGGTTTTGTTGTTCTTTTTTTAAAATAAATATTTTTTATTTTTAATTTTATCATTCAATATTGAGGTTTTTTTTTTATGAAGTTATATTGATCTCTTGACTTAAGTTTAGCGGGTTAATCTGGGTTGATTTGAATTATTTTTTTTTTTATTGTTTTTCAATTTAATTTTTCAATAATGGGTTGGTTGAAAAATGAGCTTCATAATTTATTTTTTATTTTTTTTATATAGGGTTATCACGATCTTATAACTCAAGTCACATGTTAGACTGGTTGATTGGGTTTTTTTTGTCCTTTTTTTAGTTGAACTAGTTTCAATTTCATCATTCAATATTGAGTTAATTGAGAATTAGGTTTCAAAATTATTTTGGTTTGCATTGTATGAGGTTATTTTGGTCTCATTACCTAGGTCATAGGTTTAGTTAGTTGACTCGGGTGGTTTTTTTTATGTGATTTTTTAATTGATTTTTATTTTATTTTTATCTTTTAACATTGGTTGATTGAGAATTGAGTCTCATAATTTGTTTTTTGATTTGCTTTCTATGAGAATATACTAGTCTCATAACCCAGGTTTAATAAATTAACTTGGGTTGTCTCGACTCAATATTTTAGTTGAAATTTATTTTTTAATTTCATTCTTTAACATTGGGATAACTAAGAATTGTATTTATTTATTTTTTATTTACTTTCTATAGAATTACCAGGGTCTTAAGATCTTGGTAGCGAATTTTGTAGATTAACCCAAGTTGATCTAATATGTTTTTTGTTTTAATATTTTTAAAAATATATCGCTTGATTTTTTTAGTCAAACTATATTTGTATTGGTCGTCTGAGTTGTTTTTAAACTTTTTAAGTCGATCAAGTTACATTAGATCAATTTTTATATATTTTAATTTTTTTACTAAATAACATATTAACAACACTTGAATGGTTTTTTACATTTAAAAAAAAACCTCGATTTGACCTATGGTGTAGCCTGGTTAATGATCTAGTAAAAAATCTAAATCTCCTTATGGTTTCATTGTACATTGTAAATAGGAGCATTTTGGCTTGAATAATGTTTTCCTTTTTTTTGTTTAATTTTTTAATTTTATCATTCCATGTTAAGTTTATTTAGAATTAAACTTGACAATTTATTTCAGTTAGCTTCATAACCTTCTTTTTACGTTGATGTTTGATTTGAAAAGGTAAAATTTAATTTTATTGATTAAAAATAATTAATTTGATAAAAATATACAAAGCAAATGTACTAGGTAATTTATTTTTCCAATTAAGAGAGCAAGATTCAGCTAATCAAGGTCGAGCCCTTGCAATTTGGACGATAGTGCTTGTATTTAACCTTCTTGGTGCAAGAAGCAAATGTGGACGCTAAATGCTATAAAATATAAAAAAGAAAGATACCCTAACTCAATGATTAACACCTTTGGTTAAAGTCATATCCGTCAATAGGTAAAACTCCTCGTATCCACACGTTTGTGCGCGAGGAAAGGCTCTCATATATCTCCACAAATATATATGGAGGTAGCATTGCAATATGTGCCTTGATTCATTGAATTGACTATAAAAGTCATATTATTCGGTTGGTGTAAGCATAAGTCATGGTTTTAAATTTTAGATTTGCAAGTTTTTATTTGTCTTTAATGAGTGACGAGTACAAAATCGAAGAAAAATCCAAGTGAAAAAAGCTTAGAGAGAAGGAAAAGAAAAGGGATACTATGAAGTTATCAATCTTGATTTATGTTCTTTGGTCAAAAATGGGAGTTGAATGGAAAGTGACATGCAACCACTAGGGCCTTACAAATTAGTCATCAATTAGTAGCTTTTTAAAAAGTTAGCACAGTTAATTAAAATTATTGATGAAATAACATAGTTAAAAAATAATAAAATAATAAAATTTATACATTTTGTGATTGAGAAACGTCTTTATAACTTTTCGCTATTCATAATAATATCTTTTAAAATATATTAAAAAATAGAGAGAGGAGAGAAAGAAAAAAAAGAAACTGACACATTAATACCATTAAGAAAACCTCAACAAGATGAATTCAACAACATAAAAAAAATCATCAATGATGGAGGGTAGCTCACTTATCTTTGGCGGCAAATATGACTCATTTGAGTTACCTTTGATAACCTTTTTTGGTGTTGTTAGATTTGTTTTGTTAATATCTTTTTTATGCTATTAGTGTGTTGTAATTGAAGTTTTGATGTATTGCTAGAGTTTTTTTTTTTTTTGTTTTCTTTTTCCTCACTTCTCTCTCCTGCTTATTTAATATTTTTAAAGAATATCGTTATTCTGATAAGCGATAAGCTATAAAAATCATGTTTTTGAATTACAATATATAAAAATGTGTTATTTTATCAATTTTTTTTTTCAATTGTGTTATTTTACTAATATATTTTTAAAAATGTGTAAAAAACAATAAAAAAAAACCTATATTAATATGACATTTTACAACATTGACCACGCTACATCTCAAGACTTGTGAACATAGCAATATGGAGTTTCTTAATAAACTTGATAATATAATAAATGAAGTGGTTAATGTTAATTAACAACGTATGTTTATAAAATACTGCTAAATATTAATAAATATTGTTAGAATTTTTAAGATTGACTATTAGATTAGTGGGACTCGCAAATAGATCTTAATTAATTTAAGATCATGATCTAATAATTTATATGTATTATTAGATTATTATTTTTTTATCATATTTCAATCATGCTTAGTATTATTTATTCTTGTTTACATCATGTTAGACAAGGACGAATCCAAGATTGTAGTATTGAAAAGGCCAAAATGTGTAGTTTTCAGTTTTTTTTAATATTAATAAAATAAAATATTGGTTTTTTTTTTTTTTTGATGAATAAATATTTTTCATTAATGGAAAGCAATAGAAAGGACGAGGCCCAGCGGTGTTTGTTGGATTTAAATTTCAAACTGGTGTTGCTGCACCTACTGAAGGGCAGGTGGGCTTGAGTTTCTTGCCATGTTCAGTGTCCCTCTCGCAGTAGGAGTTAATGCGTCTCACTTTCCGATTTATTTATTTATTTATATCTTTACTAAAAGACAATTTATGATGTTTTTACGTAAGCACTGACAGCTAAGGAGACCATTTATGATGTCATAGTGTACTTCCCCTTCCGTGGGGTATGTTAAATTGATTCCGGATGGCTTTTATAGCGACCAGATATTTCTTTTCTCGCCTGGGAGGCGGGTTTGTTTTTAATAATAAAAAAATTATTTAATTGGTGATAAGATGAATGCTTGGAGTTAATTTAATTAACTTATTATTTGGTATAACTTCAGAGGAAAAAAATAAAAAAATAATATAGAAAGTTTAAGATTTAATAGTTTAATGTTAAATGATAAAATTAAAAAAATTAAAAAAAATCAAAATTAAATCGGGTTAATCTTGAAAACCAGTATCATTGGTCATGAGACTAAGATGACCATAAAGAAATTTTTAAAAAAATTCTTGAATAATATTTTTCATTATCAAAAAATTAAAAAGAAAACAAGTAGTAATTAAAACAATTAGAACCAAATGAAAAAAAAAGAAGATAATAATAAGGGATTTAATAGAAAAATAGAATGAAAAAAATTGATAAAATAAAATAAAATAAAATATTAAGGGATAAAATTAAAAGATAAAAAAAATTAAAAAAAATGATAAAAAAAAATTAAGAAAATGAGAACTAAATCCGAAAATAAAAATGAAAGAAAATGTTGAGGGATTAAATTAAAAAAAAAACAAGAAAAGAATAAAAAACCAACAGGAGAATGAACACTGAATTTAATATAAAAACAAAACAAAATCAAATGTAAATGTAAATTGATGAAACTAGGTAAAAAAAAAAAAAACAATCTAAGAAAGAATCCAAAACAAAGAAAGATTAATAAAAAAGAGATCATAATTAACTTTTTTCTCTATTTTTTTTATCAAAATAATACCTAGCTTAATAAAAAATCAAGTAATTAACTTGGAAAAAATCATGTCACCACCTATTAATTTTTTTTTAATTACTTTTTTTTATTAAAATAATGTTATTTTTATTTCATGCATAATAATAAAGAAAACAAGAACTCCGCCAACACGATGCTGTTACAGCCTATCTCCAGCGTGCTGCAAGTTTAGTGCAGTGTGCTTCTCCTCGGCTGCAGAAAAATGAGCAGTAGACCTATGGCAATAACTCCTCCAATCGGTCTCAAAGTAGAGGTCGTAATCGTTCTTGCGGTGGCCGGAGCCGCGGCTTCAATTGTGATTTGAATGGATCTTATAAGGCTAGCCGAGGTTGGAATAGTGTCCAAATTATTCTAAAAAATTGCTGTTTTAGAAATTTTCTTATTTCTCAATGTTCAGTAAAACATAGTTTGTGCTGGTAAGTGTGGAATTTCATCATGGGAAAAAAATATTTATTAATTTTGAAGTTAGTATAAAATGATTATAAAGAGTTTATTGGATCTTATAACATGATTTATTTTTTTTTGCTTGTGCGTTTAGTCTCACCATATAATAATAATATATCCCTCTTCCTTTGTTTGCAAGATGCATCTAACCCATTACACACTATATATTAACAATATCTTAGACTACGCGCACTATATAAAATATCTTTGTAATTATTTTATACAAACTTTAAAATTAATATTTTTTTCATAATTCGCCACGATAAAATTTCAACTTACCATCATGAACTTTATTGGATTGAGTATAATATCTCCAATCTTTAACATCATAAGTAAAATCATGCTTTCAATAACAAGAAATCTTATTCAATAGAAAGGACACTGCCATCATTAATAACCATCTAATAATTTTCTTTTTAAAAAATAATTCCTATAAAAGAAAGGAATTTCCTCATAATTTGAAAACATGAATTAAGTCTTTAATGTATTGTTTATCTTAGACACCATTTTTCTATATAAACACGATGCTTAAATTTAGGGTTTGGTTTGGCCCTAGCACACCCCTTTCCTCATCATAGTTAGGTATGCTACTGAATGCTGCACCCTGATCAAATCTCTACGCTGCCTCTTGAACCTTCAAAGAGCTCAAAATATCTTCCATTTATTTATTTGCATTAAAAGGTGGGATGATGTTGCATAAAATATCCATGTAACAAAATGTCTATGTTAGGCTTCAATTTTTCAATCAAAAAGCAAAAAAATAATATAATTTTATACAAAAAAATATATATATATATTAACTCCATCCCTTCATTCTAACACACTGAAACTTAAGGAACAGTGAAGCTAATGAGGTCCCTCCCTGCAAAAAGGGAACATGCAAGGATTAAAAAACATCCTCTTCTAGATTAATTAGTCTTGTCTTAGTTTTATAGCAATGCTTCCTGTTCTAAAAGCTAATGCTGAGAAATTCACAAGGTTTCTGGTTTCAGCAAGTGGTTGAATGATAAGTGTTTGAGATTAAGATATTTGTTTCTATGTGATTTCAAGTTTAAATCATGTTATTGCTAATATAATAACTATTAGAAGTTTATATAGTCGTTAATTTCAGGGCTCGTGGGATTAGTTGAGACGCGCGCAAGCTGGCCCGAATATCCATGTTAAAAAAAAAAAAAAAAAAACAAGAAGAATCCTCTTACAAATTTGGGAGAGAAGACATCAAGTTGTCGATATGGTTTGTGTAGTCATCGTAGATTGGGAAAGAAAGATTGATAATAAGAACATAACCTCGTATCAGTTACTGATAGTTTTTTGAAAGTGGGCTACAGGAACAAGATGAAGTGGTGATTTCTTACGAATAACTGGTGTAAACACCTCACTCATATCTAAATCCTCTGCGTTGATGCCTTGAGGAAGCTCCCAGTCAAACCAATACAAGATATTAGCTAGAACATATTCAACTTGTACAACTGCAAATGCAATTCCAGGGCAACCCCTTCTGCCAGCACCAAAAGGAATGAACTGGTGGTTTTGGCCTTTAAAATCAACTGATTTATTTGCAAATCTCTCGGGCATAAACTCTTCAGGACTATCCCATGATTTGGGGTCACGTTGAATCGCCCACGAATTGATCATCACTTTCAAATTGGCAGGGATGTGATAGCCTTCCAATTCAAGACTTGCAGATGTTCTCCGGCCAATAAAGAGAGGCGGATGTAACCTCAGAGTCTCTTTCACAGTACACTTTAAGAAGTCCATTTGATCGATATCAATTTCTTCGACCTTGGATTTTTCTCCGACAACACCTCTTACTTCTTCTTGGACTTTCTTCATTGCACTTGGATTTTTCACTAGTTCCGCCATTGCCCATTCCATGGTGGTTGCAGTGGTATCTGTTGCTCCAAGAAACATATCCTGTATTTAAAAAAGAATCAAGTTTCAGCAGAAGGTGAGCAATCACAGAAAAACACAGAGAGAGAGGAGAGAGGGAGAGACCATGAGGATTGCTTTGAGGTTGTCTCGACTGAGATCAATGTCGGTCATTCCATTCTTCTGAATATGAAGTAGAATATCTACCAAGTCTTTCTTATCAGATATGTCATCTTCAGTCCTGGAAACCGCCAAATGTTCTTCGATCACTTGATCAAGAAAAGCATCAAGTGCTTTGGAAGTCCTCTTCAGTTTAGAAACTAAACCAGTAATAACATCCATCCAGCCCAACAAGGGAATCAAGTCTTTAAAGCAGAACTCTCCAACCAGGTCCATAGCCGTCCTCCACAATTCTGCCAACTGCTGACCATCTACTTCTTCATATGTTCTTCCAAAAGCAGATCTAGATAGTATGTCGTTAGAGATGGTTAAAAACGCCGCACCAAGATCAATGGCAACTTTACTGAGGCATGAAATGTGTATTTTCTCAACCATTTTCTCCATTTCTTCTTCCCTGGCGAATTGAAATGCCCGCACCCTTCTTTGGCTCAGGAGTTCGAGGACACAAACTTTTTTCGCTTGTCTCCAATAGTTACCATAAGAACAAAATGCTATGTCACTGCTTCCATAAAAGAGAGCATCTCCAGCCCTTGTTTGAGGTTTATCCAAGAAAGCTTTATCATGTGTCTTCAAGATCTCTTTGGCTGTCTCTGCTGAGGAAACAATGAGAGCAGGAGAACTGCCAAGGTGTAAGAGCATTAGAGGTCCATACTTCTCAGACAGGGTACGGAGTGACCTATGGGGGAGCCTGCCTACCTGGTGAAGATTTCCTATCATTGGCAGCTTCAATGGGGATGGAGGTAAGTTGAGCTTCTCTGTTTGAATGGACTTGGTGAAATAAATGGTGCAGAAAGCCAGAAATGGAAGAACCAGGACAGTGAACAAGATTGTTCTATCCAATTCTAGCCAATACTGGTGCAAAAAAATCGAAGGATCCATTCTTTCTTCCTACAAAACTAACAATACAGCAGCTTTTTTATCAGAAAATAGAACTGCCTGCCTCTTGAGATGTTTACACGTTTCTCCTACGGACTAAAAATTGATATGAAGATGGTAATAGTAACATGTATTTTACAATTCACATAAGAGGAAGGGACTCCAACTAACATTAAAATAGTGGAATTAACTCTGAGGGATATACTTTAATTAATTAAGTTTTATATTTACTTTTTAAAAATCATCTGGTTCAAGTTTCAATAAATTTTAAGGTCATTGGATACTTTTTATAGTTGTTAACTTTAGAATTCATGAGATTAACTGAAATATATACAAGCTGACCTTGACATTCATGCATGATGTAAAAATTTAACAAATTCCCAATTGCTTGAGCAGAGATGCATTAATCTGATTACAAAATATCATTTCCAGCTTGATAAATCAACTGATACGGAACCTAATATCATAAAAGCCACTTCCAACTTGCCACCATCAACATTAAGAAATTCAAAACAGAGGCATGTACAGCTGGACTTTGATATATGAATTAGATCTTAAGGTACATGATTCACGATGGTGATTTTTTTTTTTTATTTACGTGGATGTCCGGTCTAACTTGTGCGAGCATTACGACTAATATCCCACGATTCACTGAAATTCCTGCAAACCCAATGAATATGTAAGACACCGCAGAGATGATAGACATGCACGGTAAAATGAGGTTTGAACCCAAAATATATAAAAAAAAAAACAAATTTATTCAACTGCTAGACCAAGATATCAAATGCTTCTCCATAATGATTTTAGTTAGGTACGTAGTGATCTGGTACTTGGCATTCCGAAGTCAACGAAACAATTTTTTTATATATATAAAAAAATGGGCCCTTCAAATAAAATATGATGAAGATGTATCTTAATTACCGAGCTAATTTGTCTGTTCTGCAGGAGGACCGGCTAGCAACAGGGTATCTCAGACACAAGCTACCACGCTTTACGTGTGAAAAAAATTTATGATAAGATTCATTTATTCTGGAGTACCAGGCTTATTAAAAAAACAATCTTTCAATATAAATTTGTTTTTCCTAGACATATTAATAAATTTTAAAAAAATTAATTTCAATTAACAAATACAATTTCAAATTTATAAATATTAAAGGTTGTCATAATCATAACATTAATGATAAAATCATCAATGAAAATTATATTATTTAAAAGGAGTCAGATTTTCTAATATTCTAAATGAAACCTATAATTAATGCATAATTCAGAAGGTTTAAGGTTAGTATTAACTTAAACATTTTATTATTATGTTAATTCGGTTAGTTTATTAATATTAATGAAAATTTCATTTACAAATTCTAGTTGCAAGGAAAATTTTGAATAGGATAAAGTTGATAATGTTATTGCAATGAGGGTTTGAGAGAATCACGCTGCAACTAGGTAAGATTGAAATCAAGATAAAATTTATTAATCCTTTTATTCAATTTTATTTTTCATTTACTAATAGATAATTCATTTATACCATATAGGTTGCATGATTTTTTTTATACGTGGCAAAAAAAAAAAGATAAAAATATATGAAAGAAAGAGAGCTTATAGGCTGAAAGACCGTAGTGGTGTGGAAGGATTTCAGACCGCTGTACATCTTAGAGGTTGGGTGAGCGGCATATATTCAGCACGTGATATCCAAACATTTCGTACAATGATCACACTCCAGTGCGGAGAATCGGAATTGGTGTGTTCATAGTTTCGTCATCACGCACATTAGTGGCTTCATTCCGTTCATTTTGCATGCAAAGCGGGTTGTAAAAAAAAATTAATTACATCCATTTTTTATAGATATTGTTGCGCGTAGGCAAGTAGCGTCGAGGGACAAAGAGTTTTTGGCTGGTTGTTTGGTTCAAAGTCACTATGAGACCCGAGTGTACTAGTTTTATAAGAAATTATAGGGTAAAAGACTAGTTGTGGTTAGGGAAGTATTAGTACCCATAATGAAATTTACATGAGGTAAGTTACATTGTGTGGTCTTTATATGGTTAAAGATTTTTGATGAGTTTTTAATCGATGGTTAGTATATAGCTCATGTTAAGTATATACTCTTACAAATATATCTGATATTTTGAATTTATTATAGGCTTGCATACTCAGATAAATTTTTATAGAAAATGGACCATGTAGATGCCTTGACAAGATTCATTTATCCTGAAAAGCGAAAGAATTTTTCACAATTCGTATATTATGGTGAAAAATACATTTAAGATTGGTGAATATCTAAAAATAATTCTAAAAATTTTTTAGTCAACTCCTGATATTTAAATAGCAGCCTACTTCAATTCCTATATTGTATTAGAAACATTAGTGGTACAACTTGAATCAATGCACTAAGTATTATGTTTTAAGGGTGATAATATCTTTCTATTTTTTGTAATTAATCTTATACTATATAATTTTTATGACCAATTAAGATTCCTATTGATTATAATATTCTGGTAAAAACTCTTTAAACTAGACCCATTTTTTCAAAAAAAAAAAAAACAAAAAACAAAGATGGCAAATATATGTTATTCTCTTTTTTTTAAGGTTATTACGATATTGGGTGGCGACACATATAGAAAGTCTTAGAGATTGATCATCAACTTGTCAAATGATCATTGGTTCCTTGATGAATATGCTATTTACTCTTCATTATTTATTTCATAGGAGGGAAACAATAATTAGAAACTTAATTCTAAGCAGGTATATATAAAGCAGCCTCGCAAAATAAATAGCCTGATCCTAACAAATTTAGAATAATGCCAAAAAATAACAAACACTAGAAGAATAGAAAATAAAATAAAGATACAATAAAGCTATAAAATGTGAAAGAAAGGTTGTAAATATTGAAAAAAAAAAATGATACTAAATGGAGAAATTTTATAGTATTCATAGAGTAATTAGAGATATCCTATTAATTACTCTTTTATGTTAAAATAAAAATAAAAATTGATGAGTATGAAAGAAATACTATGTGAATATATTTTTTATAATTTTTTTATTTATCAAAAAATTCATTTTCTTCCTTCATTTTATATTTGACTTTTTCTTCAAGGTAAGCCGTTAAAGATCTTTGTGTGTCCGACTTTCTTAAAAAGAAAACCCCTAGAAATTAATAGAACATCACTAATTATTAGGATTTCCCAACTAGATAAACTATTTATATAATTTCATTATAAAACTAATATGAAGTCATTAATTACTTATTGAGCATCCCTACTAGATGAACTATTTATATGATTATTCTTTTAAACATAAAATTATAATTCTATTGCAATTATCTAAAACAATTATAGTATAATTGTACAAACTTAATCCTGATAATTTGTAATCTTTCAAATTGCAACATCCATCTACTAGCATACGATTTTTTACATAATTGCATCAGTCACCGGTTGTTAGATAAAATAAATCTATAATATTCACCAGATTGTTGATTTCTAATATCCTGATTCATGATTTATATATAAAAAGGATTAAAAAAAAAAGGAAACAATTTTCTATTTGAACTTGTGAAAATGATCATTCAGAGTTGACAGAATAAAACTGTATTAAAGGCAACCATTAAAAAGGAAAATAAAACGAATGGAACTTGTTTAATCACGAAAAGAAGGTAAAAGAATTGGACGTACTGCTTCCAAATCAACATTCTATTTATAATTCTCAACAAGATTTCCCTACTGTACACTCTTGGGATTGGGTTAGCAACTTCTAACAATACATTACGCAAGACGCACAGCAGCGGTTCCTGAAATTATGCAGAGGTGCCTGAAATTTATGCCACATATATTTACAGGTGCCAACCTCTCCAGTGGTTGGGGTAAAATAGGCAACGCAGATTCTTAACGCAAGAACTTCACCATTGTAAGCTGGATTCGTGGCCACAGCCCCCATAAACCAACAATAGAGCAAACACAATCACAGGCCCTCATCTCTTGGCATGACCAATTCTATTCCTCACCTCCTATGCTGAACTTTTGCTAAGAAGGGATGTCTCAGAGCTTCTCGAGCTGTTAACCTGTCCAAGGGATCATATCTAAGCAGTCCTTGCAGGAGATGTATAAGATCTCCAGCAGACTGGTCCACATGTTGCATTACTAGATTCTGTGAAAAAATGCAGGAAAGAGATGGTAAGAATAGAACAAACAAATTAAAGAACAACATTCTCAGCAATTACACAAAATACGTGGGGAAAAATAAACCTGAAGTCGGGGTAGCTTCAAAACAGCTTTCATGCTTTCTCTCGAAGCAGCTCCCTCTGGCCAGTCCAGTCTACCCCTTCTAACATACTTCCCTGCATGTCGACTATGAAAGCAGAAGAAAAGTTTAAGAGCTGAAAGCTTAAGTGATAACATTTGATCATATATCAATATATAGATATACAAATAACTTACTCCACTCTCTTCAGTATATGCTGTGGTATAGGACCAAGCACTCGTTCCATCATTGCAAGATGTTCCAAATTTTCATGTGTTTGAAATAAAGCCTCACCCTGTTCAACATATGCAAAGTTGTAACAAAATCATTTGCATTTAGCCATTGTAGTGCACAGTAGGAAACAAGAAAAGCTAAGTAGAGGTACAGAAACATACAGTGCATAACTCCACTAAGATGCAACCAACACTCCATATATCACAAGGATAACTCCATCCAAGTCCTGCAATAATAATAATTGGAAGTTGTAATTTCAAAACAAGGAAAGGAAAAAAACAGAGAAAATAAGACCAAGAATTACCAAGAATAACTTCTGGTGCGCGGTAATGCCGTGTTGATACAATGTAATTCTGATCTTGTCGCTCATAAGTTGTGCTACCAAAATCAATTACCTTAATGGCACTTGATTTTGGGACTCTTTTATAGTACGAAATGTCCTTTGGTGAATGAGATGAGTTCTGTGCAAAGCAAAATATGTAAACAACCTTAATAAGCCAAGTCATCCAGAAAGAATTGGAGAAGGACAAAGCAAATGCCACATGGAAACTACAAAACACAGAAAGAGCAAAACATAAAATAACAAGCTAAGAAGCTAAGCATTACCTTGTAATCAGGAACTTTTACATAGTCAGAAGAAACCAGGAGTATGTTCTCAGGCTTCAAATCAGTATGTATCATACGCAGGTCATGCATAACTGCAAGTTTTGAAGGGCAGAACCAGCGTAAGTAAATGAATCATAAGAAAACCCTTACTTAATTTTAACCGAACAATGTAGCAAGCTACTCTAAAGAGAGACAAATGACAGAAAAAATTTTGCCTGAGTCAAAAAAACATTAGTGAATTTATGTATCTCCATCATAGTTAAGAACTAAACATTAATATTATAAAGACAGAAAAAATAAAGGAAAGAAAAAATAAAAACAATGCATAAAAAGGAACTAGCTAAAGTAATTACTACACACATGCTACACATTCCAACAGTTGTCTTCCAATCTCACGGACAAGATCAATGGGAAATGAGCGATAATTGTTTTTGCGAAGAAAATCGTATAAGCTTGGTCCAAGCTTCTCAAATACCTGTTAAAACCATTTACATTCACCCACAAGTTTTAACCCCCAAGTTATTTGTGAATTGGGGAAATTAATCCATCACAAACTAATCATATATACTTACAATACAGATATGGTTACGATAGTCAAACCAGTTCCGTATTTGCACACAACTGCAAGGAATAAACCCATTTAACCATTGGCACAGAAGCATAAGAAAGCAGGTCACATGGCCAGCAATGGAAATAGAGCAGGTTAGGACAGATCAGGGAAACTCACCGATTGCTCCCTTTATCATGTTTACCAAGATGTTGCAGCACTTCAATTTCTATCATAGCTGCTTCTCTATATTTCTTGATGCCACGTACAATTTTGATGGCGACCATTTCCTTTCTTTCTCTGTCCCAGCATTCCAAAACCTGACCAAAGGTGCCTATACAAGGAACAGATAGTATAAAGCCACAATGTCTGATGAAGGAAAACTACAAGGAATGTGAATCGGTGACAGAGCATACCTTCTCCCACTTTGCTGTGTATCTTGTCTGCAACAGTCGAAGCAAGAGAGAACAAAAATAAAAAAGAACTTGGTGAGAGACTATCACAAGTAACCTGTCAAGATAAAATCTCGGTAGAATTACTTCTAATATCTCCAAAGACAAGAGTACTATCTAGCAACTATGGAATGAGAATTCCAACAACCTGGGATCGTGTAAAGTTCTCACTATATTAGAAGAACCTATTCCTTGATAGGACTTCAATACAACAAAGTAATCAAAGTCAAATTAACTTAATAGACTACTGCTGTTATATCCATAATTGGTGGAAAAAAGGTCCTCAAAGTCCCACCAGTAGCAAAAGGTTTGCAACTTGAGGACTTGATATATAAGCATATTCATTGTTTATAAGGTACGGGTGGTAAAGTGTAATTACAGCGGGAAGTTAAATTATCTCCAAGCGCAAACATGTAATGACCATCCTTGTCATCTTCCCTCCATGGGGGAGAACCATTTCGAGCCACTCCTTTTACAAACAGAGAACTAGTATGGTCTGAGATTGCTCCTGAAGATGCATAGCTTGCTACATTTCCAACCTCTTGTCCACAAAATATTCCTACCTGGGCCTACACACAGCCATCCATTTATGCACCACTCAATATATTAAAATCAAAACTTTTCACCTGATACCTTCATACACCCTCGGCATCCCCTTTCACTATTTGCCAAAAACTCATTTGTGAGTGTAACAAAATATAAAAACAAAATGCATATCATATCATATTTCTTGCATAATTGAACAGAAATCAGGATTGAAAAAAAAAATCTTATAAAATTATCCATAACTCTTAAACTCATTTCTAATCTGACTAATTAGTTATAAAATAAACACAAATTTATCTGAATTTCTATTAAAAAAATTACAGAAATTCTCATCATACTAAAAACAAAATTATTAACAATTAAATACATTATAATAAAAAATTATAAGCCATATACAAAAATAATTCAATTGTAACAAAGATCTGCAAAACTAGAATCGTAAGCAAATAAAAACAAATCGAAACAGATCAAAAATCAAAAGTCAAAGATCCAAATCTTTAAAACAGAAAACGAACCGAGACTAAATTCAAGATCTGATCTATTCAAAAACTATTAAAATACATCAGATCTATCAAATTAAGAACAAATTGAAACAGTCAAACGCTGATAATACCTGAGGCACGTCCCAGCCAAAACGCGCTCTCTTCCTTGGTCGATCCAGGTGCGTTATGGGAATGACGGTCACGTGTTCAAACTCCATGATCGAAGAGAAATCCAGAGAAATTTTCACGATTTTTGGTGCAGAGAGAATTCTAGCTGACCCTTGTTTTAATGTGAATAATAAATAAAGTGGGATGAAGTGGATGAGGTAGGAGGAGGGGATGAAGTAGGAGGAGAACTGACCGACAACGTGGGTTGATTTTATCCGTGGATTTGAGTCTGACATGTGTTTGTTGATTCCACGGTTCGGTTTATTGGCTACAGTTAGGATTTAACCGTGGTTGAGTTGAGATAGCTTTTGTTGACCATGACAATAATTTCGAAATCGAAGCGTTACAAACACGCAGGTCAAAAGACTTAATCGTAACCGTTCATTTGATGGTTGGATAACATAATATCATTTCCAAATTCTTTTTTTTTTTTTTTTTAATTTTTTGTTTATTCATTAACAGAATTGTTTTAGACAGCTGTTTCAATTTATTTTCGAAGTTTTTTTTCTTAGAAATATATTTAAAAAATATATATTTTTTATTTTTTAAATTTATTTTTTATTTCAATACATTAAAATAATCTAATTTTTTTTAAAAAAAATTAAAATAAAAGTAAATTTTCAAAATATATTGAAATTATAATTCAACGGCTAAAACTAAATATGCACCTATACTAGGATTGGAGGTCACAATAAAAGCTCGAGCCATTGAGAAAAAACTATTTTTCTAACTTGTGTTTTGTTGTGAATCAATTTATTTTTTAATTGCATGTCAAACATGTTTTTTTTTAAAATAAAATATAGGTCTTTTCAACATTTTTTACATAAAAAATATCAAGTATAAATTAAAATGTTTATGCATGCTTCCAATTAAATAAATTAAGAATTATTTGTGTGAACAAAAAAAAATCATTGATGATAACTAAATACATATATATAGAAAAGTTGAAAGACGAATGTAGATTAATATATTTAATCTCGCAATACGGTTCATTTACTTGATTATATTCAATAACTCTGTTTATTAACATTATTTTTTTTATTTAATCAAATGATAGTAGAAATAGACACATACATAAAATTCAAAAAGAAAATTAAATATCTCGCGAGGTTGCACTTATTATAAATGCTATCAAAAAACAAATATTTTTTTTATTTTTAAAAAGAAATTTCAATTATATAAAACAAGAAAATATATATATATATATATATATATATATAATATATGAATAGAAAGATTTCTTCAAAAATTAAATACATACAAAATAATTAAAGAATTACTTTTAAAAAAATAAAAAAATCAGTGATAAGGGATATTATTTTAAATATAAATTAAAAAACATTAATTAAAAAATTAGATATAAAAAAAGTATGATTGTTTTTTTTAAGCCAAAATTACCACAACAAAAAACAAAAACAAGAAAGAAATTAGGCGTTGTTGGGCTTGGCCTATGTTGCGCTTGGCCTATTTTGGAGGGCCCGCACACTAGCCTATGTTTTTAAAATGTAATATGCTTTAATGTTTTTTGAAAGAAAAAAAAAGTCACTTGACACTTTGCTCAAATTTCAGTCACCATAATAGTTGGAAAATTAAAGGCCGAATGTTTTTTTATTCAAAAATCTATTTTTCAAATCATTTTTTATTCAAAAGAATTAGAAAACACCTTACACACCTTCATAAATCCATTCATAGCCTAAAAAAATCTAGAAATTTATCCTAAAACTTGAAATAAAATTTTTTCCAAATTCATATATGTTTTTTTAAGCACTTTTAGGGTAAAAAAAAAATACCTAAGTTTGAACTTCTCTCATTAAATGAAATCATTTAACACAAAATATCGATTTTGTTGGTGACTGAGTCATTTGGCAATGAATATTTATCTTCTTATAGTAGAAATTTAGTGATTTTTCTCTATTGATCTTTCTCTCTCCTCTTTTAAATAAGGAAAAAAACTAAATGAATATTTTTTATACCAAAATTGAATTGAAAAAATATTAAGGGATCGAATAGATATAATATAAAAAGTTTGATGATTAAAGTAAATTTTTTTTTAGAATTTTGAAATCATCTCCTAGGACTTCAATTCCAATATAGCATAGCAAATCATATGGTGTCTAATTTGAGCACTCTCAACAAGAAAAAAAAGTATAGCTCTAATCCAATTCTAAGATGTATAGTTTAATTGATTACACTTTTTAATTTACTTTTTAAAGGTCATTAATCCGAGTCTTATAAATCTCAGAAAGTATTGGGATCTTATATGATCCTTAATTTCAGGATCTATAAAATTAGTCGAGATATATGCAAACTGGTTCGAATACTCACTTTAATTAAAAAATAATAATATAAATATATAGCTGAGCCAGCTCTCTCTTCAATTTGGGAAATATAAAGTATTAGTTTTATTTGTTTGCCGCAGACAAATTTGTGGGAGATGATTTTATCAAATGCCTTTAGAAAAGAGAAACCATGAAGGAAAAAAGTTTTTTTTTTTTCTTTTTCATTTTTTTTTGAAAGAGTTTTAATGGCAATTAATATCCCAGGAAAATAGGATTATGCAAGATGAAGCGAATTTTCAAGGATGGTATATAGGGTTTGCAAAACAAAAGGATAAAGAAAAGTTTTCTTGCACGAATGGAGAAAGAACATCCGATGTTGTGCTCTAAAGAGCCACAAAGTTTTATTCCATACCAATTCCCATCTAAAAGTCCTCGGAGAAAAAAAGAGAAATTGCAATAGCTGCCAGCTTGTATTCCTTCATGATAATTGAAACGTCAAAAATATTCAATGCTTCCATAAAAACATGACCTCCACTGTGTTCTTAATAAACTATGCTGTGTTTCAGGCAAGAATCCTTTAATGGAGAACCCGCACTGAGATTTGATTACTGAGACAGAAGCCTCGATTCTTTTTAATTAAGGCATTCATCGCCTCAGTCTGTGTAGAAAAGAGTACGGTAGCCATTGTAATGGGATCTCTTTTTTCTTCAGAAGTTATTTTCCTTTAGAAGTAGTGGGATCTGTTTTTTCTGCAGAAGTGGTGGGATTCTTCCTCCGGCAGACTTAACGGGATCTGGATACCTGCAATAACATTTCAAGCGATGAACTTAAGAAATTATAGCAATTCTATAACAGTTTAACTTGAAAGCAAACTACTACAGTAACTTTACAAACGTCCTGATTGAGGATGGAACAGATTCACAGCCAGACAGGAAGCGCTCTATATCTTCGTTAAGTGCATATTTGGAGGGAATCCTTCCAGCAAAACCTGAACCAAAGGCGGATCCAGGTGCATCAGCTTAAAAATGCTATGAAGTCTCATAAAACTTGAGCCATGGAAATAATTGCATTTGTTAAAAATAATAAAATGCAAGACAGCAATATTGAGCTGCCAAGAGATGCTCCTGGAAATGCAACCGCAGCAGGAAAAAAAAAAAACTCATAATGAGGATAAATCAGGAGATTGTAAAACAAGACAATCGCTCGACAAATAGTATATTGGACATGTTTGCTGTTGCAAATAACTCATACTAGCTATGGCTTCCTGATGATGTTCCTTAAGCATAATGAGGATAAATGCGTTGAATGGTTGTTGTTCCATTGTATGGCTTTTTGAAGAAGGCGCAAGAGGGAAAGGTCGCGAGAAAAGAAAAAATTATACATGGCATTAGGGCTGTCTTTTTTTCTTGGCTTCAATTTTCCTAGCAATCAACAACAGTTCAACTACAGCGATGTTGTACGAGAGATCATCTGGATCTGCGGTGCTAGCGGAGTTTAACGCGACGGCGACAAACGTTTGCTCATTTACTCTTGTCTCTGGGTAAATATTTTTAGAACTGTTTGAGCTTCATAAAGAGAGATTGCTATGGATAAGAAAGTTCGACTATGGTGTGAGCTTGGTTAGAGAGAGACAAGGTTTCTGAGATTAATTCTTGAAGATTCAACATCCAGGTCAGTGTATTCTATGCCTGTCTGTTTCTGTTGCCGCTACTAGAAATTCGTTTAATAACAACGGACTTACACGACTGTGATTTGAAGTCAACTTAAGTCATATAAGCAAAAGTTTACTAGTTTTTTTGACCCATCTTTTGGGATTTTTTATTAACAATCTGCTCTATCATAACCTTGTCAACTTGAACTTTCTGAGAAATTTTCAACACCGTCATGGATGTCAATGTTAGATTGGATATAGCTTTATTTAACAGTAAAAATATGGAGTTTTATGATGATCATGCAAAATCAAGACAAGTAGAGACGCACAACTACTAGAAATGTAAGAGCTGGATGAACATGTCGAACAGTGGTTAATATAAATGACTATAGATTATATAAAATGTCATTACTGCCATGTGTTCATGCTCATCCCATTAGCGCCAAAGAAAATATGAGACACACTCATAAGATCAATCATTTCTTAGAGATATATCATCCAACGAATTGAATATTAAGTTGAGAAGCTTCAAATAAATATTGTCGTTTCTAAAATGTATTCTCCTTTTTTTTTTTTTTGACTCAATAAAGCATCTTGAATTGGAGTTTCCCATTCTTTAATACATTCAATAGCAATGACAAACTCTCGTCAATTTGTCATTATCATTCTTTTCTTTGCTGGCATCTAGATATATATATGTTCTTGAAGCCAATTAGAGAATACTAGAATAATGAATTTATGTCATTTGCATGTGAAACCTCTCAGTTCATCAAAGAACGAGGTTTAATCAATCATAGTGGTGTTATGATTTATTATGATCTAGAAACCAATTGGTAAGATTTTTTTTGGATGCTGTTTTTTGTTGTATTGGGAAATTAATAATTCCTATTAATGTAAAAAAATTATTTTTAAATTATTTTTTTTAATATTTTTTTAATACATTAAAATAATTTAAAAATATTAAAAAACTATTAATTTCAAGTAAAAAAATAAAAAATTTTAATTTTTTTTTTTTAAATTCACAATGATAAACAGAACCTTGCCGTTGTGTTAAATGGGCAATGCTGTATAATTCCTAATTTCAGTGATTTGGGCTCTTTTTTTAAATTGGGCTGTTCCAATATTACAATTGTCCTAGAGTTAAATAATGCATCAACAGGGGTGATTAAAAATTGTTTTAAGCACCTTGAGGTCTTGGCCCAGCGGTGAAGAGACTTGTTCCCTTCCTTTGCATTCCTGGTTCAAACCTCATTGTGCATGCCTGTCATCCCCGCGGTGCCTTACATGCTCACTGGGTTTGCAGGATGTTCAGTGAGCCGTGGGATTAGTCGTGGTGCGCGCAAGCTGGCCCGGACACCTACGTAAATAAAAAAAAAAAAAAATTTTAGAGTTTCATAAATTTTAGAATTACAAAAATTTAATTCTTGTTAGAATTTTAAAATTTAAGATAATGTAAGTTCGTGACCCAGAATATCATATTAATCTAAAAAAAAAATTGCTTTTGCAATATACTCTGGCGCAAACATGTTTATCTGCTCAAAGTTTTAGTAGGCAATGTATTATGTTTTGCAAAAACGATTATTGGTGACAGAAGTAGAAACCCATTAATTACTTGGGTGGTTGTTCTCAACGTGCAGTGATAAATTGGAAAGACCTTACATTTAAAGGTCCGTTGCAATTTTACTATTTAACGTCAAACAATTTTACCACTTAATACCAAACGGTATAATTTGTACCCAATCGAAATTCTTCTATATATATATATATATATATATATATAATTTACACTTCCAAGTATATTTTCATAACTTCAATTTCTTTCTCGATCACAATTACTCAAAAAATTTCGATGAAATCTCTAGATGATATCTATTTCATTTATTCTCATGTATAAAGGGGTCGACCCGAGCACATAATTTACACAATAATATTATGACCTACCTGTCCAATACTCCAATTAATTTGTTGTGCTATCTCAAGATCCATGTGAAAATCAACCTGTGGCTGAAAAGATCCATGTAAAAATCAATCTTTGGCTAAAAAGATAAAGCAATCAAGCAGCTTTAAGGATGGAGAAGATATTTGTCTTGCATGAATCAATACTAGCATGGACATCGAAATTAAAAAAAAAAAAAAAAGGGTTTACTGGAAAAGAATTCACAATAACTATAACAAAAACAAGAAGTTTGTGTTTAAGCGTACATCAAGTTATCTATTGTATCGTTGACCATTCAATTAGTGGTAAATAAGTTTTGTTCATGTTATTACTTCCTAATAAAAAATAGAAACTAAAGTGGTTTCACCTATATATACAAGAGAAAAGATATTGTTTATATAAAATTTATACATATACACATACACACACATATAAATTCATTTAATTTATTATAATTTCTTTTAAGTAATACATTCTAATTTGCTTTAATAATTAATGAAGTGAAGATTGTATATCAAGAGATGAACCATTCTTATTCCAACATTGCCGAAGAAATTCAAGTGAAAATTCAAAGAAAAAGTCCAAAAATGTTAAATCAACTCCTGACTCAATTCTTAGAATGTTATATGACAGGAGAGACCGAATTTCCATTATAAAACTCATTTAATTAATAAAAAAATCAAAACTCCATCATTATATTTCAAGGTTCAATCTCTTTTTTTTTTCTAACATCACCAAAATCAACAATTATTGGGCTAGTAATGGGCTGGCAAAGTACACAATGTAATCAATGAAAACGACCCACATGCAATTTTTGTCAAAACTTGTCGTTAAACAAATTATAAGAAATACCACCCAAAAACGAAGGAAGTGCGAGATGATCCTCGTTTAGTTTCTCCTCTTTCAATTTATTTATAAATATGAAACAAGAAAATAATATTAATTTGAACATCAAGGATAAGTATAACCAATAAACTTCTTAATAAAGATCAAGATATATTCACACATCCTTAAGGTGAGTATAAGAGGCAAAGATAAAAAATAATAAAAACGAGTGTTCAAATTCTAAGTAAGAAGAGAATGCAATCATTTAAAAAAAAAAAAATAATACATAGAGAAGTGGCAATGCAACTCTCCTTGACGCCATTGTTGAAGCGTTCCAAGAATATTTCTCCATGAGATTTGTCCATCATGGCCTTTCCTGAAAGCTTTATATTATTTTATTATATACTAAGTCAATGAGATATTGATTAATGTTCAGTGTTTTGGAAGTTATTATTCTCCACCTTATAATATTACTAGAGACGGGGAAAAAACCAAGAAGAAAGGTTGTAAAACTTTCCAAAGAGATGCCGTTTTCCTTAGAATATCACCTTAAAATGATTGCTACAAGCCTCACATGAGAGAAATGCAAGATTTCCAGAGGCTCTGAATCGCCATTCGCTCGCTGATTTTAAACTGACGTGCACGTATTGGAATACGAAGCTATCAGACAAATTTCTACCTTCAATTTCCATCACCATATAGACTTTTTGAAGCTGTCAATGAGTGTATATTAAGTTTTTTTTTTTATGTGAACGTTGATATCCCACTAATATATATTTTGACTAATCAGTTTCTTACAATTATCATAAGTAAGAATCCAAAACGCATAAAATTCTATCTCACCGTAAGAAAAATGGGGTGAGATTTCATTTTCATATATATATAGAAACTCAATTAATTTTAAAATCTTTACACTGAAGAGGTGTCAATCGCCATAAACCATCGTTTGGCATTACGTTAAAATGGGGTTAGGAAAAATTTATTTTTTTTTTATTTTCTAGATGTGCTGATTCTGGAAATTATTTTTTTAAAAATAAAAAATATTATTTTAATATATTTTTTTAAAAAATTATATTTAAAAAAACAACCATTACTATATTTTTAAATATCACCTTAGTGAAATGACATGTTTATTTGTTATAAGTGTAATAGAGATTATTCTAAATAAATAAAGGTTAATAGTAATAATAATAATAAAGAATTTTAAAGGTGCACATGGATCATTTAATTTATTATAAGATTCAATGGATTCAAATTCAGATTATGATTAGCGAATAAAAAAATAATTAATTTTCTGTTGTTGATATTCAGCATTGATAAAAAGGGCAACGAGCACAACTGGACAAGAATAGCCAAGCCCAAGTTGATGATTACTTCATATGGAAAAGGCTAAAGACAACTGCAAAATGAACTGAATCAGTGCAGCTATCTACACTAGAAGGTTACAAAATAACTTAAACCATGATGATATTTAACATACGCTTTGATGTGATGACAATTATTTATTTATTAGATTTTTATTTGTGTGCTATGCTGTGGGATGGGTAAATTGTTTCTATTGAACCCGGGTTAACTTGATTAACCCATAATCCAAGATAACTCTAGAGAGAATAAAGAGGAAAAAAAAAGCTTCAAACTCCAATAACCTAAAATTAAAAAAATAATAATTTTTTTAATAAAAAACTGATGTTAAATTAGGCTAATATTACCAGTAATTTTAGTCATGACATCGAGATAACCATATAGAAAACAAAAAACAAATCTTTAACAAAAATTTTAACCATAAAAAAACTAAAAGAAACAAATGATAATCAAAACAATGAGGACCAAGTCTAGTATAAAAACTAATGAAGGACTTAATAAAAAAACTAATAAGAAAAAGCAATTAAAAGAATGATATCCAAAATTGTATAAAAAATAAAATAAAATACCGAGAGATAAAATTGAAAGAAAAAAAATTACGAAAAGGATAAAAATGAACCATTAAAAAATTCAGAACTAAATCTAAAAAAAAAACCAAGAAAATGAAAAAAAAAAAACAAAAATCAAGAAAATGAGTACCATATTTAATATAAAAAAAACAAAATTAAATGGAAAAGAATGAAATGAAAAACAAAATCTAAAAATAATAATATAAAAAGAAATAAAAAGAAAGAGAATCATAATTGAATTTTTTTTCTCCATTAATTTTTTTTATCAAAATAATACAATTTTTACTTTTTATCCGAATAAAAAATCAAGCGATTAGTTAAGAGAAAATTATGTCAACACTCGTTGATTTTTTATTGTGCCATTTTTTTTTTATCAAAATAATGTTATTTGTACTTCCTGCACAATAAAAAAATATGAATGGCCCTGGTAACCCCAATTGTTCGACCCAACCATGACCCGGGACATGATAGGGGTCGACTCTTAAGCCGAATTTTAAAAGCATGATAAAAAATATGCATCAAATATAATATAAAAATTCAATGAAATTAAACTATGAGAGATAAAATTGCCACAAAACAATTAAACAAGAAAAGAACTCAGAATAAAAGGAATTGGAATAATAAGAATGATGATCAAATTCAACAAAAAAAAAATTAAAATCAAATGATTAGGGATTAAATTGAAAAATAAAATCCATTCAAAAAAAGATTAAAGGCAAAATAAATAGGAATCAAAAGAACGAGGATCAAATTTAATTAAAAAACATAAAAAAATCAAATTTCAAGGGATGAAATTAAAAAATAAATACATCAAATTTGATACAATCAAAAGATTGAGGATCACTTTATAATTTTGTAAGGCTAACACATCTTTTGAGGTGAAGGAGAGAGGAAAGAGAGTGGAGGAGAAAAATTATCGTTGGAGCCCCTCCATGTCATGGATGTCGACATGCGCCACCCCACCGTATAGAGGGTGACGCTCTGTTTTGGATGCCACCTCAGAAGGCTACCAATGGCAACTGGGTGTCTGCATGCATCATTGCGCAGACACCTCACCATTTTGGGCTCGTGCTATGCACCAACCAACCATTTTTATTTTTAAATTATAGAAAAAAAAAAACACCCTTGACCTCACAAGATAATTGCAAAAAAACTGAGATTAAAAAACTGAAAGTACCTCCTGACCTTAAGCAAAAAAAAGTTGACCCCAGGAATTATCCGATAATTATACAATACAAAAATTATGAAAATTCAAAAATGCCTCTCTGATATTAGCTATGTCATTTGTTTTTTCAAGGGCATGAGAGTAATTAGAATATTTAAAATAATTTGCTCATTTAAAATAAATTAAATTAAAATATTAGTTTTTTTTATTTTCTAATATATATATATATATTTAATTTATTTTTCTCATTTATTTTTCCATATAGTTTTGGAAGATCATTAATTCATATTTTTTAATTTCTTAATTGATCCTAGTTTTTAACATTACAATTAGTGTTTGCTTAAAAACAATTATCTTCATGAAAAAAAAATATATGTGTGAATAAGAAAATTTTTTTTTTTATTAAAAACATACAATTTTTACTTTTTATTTCAAATTGTTATAGTTTTTCCAAACGTTTTTTTATTTAATTAACTATGATGCTAATAAAAAACAATTTTTATTGTTAAAAAAAATTACATGAATAAAAATGGATAATTTTAATGAAAAGAATACGTATATCCATAATAATTTTGTTCATTGTTTTTGTTGAAAATATTTTTTTTATGATAGTTTAATTAAATAAAAAATTAATTTCAAAAATTAATGTTGTTAAACTCAGTCATGGCTATAATCAAGGTTTTGAGGGAACCTGATTTGATTTAAGTTAATCAAAAACATCTTTATTTTCAATATTTTTTTAATAAAAAACATTAAATTGACATCACTTAAAATTTACCCGAAGTCAAACTAACTTAACCTACCCAACCCGTGATCTAAATTATAATTCTCATTGAGTTTAATATCCTTGTATCAATATTGTTTAATAAAATAAATTAAATCCACATCATTTTTTTTTTTTTTAGAAGAAAATCAAACCCCTCCTACATGGTTTACTATGAAAACCAGCTTTGATTTATTAGAGGCCGGGTCGATGGATCCCATGTTTACCCGCTAATCTTTACTAAGTTCAGTAATATCAATGAAAAATTCCTCGAAGAAGTGCGCCCACAGCTGACTAGTCTAACCTGCTCACGTTCCAAACGAATAAATGGTGTTTGAGAGCAAGTAGCACATCCACTCTACCAAGGATAGAGATTTGTTTCTTGCAAAACTTCAGTCATATCACTTCCTATAAAGGGGTTTGTCTCTGTTTAATTTGTGGTATCAACACTACAAGCCACTTGAATTGTTAAGAGAAAAGATCCATCAATGGCTTTACTACAATGGCTGAAAGAATGCTCCAAACCTACCTTGTTCGTTGTAACTATTTTTCTAGTAGTAGTGCTCAAGTTTCTCATGAAGGAGAAGCTGAGAAAGAGGAAGCTCAATCTCCCACCAAGCCCTGCAAAATTGCCAATCATTGGTAACCTTCACCAGCTTGGTAATATGCCTCACATCTCTCTCCGAGGGCTTGCCAAGAAGTACGGTCCCATCATTTTCTTACAGCTTGGGGAGATCCCAACTGTAGTGATTTCATCAGCTGGATTGGCAAAAGAAGTCCTGAAAACTCATGATCTTGTACTCTCCAGCCGTCCGCAGCTCTTTTCTGCCAAACACTTGTTCTATGGTTGCACTGATATTGCTTTTGCTCCTTACGGTGCTTACTGGAGGAATGTGAGAAAAATTTGCATACTTGAGCTGCTCAGTGCCAAGCGTGTCCATTGGTACAGCTTTGTTAGAGAAGAAGAAGTTGCTCGCTTGATTCGTCGGATTGCGGAATCTTCTCCTGGCATCACCAATCTAAGCTCGATGATTGCACTATATGCCAATGATGTTCTTTGTCGGGTTGCGCTGGGAAGGGATTTCTCTGGAGGAGGAGAGTATGATCGGCACGGGTTCCAAAAGATGCTTGACAATTTTCAAGCATTGCTTGGAGGATTCAGTCTTGGAGACTATTTTCCTTCGATGGAGTTTGTGCACAGTCTAACTGGAATGAAATCAAAACTCCAGTACACCTTCAGACAGTTTGATCAGTTCTTCGATGAGGTGATAGCTGAGCACTGCAGTTCTAAGGGAAAACAAGAGGAGAAGAAGGACCTTGTTGACGTTCTACTTGATATTCAGAAGGATGGATCTTCTGAAATTCCTCTCACCATGGACAACATTAAAGCTGTCATCTTGGTCAGTGAAGATTTTATTGGTCTAGTTATACCTTCAAGGCTTCAACTTCAGTGTTCCAAGCATCAAATTACTTGTAGCTGAGTTCATTTGCACATACTTTACAGCTAAAGGGTATACTTATTGTTCTATTGTTGCAGGACATGTTTGCTGCGGGAACAGATACCACCTTCATAACCCTTGATTGGGCAATGACAGAGCTTATCATGAATCCTCATGTCATGGAGAAAGCACAAGCTGAAGTACGAAGTGTTGTCGGAGACAGAAGAGTGGTGCAAGAGAGTGATCTGCCCCGGCTGAACTACATGAAAGCTGTTATCAAAGAGATCTTCCGGTTACATCCTGCCGCTCCAGTTTTGGTCCCAAGAGAAGCTTTAGAAGATGTTGCAATTGATGGCTACAACATTCCAGCTAAAACTCGGATTTATGTCAATGTCTGGGGAATGGGGAGGGATCCAGAACTGTGGGAAAATCCTGAAACTTTCGAACCAGAAAGATTTAAGGGCAGCGGTATAGATTTCAAGGGGCAAGATTTTGAGCTGATACCATTTGGAGCAGGTAGAAGAAGCTGCCCAGCCATCACATTTGGAGTCGCAACCGTTGAAATTGCTTTGGCTCAACTCCTCCACAGCTTTGATTGGAAGCTTCCTCCTGGTCTCGAAGCAAAGGATATAGACAATACAGAAGCTTTTGGCATCTCAATGCACAGGACAGTTCCCCTGCAAGTCATTGCAAAACCACACTTCGATTGACCCAAGAAGTGTCAGGATTTAATTAGTCTGTCTACTAGAATCTGTAATTTTCTTTCCGAATAAAAGTTACTACTTGTGGTTTGCTTGTAAAAAGAAAGCAGAACTTCGGCGCGACTTAACTCCTGCCTTAGTCCTTGCTGCTGGAACTTGGACACTAGAATCAGTTATAAGTTGTGTCACCTTTGAGCTTCAATCAATCATAATACTGCAAGGACAAAATGTTTGTCTCTGAGAACTGCTCATTTCCTCTTGTCAGATAAATAAATAAGAAAGAAAAACCATTTTCCTTCATCAAATGCATTCTTTGGCTCAACAAATGGGATAAAGACAAAGGGGTTCATACCAAACGAATGTCTACGATGCAGCAAGTAGATGCCTGATCTGCTTTGCCTTGGAACCAGATAGACTTGACATTTTAAAAAAGAAAGGAAGCACCATCCATGACATTGAGCACTGTTTTTGGATAGTGGTTATAGAGACACATAATTCAGAGCATATACATCATCTTACAAGGAAGAAACCCATGCCTAGATACAACAGGATTGGACATTAAAGGCATGATATGGAGGTATGTGCTTGGGCATTCTAAACTACTCTTGGTTTAAAAAATGGGATACCATTCAATCTCATATGTCACTAAGAACGCAAAAAACATGCTCTCTGGTGAATCAATCAACTGCATTCAAGCTCAACTCAATGTGATCTTATATCCTGATAAACAAGGCATCTGCAACAAGAAATACTCCAACCTGTGCTGGAAACAAAGACATTAATATCCTATTAATCTAAAAACTCCAATCCTGTAATAGCATTGAAGGGCTTGAACTCACGATCATTTAAAAGTAAATTCAAAATCTAATTAGTCCAGTTATTTCTTAAGATTAACTGTTTTTTTTTATGCATATAGGGATAATAAAGATGTGAAACTATTTATTTGTTTATGATTGTGTTTTTAGTTTCTAAGATGTTATTCTCTTTATCAGGTTGTGTGATGTAAGATTAATTAGCGACAAAGCTTCATATTTGTTATTTATGACTGCTTTGCGCTAACCATCATATATGTCTTTGATGCCTTTTTTTAACTTGTATAAATATACAAATGAGGAATAATTAATCTACAAAAATCATCAACTTCTTACACATCTGTATTTCTATTGTGTTTTTTTAAAAAACAGTGTTGTTGACCATTTTTATTTGTATAAGTGTTAAATAATTAATCCACAAAACTCGTCAACTTTTTATCCACAAAATACTAGATGTTTTTTTTAGAGTATGTTTAGTAGTGTGATTGCTTTTAAAGTGTTTTTTCAATCTTAAATATATTAAAATAATATTTTTTTTTATTTTTAAAAAATTATTTTTGATATCAACGTATAAAAATGATATAAAAACAAAAAATAATATTAATTTGAAATAAAAAAAAATAATTTTTTTTAAAATAGTTTTAAAACGTAAAAATAAACAGGATCTTAAAACTACATGTTATCACCATTTTCTGTGTATGTATACATGTGTAAACAATGTTTTTTAACACAGTAAAAGCTGCATCTGTGAAATTTTTTTTCTCATCAATTTTGCTTTAAACTCTCCAGGTAGTTAAGTTGATGAAATCTTTTTGATGAATGAACGATAATATTTACTTAGTGCCATAAATTTTGTGGGGTGTTATATATATAAAGACAAAAAAAAAATTGTATACACCATGATTTTGTTAATTGTGAAATCGTGTGTTGTGATATCATTTATTTTAACTGTCATTATTTGCAGATATATACTTTTGTGTCTGTAAATATTTTTTATATATTTTTGTGTTTAATTGTGAATAGCGCCGGTCAAGGTGATCCTGTATGTATAGATTTAAATTGCATGAACAACACCTTTCCGTTCCTGAAAAATAAAATGCATTTAAAACCTAATTTTTTAAAATAAATCATGAATGACTCAAAATATTATAGCATAAGAATAAATTTTGAAAAAAATAAATAATTGTAATATTTCGTATGAAAGAATACTTTAAGAATATATTTTTTTTAAAACAACTAACTCAGATTGAATCTCAAAACATTTTCAATTTGGGAAGTTTTAATTCCCTGAAATGACGAATTCTTTATCTTCCCGAACATTTTCCAACCACAAATCACATTTCCCGAGCCTCTGCAGCGTCCACCAAAAGAAGAAGTTAGTGTTCACAAGGGGATGAATAAAGCCTTGAGAAGAGTGGCAATGCAACTCTCCTTGACGCCATTGTTGAGCGTTCCAAGAATATTTCTCCATGAGATTATGACCTTTCCTGAAAGCTTTTTACTATTTTATTATATACCAAGTCAATGAGATATTGATGAAGTGAGAAATGAGTGATGTTCAGTGTTTTGGAAGTCATTATTCTGCACCTTATATTTCTAGAGACGGGGTAAAAACAAGAAGAAAGGTTGTAAAATTTTCCAACGACATGTCATTTTCCTTAGAATATCACCTTAAGATGATTGCACCAAACGTCACATGAGTGAAATGCAAGATTCCCAGAGGCTGTGTATCCCCAGTCGTTCGCTGATTTGAACACTGACGTGCATGTATTGGAAAACGAAGCTACGAGACAAATTTCTACCTTCAATTTCCATCACCTTATAGACTTTTTGAAGCTGTCAATGACGTTTCTAGTCTGTTCCTTGCATTATCACCGGTGAGATTAATAATAATAGTAAAGAATTTTAAAAGTTCACAATAAATTGGACCATTTAATTAATTATAAGATTCAATATTCAGATTATGATCGAATGAATAAAAAAAATTAATTTTCAATTGTTGATATTCAACATTTTATCTTTTGAAGGATGTGGAAGTTGTCAAGTAAAGATAGGAACAGAATGTGTAAAGGAAGCAACGAGCACATCTGGAGACTGAAATATGAAATTGTTTTTTAAAGTATTTTTTATATGAAAATATATTAAAATAGTATTTTTTATTATTATTTTTAAAAAATTATTTTTAGCATTAATGCATTAAAATGATTTAAAATATAAAAAAATATTAATTTAAGATAAAAATATAAAAAAAAATTAATTTTATTAAAAAAATTTAAAATACAAAACTAAACAGTACTAATATATATATATATATATAAAAGATAAAGACAATGATGGCCATCACAGAGATGGCTAATAGGGCCTCCTCTGCGAAAAAGATCTGAATCAGTGTAGCTATATTTAGATGGTTACAACTTACAAGAGAACCTAAATCATGATGATATTTAACATATGCACAGGCTGACAATTATTTATTTATTTGATTTTTTTTGTGTGCCAGTAGAATGGATAAATTTTTTCTAACAAAAAATTTATTTAAATGATGATAATATAAAAAACCTAAGTTAACTTGATTAATTCATAATTTATAATAAACTAAAAAGGAAGGAAAAAAAAAAAAACTCAAGCTCCAATAGTTTAAAGTCAAAAGATGAAATAAAAAAATTAAAATAAAAAATCAAAATGAAATCAGGCTAATCTTTAAAACTTGTAAAAAAAAACCAAAATTAAATCATGAGACCGAGATGACCATATAAAAGATAAAAAACAATCTCAAAAAAAAAATAATCTTAATCATTAATTTTTTTTAAAAAATAGCAATCATAACAATGAAGATTAAATCTAGTATAAAAACTAGTAAAGAACTTAATCGGAAAAAAAATTGATAAAAAAAAGAGTAATTAAACCAAAATTTTATATATGTAAAAAATCAAATACCGAGAGACAAAATTGAATGAAAAAACAAATTAAAAAAAACATAAAAAAATGAGCAATTAAAAAAAATAAGAACTAAATCTAAAAAAAATGAAATAAAAAAACAAGAAAATGATTAAAAAAAAATCATGAGAATGAGTATCATATTTAATATAAAAACAAAACAAAATCAAAAGAAAATGATGAAACTTTAAAAAAAAAAACAATCTAAACAAAAAATCAATAAAAAAGGATCATAATTCGAATGATTTTCTGCATTATTTTTTTATCAAAATAATACAATTTTTACTTTTTAGCTAAAAAAAAAAATCAAACGATTAGTTAGGGGAAAACCATGTCAACACTTGTTGATTTTGTTTTGCTATTTTTTTTTTATCAAAATAATGTCATTTTTACTTCCCGCATAATAAAAAATCTTATTGATCCTGGTAAACCTAGTTATTCAACCCAACCCGTTACCCGGGACATGACGGTGTAGACTCCCGAGCCGAGTTTTAAATGCATAATAAAAAATAAGCACCAAATATAATATGAAAATTCAATGAAATTAAACAATGAGATATAAAATTGCCACAAAATAATCAAACAAGAAGTTAAATCAAAATAAAAGAAATTACAAACATAAAAATAAAGATCAAATTGAAGAAAAAATAAATTAAAATCAAATGATTAAGGATTAAATCAAAAAATAAAATTCAATCAGAAAAGATTAAAAGTAAAATAAATAGAAAGATTAAGAATTTCAAACAATGCTAGCAATTGAAAAACAAGTTTTTGTTAGAACAAACAAGATATGCATTAATAAGAAAATGAACTTAATTACATTTTTCCTACTCTTTTCTATTTCTATGGTTACATTTTTTTTACAAACCTTCATTTTAATTGCTGATGCCTTTTATTCAAAAAACATACTAAAATAAAAAAAATATATTTTTGTTTTTAAAAAAAATTAAGATTTTTCACAATAATATTATCAATTGCTTTATAAATAACTATGTATTGGTTGTATATGTAGAATATTTAAAATAATATGTTAATTAATAATAAATTAAAACAAAATATTAGTTTTTTTATTTTCTAATTATATATTTGTTATATATATATTATTTATTTTTTCCATATAGTTTTGGAAGATCATCAATTCATATTTTTTTTAATTTATTAATTGATGCTAGTTTTCACGATTACAATTAGTGCTTGCTTTAAAACAATTCTCTTCATTAAAAAAAAACATGTTTTTTGTCAAAAGTGAAAAACAAATATGTGTGAATAAGAAAATGTATTTTTTTTTTATTAAAAACATACTTTTTTTAACTTTTCCTTTCACATTTTTATAGTTTTTCCAAATTGTTTTTTAGTTGTTGTTTTTTATTTAATTATCTATAATGCTAATAAAAAAACAATTTTTGTTGTTAAAAAAAATTACATGAATAAAAAAATTAGTCATTATCATGATTAAAGTCACATGTTAAGCCGGTTCATCTAAGTAAATTCAAAGCATTATTATTTTAATATAATTTTTTATAAAAAATCATTAAATTAGAATCATTTTAAATTGACCTGATTAAACTAGTTTAATATTGTTATCCAACCCTTATCATTGAGTTCAATAATTTTATTTTAATATTGTTGGATAAAAAAATTAAATCAATATCAATTCTATTTTTTTTTAGAAAAAGAATCAAACCCTTCCTACATGGTTTATTTTGAAAGCCAGCTTGATTTAGAGTCCGGGTCGATAGATCTATGTTTACCCGGTAATTTTTTACTAAGTTGAGTAATATTAAAGAAAAAATTCCTCGCTGTAGTCCTCCCGCAACTGACTAGTCTACCCTGTTCATGTTCCAAACTAATAAATGGTCTTTGAGAGAAGGTAACACATCCACTCTACCAAGGATAGGGCTTTGTTTCTCGCAACACCATTATCTAAAATTTATATAAAAAAACTAACATACAATTTATATTATTTTTTAATATATTTTTTTAATTAAAAATCTTTTTGAACTTAAAATTTACATAAATTCATTACTATCTTATATTTAATTTTTATCAAATAAATAAAAATAATAAAATTTAAACTCGTGACAGCTTAATCATCAATATTATAATATTATGTCAAAGAACCATCTTAACCCAATAACTTAAACTATTAAATAAAAATTTAAAATATAATTTATATTATTTTATAACAAATTTAAATTATATCACTTCCTAATACAGGGCTTGTCTCTATTTAGGCTGTGGTATCATCACTACAAACCACTAAAAAAGCAGGTAGTCCGTACACTCCACCAAGGATAAGGATTTGTTTCTTGCAAAAACTAGTACCTAAATTTCAGTCGTATCACTTCCTATGAAGGGGTTTGTCTCTGTTTAGCTTGTGGTATCAACACTAACCCACTCAAACCACTTCAATTGTCAAGGGAAAAGATCCATCAATGGCTTTACTACAATGGCTGAAAGAATGCTCCAAACCTACCTTGTTCGTTGTAACTATTTTTCTAGCAGCAGTGCTCAAGTTTCTCATGAAGGAGAAGCTGAGAAAGAGGAAGCTCAATCTCCCACCAAGCCCTGCAAAATTGCCAATCATTGGTAACCTTCACCAGCTTGGTAATATGCCTCACATCTCTCTCCAAGGGCTTGCCAAGAAGTATGGTCCCATCATTTTCTTACAGCTTGGGGAGATCCCAACTGTAGTGATTTCATCAGCTGGATTGGCAAAAGAAGTCCTGAAAACACATGATCTTGTACTCTTTAGCCGTCCGCAGCTCTTTTCGGCCAAACACTTGTTCTATGGTTGCACTGATATTGCTTTTGCTCCTTACGGTGCTTACTGGAGGAATGTAAGGAAAATTTGCATACTTGAGCTGCTCAGTGCCAAGCGTGTCCATTGGTACAGCTTTGTTAGAGAAGAAGAACTTGCTCGCTTGATTCGTCGGATTGCGGAATCTTCTCCTCGCATCACCAATCTAAGCTCGATGATTGCACTATATGCCAATGATGTTCATTGTCGGGTTGCGCTGGGAAGGGATTTCTCTGGAGGAGGAGAGTATGATCGTCACGGGTTCCAAAAGATGCTTGACGATTATCAAGCACTGCTTGGAGGATTCAGTCTTGGTGACTATTTTCCTTCGATGGAGTTTGTGCACAGTCTAACTGGAATGAAATCGAAGCTCCAGTACACCTTCAGACGCTTTGATCAGTTCTTCGATGAGGTGATAGCTGAGCACCGCAGTTCTAAGGGAAAACAAGAGGAGAAGAAGGACCTTGTGGACGTTCTACTTGAGATTCAGAAGGATGGATCTTCTGAAATTCCTCTCACCATGGATAACATTAAAGCTGTCATCTTGGTCAGTGAAGATTTTATTGGTCTAGTTATACCTTCAAGGCTTCAACTTCAGTGTTCCAAGCATCAAATTACTTGTAGATGAGTTCCTTTGCACATACTTTACAGCTAAAGGATATAATTATTGTTCTATTGTTGCAGGACATGTTTGCTGCGGGAACAGATACCACCTTCATAACCCTTGATTGGGCAATGACAGAGCTTATCATGAATCCTCATGTCATGGAGAAAGCACAAGCTGAAGTACGAAGTGTTGTCGGAGACAGAAGAGTGGTGCAAGAGAGTGATCTGCCCCGGCTGAACTACATGAAAGCTGTTATCAAAGAGATCTTCCGGTTACATCCTGCCTCTCCAGTTTTAGTCCCAAGAGAAGCTTTAGAAGATGTTGTAATTGATGGCTACAACATTCCAGCTAAAACTCGGATTTATGTCAATGTCTGGGGAATGGGGAGGGATCCAGAACTGTGGGAAAATCCTGAAACTTTCGAACCAGAAAGATTTATGGGCAGCGGTATAGATTTCAAGGGGCAAGATTTTGAGCTGATACCATTTGGAGCAGGCAGAAGAATCTGCATTCACCAATAAATGAAAATGAAAAAAGGTAAAAGGAATCTGCATTCACCAATCTGCATTCACCAATATTGTGCAAGATAAAAGATCCCAATAAATGAAAATGAAAAAAGGGTGAAAAAAATAAAATAAAATGATCCAATTACCAGTTTGTAAAAGAACAAGCAGCACATGAGTCAATAATGGAAGATATCAGCATTCACCAAGAACGTAAGACTGACCTCCACACCGCGACATTACAAGTGATTTCAATGATAGTAACAGAAAGTGATTGGCTATTACGAAATTTACAATGACAAGAACTAGTTAGTCATCAAATAAAATATGAGTGACGAACTATGTTAGAATTCCAGAATTTGGTTTTGACAAAAAAAAAAACAGAGAAAGCATCGCGTGTAAAGCTATTGTACCTTTCTCCGTTCCAAGGAGGGACGAACATTAAATAGAGTTTTTTTTAGAAAGTTGAATTGCATACTGTCACAGGGCTCCTGCAATGAAGAGGATCGAAGGAGATCAGGGGAGAAATAATTCAAATGGGTGACCATGGGGTGCTAGCAGCTGTTTGGTTAAAGAAAAAAGAAATATACTGTTCATTGGCTCCTTTTTTTTTTTTTTTTTTTGCGTTAGAAATGCTGTATTTGAAAAGAAAGAATTCCTTGTTTTTTTTAATATTCACATTAATTGTATTATTCAATAAATAATGCAATTAACATGAACAGTGTAAAATAATTGCATTGTTCACTTAAAAAATAGTAAACAGTGCAATTCTCTTGTACTGTTCACTTGCATTATATGAACACTTTTTTTTATATAGTGTTATTTTTTTTTTGTAGTGTTTTTTTTTTAAAAGTAGTTTAGAGTGAATTTTATACATGATAATATTTTATCTAATTTTATTACACGCTAAAAAAATTATGGAAACTATAGTTCTTATCGGATGCATTTCTTACGTAATGGAATTATAGATGGTTTCATGAAATAATAAAAAATATTTTATATAAAGTATGATTTATTTTATGATATAATAGCAATAGTTAAATCCATAATATTTAAATTAAAAATCGTCAATATTAATATATATTTTTTAAAATTATTTTATAATCTCAATTTTAAAAGCATTCTTAACCAAACACATTAAACTACTTTTTCTTCAACGTTAATTTCAACCACAGTTTTAAACGCCTATTTTTTTCAAACCAACCTCAACTAAAAGTACTTTTTATAAAATAATTTTTTTCAAACCACGACCACAACAGCTACCGTAATACCAAACACACTCAACTTGCTGCGTTTTGTTACAGAAGATATGTTTGGTATTTCCGTAGTTTTTATGATTATGATATATATATATATATATATATTTTTTTATGACAAGTATTTTTAGTTGAGGTTGATTTGATATTTATAAGAGTATTTGAAAATACGGGCTAACCTGTATTTTAAAAAAATTCAATTTTTTTAGTTAAAAATTAATTTTTTTGTATGTTTTAGATCGTTTTGATGCACTAATCTCAAAAATGATTTAAAAAAAATATTTTGATATTTTTCAAAATGAAAAGCACTTTGAAAAACAACTACAACCACACTTCTAAACAGGAGATTGCTTAAAACTATGGTTAAAATTGAGGTTGAATAAAAAGTAGTTTAATATGCTTTTCAAATTGAGGTTATAAAATAACTAATATATATATATATATATATATATATATATATAGATGGTTTTTAATTTAAATATTGTAGATTTTAACTACCATTATTACATTATTAAATAAATAATACTTTATATCAAATATTTTTTATCGTTCTATTAACTTATCTATAATTTCATTATGTATAAAATTCATCTGATAAGAACTATAATTTTCATGGTTTTTTTTAGCGTGCAACAAAATCAGGTAAAATATCATCAGAAATAAAATTAGAATTGTGATCAAATTCTGCAAATGCTACTTCATCATGCAATCTCCTTCTAATTTACATGTATTATTAAATAATATTAAACACTAATTTTTCGAGTAAAACACGATTAAAAAAATGGTTTTTTTTACCAGGTTGAACGCGGGCCAATGAACACTGGAGACAATGTTCACGTGAACAGTGCAAAGTGAATTAATTCACTTTGCACAAACACGGCAGGAAGGGAGAAGCAGATTGATGTTGCTTTTGGCTAACCCGTGTTTGAAACGTAAATTATGGTGGGTCCCACACACAATAAATAACGTTTGTCATTTTCCAAACATTTTGCTTATGTGGTTTGCTTCAAATGCAGAAGTAACCATGAAAACAAACACGCTCTTAACAAGATAGGTGGCATGCGGTATATTGATAAATAATACAATAATTATTGTAATGGCAGTTAAAAATTAAATTTGTGATTATTTTAATATTCAAATTAGATTTGATAGCCTATTAGATTTAAGTAAATTGAACCTGATGATAATAATATACCCAAGTTATTTAGATTTGGAGTCTCTAACAAATCCAAATAATTTGGATTTGGCTAGCGCTTCTAAAGGACCCATCTTATGTGGGTTTGCCTTTACTACGGACCTAAATTACTTGAGTTTGATATCTTTACCATACCTAAATTTCTAGGGTCTGGTGCCCCTAATAATAATAATAATAATAATATTAATAATGATATTAAAATTATCTTAACTAAGTTTATATAGTTTTTAATTCTTTCAAATTAAATTTATGATTTTTCTTCAACAACAATAATATATTTTTTAAAAATTTATTATTAATAATAACAATAATAATTATTTTTTACCCTTCAAATAAAATCTATGGTTTTTTCAGTAGTAATAATATTTTTTTCAAATTTATTAATAATAATAATAATAATAATAATAAATATGCCTGACCCAAGTTCTTATAATTTTTAATTTTACTCTTCAAATCAAATATATGGTTTTTCTTTAATAGTAATATTTTTTAAAAAAATTTACTAATATTATTATTAATAAAAAAAGATGATAAGAATAATACCACTAATAATAACAACAACAACAATAACAATAAAAATAATTTTTAATTTTATCATTTAAATCAAATATATGGTTTTTTCTCAATAATAATAATATTTATTTTTTAAAATTTATTAATAATTATATTAAAAATACTAATAATCATGAAAATAATAATATTTATAATAATAATATTAACCATATCCAATCTAAGTTTGAAAGAGTTTGCTTGCTCTGGAGGAGAGGGAAATGGAATATTGAAAGGGAAATTTGGGTTTCAAACTTAAGGCTAAAAAGAAGAGGAATTGAAGGTGTTTGGTGAGGTAATTGTGATTGTTTTAAAAAATATTTTTTTATTAAAAAATATATTGAAATTAATTTTTTAAAATTATTTTTGATATAGTGTATCTAAAAATATATAATAAAATTTAAATTTGAAAAAATAAAATAAAATTTAAATTTTTTTAAAGCGCAAAAACTAACTGGGTTAAGGGGAAGGCGTAGGTAAAGGAAATTGGTGTTTGGAGAGAACGAAAATGTACTGGGGAAGGGAAGAAAGTGACAGTAAAGAAAACCAGGCAAGGCAGAGGAAAAAACTAAACTATTTTTTTTTTTTAGTGAACCAAAAAGGAAAGCAAACTTCTTATAATATAAATGCACATACTAGATTTGCCAACATTCTTTTAATATGTTTTTATGTTAGAAATCTTGTTTTTGTAGTATATCAGAGAATATAAATGAAAAATACTTACATCTATATAAATAGTAGAATGTAAAATTTATATAATAAAAAAAATAATCCAAGTGTTCAAATATCAAGAGAATCGAGGTGAGTTGTTTTTTATTAAGGGTATATTTAAAATTATAATAATTATTACGGTTTAAAGTTATTTTTATTTAGAAATATATCAAAATAATAATTTTTTTAAAAATTATTTTAAATATTAATATATTAAAATAATTTGAAAATATAAAAAAATTAATTTAAAGTAAAAAAAAATTAAATTTTAAACATGATAACTAAACAGTGAAATCATATAAATAATATAGATGATAGTGGTGATTATAGTAATAATTTTATGATTATTGTTGATGGCATTAATAATAGTTTAATAAAAGCCAGATGATTTTCCAGCCCTTTGTTCATAATAGTCACTGAGAACCTGTTTGGTAACGTGGAAGCGTCCACGTTTCTAGCGTTTCACTTGTGCAAGCTGTTTGGTTTAACAACAACCACCGTTTTAAAACTCCATGGGGCCCACAAAAATTGAGTTTCAAACGCAGGGTAAACAAAAGCATGTGAGGGCTGCTTTTTACCGTTGCTGCTGTTCAGAAAACGCAGCAAACTTTACCAAAAAATTAATTCCACACCAAAAAATTAATTTCACCCTATCTATCCTCAACTACACACCATCGTCTCCCCTCTTCTGCAATATTCGTCCCTGAGCTCCCGATCCACAGCTGCCTTCTTCTCAAAAAATTAGTTCTCCTCCTCGCGATTAAACACACCCACACACTCTTTTCATTCTCAAGACAAATGGTAAAAGAGAGATAGAGAGAGAAGGAGAGAGTTGAGCTTCTTCCTCATCATCTCTCTTGGCGGCGAGGGAGAGAGATAGTTTACTGCTGTTTTAAACAAGGTTAGACATCACTTATTAATCCTGCTTTTGTTTGATTGATTGTGATTCGTCGTCCATTCTCTAATAAAGACACGAATTGGTTGTTAGCCGACTGTAGATCAAGCCCATCTGCCACCGATCTGCTGTCATGATGAACTCATCTCGCGTTTGAAGAAGACATGCACTGACCCAAGTAATTTTATTCCCACTTGACCTAAAAAAATGTTTAGATCATGTTGTATCAGCTTAAACTAACTGTTTTCCCTAACAAAAATGTGCTCTTCTTGTGACTTTTATTTGCAGAACCAACGAGATCATCGAAATATTATCTTCCTGGAAAGCTCAAGCAGAAGCATCTTACGAGGCTCATTCTTGGTTGCACACAAAATTACCAAGTTAGTTGCTCTGTATCGGTTCAACAATTATTGTATCTGTCTCATTGGAAATTTTGCATGTGATTGTGGTTCTGCATGGTGTTCAAATTTGACATGTGAATATTTGCTTACACTTTTATGCATACATAGGCATAAATACATTTGATATCCTGTTGAAGACTTTTGGTTTTGATGTGGGTTTTTTTTTAAATGGAGCTAGCCGGTCATTATCTTCATTGTCTCTGCTAAAATTGAATTTTAATCTCTTATGTCATGCATTACTTTATTTTTCTCCAGGTTTTTGTTTGTTTTTTCAAATTACTTGTGTTTATGAAATGTGTCATGTTTCTAAACTAATATATATTGTCAAAATTAACATAAGGATCTATTTTTTATTAACAACAAATAGTTTGAGGTACTCAAATTAAAAAAATAAATTCATGGATTAAGTTTAGTTTGACTCAAATTCAGTATATATATATATTTTTTAATTTAGCCAACTTACTATTTTAGATTCCATTCTTGAGGAGTTAGTCTCTTTTGCTGTAGTTTTAGACTAAAAATCGAGTTGACTATTTATTCAATCTCTTATCACTATTTTTTTGTTTTCTTGTCACCAAACACAATTGAGATACAGTCTTATCTGTTGTTAGTTAGATTTCCTTCCGAATTGAATTTGTTTTGAAGCTGAAATTATTTTTATTTTTTTTGCAACCAAGTGCTCTTACTGGCAGTTGCAGTCCCTGAGTGCCTGTCTCAATGCTTTGCTTCTATGGAGCATACACATAGATTTCAAGTATTATCTTGTGTGTTCTCTGCAATTAGCATTACTATAATGATTATTTGTGTTCAACATAGTTTTCACTGGGCATGACCTAAAAAGTGTGTAGATTATGATATCTTATTGTAAAGCACAACTAGTTCAATTATACTTCCTCTACATCCAGCATTAAGAATTTGGAGGTATGCTTTATGGTTACAATTCATTTGCACTATCTCCACAAATACATTAATGTCAGGAGTTTGAGTGTTTTTTTTTTTTATTATTATTAATATGTCAAGTACATGTAGAATTTAGAAGTAATCATCTTCAACTTTGATACAATTATTGTAGTTCTGTACTGAATAATGCTCTTACTATCAAGTCAGAATCCAAAATACAATAGGAAGGAAAGTTTTGGTTTATTGCTCCACACAAACCTGTCTCTCATGTCCCTTCTACTTTTGGTCTCTTTAAGTCATAGCTACTTCCGATTTATTTTTATCCTCAATTTTAAAGGAAATGCCTTTTTTTATTAGAGGAATTTACACTTTGTATTGATGGTGTCTTAATGGTGAACTAGTGGTGAAAAACAGTATAATTTGTTAGTAAAAGAGGCTGCAACTTTCAGGATGAAGGCAACCCTGTTTTTGTTCCCATTTCTTTTAGTTTAATCAAAATGATCTATTTTCTTTTAAGAGCTCATGCATATCATACGAGCTGTGGTAATTTTGTCATTAACATTTTATTTAGATTTCATACACGAGTCTCATGTCCAAAATCTGTCAGTTTGGATGAAAAGGTTTGACATAATTAGGGATGTAGGGATCAATTGTAGACTCACCTCACCCTCTTATATGTACACAAATTAGGCAAAAACAAGAACATGGACGATTCTCAATCACAAGATAAGGCTTGTTGGACTAGAGAGATGTTGCATGCTTTTTGTGACATATGCATTAAAGCAATTGAGCAAGGTATGCGACCCAACACACATTTCGACAAAGCTTGGTGGAAGTTTGTTATGAATAGCTTTAAGGATCAAACTAGCCATGCATTAACGAAAGCACAATTAAAGAATAAGTGGGACGGAATTAAAAAAGATTGGAGAATATGGAAAAGGTTGATTTCCGAAACAGGAGTAGGATGGAGTGCTGAACTTGGAACAATTACTGCTCCTGATGAATGGTGGAAAGCTAAAAACTAGGTCTGTTTTTTTCTGTATTTTTACAGCTGTTCTTTACTGTTTGGTTGCATGCTTTCACATAATTTTTTTATGTATTTTTTCCTTTATTGTCCCGTGTTGTAGGAGATACGCGGGGCAAGAAAGTTTAGGCATGCTGGGATCGATCCAACTTTGTGTTGTAAATATGATATCATATTTACAAACACTGTTGCAACCGGTCAGTATGCTTGGGCTCCATCGCAGGGTCTGAATTCTGATGAGGATGGTGTCGGTCAAATGCACACTAACGCAATGAATGATGACCCTCATCTTCATGAAGGTAGTGGAGATTCTGAGGAGGGTAGTCTTCCCAATTTTGTTGCCGATGTGGAGAATATGGTGGCTGGTGTGACTTTTGCCAATAGCATAAGCAATCCCACCGGTAGTAGTGGGAAAAGAAAAGGTGTCCAACAAAGTTCTAGACAAAATGAGAAAAAAAAAGGAGTGCCAAAAGGTGATCGCAATTGTTTTCTCGATTAGATAAGTTAGTGGATAGTGTTTCTACCAAGAGTGAATGCACGTCAAGTGTTTTAGATAAAATAGGTTGTAGCATAGAAGAGGTGATGAAGGAGTTTCACTCCATTGAGGAAGTGGTGTTTGGTAGTGAGTTGTATTGTTTTGCAACTGAGTTTTTTATGGTTAGAAGTTGGAGGGAAATGTGGGCAACAATTGGTGATATGGACCGAAAATTTCAGTGGCTGAAATTAATGTTCGATCGAAGGGCAAACTACCGACCTTGAAGTAAGTTTACATTTCATACATGGAAAACTTACATTAATGTATGTTATTGTGTGTTGTATGTTGCAGCAATGAAATTCTGTTTTGTGTCAAAAAAATTTCAATGTTTATGTGTTTTTTCGCAGGTTAAAGTGCAGCTCAAATTTGAGGTTCATGAGGTGTTGCTACGGCTGTAGAATTGGAAAATGGGTTATACAAACGATTATGCCTTTACTGTTTTTCCCAGGTTTCGTAACTTGTAACGTATCATATGTTGAACACTTTTTATGTATTTGTAGTTATCGGCTATTTGTTATGTTTGAGAAATTGTTAACAACTATTGTTGTTCTTTTTAGAAGCTGTTATTGTAGGTTTAGTGTTGACTTCTATAGTCTACTTTGAATGCTGGATAAATCTGTGTTTAGTTGGCTTTTTTCAGCCTTGAATTTTATATTGTAACGTAATGGATTGCATTGTGTTTTATGTGTTGAATGGCTGCTGATTGGTTGAATGTATGTTGAGTTGAAAGGCAGCTGATTGGTTGCAGTATAGTTCCTTACATGAATGTTTGAAAGTGGGTTGAATGGGAGTTGGTACCTTTGAATGGTTGGTAATGGTAAAAATGTTTGCTGCTGGGTTTGGTAGCAGTAAATATATGTTGGTGTGTGTGTTTCTATTTAAGATGCATTAGAAGTCCTTTGCATTTTCATTGGCTGGACACAAAATTTGCAAGCATTCCAACGTGTATTGAGAGCTGTTTCAGGAGGTTTTGTTGCTGTTTTTACACTGCAACGTCAAGTGCATTGACTTTAGAAGGTTGGTTGTTAATTTTATGGATGCTTTTTAGTTAATAATGCTTTATATTTATGTTTTGTTAGCAGAAGGTTGGTGTAAACAATTGTATGGCTGCTGCTATTGTCAATTAAACAAGTGCATTTATGGTTTTTTTTCAACTGACAGCAGCCCCTTCTCTTTATGGCTGCTATTATTGTCAATTAAATAAGTGCATTTATGGTTTTTTCAGCTTTATATTTAGGAATCTTTATATTTATGGTTTCTGGCCAAGTCATGGATAATTAAGTTGTAATATGAAAATGGAAAATATTGCATTAACATAAAGAGAAAGTCATAGCCTATAAGAAAGTAGCTGAAGACTCTTCTTATATAAGTAATGTTTTAATCTCAACTCTTATAAGAAAGTTTTTCCACTAAAAAGTCACAATAAATCTATTGTTTTTTCCTTAAACTAATTGACATTTCAGATAATAAGTCTTAGGTTTTATATATATCTTAGGTTTTTTCCTTGAACTTTGAAAGGGAAAGTCATAGCTTGATGATAGAACTAGATGGAGGAATATCTGTTTTGAAAGGGAAAGTCTAGGAAACTAAAAATTGTTTTCTACGTTTTACACCTTGCTACCAATGAAGGGATTGCATGGCATTTCAAATCAGAACCAAGTTCTCTGAATGCATACTACTCTAAAATAACACCGTGATAGGATACAAGGGATATGAATATAGGCCCTATATAGTGCAGGTCTTAATTATATAAAAAGGGATTGTAACAATGGACAAGTGTATGGCTTGTTCCTTCAAGTTGTTGTAAAGATAGGGAAACCACTTCATATTCATATCTGCAAAAGATCGATGCTTGCAATTGTAATTTCTTGGCTATATTCTTCACATATTAATTGAAAAGATTTGATATTACCCTGGCGGTGATAATCGTGTACATTACAATTATTGTTGTGTTAAAAAATAGTGGATGAGTTACGTATACGTTAAAGATGCTCGATGGCGCATCAATGGCGCTGCACAACTATATTTGACGGAAGTCGAGCCAAGATGTTGCATTCAACAACTTTGATAACCACCCTGATTTCGTTCCTCAAGATACTTTTCCCGATGTCGTTCCACAATCACAAATGAGTTCACACCAGAGGGTGTCGAGTATGGATGATATTCGTGATGGCATTGCAAATTGTTTGATGGGGCAATAATATGTAATTGTAATAACAAAGCAAACTTTGATTATTTAGCCGGTATTTATGTGCAAACAATATTTTATTTCCTCTTAACAAAAAAAAATATTTTATTTATGTCCTTTTTAGTCATTTTAGTTTCAAAAGCAACCGCAACCATAATTTAACCAAATATCTTTTTAACCACAATAAAATCAAACCACAACTTTAACCAAACACTCAAATTATATACACAAACCACAGAAAAAGTGCTTTTTTCAAAAATCATTTTTTTCCAATCGCAACCACAACAATTCCAACAAAAACAAACACTCCCTGACTCCTTTTCTTGAAAAGCTCTGATACCAAACAATTGTTAATCATTTCCACAGCTTTTAAAATTTTTACATTTTCTTTTGATAAATCACCCGTAAATTCATTACAACAAAGGTCCACATGATATGTCAAAAATCCAAAATGTTCAAGGAGCATATTATTTGATGTTTTGATAATAATAATTTTTTAAATTTTAGTAATTTTTTCATTAAATTTTTTCCTTTGTTTTAATTTTTTGTTTGCCACTTTTGCTGTGTATCCATGATTTGGTATCATGTGAGTATTTTTTTATCACTGAAATTTGAAATAATATTAATTGTTTTAATTCTATAACGATTAAAAATGTAATTTTTTTTATTCAATTTTTATTGTTTTCTATAAAACATATTTTAAAGAATATAAATTATTTATAAGATTTGAAAATAAAAATTAATTTTAGAGAATAAAAAAAGAAAACAAAAATTAATAAGATCAAACAAATAAATGAGGGCTTAGCTGCACCAAGGCTAAGTGTGTTTGGGAACAAGGCACAAACCGTGTTCCCAAAAATTTTGATTTTAGTTTTTACCTAAAATAAAATTTTTATATATTTTTTAAAATCATTTTGATGTGCTGATGTCAAAAATAATTTTATAAAAATAAAAAAATTTATTTTAATGCATTTCTAAGTGAAAAATACTTTAAATCGTTACTGTTACCACAATTCCAAACAGGCCTTTAATGCCAAGGTGTAGAAGCTCAACGTGACTATTCAAATAAAAATTAATAAACTATCAATTTTTGTTCTCAAAACTCAATTCTTTCACCATTTTAACCACAAACACTTCCAAGATCATTCATCAAGCTCTTAAGAACCCAATTTCAACTATAAAAGCTCATTTTAATTAATAAAAGGAAAAGAAAAATAAAAAATCCAAATTAAATTAAAAAAAATTAATTATATTTCAAGGTTCAATCTCTCTTTCCAAGATTAGGAATCACCATCAATAAATGTCTCTTAGCATGATAAAGCTATTTCACACCAAAATCAACAATTGTTAGGCTAGTAAGGTGCTAGCAAAGTTCAAAATGTAATTGATGAAAACGACCAACATGCAATTTTTAAGTAATACGAGAATGCAATCATTTTTTTAAAAAAAATACATAGAGAAGAGATAATTCAGGTGAACAAGATAAGAAAATCTTGTTCATTTTTATTACTAATTGATGAGTAAAATGTTTTATTTTATAAAGGATTTGCCATGAAGCTGGATTAGATAGAGGTTTAAGAGCTCATTTGTTTTTATATTTTAAAAGTGTTTTTGAAATAAATTGAAGTGAATTTTTTTTTGTATTTTTAAATTATTTTGATATATTGATGTTAAAAATAATTTTTAAAAATAAAATAAATATTATTTTAATACATTAAAAAAATATTTTAAAAAATAATTATTATCACACTTTTACATACCATCTAAATATATCTAAATACGTAGCTTTCATAGGAGTTTGTTGCATCATCAATTTTGATTGTGGATGACTGAATCCCATGTCTTTCTTGAATAAACCTTATCGATGGCTTTGATGCTAGAGCATACAGAGTTGGACTTGGAAATTTATTTACCATAAAGTTAGGTTTGGAAAGAATTGTCATGAAATCGACGCTAAAGTAAATCTATTCAGAGAGTTTACAGGCAAAACATTCATTCATGTTGTGAGGATTTGGTAATGGATGTGTTTGGAGATAGTGTTAAGAGTTCTATGAACTTGTACCATTTGCGATACAATGAATTTTTTTTTTATATTAATATGGATGTTCTGGTTAATTTGTATGTGCTTCAACTAATCTCATAAATCCTGAAATTAACGATTATGTAAGCCTGCAATAACTTTGAAGGGACTCGAACTCGTAACTATTTGAAAGCAAATCCAAGACCTAATCAATTGAACTAAATCTTTAATAGCATTAAAGGGATTTAAACTCACGACTATTTAGAAGTAAATTCAAAATCTAATTAGTTGAGCTATTTCTTAAGGTTAACTGTTTTTTTTTATGCACATAGGGATAATGAAGATGTGAAACTATTTATTTGTGAATGATTGTGTTTTTAGTTTTTAAGATGTTATTCTCTTTATCATGTTGTGTGATGTAAGATTAATTAGCGACAAAGCTTTATATTTGTTATTTATGGCTGCTTTGCGCTAACCATCATATATGTCTTTGATGACTTTTTTTACTTGTATAAATATACAAATGAGGAATAATTAATCTACAAAAATCATCAACTTCTTACACATCTTTTTTTCTATTGCGTTTTTTTAAAACAGTGTTGTTGACCATTTTTATTTGTATAAGTGTTAAATAATTAATCCACAAAACTCATCAACTTTTTATCCATAAAATGCTAGATGCTTTTTTTAGAGTATGTTTAGGAATGTGATTGCTTTTAAAGTGTTTTTTCAATCTTAAATATATCAAAATAATATTTTTTTTTATTTTTTAAAAATTAGTTTTGATATCAGCGTATAAAAATAATCTAAAAGCACAAAATAATATTAATTTGAAATAAAAAAAATAAAAAAATTATTTTTTAAAAATGTTTTTAAAACGTAAAAATAAACAGGATCTTAAAACTATATGTTATCACTATTTTTTTGTGTATATATACGTGTGTAAATAATATTTTCAACACAGTAAAAACTGTATCTGTGAAAAAAAATTTCTTGTCAATTTTGCTTTAAACTCTCCAGGTAGTTAAGTTGATAAAATCTTTTTGATGAATGAACGATAATATTTACTTAGTGCCATAAATTTTATGGGTGTTTATATATATAAAGACAAAAAAAAAAAGTTTACACCATGATTTTGTTAATTGTGAAATCGTGTGTTGTGATATTATTTATATTAATTGTCATTATTTGCAAATATATACTTTTGTGTCTGTAAATATTTTTTATATATATTTTTGTATTTAATTGTGAATAGAGCCGATCGAGGTGATCCTCTATGTATAGATTTAAATTGCATGAACAACACCTTTCCGTTCCTGGAAAATAAAATGCATTTAAAACCTAATTTTTTAAATAAATCATGAATGAGCTCAAAATATTATAGCATAAGAATAAATTTTGAATAAAGCCTTGAGAAGAGTGGCAATGCAACTCTCCTGACGCCATTGTTGAGCGTTCCAATAATATTTCTCCATGAGATTATGAACTTTCCTGAAAGCTTTATATTATTTTATTATATACTAAGTTAATGAGTGTTAGATATTGTTTGTTTTTGTATTTTAAAAATATTTTTAAAAAAATTTGAATTTTTTTTATATTTTTATTAACTTTAAATTAATATATTTTTAATGTTTTTAAATTATTTTGATATCTAATGTTAAAAATAATTTTTAAAAATAAAAAAAATATTTTTAATATGTATTTTAATATAAAATATTATTTAAAAAATAATTATAACCAGTGATGTTCAGTTTTTTGGAAGTCATTATTCTCCACCTTACAATATTTCTAGAGACGGGGAAAAAACCAAGAAGAAAGGTTGTAAAATATTCCAACGACATGTCATTTTCCTTGGAATAATCACCTTAAGATGATTGTACCATGAGTGACATGCAAGATTCCCGGAGGCTGTGAATCGCCGCCAGTCGTTCGCTGATTTTAACACTGTCGTGCATGTATTGGAATCCGAAGCTATCAGACAAATTTGTACCTTCAATTTCCATCACCATTTATATAGACTTTTAGAAGCTCTCAATGAGTGGATATTACGTTTATAGTCTGTTTCTTGCATTATCACAAGTGAGCATCTAATGCGCACAAAATTCTATCTCACCGTATGAAAATGGGTGGTATTTTATGTATCAGAAAATGAAAATTGGTTCCCAAACACCCCATAAAAACTGCAGAGGCTGTTTGATATATATATATATATATATATATATATATACATATTAACCATTACCGAAGTTATAGTTCTTATGGAGTTTAATAACTTTATTTCAATGTTTTTTAATAAAAAATTAGAGCAATATTATTTTTATTTTTTTAAAAGAAAAAATCAAAGCTCTCCTATACATGGTTTACTTTGAAAGCCAGCTTGATTTAAAGGCCAGGTCGATAGATCCTATGTTTACCCGCTAATCTTTAGTAAGTTCAATAATATTAATTAAAAATTTCTCGTGGTAGTAGTCCCAGCTGACTAGTCAATCCTGTTCGATATTAAAAAATATTTTTAAAAATAAAAAAATTATTTTAATATATATTTTTTAAAAATAATTAGTTTATAAAAAAAGCAGGTATCACATGCACTCTACAAAGGATAGAGATTTGTTTCTTGCAAAACTTCAGTTTGTTTTGTTTAGTTATCACTTCCTATAAAGGGGTTTGTTTCTGTTTAATTTGTGGTATCAACACTACAAACCACTTGAATTGTCAAGGGAAAAAGATCCATCAATGGCTTTACTACAATGGCTGAAAGAGTGCTCCAAACCTACCTTGTTCGTTGTAACTATTTTTCTAGTAGTAGTGCTCAAGTTTCTCATGAAGGAGAAGCTGAGAAAGAGGAAGCTCAATCTCCCACCAAGCCCTGCAAAATTGCCAATCATTGGTAACCTTCACCAGCTTGGTAATATGCCTCACATCTCTCTCCGAGGGCTTGCCAAGAAGTACGGTCCCATCATTTTCTTACAGCTTGGGGAGATCCCAACTGTAGTGATTTCATCAGCTGGATTGGCAAAAGAAGTCCTGAAAACTCATGATCTTGTACTCTCTAGCCGTCCGCAGCTCTTTTCGGCCAAACACTTGTTCTATGGTTGCACTGATATTGCTTTTGCTCCTTACGGTGCTTACTGGAGGAATGTGAGGAAAATTTGCATACTTGAGCTGCTCAGTGCCAAGCGTGTCCATTGGTACAGCTTTGTTAGAGAAGAAGAAGTTGCTCGCTTGATTCGTCGGATTGCAGAATCTTCTCCTGGCATCACCAATCTAAGCTCGATGATTGCACTATATGCCAATGATGTTCTTTGTCGGGTTGCGCTGGGAAGGGATTTCTCTGGAGGAGGAGAGTATGATCGTCACGGGTTCCAAAAGATGCTTGACGATTATCAAGCATTGCTTGGAGGATTCAGTCTTGGAGACTATTTTCCTTCGATGGAGTTTGTGCACAGTCTAACTGGAATGAAATCGAAACTCCAGTACACCCTCAGACGCTTTGATCAGTTCTTCGATGAGGTGATAGCTGAGCACCGCAGTTCTAAGGGAAAACAAGAGGAGAAGAAGGACCTTGTTGACGTTCTACTTGATATTCAGAAGGATGGATCTTCTGAAATTCCTCTCACCATGGACAACATTAAAGCTGTCATCTTGGTCAGTGAAGATTTTATTGGTCTAGTTATACCTTCAAGGCTTCAAATTCATTGTTCCAAGCATCAAATTACTACCTTCAAGGCTTCAAATTCATTGTTCCAAGCATCAAATTACTTGTAGATGAGTTCATTTGCACATACTTTACAACTAAAGGGTATAATTATTGGTCTATTGTTGCAGGACATGTTTGCTGCAGGAACAGATACCACCTTCATAACCCTTGATTGGGCAATGACAGAGCTTATCATGAATCCTCATGTCATGGAGAAAGCACAAGCTGAAGTACGAAGTGTTGTCGGAGACAGAAGAGTGGTGCAAGAGAGTGATCTGCCCCGGCTGAACTACATGAAAGCTGTTATCAAAGAGATCTTCCGGTTACATCCTGCCGCTCCAGTTTTGGTCCCAAGAGAAGCTTTAGAAGATGTTGTAATTGATGGCTACAACATTCCAGCTAAAACTCGGATTTATGTCAATGTCTGGGGAATGGGGAGGGATCCAGAACTGTGGGAAAATCCTGAAACTTTCGAACCAGAAAGATTTATGGGCAGCGGTATAGATTTCAAGGGGCAAGATTATGAGCTGATACCATTTGGAGCAGGTAGAAGAAGCTGCCCAGCCATCACATTTGGAGTCGCAACCGTTGAAATTGCTTTGGCTCAACTCCTCCACAGCTTTGATTGGAAGCTTCCTCCTGGTCTCGAAGCAAAGGATATAGACAATACAGAAGCTTTTGGCATCTCAATGCACAGGACAGTTCCCCTGCAAGTCATTGCAAAACCACACTTCGATTGACCCAAGAAGTGTCAGGATTTAATTAGTCTGTCTACTAGAATCTGTAATTTTCTTTCCGAATAAAAGTTACTACTTGTGGTTTGCTTGTAAAAAGAAAGCAGAACTTGGGTGCGACTTAACTCCTGCCCTAGTCCTTGCTGCTGGAACTTGGACACTAGAATCAGTTATAAGTTGTTCTCTTCCACTGCAATAATTGGAAGAAATCCATGTAAGACTATTCCCATCTAGCTTATTCCACATACCCAACTTCCCTTAGTGAAAAAATCTTTACTTTTCCTTCCCTAATATACACATGTCATAATAGTCGCATTTATCAAACTTAAAATCTTAAAGCACATGACTTGAATTTAGAAGATCTATCTCCACAATTAAAGCAATATGATCAGAAACTTACCCGATACATGTTCGATGAATACACTTCGAGAAAATAAAAATTGAGTCCAAGATTAAACTACGTTAACATAAACAACGATAAATAAGATGGCTTAAATAATACCAGAGCATCCTATTTTTTCTTAGTTGTAGCCATGTCTCTTATTTACTTCAATTTAAAGCTTTTATCAACAGCTTGTATTTGTACCATGATTTCTAATTTATATGGAGAATGAGAGACTGATTCTGTGGATGAAACTGAAATTCAATGTTACGAGTCCTTTATCACTTTTTTTGGTTCTTGATATAGTCAGTTTTATGAGAAATTCAAACAAGCTCTAAGGCTTATAGAGTAGTGGTTGTCGTCCATGGTTGTTTCTACTGTGGAGAAACTTATAGAGCAGTGGAAAGGAAATGCAGCTGTTGATGGAAGTTGTTGCTCTCGGTCTAGAGTTGGTGTAGAGGAGGTTCTCAGCTGGAAAACAAAACTGCATATGCCTGGAGAGAAACCCCTGTTGTTTGCTCACGGTGGGATTGGAGGTTGCTAGTCTAAGAGGTTGTGAGAGATGATGCTCACGGTGGCAGTGCTGGCAGCTTCTGGGGAGAGATCGCTGCTGGGGGGAGCTGACTAACGGTTCTGCTGTGACCGGCTGTTGGTTGGTTTTTAAAGCTGACGGTTGATTATGGAGGATGATTGATGGCAGTAGCTGTGTAAGGGAGGAGCTGGAGGATGGTTCCTGGTTACGGGTTAATTTTTTTTTTTTTGTAAAGGGCAGTGACAATAAATTATGGGAATGAAGAAGACAAAGAATGAGTTTGATTTTTTGTTGCTGGTTCCACTGTAAGCAGGAGACAATCATTGAGAGAGGTTGTGGTAATAACTGGTTTTAACTGGTTGTGGTAATGACGACGACGACTGTCTCTAGGTTTGTTTCAAGCCGGAAAGATTAAGGAGAAAGGTTGCTGTAGTCTTGGTTAGGCGATAATATTGATGGCAATGTTGCTCACTCTTCTCGTGTAGCTTGAGTTAGGATTTTGTGTGAATTTTATATATATAAAAAAAATGGAAAGGTTATAGGCTCATGGTTTGATGGGATCTTAATATTGATGTTAAAAAATAAATCTTAGTCATTCATTAAAGTTTTGGACAAAAAATGCATCTTCTTTTTTTTGCCAGCAGAGCAATGTTTAGTAGTGTTTTTAAAAGAGAATCTAAAGGTGTATTAAATGCAATAAAAGCTGGAATTTTGGCTTGGAGTGAAGATTGGTGAAGGGATGAGACAGAAATTAGAGCTAAAAGGTGGGTATGTAGGCATCTTTTTTTCTTTTGTTTCAGGGGAAGAATACAATGGATAGTGAAATTATGGTCATTCTCAATTCGATCTTTAAATCTTTGATATTTTACAATAGAACCCTTAATCAGCCTTAATTTTTTGTATTCCTTGCAATTTCACCTTTAATTTTCTTTAATTAAACTCTCAAATTTTAGTGCTTTTTACAAAGTGATTCTTTGTTTTGAATTCTTCAATGTGATCCTTAATTGAATTTTATACTTCAAATTTCTTTCAATTATGCTCCTGATTGAACCAATTTAGCATTTCAAAGTTTTAATTGTGTCTCTAATCTTTCAATCTTTGCGAATTGATTTGAATTAAGCCTTCAAATTTGATTTTTTTAATTGAGATTGTGATTGAATCCACAAAATCGATTAAAAATTTAATTAAGTCCTTGAACTTAATTAATTCTTCAAATTTTTGCCTACTTGACTTTCAAACTTAATTTTTCTTTAATTAAGTCCTTAAAAAATCAAATAAACCTATTAAAAGTTTAATTAAGCTCTTATACTTAATTAATTATTTCAATTTTGGTCAAGTTTGGATTTCAACCTTAATTTTCTTCCTTTTTTCATCCCATTTTGTCAAAACATCATAATTTGGCTATTCTTATGATATTTTGGTCTTTTGCAGCTCAAAGACTTATCTCCTCATGTCTCGAAAATATTTCTAGATTTTTTATTTTTTATTTTTGGTTTTTTTAATAAAAAAGAAAAATATGCACTTTTTATAAAATAAATAGGTGGGGTTTGGAACTAGGTTATGACAAAGAAAAAGAAAAAATGGCTTCAAAATAGGATGACCCATTAAAAATAGTGAGAGTGATTAAGTCTAGCACATAACATCTACAAGACATAAGGGGAAAAAAAATCCTCCCTCATGTCTAGCACTCTAATCATTTGAAAATGTACTTCAAGTGAAACACAAGGTTTCTTCTTTGTGATAATGATTCAATCTCTATTTGTATAGCATATTATTGTTTTGTGATAATGAATTTATTTTGTGTCTTTAATGATTAATCCTTTTATGATTTTCTTCGTATCTCTATGATTACTCTATTGATTATGCATGATTGATTTTTAAGTGTCTTCGTATTTATGTCTCAATTTTATTTTCCACATCTCTGGTTAAGAAAAATCTTTAGAAAACAAAATAATATTTTATTCCAAAAAAGGTTGTGATATGGATATAAACAATAAACAAACATAAAGTTGATACAACATAATATAGAATACAAACATAAACAATAAAAGCTAATTACCACCTGCATTGCGAGGAATATATTCTCTATGTGAGGCAACCTCAACATAAAGATTATGAAGGCCACGAATGGAGTTAAGTTTAAGGTTGTAATACCACACCTTAGCAAATTCATGAAAAAAATAGGAAAATTTTTGCATGTTGCATCACTCTTTAGAGTTACAAGTTTGAGAATGCTTTTAACATTTTATATATGATTTTTATGATCTATAAGGTCATTATAGTTATATAAGTTAGCTTTTCTGGCCACATAGTCTTTAGAGAAATGAGTATATAATACTATTTAATAAAGTAGAAAGTCTCCTTTTTTATAGGAATGGTGTTCATTCTTACTCTTAAGAGCTAATGCAATATTGCGTCTAGGTATTTTATAATGAAGAGTGTGTGAGCAAGACTCAGAAAAAAATTGATACAACAGTTGCATTCATAACTAGAAATCATTGAGGAATACTTTTTATAACAAGATCTTCTTCTTCGTAAAGTTGAGGTGTTGTGTCTATTTTACATGTTGTTTCGTCATGTTCCTTCATGGAACTAGAGTTATCTATGTGTATGTAGTGCATATAATGAAATTGTGTTGTATTTCTTGTCAATGGAATAAGTAAAGCTATTATTATATGACTAGAATAACATTGTTAAGTGAGTTGATGGAGATTTGAGGGGGTTAGAGTTTCTATGATGGAGAGATTAGTTACTCTTCCTTGTCCTAGAGTTGATTAGTAAAATATAGGAGGAAAACAATGTATAAGAGAGTAAAAAACATGAGAGGACATATTTATAAATGTAGGGTGTTTTGTGTGAACTTGTTGGATTGTTGAATGGCAATTAGTGATTCCTAGATTGTTGTATATTTGTTTGTGGTTATTAGAAGTATTGGATAATTGCTTATGGTTAGTAAAAATGTTAGATAAAATTGTATATTTTTTTTACCTAATGACCAGATGTTTTTATAGACCTTGGTCGAACTTATTACAATTTTCTCGTGTAATTTATCAAAAGTGGATTACTTATGAAAAGTCTTATGGTTAATGAAGAATATTATTAGTGGAGGTATTGATTTTTTTTTTTCATGAAAAGTAGGATTGCAATAACATCTTTCGATGAGTTAAGATAAGAATTGCAAATGCATTATAGTGAGTAGTGTTGCAATATTTTGCTATAATTGTCATGTAATTGGTGAAAAAAATTAGTGAGTGGTGGTTCTTTACAAGAAAAATTGCGTTGCATGAAAAATTTGATGTGAGCCAATATTTTTTAGGACTTAAAAAAATATATATCAAGATATGTGATAGTAGCTATAAATTTTTTATGATAATAGATAAATATTAAAATAATTTTTTAAGATCAAAATAAATAAATAAAAATTCCAATCTAGAAGAAAAAATATTACTTTAATATTAGTTCAAGTATTTTTAAATATTTTTAATGTCTTTACATCGGAATTCATTTAAAAAATCATCAAAAATCACTTCAAAAGGATGTTTTTCTTGACATTTTTCAGAAGCAAACTCACTTTGATTGCGGAACAAAAGTCCGGAGATTGTATGGGAACATGAAGAGATAAATGAACAGGTGAGAGTTGGGGTGTCCCTACGCCACGATAACAAGGAACAGTATGTGCAGGGAAACTTCCAAGAACCAATCAACTTGCAAAGCAGTAAACAACAACATGCCCACTTTGCCTTCCTTTGTCATTTCAACTTGAACCCAACTACCATTTCCATCCTCTCTCCATGTCTCATGCACTTCTCCGCCACTGATATCATTCTCAGCCTTTGTCCGTATCAATCTACACCCAACAATTAAAGCCGTGGAAGCTCAACTCTTGTTAAGGTAACTTCTTAGTTTAAGAATCTTGTTTCTTTCCTTGAACTGGATTTACTGAATTCTAACATGGGTCAGTCTAGAATTTGGAAAGCATGAGATTCTCTTGCATAGTGAATGTAGATTGTATGATAACTGGTGTGAATTATGAAGGAGTAGTAAAAAGCATGCTGCAATTTCAGGTAGAATTTTGGATCTGTTTTTCTTGGCTAGTCACTGATGAGAAAAGTCTTCGATAATAGATTTTCTGTGGCAACAAATACTGCTTCAAGAATAGGATGACCCACTTGAGCCAGAGAATGCCTTGCCTTGACTAAATGGATCTGATTCTGCATCAGGAAAAATTTGCAGTTGCTTTGACAGGTCCCACTTCAATAGCAGATAGAAAACTTGGAAATTGTAAGGCATTGACCTGTTTTGTTTGGCATGCATGAATTTTCTCGTATTCAAATCATTTCGTTGAATTTCAGCCTCTGAAATTATGAACTAATACGTGCTTTCCTAGAAATTTCTTGCTTATGGCTATTGGAAACATTTTCGTCCTGAAACAATATTTTGTTTCTAAACAATGTAGTTGAGGGTCTAAAAGGGAAATTAATCATATAATCAGGAGTTCAATTGGCTTTCTATTATATTTTTTCTCAAGTCGTTTCTTAGAATTTGTTTTGGTCTTTGTCATAGACTTTAGAAAAGTATTTTATTCATACGAAGAAAGCTTGAGAACAAAAAGTTTCTGAACGACCTGTTCTACTCAGTTCCCATTATGACATTTTTTCATTTTCTTCAATTCGGGGAGTGAATTGTTTTTGCATTCGTTGGAGTTGCAGATAATTGATAGTTTGTAGCATTAATGGGTGGGATACTCTCCAGACGTTCAAGCTCTCGCCATCCTTCTAGTTCACACTCATGGAGCCATCACAGCTATCCCCAGTCACCATATGCTCAACCAAGCCAAGAATATATGCAATACCAGCACTATGCACCACCACCTCAGAGCTATGGTGATCCAGCACCCAATTCTAGGAGGTTGGAGAGAAAGTATTCAAAGATAGATGATAATTACAATAGCCTGGAGCAGGTGAAATATTATTTCTTATTTCTCTGCATATCATCATGTCCATACTATAGTTGTGGAGGACCTAACTAAATAGTTGTTGGAAACTATGGAAGATGTTATCATTGAGAATATGTTTTAGATTTGCTTCGCTTGGAAGAAAATTTGCTTGAAGCTGGTTTTTTTTTTATATGTTTTTGACCATTACCAGTGACAGGGTGAGTCACTCTATCAAAACCAAGATAGTAATCTCTTATGAAAATAACTAAATATCAACTTGCTAATGTGAATTATGATAACATTTTATTGCTACAAAGAGTGTGATCTTGTGTCACAATCAACCTGTTCACAGGTTACTGAAGCCCTGGCACGTGCTGGCTTAGAGTCTTCAAATCTCATTGTGGGTATTGATTTCACAAAAAGCAATGAGTGGACAGGTTTGACCTCAAATGTGCAGATTCAAGCTCTTTGTTTTTTTCTTTTTCCAACTTGCATTAATTTGTTAGCCTTCTTAAATATTAGGTGCAAGGTCATTCAGCCGAAGAAGCTTGCATCACATTGGGGATGATCAAAATCCTTATGAACAAGCAATATATATCATAGGAAAAACACTATCTTCCTTTGATGAGGATAACTTAATACCCTGTTTTGGATTTGGAGATGGTATTTCTCAGAACAAGTGTGCATTGACAGTTAAAAGTTTTAATCCTCATTGTAACTTATAAATGTAATTCCATGACATATCAGCATCAACACATGACCAAGAAGTTTTCAGTTTTTATCCGGATGAGAGGTTTTGTAATGGATTTGAAGAAGTTTTGAGACGATATAGAGATCTGGTCCCCTGTCTACGACTTGCAGGTTGCAAATTTAATCCCTTTCTTTAGCTTCTTTCTCAGTTGCATTTCTGCTTACTGATTTTTTTCACTTTTTTGTTTTGTGATAGGACCAACATCTTTTGCCCCTGTCATTGAAATGGCTATTACTATAGTTGAGCAAAGTGGTGGCCAGTACCATGTTTTACTTATAATAGCTGATGGGCAGGTAATTGGTTTTGTTTGATAATTCATAGTTTGCGACGAGTCACCAGCATAAGTGTGCAACTGATATGAATTTTTCACCCTTTTAATCCCATTTGAATATATGACATTTCAAACCTTCTGTGTAGAATTTGTTTCAACTGCATTCCATTTGAAATAATTAGAAAAGATACTACTTTGTTCTAGTGTAATTGTAAGTTTGATTGCTGGCCATAAACTTCTATTAACGACGTAGTTTCAGGCGAGAAAGCTGCATTTCAAGTCTCTCATGTTTTTGTAACTGAGCATTCTTGCTGTGTTAGTGGAATATATTATGTTCAGGGAAATATGATCAAAAGAAAAATTGTAAGAGATTATTTTTGTTTGTTTTCTTTTTTCTTTTGAATATTTTCCAGTGGGGGTGATTTTAAATGGCACTTTAACCATTAAGTCTCAGCTTTTAAGTCCTTAATCACTGGACCAATGTTTCAATGGCAATGCCAGAGTTTCTTGTTTATTTAATTTCTGGTTATTTTGTTTGTGGAATTTAGCTGTTTAGCGCATCAGGCAGCAACTCAGGTTTTATAGCTGGTCTTACCAAACATCCTAATGAATAAGTAACTCTGATGAGTTTCCTGATTGGCCAAAGTGATTAGTATTTCCAGAAAAATCATAAAGCAAGTGAGATCTCTTATTATTACTAGGTTTGGTGTTTGGACCTCAAAAAACTAGAATTATAGCAACCCTGGTTAAAATTTCTTCCAAACTCAATATCTGTTACTTTCAACATCAAAATATGTTGTCCAAATTTCACACATGGTCACTTTTATTTCATCTATTTGAGATTGATTACATGATCTATGGGTTGCCACAGGTGACAAGAAGTGTCGACACTGAGCATGGCCATCTAAGCCCGCAGGAAAAGAGAACAGTTGAAGCAATTGTGAAAGCAAGGTAAAATGTTTAGCCTTGTCACGCAAGTAATTTTTTCTTTCCCAAAACCTGTTTTGATGCACTTGTTAGTTTCCAGTGAGTACCCCTTGTCCATTATATTAGTTGGGGTTGGAGATGGACCATGGGACATGATGAAGGAATTTGATGATAACATCCCTGCTCGGGCATTTGACAATTTCCAGGCAAGAAGTTTTTATCTTCACTTTTATTTGCAAGTTTTGTAGTTCCCTAACTTCTACTTCGTCGGTGCTAAACTGGGAAAATGCTACCTTTTGTAGTTTGTGAATTTTACAGAAATAATGTCAAAGAACATGGACCGACCCAGAAAAGAGGCGGAGTTTTCTCTAGCTGCTTTGATGGAAATACCTTCTCAGTATAAAGCAACGCTAGAGCTTAATATTATGGGGTAACTTTCAACTTCTCTACACTTCGCAGAAGGTTTATACTGCCCTTGAAATGCTGAATGCAAATTGACAAATTGTATTTTGTTTCATTGCTTTATCAGTGCTACTAAAGGGAAGGCTATAGATAGGGTTCCTCTGCCCCCTCCCCAGTATGGTGCTGGTTCAACTTCATTCAGAAACCCAAAACCTGCCCAATCAAGCAGCACTCGTCCGAGTGCATCTTCTTCTGGCAGACATGATGCGGTCGGCACAGCACTTCCTGCAAGTTCTGCTTCTGATAATCATGTACTCACAGATTCATACCCTTCTGTTGCTGAATTAATATTTAAAAGACTTCTTTTGTTTCACTTTGTGCTAGCTTCCTGATTATAGTCTTGCTAGTGCATTTGCTCTTGGAACAAGATTACTATGTTATATCCAAAGTGAGAGTAATGAATTTGAACTTCTTGACATGAGCAGCTTTGTCCCATTTGCCTCACCGACCCTAAGGATATGGCCTTCGGTTGTGGACATCAGGTAAATATATTTCTCTCTCTCTATCTCTCTAGCATATAGATAGGATGCATCTTATGTTAAGTTTTATTTAATTGCAGACATGCTGTGACTGTGGTCAAGATCTCCAGTCATGCCCCATTTGTCGAAGCACCATCCACACCAGAATAAAGCTCTATTAAATGATATCTACTGGCATTCTTCGAAAGAAATGAAAAACAAAAGATTCAGTACTTGTCAGAAGACATTATCTCTCAATTGTCATTATTGGAACTCCAAGTTCATTGCAGTCATGTCTATGGATGAGAGGACTTGTTATGGATGTGCATAAGAGATCAGATGGAAGGAGTTTTCACAAGATCTTCTGCCTTGTAAATAAAACAGTTTTCAATCTTCATTGCCATTAGCCATCCTGATTAGCTATATAGTTTGATCAGCCTGGTTCCTTAGCCGACAGCCTTGATTAGTAGTTGCTGACGTAGTTTGATTAAATAATACGATTGATGCAGTGCTGTCTGTTGTTCAAGTCTCCTCTTGTTTAAGGTTTCACCAAAACATTTTGTTTCTATTTCAATGCCTATTCAGGGTCCAGTTGGAGACCAAATACAAGCAAATCTTTTTTGATTCGTAAGATTGATATGAACAAGTGTAATGTATAACTTAGTCCATACAGTTTAGCAAAACAGATTAATTAGGATTAATCAACTACAGTTTGTATGGAAATTAGAAATTGTTAGGGAAAAAAAGGGAAATTAAACTAAGAAAAAAAAGAAGAGAAGGGAATTTTTTATTTTATTTTTTTGGTTTAAGAAAGTGATAGAAATATGGTTTTACTTGTCTGGGTATATTAAGAGAAAAGAAAGCAAGACAATTTTTTTGAGGATATTAATTATGATCAAACTTGCACCAAATTTTATTATTATTATTATTATTTCTTCAACTTTTCTGGAAAACATTTGTGTATCAAACAGAAAAGTTAGAGATTTTTTTTCCCTTCTTTTATTTCCTATTCCTAATCTTAGAATATGAATGTTAATTTCCTTAATTTTTTCCATCAATTAATTTTGATGACAATCGGAACTCATTTATAATTAACTTTTTAAGAACAATATGAATGTTCAAAAACTTCTATTTGGTTTTTTTTAGAACTTCTTAGAAAAATTGTATTGCAGGTTAATTACATTACGTTGTAGTTGTGAATTACGTACAAATGGTTTTAAAGCTTTGTTTGTTTTTAAATTTTAAAAAATATTTTTTAAAAAAATAATTTTTTTATTTCAAATTAATATTTTTTTGATGTTTTTAGATTACTTTAATACGATAATATCAAAAAATAATTTTTAAAAAATAAAAAATATATTATTTTAATATATTTCTAAAAAAAAAACACTTTAAAAAGTAACAACAATCATACTCTTAATAAAATATTTTACCCTTAAATAAGATTTCGAATACCACTTTGTTTTATTATATCCTCGTACTACTATTTATTAGACAAATTAAGGCCTCATGTCAAATTTAACTATTAAGATTATTGGTCTAAATGATATGAACAATATGGTTTTGAAACAATTTGATTTTTTAATAAATAAAACTAATTAAAAGAACTAGTAAAAAACAAACATTAAACAAACTGCCATTCAATATAATTTTTTTTTTTTTTAACAGCTCGAATAGAGAGAAACAACATTGATTCCCAAAATTTTATTTTCTTAAATTTGTTTGAATTGTTAAAAGGAAAACATTGAATAATGATAAGTCCCATGTGTTTTTTCTATTTTTTCTATAATTATTGTATTTGTAAGAAAATTCAAATGTTTTAAAATAGCATAATTTATTAATAAATAAATAAATTATATCTTGGTTGATCAGACCTTATTTTTCACAACCCAAATAGTCTAATTTAGAAGTAAAAGATATCATTAAATCAATAATAAATTGTTCATAAGTTATGACAGAAATAAATTTTATGATTAAGTCTTTGAGAAAATCTCATGTTTTTGTCCTGACATTAATGACAACAAATCATGTGTTGAACAAAATAACATGTTTTTAATACTTAACCACTATATATTAGGTGATAAGTGTCTATGTTCTTTAGGCTGTCACTTGATATTTAAATCCTAAAAAAGATTGCAAGGATTTTATTTTTTCAATATGTATGTGGATGCCCTTGTATATTATTGAAGAAAAGCTAAATATCTACCGATTGTTTAGATATCTATTCTGTAGAAGATTGATATGCATACCAAGATTGTAAAAGATTGATATGCTAATATTGTAGGAGAAAGATATGCCAAGATTATAGGAGACAAATCGTTTGAAAGCATATTTTCTTTCTTAGACTTTTATCATGTAAGTATACAATACAATACAATACAATATATTAGGGTGTTTACGGTTCGGTTCGGTTTAGACTAAAAAAATCAATTGAACCGAATTATATTAATTTTGTGAAATATTAACCGAACCGAATTGAAAACCAGTTTAAACCGAACCAGTATGGTTCAGTTAAATCTAGATTTTTTTTTTTTTGCAAAAAACTAGGAAACCTAATCCCATCATATATGGGTTTGTTTTTTGATTTTTTAAAATTGGTTTACATTAAATCAGACTTTAAAATTTTCTTTTTAAACCAGGAAACTGCATTTTTCATATGGCAAGGAGAAAACACAAGCACATAAAAAAGATAGATTTTACAGCATCTTTTGCATGAAAGGCACAGAGAAGTTCAAGACAGAAACTTCCTTGATAGAGCTAAATGAAGGATAATTATCTTTAATATCCAAAACAACTCCTCCATGGTTTCTATTGCAATTAATCCCATCGATCTCAACCATTATCACGAATACTTACCAAAAGAAAGATCGGTTGGGAGATTCTTGAAATTGAGAAAAAAAAAAGGCCCTCAAGTCTTGACCCACAAATAAATAGGAAGCAGGGCGAAGGTCTTTCATTAAAGAGGGAAAAGAAGGGTGGGGCTTTGATCTGGGGGGCCCGCCTTTCACAGCTTTAGAAAGGAGAGCCTCGAGTTGCAGGAGTGAAAAAAAGAGTCTCGACCAAGAACTCAAAGTAGCGGAGTTTGAGGTACAACTAAGAATGAAAAGGGAGGAAATATAAGAAGAAGTGATAAAGATGTGCAAAGATCACTGTACATCAATTTTCTTTGGATGTGTATGTGACGTTGAAAAATGTGATCTTCTCATTAAAAGCTTATCTAATAACCCACTAGAAAGGAAGATTGGGAAACTGGAAAAGAAAGATTGTGAATTAATTGAGAGGAAGATTGAGAATTTCTTTGGGCAAGGCGGCGACTTTTTATGAGAGGCAGTAAAGTTATGTTAATTGTTAGGGTTAGGTTACAATTTAACTATTTATACCTCAAAGATTTTTGTAACTTTTGGCTTTTATAGGTCCGATTTGGTTTGTATTGGTTTCTGGTTCAAAACTGAAACCAAACCGGATTTGTTAAAATTTATGTTTTTGACAATCGGTTTAATCAATTTTTCATTTCAGTTTAGTTTTTTCGATTAATTTTTATTCAGTTTTATCGATTTTCTCGGTTAATCGGTTATTTTGAACACCCCTACAATACATAATAATAATAATAATTTTGTTCCACTCTTTTTTTCATGGTATTAGAGCAGGTTTTGATTGACTTGTGTTTTGTTTAAAATTTTTTATGGAAGACTCTTCTAAATCTATTAGTATTGATGGCATCAACAAACCTTCTAACACTTTGGAAGGATAACCAAATAATCCAAACCAATGTCTAGGCTCAATATTGTTGAATGAGCTCAACTATCTTTCTTGGTCAGAGCTGTGACAATTGCTCTTGGTGAAAGGTCCAAACTTGGTTATGTTATTGGCCATATTAAACCCCTTAGTCCTTCCTCACAAACCAATAAAGCATGGTAATGCAATGATCAACTTGTTATGTATTGGTTACTTAATTCTATGGAGAACAATATTGCTAAAGTATTTAGTTATTCAGAATCTTCATTGGATTTCTATGGAAATCAAAACAACACAACCTGTGTTTTTCAAATCAAAAGGGATCTTGATAATCTGTAGCAAGATGACAAGACTTCTATGTAATTGCTTGGAATGTTGAAGGGGTATGTGGAGTGAACTTGCATTGTATCGTTCTCATACTATTAATGCTATAGTATTGAAGAAATGAGATGAGGAAGACAAGATATTTCAATTGCTATCCAGTCTTGGTCTAGATTATAAAGACCTTCGCAGTCAAGTTCTTATGAATTATGATCTCCCATCTCTTACGAGTGTATGTGTTACAATTTAACAAGAAGAAGCTCGCAAGAAGATCATAAATCCGGAGCCAAAAGTAACTCTACCAAAAACTCGTGTCTATGTTGTTACTAGACAAATAAGGAATAACAAACCTTATAAAGGAAAGTGACTAGATTTGAAGTGCAATTATTATTATAATCTTGGACACATAATTGGGTGGTGCTAGATCCTTCATCTGGAGTTGAAGTCTGCTTTTTTTTTTTTTTTTTTAAAAAAAGGACTTCAAAAGGACTATGAACATAAAGCTCATATTGTTACTCATCCTATTGATAATTCTTCTTCGAGTGATGTGGTAAATTTTTTACCAACCCGACTGCCCTTCTTAATGATTTTGCTACTTATCTAAAGGGAAAAGGTGATACTAACTTGACAGCTTCGAGCAATTTTGATTCCACGACTCTTCTTAGTAAGTTTACTGGCTTCCTAACAAACTCTACTCATCTATCATAAGAGAATTTAAAAGATATTTTGACTGCATTTAAAACTGCTTTAGTTACTTGTACTGTGCATAATTTTTAGATCATTGATTCAGGTGACTTTGATCATATAACAAATAAAGTGATTAGCTTATATCATTTTGAAAATTTTCGTACTCCTTAAACTTTGTTTTATTTTTATTTTCTGATACATTATTTTCTTTTCATATATTTATTAATTTAAGCATTGGTCCTCTATTTCTATAAGGGATTGGTTTTTTAGGAACAACTTGGAACATCACCTTATAAGCTCGAGGCATGACTAGAAAAAGCTCAATTTATGTGTGAAGTTTTTTCATGACTTTATTAATGACCTTATTTGTAGAAACCAAAACAAAAAGCTAATTCATTTCCATTTTATTTCTCACCAAAATTCTTTTAATGGCTGACAAAACTCCAGAACATGAGAAAATACTTGACCTCCCCACTGTGGAAAATGTAGCCCCTCTAGATCTTTAATAACTCTTCTATCAAATATAAATACTCAACAATATTGTTCTAGTTATACAAGAATAACTTCACACTCAAACATAACACACAACTCTAAATCTGTTACATTTACCAGGTGTTCAAAGACAACTTAAGGCATGATACTCCAACTCTTTAAAAGAGTGAACACTCCTCAATAAACTCTATTCATAAGCATGATTATCAACATCAATCGTCTTTTGAGTCTCAATTTCGTTTAAATGCTTCTTATCACAAAAGATTTAGAGCGTGTTTGGAAGTATGGTTGCTATTGCTTTTCAAAGTGCTTTTCACTTATAAAAGCATGCCAATAATGTTTTTTTATTTTTTAAAAATTATTTTTAAGATCAGTACATCAAAATAATTTGAAAATATCAAAAACATATTAATTTAAAGAAAAAAAATTCAAAATTTTTTGAAAACACTATTGAAAAACACTCCCAAACAGGCACTTAGACGTGAGAATACATCAACTTTTGAACACTTTTCCCATAATATAAGAGACTCTACACTTTATCATAGAGTGTTACAAACTTATCTCTCTAAAAATTGTGTCATTGTAAATGCCAACATGGATAGCTATAATGGTCATATAATTCCCTAGCTTATATACAAAATATTAGAAACATCATGTAGCTTGTGACACAAGAATAATATCTTGTACAAAACTTTTTAAATAACTTTTAGTGAATATATCAAGATATGATATCACTTTCTTAAACCTAGCTCCATCATTGATCTCTATAATCTTTATATTACTTATCTCTCATTTCAATACTAAATTATAAAAAAAAAAAAATTAAGCTTTTTACCCCACCCAATGAAAGGATTAAAACACCATGTCATAGCATCTCTCATAATCAAATATAAATGCTAGCTAAGCTTTTCCGTGCACCGTTGGACCTGCAACACCATGTCATAGTCAATTGTCATATTGCATATCTGCTGGTCTTCAACGTATATGACAAGTCGTCTGTTAAAAAAGACAGCCCTCCAATTCCATAAAATATCTTGAGAAAGCCCATTACCTAATCCAAGAGGCCCAAAATTTCAGTCCATAAAAAAAATTAAAAGAAATAAAGAAATAAAGTTGCATCCTCTTAAAAACCCCTCCTCTTCCCAGTCTGCCTCTTATCCTCAACCCCTCTGAACCCCCTCCACTCCTCTCCTCTTCCAGCTCTCCCCTCCTCTCTCTATTTCTCTCTCAAAATGTCTGCTGCATCTGCTTTCACCTTCAAGCCCCTCTTAATGGCAGAAACATGCCTCTGTTCACTCCCTTCGACTTTCACTTCGAAACCCCCACTTAAATCTCTCCCTATCTCACAAAGACCCAGCAAGCTCCAACTCTCATACCCCCACTCTTTATCAACTTTCTCTCTAAAACCCAAAACCCATTTCTCCTTAACAATCCCGTTTGTAACTCAGACCTCGGATTGGGCTCAACAAGAAGAAGAAGACAACACCACTATCACTTTAACTGAATCGGAGCAAGAAGAACAAGGAGAATCCAATTGGGTAAATGAAGAAAGTAATGATTTTGAAGGTAGAGTATCTGATTGGGAGGCTGAAGGAGAGGATGCAGCTGCTACCGAAGCTATTAGAGGTGAAGGAGAGAGTGGTGACGAGGAGGGATTTGTAGAGCCACCAGAGGAAGCTAAGATTTTTGTAGGGAACTTGCCTTATGATGTTGACAGTGAGAAGTTGGCTATGTTGTTTGAACAAGCTGGAACTGTTGAGATTGCTGAGGTAAATAAATGCACTTGCTTTTTGTGTTTTACAGTGTTTCAAGGGTTTTATGGAGGTTTTGTTTTGTGGTGTTGTAGGTTATTTACAACAGGGAAACTGATACAAGTCGTGGGTTTGGGTTTGTGACGATGAGTACTGTTGAAGAATCCGAAAAGGCTGTGGAAATGCTTCATCGTTATGTAAGTTTCTTCCTATATTTGTTTTGTTGAAACTTTTGGCTATGCGTGGTTTGGGACGATTTAAAACTATATATAAACTTATGGTAGTTGCTAGAAATGAGTGAAAGGGAGTAGGCAGAGTGGGAGATGCCGGTTCTATGCCTTTATGGCTAGAAGAAGAAAGATGCTGGATTTTTGGAAGTTTCCTTGCTCTAACTAATTGAGCCACCTGTTAGTTTTGGATGGCTGAGTATTTTGTATAATATGAGAAGAGAAATTCTGTTTTTTGGTTGAGTAATGTTACTTATTATTTTATTTTTTTTCAATTTTGAAGATAAAATTCATGTGGGGTTCAACTAAAGATGTTAATTATAGGAGATGAAGTAGTTACATTACCTTCAGGAGAATAGTTGCATTGAGTATTTCTGCTATAGAAAATGGGAATCATATAGCCTTTGATCAAGTTGGAGTAAGGATGTCTGGATGTTCCTCACAGGGTAGAAAGACTTGTTACTCGTAATTGAATAGCTTTTGATTGTGTAAGGGTGAGGTGTCTGGTTTGCCTCACTGAGTAGAAAAACATGTTACATGTGATGGATAGTCTTGAGGGTCTGAGATGATTTTTATTTAATGGAATTGGATGGAGAGTGTGAGGGATTTTATGAAATGGGCAGCACAGAAAGATATTTTACAAGTTGTGCTGTTTGAACTGTTATTGGTTGCTGAGGTGGGAGTCTCATATGACTGAAATGCAAGCAGTTGCATAAGTAAAGCTAAATTGTGAACAAGAATTGTGGTTGCTTGAGGAGGAGGCAACAAAAATAAAATCCAACTGTTTATTAAAGAGACAGTTCAATTGCAGCATGTGACATGATGGCAGGAGCTTCTTGGGTTTAGAAGTGAAAGTAGCAACAGCGAAGAGAGTTGAGAGTGGTCTGTTAGATCATTTGAATATACAATCAGACAGAATGTCATGATAACCCAAAGCAATGTTGTTTGGCGAGTCCACTTTATTTGCAAATAAGGGTGGTGTACATTGCAAATAATAACAATTGGTGTGGAGATAGGACATGATAATGGTAATTAGAGATTACAGGAGTAAAAGAAAAATATTGTTGGCCACAAACCTTTTTCTCTTTATTTTTTTTTTTTGAGTTTGTCCACTGTTGTCAGTTGGAGCTTGTTGTTTTCATAAAGCTATGCTGTAATCTTTCAGTTTCATGTGATTTTTGCACAAAATGTTGTTTAACTCTGTAATACTACTGGAAAGGTTGAGAACTTGCTTATATAGTAAAACAAGCCTGTTATTTATTGAGAAAGTATCCTTGGTTTCGGGATTGTTTGAAGAGAATAAAATTACAATTGCATCAATAGTCATGCGCCCTATCTTTGCCTGAGAATTGCCGATCATACTTTGCATGGTGGATTATGCTTTGCCATTACTCTTTGTTAGAGTTGATTCTTAAGATTAACATTGGTGGTAGATGTTTTGCTTGTTAATCAGGTCATAACTGATATGAAATCTTCAAATCTTACCATGAATTTTTTTCCCATTAACCAAGCTGTTTTCTTTTTTATTCTATATTGAACAGGATTTAGATGGAAGGCTTCTGACTGTAAATAAGGCTGCTCCTAGAGGATCAAGGCCTGAGCGTGCTCCTCGTGTGTCTGAACCTGGTTATAGAATCTATGTGGGCAACCTACCATGGGATGTGGATAGTGGTCGCCTGGAGCAAATTTTCAGTGAGCACGGTAAAGTAGTGAGTGCTCGGGTGGTTTTTGACAGGGAGACTGGCCGTTCACGTGGTTTTGGCTTTGTAACTATGTCCACGGAGAGCGAGTTGAATGATGCCATAGCTGCACTTGATGGACAGGTATGAAATGAGTGCTTACTATTGTGGAAATACAATGTTGAATTTTTGAGAATTGTAATTTTTGTATGTGGAAAACAAACTAATCACACTATAAGCATGGTTGATTCATGCAAGTAAAACAAAGAAAGAATGAAAGAAAGATGGCTGATGATTTGGAGTTCTTCAGATTATGTTGAGAAGATTGCCGTCAATTTATTTCAATATCATGAACTTATAGTTTGGAAAACAAATAGATGAAACAGTAGATAAGTTCTTTGTCTATTCTATAAATGCCCTTCAAGTTTCTGTTCCATGATATACATGAGCTTCTGGTTTTGCAGAATCTGGATGGGAGACCAATCAGGGTAAATGTTGCTGAAGAAAGACCAAGGCGCACCTTTTGAAGTAATATGAATTAAATAGATGCCCCCCCCCCCTTTTTTTTTGCTGTTTTTTTCTTCAGTTTTGTGGTATTAATTTTTTTAGCCAGTTGCATGGGAAGCTCATTAGGAGTTTTGTACTTGAACTGTCTTAACGTGTTCCTTAAAAATTGTTGCGCAAATTCGAGGTCATTGGGCTCTATGAGATAATATTTAATTTAATTTGTTGTATGGGCTCTATCCGTCCCCCATATGCCCTTCGTTCTCCTGTCGCAGCCCGGACATGAAAGAAAGTGCATTTGGAAGCATATGTGTGCCACAAGTCTGAGAAAATGATGAAACTAGTAACTGGGTACTGAAATTTGTTAGGCCAAGCACCTCGACGAGGACGTTCGACTTAAAACTTGGTTTTATTGACTGGCTATGCTCTGTGATTGCCGGTGACATGGTTTGTACCTGTTATTTGTGCTTCTCTATAAAAGTTTTTATGGATTCATCTCTAAAGAACCACTTTAATTGAGATTTAATAAAAAATAAATTTACTATACTGATATTTTTAGATAATTCAAACATCCACTTATCTGACAAAAAAAAAATTATTTCCAAAAACAGCTAATAAGAAGATCTATATCAGTTGAATGATTCCAATTGAAATATGGAAACTACTAGTAATATCAGCGGGGACACCCATGAAAAAAGGGAAGGCAAGTGAACTAAACTTTTGTTTTGAGTGCTAAGCCAGCTCTTCTCCGAGTAAAATCATGCCTGAAGTTCCGCTGCAAATTAGGACAGGAAGTTTAATCATGACGTAGGGTTAATGCCTGTCAACTGGAAAGGCAACTACTAAGGACGACCTGTCATAATAGATGTACAAACAGATGCTTGCTCTGAAAAGTAAGCTGAAGGTCTTGAAATGAGAAGATATAAACATAAGATGATCAGGATCTACTATTTACAACTCCATCAATGCAGGAGCTTAGAAGGGTTTGTCAACACCATACTTGACAGAATCTCGTACATATGCACAAATCCAAAACAACACTCTGATGGAACCAGCACTTCACCTACAAAAAACCTAATAACCCCGCAATTGGGCATCTTTACTTGTTAAAGGGACATAACGGACAGAAGTTTCACTACGAACACTAATGGAACCATCCTCATTCTTGTCAATCACCTTCAAATCCTGGAATATGTTACCAACCGGAATCACCATCCTGCCACCAGGTTTCAACTGATCAAGAAGTGGCTGTGGGATTTCTGGCGCCGCTGCCCCAACATGAATGGCATCATATGGAGCAAACTCTGGCCAACCTTGTCTTCCATCTACAGATAGCAACATTAACATCAGAGCTTAGTTACTAACATTTTTTAAGCTGGTGTCTTTTGGAAAATTTATCAGTGGAGAATTCAACGTGTTTCAGCAAGCACAACATCAAGTTAAACAAACAAAAACTGTCAGGGAAATCCATTCTCAATGAGCTTTACTTACAGGAGATGGAACACTAACAAAAATTAAAAAAGAAGACTTCCGTATGAATTCCTACTCCAATTTATCCTTTTCCCCAATAATCTTCACCTTAATAAGTGACGTGAAAATCTAAAGTTATTGCTCTTTTGCTGCCAATAGATTAGCCTACAAAACATTTAACATGTTGTAGGAAAACATATTATTATTTGCAAGGTTCAAAACATACCACCAACATGAATTGAGAGGGAACCTTCTTTCAACAATGGAGCTGCTGCGCTTTTCTTGATATTCTTTATGGAAGAATCAGCCAGCTCTGGAATATGTTCTACACCAACAGCACGACCTTGTGGTCCAACCATCAGAGCAAAGCATGCTGTCAGGTACCCAGTCCCTTCAAAAGTAAACAAAGTGAGAAACACAGGATTAGATTGCATGCAGAGAGAAACTTTTTAGAACGATAAATGCATGACTCGCATTTTTCTTAAAGAATCTACTGCATTACAACCATTCTAAGCAAGCTGATTTGTGGAACAAGTTTACAAGTTAGTAATATGCCTGCGGTCTCCCAAAAGCTTGCACAACAAGAGAAAATAATCAAGACAATTGGGTTCAATGGACTGTAGTAAAAAGCAATCGAAACAATTTAGGGAAAATGAGCAAATTAAAACAAATTTCTAAAGTTGCTTTGCTTTTTGTGGTTAAAAATTTACTAGTTCTAGTCCACTTCCTTGATGAATCAGGATTTGTAAATCAAAATTCCCTTACTGTTTCAAGACCCTGCTTAGATCAAACTAGGAATATCTGGTCACACAGATTAAGATCCTAAACTTGTTCAGCATCACAAACTAAAGCATTATCCAATATTTTTATATGCTTAATGCCTAGTTATTTCACACAGCTAAAATCATCATGTTTGTGGGTTAACACCAACTCTTCAGGAGTCCTATACACCTAGCCCTGAGAATACAGTTGCTAAAAGTAATTTATCAAGCAGTTTGAAAGATTTTTTGTAGGTGGGAAAAATAATGGATGCATGAGAAAAGAACCTGAGCCAACATCCAGGACATGCATGCCAGACTTCAAATTCTCCTCCAACAACTGCAGGCAAGTTGCATGCATATGAGGAGCAGAAATGGTGGCATTGTAACCTATTGCCATGGGACTGTCAACATAAGCAGGGGTACCATCTGGGACAAACAAAGCCCTGTCGATTGTTTCCATTACTTCAGAGACCTTCTTAGAACTGATCGTTCCATAATTCTGCAAATGCTCCACCAATGCTTTATTTTTATTGATGCTACTTCCAGACCAGAATCGCTGGAAATTGCCAAAAGGAATGTTTAAAGCATTATTCAAACAAAAATATGATAACACTCATGTCTAACAGGATGCACCAATCATCCATATATAGATAAGCACATAAAAGCTCAATTATTCATATATAGATAAGAACAGCTGATATCAGCAGCGCTGCAACCAGGAAGATTAGCAATAAACACCACTATTTACAAGGCAAAGACACAAGAATGCATTAACCTTGGGTAGATAGCATGGAGCTGATATCTTCAAAGGAAATATCTTCTCATGATTGACCTCCACATCAGAGATGGCTATGGGCTGACTTTTTAGGTCTAAAGAACCTGGGCTAGTGCAAAATTGTGTACCACTTGTAAAAAAGTAATGAGCCCCAATAACAAAAGCTATTAGGACATAGTATGTTCACCAAACTTGAAATAGATTTCGCTGAAATTATGTGCCTCAAACATCCCAAAAAGGATCTGAAGTCACCATACTTTTGCGGATAAGCAAACCTATCAAATTCTATTTTCTACAACTTTATCAAGGACTATTTTTTAAAGATACTTCAAGTAAAAACTCAAAGCCCTTGGGTTCTATTGTTTCAAAGTACCTAAAAATGTATTTGGTGATGAGTCAAGCAGCCATAGCTGAAACCAAACCTGCATGAGGGATACTTTTATCTTTCTGTTGAGAACAGTATAACTTTAACTTAAAGTGTTGCCTAAACTTACTCATAACCACTGCGTTGCATTTCTACTTGCATTCTAAACAAAGTGATATAGGATAGCTTATTAATCACATATAGCGAATGAATTTTAGTTCGCCCAACCAACCAACTTTGACTGTCAAACCATTCGATAGCCAATTTAAAGAACAATGCCTCGGCATTACAACTCCAGATCATATGAATTCTATTACAAGACAAATTCGTCACTAGAGAAATCAAATGTGAACATTGCAACCCATCAATTCAGTAAAGAAAATAGTAAGATTTTATGGGAAAGGATAGAAAATCTGAAAAGGAAGAAAATACACATCAACCAATTCACAGAAAGTAGTGATCAACAAGAAAAATAGACCACTATCTTTTATAAATATATGTGTGTATCTCAAAACATAAAAAACAATTTCATGGATTTCTCCTGATACAAACACAAATAACTCATTTCTAAACTTAAAAAAAAAAAAAAAAATACCCTATTAACAGCCCAAAAACATACAGATTCCGAAAACATCAAACAAACAAAATATTAAATTCAACAACATAGCTAAAAAGAATAAAGCTCACTACTTTGTTGTAACACAACCACAAAAACAATAATTTCTCTACTTTAGCAGATGGCCCATCATTTATTAACACTCAAAACACATAAAGGACATAAAAAGAGAGAATAGTGTTTTAGTGTTTTACCTCCATACTGAAAAAGAGAGAATTACCCGTGAGAAGACAATTAAGGTTCCTTGGGAAAAAATTAAAAGAGATGAGAGTGTTGAGTTGAGGTGGAATAGTGTTGTTACGACGGCGAAGATGATGGTAATGGTGAAGGTTGTTGGTGTTGCTGTGGGCTAAAAGACGCTTAAGAGGAGGCGAACAATTGCGGAAACCATACGCTATTACTCCTGCTGGGAGGGATAGAGACATAGGCATGAGCATAAGAAGCATGGGCATCTATCTATCTGTTTTTTCTTTTTTATCTTTTTTTTTTTTTTTAATGATGTTTATCGTTTATTCCCATTGTTTCTTTTTCTTTTTTCGATAAATAATAAAATTAAACACTTTGCAGTTTGTCAGCTAATTAGGATGGATGGATGACACGATGCCGACAGGATTTGTTTACTGAGGTTATTTTTGGGCTTGAGTGTGTTTGCAGCCCACATATGTCTAGCTTGTTATTTTATTAAATAACAAATGAATACTAATTATTTTTTTAGAGCAAACAAAAAAAAGTTATTTTATTCTTCGAAGGAAAGGGCTTGCAGCAAGGTGTGCTAGCCCTTTATATAGGATCATAGTTAATAATAATAATAAAAAAAATAAAAATGAAAGTGAACATGTGACCCTTGTTTCAGTATTTTCCAACAAGCATTTAATGTGTTTTTAGTAATGTGTTATAAGATATTTTTGAAAAAAAATATTTTAATTAAAAATTTATTAAATTTATTTTTTATTTTTAATATTAGCATATTCAAACCATCTAAAAATATTAATTTAATATTTTTTAAATAAAAAAATTAATTTTTTTTAAAAGCCAATTTAAATGCATTACCAAATAAATTCTTAGTCATCAAAAAAAAAAAAAAAAAAACAAAGATCGACTTGTTTTATCTAAAAATAACTTGAACAACTGATAAAAGTATAGTATCACTAAAAAGATCAAAATAATATCTTTTTAAAGTATTAAAATGACAGCATATTAGATTAATTTGGGGTAACTTTGTCAAATTTACTACCAAATAATGAGATTCTAATAACCTTATTGAAAGAAAATTATTTTTTTTTAAATCCAATTCTTAATCAACCCAATGTTGAAGTATGAAATTTAAAATAAAATTCAATTAAAAATAAGCTGAGTCAACCCGAGTTAACTTATCCAACTTGAATTATAAGACCAAAATAACTTCATAGAAAATAAATTGAAACAAATTATGATGATTAATTCATATTTAACCTAATATTTAAGAATGAAATTAAAAAGAATCAGTTAAAACAAGACACAAAAACAACCTGAGTCAACTGACCCAAATCGTAATTAATGTTATGAGATTGAGATAATTTCATAAAATGCAATAAATAAATAAAAATATAAAGTCTAATTTTCAATCTACACAATATTGAAGGATGCAATTAAAAACAAAATCAACTAAAAAAGAAAGAAAGAAAATCCCAAATTGATCGACCTAACCTATAACCGAGTCATAAAACCATAATAATTCCATAAAAAAACAAATAAAAAATAATTATGAAGATGTATTCTCAATAAATCCAAAATTAAAGGATTAATTTATTTTTTAAAAACGAACAAAAATAAATGTCCTAAGTCAATTCTAGTTAATATTCAAACCCAGATCATAAGACTGAGATAACTCTATATATAATAAAATAAAATAAAATATAAATTCAAATTCCCAACCAAACCAATTTTAAAGGATAAAATTAAAGAATATTCAATTAAAATAAGAACAAAAAAATCGATTCAACCTGGTTAACCTATCATACTTGAGACCCGGGTCATGAAATCATAATAATTGCATATGAAACAAATAAAAATAATAATAATTATGAAGCTCAATTTGAAATCAACTTAATGTTCAATAATAATGTTTTTTTTAAAAAATAATTTTAAAAATGAAATAACAAATGACCTGAGTTAATAGGCTAACTCGTAAAATTTGCAACTTAGGTTATGAGACTGTGATAACTTCATAGAAAACAAATCAAAATAAATTATAAAATTCAATATCAAATAAATTCAATATTTAATGATGATTTGTTTTTCTTTTTAAAAAAACTAAGTTTGAAATAAAAAAAATTAAAAAAATCTTCAAAATATTTGAGGATCTAAGTGAAAAGGCCTTAGCATTTTGTTATTCATCGCTAGAGTGAAACGTCAAAGTTTTTTTAGTATATGTTAATACAAATTTTATTTAATAATTTATTTAATAAATCTCTTTTTTAACTAATTGGGTTGAGTGCTGAGTATATTGTTGGTATGTAAAATGTTTTTCTTTTTTTTTTAAAGAAAATCCATGTAATTATAGGCAAATCACTCATTTAGCTATGGACATTCTACGCTTCATATGTGCACGTGTTAGAGATATACTCTATCACATCTAGATTGTTGTCAAAGTTTAGGCAATTATATAGCTCGTGCTACGCTACAGGTCTATTATTATTTATATATATTGTAAAAACGATATCAAGAAGATGTAAATTAATTTTTTCAAAAAAAAAAAATCTAAGATTTTGGTCATTGACTCGAGATAAAAAAAAAAAAAAAAAAAGAGATTAAAAAGTAGTTAAGAAAAAGATCTAAGTCAAACCTGATAAATCTGCTGAATCCATGACCAGATACATAATATCAAGATAACTCTATAAAAAGAAAAGGATAAAAAAAAACAAAGAATATCAATTTTCAAAAAAAACTATTTAAAAAAAATCCTTCAGGTATTATCTAAAATCAAATGTTAGGGGATGAAATCAATAAATTTAATTTAAATAAAAAATAAAATTCCTTTTAAAGAAGTGAAATTTAACAAAAAAAAACTCAAGACAACCCTTGTTATTTTAAAAAGAAAGATAAATCTTATAGAAAGAGAGTAACAAATAATGTTTGAGGATGGAATATGAAAAAGAAAAAAAGAGCTTATAAAAGAAAAAAACCAAGTAAGCCCGAGTGAACCTTGTAAACCCAGGTTAAACTTTTAAATCCACAATCCGTTAAATTCTTGACCTGGGCTTAACCCGAGAGCACAACACCTAAAACATTAAATGTTGGAAAATGAAATCAATCAATTTAATTCAATTTAAAAACAAAATTGATGTTAAGAAAGCATCAAATATCATCATGATAAATTCGCATAGGTTCAAACTGAGATAGCAAATAACACTAAGAAATACAGGAGGTTGTATAAGAAATGTGTGACGATAGAAGACTAGCTAGCTGAAGCACGAGAGGTTGCAGTGATTGAAGGAAAAAAAGGGATAGAAGTGGGGTTGTCAAAATAGATCTAGTGACTAAGAAAAATGAAATCAGGGTGTTGAGAGTGAAGCTCGACAAAGAATAAGAAAAGATAAATCACTTGAATGAGAAGTTGGAGGCATCAGAACGACACATAAATCAAATTGACATCAACAACAATTCCTTGAATCGAAGAAACATGCTGCTTATAAAGAAGATAACCAAGACAAATGAGCAAATGGACAAAGGTGTCGGACATGCATGGACTATTAAGGCCAATTCTTGAAAGGTAAGAAAGGTCATCCTTCACTATCGACAAAGTCTATCTAAGATTGATGCTTTTTTAAGAAAGATGTAGTTGAAGAGGAAGATTGATATACTATTTCTTGTTCTTGTATAAACAATGTAATAGACTAGTCAATATTATTAATGAAAGGGGCTTTAACCCATCTTCTGTGTAAAATCTATCTCTTAGCATGGTTTAAGTTTATGAAAACAACAACTTGATCAAAATTACTCTTGATAAGAAATGTGACAAAAAAATCCATGCCCATTACACAAGCATAATTGTGGCCATCGATCGTTCTTAGGAAGGCCAAATCCATATCCAATAAACATTGACATATGTATTATGACCATACATTTAATCATGCATTCATATATACATTTGTATTGCATCACGATCATGCATTTTAATTACTCATTTGCGTATAAGTTGTCATACATATTACAAATTGTGAAACATAGATCCTTCATCTAAGGTCTATTACACTTGACTAAGAAAAAGAATGGAAAACAAGGAGAGAGCTTATTTGGAATCACATTATCAAAATGAGTTATAGTCCATGAAGTGTGAAGTAGCTCGAATGGCCAATCTACTTGAGCAACTTTTAAAATCCAATAATAGGGATATAACAACTACATGACCTCTTATAAGCACCAGAAGCTCACATCCCTCACATATCTCATAACTTGAGGGCAAATTCAGCAGCCAAGCAATATTTTATCCCTTCCCCCCCATCCAACCAACTTAAGCTCCGATCACTATGGATTTAACATTAAAGAACCCTTTGATAATAGGTCTACTGGTCCTATGAAACATGACAAGTTGTCTACTTTAGAAGAGAGATTAAGAGCAGTTAAGATGAATGATTTGTTTTACCCTATACAAGTAGTTGAAATATGCTTGGTGCAAACATTATGGTGTCAAAGGATTTTATAGTGCAAGACTTCATCAATTATACCAGACCATAATGCTCGAATACCCATCTCCGATCATACTATAATAAGATAGCTGAAGTGATTCATAACAATAAAGTGTTGATCTATTTCTTCTAGGATAGTCTCACATGGTCTATCCTGAGTTGGTACATGAGATTGGATAATACCAGGATCAAGAAATGGATAGACTTGGTTAAGGCTTTCCTTAAGTAGTATAAGTTTAACTTGAAAATTACGCTCAACAAAACTAGCCTAATGACAATAAAGAAGGGAAACCAAGAGTTCATGATGGCATATACAAAAAGGTGATTGGATAAGGCCACGTATGTCGAATCCCCTTTAATAGAAACGAAGATGGTGAATTTGTTCACCAATACCTCCAACTTCCCTTATTATGAACATTTAAAGGGTGGGTCATTTCAGGATTTCTACGATGTTATGTGTATTCCTGAAAGAATAGAGTAGTGAATTAAGTCTAGATGCATAATTGAGTCAGTGGAAATGAAAGGTTTTGTTGGAGAGAAAAGAGAGAATGACGTGAATAGCCTGAAAGGTGAGTATAAGGGCAAGAAATCAAACAACCATAACCCTTAAGCATCTACCTCTCAAGTTACCAATATTAACTTCGCCAAGCCTTTTGCCCTAAATCAAACTCGTTAATTAAATAGCCAATCAATTAACTAAAACAATCACCAAATACCAAACACAAGGAATACCCTAGAACAACTACCACCATTGTCTATGCCCTTGAAAGATTTGTATGCCAAATTATTAAGTACTGGGAATAAAACTATTATCCCTTTACTACCAATACAAACACATTTTCTTGTCTGGTACAAGCCAGATTTAACTTATGAATACCACGATGGCAATCCTAGCCATGGTATTGAAACTTGCTATGCTTTTAAAAGAAGGTTTCTAGAACTCATCAAGAATTTGCCTAATGTTAATTTGAATCTGTTACCTAATCATGTTGTAGGTAACAATTGAGTAGGTATGGTAAGAGTTATGAGTAAAGACAAAGTGTTGAGGTTGTCTCTTAAGAAGTTATACAATATGTTGATACAGTCTGGATTTTTAAAAAATGATGTTAAGTATCACCTTGAGAGAGGTGACCATTATAAGTTCCATAAAATGAAAGGACATCATATTAAGGAGTGCATCGAGTTCCGCCAAAAGGTTGCAATAATGTTAACCTTAGGAGAATTGATGATTCAGGCTGTAAAGGTTAGTAATGAGGTAAGGATGATGGAAAGTCAAAAGGAACAATTAGAGGTATGTAGGGTCCAACCAACTATTAATGGGTCACCTAAATTGATTTTGACTAAACCTTCTTATGCAAATAAGGGATATCATAGCGCAATGCCTTACAATTATGATTATACTTCCATCATCAAAACTCTTGTCCCTTTGTTCCAAACTAAGATTAGTGGGTTGACTAAAAGTGGTAATTGATTTACACCTGAAGAGATATAAAAAAAAAGCTAAAGGCAAGGAAGTGACAAATTTTGACATGGAGCTTGAGGTTAATAAACCTGTGACCAAGAAAGAGTATAATGAATTCCTGAAGTTGATAAAGCACAATGAGTACTACATAGTAGATCAACTAAAGAAAACTCTAGCTAAGATCTTTCTTATGTCCTTAATACTCAGCTTCGAGTCGTACTAAAATGTCTTACAAAAGGTGTTGAATAAGGCTTATGTACCTCAAGATATTGAGCAAAAAATCATAAAACCTCTGGTAAGAAGAATCCACGGAACAAATTACTTGTATTTCATAAAAGACAAGCTGGATACTAGGGGAACTCGACATAATAAGCCCATATACATCATTATTAGATGCAAAGATTGCCTCATAGGTAAAATACTTATTGACAATGACTTGATTGTTGATGTGTTGCTAAAATATATGTTGAAATATATGTTTATCGATGAATCACACATGAAGCCAAGTACTATGATGATGAGATCATATGATAGAACTATATGTGGGGCCACAAGTGTTCTTGATGACACTTGTTACCCAATTTTTGACTCACCTATTTGATAAAATTTTTGACAAATCCAAAAATAGTGAAAAATAACGAAAATCCAAAAAAAATATGTTTTTTTAATATATTTGTATCGTTTTTAGCATTTTCAATGTCGTCTCAAAAAGAATTTAAATTTTCAAATGTCTTTCGAACGCGTTTTACTTTTCACGTGTCATTTTTAAAATTATTGATTTTCCTTATTGAGTCGACATTGATATTGCTCATTTTCAAAAAATATAAAAAATTAAGAAAAATCAAATTTACAAAAAAATAAAAGAGGTTAAATAAGAGTTTTAACGCATACACAAGAGGGGTAATTTTGAAACATTAGAAAAAACATATAAAAAAAAACCTAACCCTAAAACTCCATCTCTTTCAAGCAGAGCCGCCGCCCCCACCAAACTCGGCTCCCTCTTCCTTCTCCCCTGAGCCATGACCTCATCCTCCTTGCACACGACCTCTCAACCAACCTCCTCTCTTTGCTAAAGACAAACCTAACTTGCTCCCTTCCCTTGGCAAAACCAAAATTGGTCGTCCCCTACTTTTACGAAAGAACCTGAAGCTGCAACCCCTCCTCTCTCAGTGGTTCCACTCCTTCCCTCGACCAGCCCCTGCATTTCCTTCCTTGTCGCAACCTCCCCACTGCAAACTCTGATTTGCCTCTAACCAGCCACACACATGACCTTCACCTTCTCAACCACTTCCCCCTCTACCAACCGATCCAAACTCGCAGATCCCTTGGCCATCTTAGCCTCCCCTCCTTTTCCCCGTTGCTTCTCTTCCTCACTGAGAATAACGCCTCACAGTCCTCAGCTGACAAATCTTCTCATTTCCTCCGGCTCCTTCCCCACATACAACAACACCACAAAACAACCTTATCTCCCCTGGCCAGAGAATGGGCAAAGCCATTCCCCGCCTCCTCAGATCCACGGTCTCCTCCTTCAGCCAGCAAGCCTTTCCTTCCTCAGCCTCCGTGCACACCGGCCAGCAGCAACCCTTCTTCCACCAACGGTGCCCATAGACCAGCCTCTAACAGCATCCACAACAATCATGGAGGAAAGCAGAAGAAACCATATCTATAAATAAACTAACTACAATCGATTGTTGTGTGCGTTTTTTTGTTATTAAAGATGATGTAGCTCCTCACCGCCAACAAGAAAAGAAAGGAGAAAGTCGTTCTAGATCCACCCATTTTCCCTTTTCTTGCGGCGGCACATGGAGAGGATGCGCCACCATTGTTTTTGCTGTCGTTAAGGCTTCACAGCACCGTTTTCGGCAATTCCAGAATTTTTTAGGGGCTGTTTTGTAATTTTTTAAAGTGTTTAATATATCTTTTGTTTAGTTTTTGAATTTTTATATTTTTTAGTGTGCAAATGTATATGTAAAAAAAAAAAAAAATTATAGTGAAAGTGAATGTATTGTTTGTATTTTTTTATGAATGTTTTTTTATGATAAAATTGCCAAGAATAAAGAAGAATTTAATATTTTGATTTGCTCACAGTCAAGAATTATGAACTTACACGTGAGTCATATTTCTAATATCCAATGAAAAAATAAAATTTTTAAAACTTCTTTAACACATCAAAGCCACGAAGCAGCTTACCTTAGGTAGGGTGCGTTAAGAGTGCTAATACCTTTCCTAACCACAACTAGTCCCTTACTCGTGAATCTCTGACAAGACCAATACACCCGGGTTTCCTAGTAGCCCTTAATTAAATACGAGGTGGCGACTCCCAACGAACCAAGAAAACAAACGAAACAAAAAAAATCATCAACCGACATCGTGCAGGTGACGTGCAACAACACTAAAGTGATGAATATTTATCCTTCCTATAATATATTTTTAGGAAGGCCTTGGATTCATATAATTAGGGTAGTAACTTTGTCATTATATCAATGCTTGAAGTACATCATGAATGAGATGTTGGTGACTATCAAGGCTGAAGAAACAATTTTCATGGTAAAAAATATGGTTGTACCGTTCATTGAGGCAATAGATTACAAGGACATGGACATCTATGCTTTTAAAATTATAAACATTGAATGGGTTCTTGAGAACATAGTATTGAGAAGACCAAGGGTTTTAGAAGCAATAAAGATGACAGCTAAATGCTTCTTGAAATATGGAATTCCATTTCAACATGACTTTGACACGGGAATGCCAAAAATGATTGATCTAATGAAGGTTAAATACACTAATTAAAGATTTAGGCTTGGATATAAGCCCTAAAAGAGGATTATAGATGGGTTGCTGATGTGAGAGGAAAGAAGAGAATGGCTAAAATTGAGGGAAAAGAGCCTGAAGAAGAAGATATGGCTATCCCTTCCATTAAGGCTTCATTCCTAAAGGTTGTATATGAGATGCAAATTGATAAAAGACTGGAAAGCCTTGTTCTCTCTACTATGAACATAAACACCTTAGAGACGCCGAGAAGGTAGAATCAGGAAAGGATGAAATGTTGCCACAATTGACCATTCAAGTTTTGGAAAAAGCATCAATCAAGACCTTTATACAAAAGCTAACTAAGGACGAAAAGTTTCAGAACTGGGTAGCCCAAGAAGATCAAACGGTGTTAAAAATGTAAATCAACATTGCTTGTCTTAAAATGCTTTTTTTTTTTCATTGCTTTTGTTTAACTTGTTTTTTTGGTTAACAATCGAGGCTCGTAATGTTAACTAGATTTTGTTTTTGTTATTGAGCCCACCTTTTCTAAATAATAAGATTCATGAATTTTCCTAATTGTTTTTTTATTTTACTTGTACATTTACACCGAACACTTTATGCTTTCAAGAAACCTAAATATGGATATTTCATAACACCACTTACACCTTGCACCAATAATGAACGACAATACTGTAATGAATATGTAGTAGCTATGGAAAATAATATAAGAGAATTCATAAAATTAATAGAGCAACATGAATAGGCTTGAAAGCACGCTACAGAGGAACTTGAAACCATAAATATGAGTGATGATCAGGTTAAAAAGGATATAAAAATTTAAGCCTTGATTACTCCTTAAGAAAAAGCATAAATGATTATCCTATTACAAGAATACAAATGTTTTTGCTTGGTCCTATGAGGATATGCCTAGTTTTGATATATAAATCATAATACATAGGGTATCATTTATAAAAAGATGCAAACTAGTTAAGGAAAAATAAAGAAGAACCCACCCAAACATCATAATCAAAGTAAAAGGTAGTGGAACACTAGGTTTTCAAAGTAGTTAAATATCCACAATAGGTATCTAACATAGTTATCATACTGAAAAGGGAGGGGAATATCAAAGATTATGTGGATTTTAGATATTTGAACGGGGCTAACCCCAAAGATGACTTTTTTTTTTCCCTATATAGATGTTTTGGTAGAAAATGTTGCATGCAATTCCATATATTCCTTCATAGATGGCTTCTCAGGGTACAACCAGATAAAAATGGCTCTAGAAGATAAGGAGAAAACAACCTTTATTACGTTATGGGGAACATTATACTATAAGGTTATGTTGTTCGATTTGAAGAATGTATGGGTCACCTATCAGAGGGCCATGATGACTCTATTTTATGATATGATGCACAAAGAAATTAAGGTGTATATAGATGCTATGATTGCCAAATCTAAGAAAAGAGATAATCATGTCTAAGTTTTAAGAAAGTTATTTGAGAGATTAAAAAAGTACAAACCAAGACTCAAACTTGGAAAATGTTCATTTGGAGTTAAGTCCGAGAAGTTACTAAGATTCGTGGTAAGTGATAGAGGGATAAAGGTGGATCCTGATAAAATAAAGTTCATTCAATTTATGTTCTCTTAAAACAGAGAAAGAGGTAAGGGGATTTTTAGGGGGGTTGAACTATATTGCGTGCTTTATATCCTAGTTGAGAACAATATTTGAACATATCTTCCAGCTACTAAGGAAAAAAGAATCAAGGAACTTGGAATGAGGAGTGTCAAAAGGTCTTCAATAAAATCAAACAGTACTTACACAACTCGCCTCTACTTGTTCCTCTTGTATCAGAAAGGCTTTTAATACTATATATGATAGTGACTAAAGTAGCTATGGAATGTGTATTAGTTCAGTATAATGAAACTAGAAAGAAAGAAAGAGTCATTTATTATCTAAGTAAAAAGTTCACAGAATACAAAGCTAGATACATGGTGATAAAAAAGTTATATTGTGTGATGTTATGGGTGGCAAAACAATTATGACATTATATGTTGTATCGTACAACATGGTTAATTTTAAAGTTGGATCCCTTGAGGTGTATCTGTGAGAAACCCTATGTATCAAATCAAATTACAAGATGACAAGTTCTGTTAGTAGAGTACGATATAGTGTATATGACGAGGAAAGCTGTGAAAAAGAGTGCAATTGCTGACCATCTAGCTAACAATACCATTAAAGATTATGAGCCATTGAATTTTAACTTTCCTGATGAAAATATGTTGTTGGTTGAGGAAGAAGAAAATAAGACAAATTGATGAACCATGTATTTATATGGGGCAATAAATGTATATGGTAATGGAGCTAGCGCAATAATAATCTCTTTTAATAATAAGCGTACTCGATTTCGGTTAAACTATAGTTTGAATACACTAATAACATAGCTAAGTATGAGGCTCACATCCTTAATTTAGAAGTTGCATTAGAGCTGAAGGTCGGAAAGATAGATGTGTATGGTGACTCAATGCTGACAATCTACTAGGTGAAAGAGGAGTGACAAAACAAGGAAGAAAAACTAAGATCTTATCAAGAATACATGTCCAAACTGGCGAAAGAGTTTGAAGAAATAGAGTTCGCCCATTTAGAAAGAGAAGGGAACCATTTTGTTGACACTTTGACCATGTTAGTTATCATGGCCAAAATTGACTTCGGGCATAAAGTACAACCTAAAAAATAAATGGAAACCCTTTGTACTAGAATATCAAGAATTTCATGCAAAACTAGGAATATCTTGTTGGACCATCCAAAGCATATATATGAAAATGTTAAGAAGATTGGCTATAGATTTCTACTTAAACAGGGAGGTCTTATATAAAAGACCATTCAACAAAACCTTACTAAGGTTTTTTAGGGGCTAGAAATGCATAGCAAGAAGTCCTTTAAGGGATTTGCTCAACTCATACTAAGGATTTGCATTGACTATATTAAGAAATGTCATAAATGTCAGGTGTAAAATGATAAGATCAATGCACCTCCAATTCCTTTGTTTAATCTAGCATCTTTATGGTCATTTATGATGTGGAGAATTGATGTGACTGGGTATATCAATCTAAAAACTAGCAATTGATATAGGTTTATCCCCATGGCTATCGACTATTTCATAAAATAGGTAGAAGTCAGTTCATATGCTCATGTAACGCAAAAAGTGGTGAAGATGTTTATTAAAAAAGACTTGATCTGCTGATATGGTTTATTAGAAAAGATAGTGACTAACAATGCTCAGAACTTCAACGACAAGATTATAATAGAGCTCTATGCCAAAGGAAAAATCAAGCATTCTAATTCTTCACCATACAGGCCAAAGATGAAAAGTGTTGTAGAAACTACCAACAAGAATGTCAAGAAGGTTATTCAAAAAATGATGATCACTTATAAAGATTGGCATGAAGAACTTCAATCAGAACTACATTCAAAAAAAGGTGATCACCATTTGCCATCTATGTATATTGCACTGCAGTCAGAACTTCAATGAGAGCTACCCTGTATTCTTTGGTATATGGAACAGAGAAGGTGAAAAAAAATCTTCTCATTAAGAGTATTGCTAGATTCTAAGCCAAAAGAGGCTGGGTGAAAAAAATGAGATATGAACAGCTAAACCTAATCAATGAGAAAAGGATAGCCGCGATTTGTCATAACCAACTTTAGCAAAAATGAATGGCCAAGGAATATGACAAAAAGGTTAGACCTCGAGTGTTCCAAGAAAGAGATCTAGTGCTATAGAAAATACTATCTTTACTAGGAGAAGATCAGCGCAAATTGGTGTTAAACTATGAGGGTCCTTATATAGTGAAAAAGGCTCTCTCATGAGGCTTCTAAGGTTGTCTAGAATGGATAGAGAAGACTTAACTAGACCTGTGAATTATGTTGTAAAAAGATACTATATATGAGGTGTTTAGTTTTTCTTGGATCAATAAAGTGAAGCTTGGCCATGAATTTTTTGTGTAAAGAACCTTTCTTTTTAAATTGCATGATCTCATAGCATTTGAAATCTTTTTCTTAAAAGAAAAGGATCTTGAAAGAATTGGCTTTGTGCATTATTATGAGAAATGAATCATAAAATGATCAAGATGAGGTTTAAGTAATTCTTGATCAAGAGATGACCAAATCAAACAAATCAAAGTTAACTATAAGATAAAACTCTGTCTCTAAATAACATTTCAATGTTTTCATTAATTATATTCTTTGTTACACGTGTCCGATATCGCGGCAAAAATATCCACTCACATATTATATTATCAATTAGGCAAACATGGGGAGACAAAATTCTTGTTTTTTATTAATGAAAAATTGGAATGGAAGTCGCCACCTAGTATTTTGGTCACTGGGGACCATAACTAGTCTTAGAGACCAGGTACGGAGGTTGGTTGCATAAATGGAAGGTATTAGCACCCCCAATACACCCTACCTAAAGTAAGCTGCATTGTTTTATTATCTGATAAAATCTAAGGTTTTATGGTGGTTTATAATTGTTGGTCTGTTTACGGTTTAAGAAAAGTCCTTCTTGGTAAGGAAGTCAATATCTTATCGGGTAAAACCTAACCACTTTAACATTAACAAAATAATTTAATATCCGAATACGTCATATATACGTATAAGGTTGTAACCCATAAATATTAAAAGAAAACAAAATAAGTTTTTTTTGGACTTTTTAAAATATTGGCCAATTTTCGTGACTCTAATAAACTAATTATTAAAGCTAAAATGCATGCTAATACATATTTTTGAAATTTTTTTTATTGTATGAAAATACAATCTGATTTTATTATTATTATTATTATTATTATTATTATTGGGAGACTTGGGCATATGCATGAAAACAAATATTTTTTTAATTTTTAATGTTTTGATGAAAACCAAGTATTTTAATACCAAATTTCTATCTTTACAGTATAAAAATACAAATTAATATTGATCAAAATGCAGTAATTTTTTTTGAAAAATAACAAATTTTTTGAAAAAAAATTTCTTTCTTTGTTTTTTTTTTCTTTTTTGTTTTTTTTTTTCTTTTCGAGCTAGGCCCGGCCCAGCCCATATGGATGGGCTGGATCCAGTCACCCATGTGGCTAGGCTAGACAACTTGGCCAGTGACCTAACTAAGCTATGTGCGCGTAAAATTTTACACGTGCATGGAACTGTGTGAAGGTAATTATATTACCTTCGCACTTTTCATGCTAGTTTTTTCAGATAGCAAAAATGAGCCCCTGGTTACTAACAAAGCGTAGAAGGATGATTCTTTAGCTTTCTTGTGTTTTCTCGTTTTTTTTTTTTTTTAGATTAACATGCATCAATTCTTGTAAAGACAGAGGTAGGAAATGCGCATACCTGGTTTTGGAGAAGTGAAGACGATAGTGTTGCTAACCTCATCTACTATCTGTGTCCTCTGCTTCGCCATTCAATTTATTTATGTTTCTTTGCTCTCCTGTTCCTATCTCTTTATTCGACCTTTCTTTGAGTTTTCTTATGTGTTATCTCCTCTTCTTCCTCTTCCCTCCCTTATGCTTTCTCACCATCTCTCACTCTCTCTATTTTTTTTCTCTCTCTAACGCTCTCCCTCTCTGCCTCTTTTTTTTTTCTTGTTCGGTCCCTCCTCTGGCTTTTATAGCCAAAGGATGCAGGTGTTTTCGGTAACGATTGGCGTGCATCACGGTGATGAGGAACATCAACTGCGAGACATGCCTCCCTTTTATTGCAGCTCTACTATCTTCCCCTGTCTTCATTGCTAGTGAAGAAGACAATGAATAGTTTTGGTGCTGTTTTTTAAATTTCAATTGGATATTTCTAATTTGATCCTTTGATGTTTTTACAATTTTGTAATCAAGCCCCTGGAAAAATTATAATTAAATCCCTTGATTTTAGCGCTTTTTCCAGTTTAGTCATTGGTTTTGGATTCTTTCAATTAAGTCCCTAATTGGCCATCAAGCTTTAATAATTATGCAATTAAGCCACTAATTTGACCAAATCAACTCTTCAAAATTATAGTTGGACCCCAGAACTTTAATTTCTTTCAATAAAAGCCTAAATTGACTTAAAAATCAATTTCTCTTACAATCAAACCCTCTATAAATTCAATTAAATCTTAGATAAAATTTAATTGAGTCTATAAACATCTAATTTTGAATATATATTTTTTAAAATTGAATTTTCTTTGTCAATAGGGCTCTCATCAATCAATAATATACTGTTAATTTCAACCTTTTGCATTTTTAAACGTCCTCAACTAATTTTTAGTTATTTTTCGGTATTCCAACATCTTTTTCTTGCTCCTGTTATTTTTATGGATTTCTTCTGAATATTTTTTGATATATTGTTTTTGTATTTTCTCATTTTTTTTGTATGAGAACCAAATAATGGTTAACAACATTCTTAAGCAACTTTTTTATACAATAAATAGAATTAAAAATGTAAGAGCGTAGTGAAAAATTACTCAATTATATAACCACAACCTTAGTTATTTATGGTTTTATTTTACGAAAATATTATTTAAATTCATTGAACGATTCGTTTCCAATAAGCTTGTATGGAATCACAACATGATTCACGCATTGTATATAGTTTAAGGCGCCTTCTACACGCATCAGCACCGGGTACAGAATCTAGTTCTTTTGACCAAAAGTTAAAGACACCAATATGATTGTTTCTTTCCCTTGAAATTTACGGTGTCTTCAATTCTTAGGCTCGGCAATCCTGGTTGCTCGGATCTCTAGGTGAAAAAGGCTCAATTTGTGTGGAAGATTAAGCTGCTATTCGAGTCACTTGTGCTGATATGTGTGCTAGCACACAAGATCACCATGTGTGGAGTCCCATATCCTCACCACCGTCTTAATTTCCATTTTGAGAAGTCATGTGTGGAGTCTTTAGTTCTATGCAAAAACACCATTTCTATGATTATGTTCTCAGTGTATTGGTTTATTTCCCGTCTGAAAAAAGAAGAGCAGTACATAAGTTATCCTTTGCCTACGTTATTTCCCAACCAAATGTTCCAGTATAAAAAGGTGTCTAACTTGAGTTTTGTGTATGCTGTTGTCTTTTATCATTGTCTGTCTCCCCTGTTAATTTCTTCTCTTTTCCTTCTCTTTTTTTTTCAAAAATATTCTCTGTACTGCATTGAAAGAATAATCTTTACTAAAATCTGGAATGACGACTTAATTCTAGGATGTCGTCATATATAGCATCCATCGAAATTATTGGATGGGAATTACTTGCCAGCTTAGTTCTCCCTTCCTCGTCACTAATCCCTTACTAGATGTGGCAACTGGCCCACCATGATTTATTGTGTCTGAAAATTCTTCTGTCAGAAGACTCTGATTAGGGGAAAAAAAGCAAAAAGAGTAAAATTGAAGCTTATGATTGTTTTTCTTTTTTTCTACAAATCTGTCGAATACCTGACAACCGTGCAATGCTTGTTTGTCTCACGTTATTGATTGTTCATTTGCTAATTTGAGTTTGGAACTATTAACAGAGTCAGCAGTAGGCTGATATGATACAGTGAGTGTAACACCTCTCTCTCTCTCTCTCTCTCTCTCTCTCTATATATATATATATATATATATATATATATATGCCAGTCCAAGTATACAAGGCATGATCTTTGTCACAAAGTTTTGCGAAGAATAATTTATAAAGTTCAGATTAATAGCTGTTACCGTTTGCAAGCAAAGAATAAATAAGCTGGCAGGCAGCTTTTCCGGACCAGGAGAAAAATTTAAAAAAGCCCATAGAATTCAAAATCAATCCTCCTTGATAAGGCTATATATATCCTCCTTGTAGTAGGCATTATACACACACATACTCAACCCTATATCTCTCAAACTACTCAAGTCCAGCTGCCTCCATAATTCTATCACCTTATTTAGAGTTACCAAATGGCCTCAAACAGCATGCAGACTCCTGCAATGATCCAAGTGATTCCTAATGAACTTTGGGTCTCCTTGGAATCTAATGATAGCACAATGATGAAGGCGGTCAGGGCAAGCCATGCTCCTGATGGTCGCAAAGTTGATGTCAAGCCCATGCTCCGTATCATCGACAACATTTTGCTTAGGGCTGCTCCTGCCATCGTAGAGGTTCGTATTTTCTTAATTCATTGTCCACGTTGATAAGCTTTCTTGCATGCATGTCTCACAAATATGAAGAAAACTTGCGAATTTCACTTGCCTAATTAGGGCTATTCTACAGCTAGTAATGATATGCCACCTGTTTCATTGTAGGGTACATATGAAGATAAAGGTCTTCTGGACGAGGAAATATCCAGTCGGTCTGATGTGGATGCCAAGCTTAAAACTCTTGCTTCTATTATTAAAAAAGTCTCCTCTGAGGTTGATGAGGATATATATACAAGCAATTACATTAAGTCCAATGCCTTCGGTTCATAAAACTATGAACTTTCATGTAAATGAAAATAAATACTTTATCAGAATCACTATATTTTTAACATAATTCTTCTTTTCTTTTCTTTTCTTGCAACAGCTCTTTTCCCACAACAACTTGATCCTCTCAGGAACATTCAAGGCGAACAGCAATGTCAACCAGACCATTATTCCCTATGGAGTTAAGATAACTACTATATCATGACCCATCAAAACCTCTTTCTAATCAGTGTTTGTTCTTTAAATTTTCTATTCATTATGCATGTTTTTTTGCAGATGGATTGCAAGTGTACGTGCTCGGGTGGCAGAGATGTGCATGCAACGATTATGATGTTACTCAACACCCTCTCAAGCTATTCGTGGGATGCCAAAGTAGTGCTAACTGTAGCTGCTTTTATAGTGAACTACGGTCACGAATTCCTTCTATTCACATCATCTGAAGCCAACAATTCAGCACTTGCTCAATCTTTAGCATTCCTTAAGCAACTTCGAGACATCACCGACCATGCTAAGTTCTCAAAAGCTAAAATCGATGCAATTACTAAACTTATCAAGGGCATCATGGCTGTAACCAAGTACATTGTCGAATTGCATAATCTACCCCCTGAGTCCCTTGCAACTGACGAGGCACCAATGTCAAATGCCATGGCTTACATCCCCAAAGCTGCCTACTGGACAATGCTTAGTGTTGTGATCTGTGCCTCGTATATTGCTAGTGTCAGCGGGTATGTGTATCTATGTCTTAAATATTGACAGAATGCATGTTTAATGAATCCATTTTATATAAATTAATCACAGGTAGATATATTAAATCAATGTAATTTCAGGTCTGAGGAAACCACGGAATTATTGGATCTCTCAAGACTGGCTAGTGAAGGCAGCAAAATACTGGTGATCCTGAAGAGCTACAAAACTATTTACAAGGAGTACGAAGGTAACCCCTGGATATTCTAACCGTAGAATTACCTTAGTGTTTTTTTTATTTTATTTTCTAAAGCAGAGTTCACGATGACGAGATAAAGCGAAGTATCAAAAAATTTCTTTCGTCAAAGCATTAATTAACCAGGGAACATATTTATGATGAAGACCATTCTTTTTGGAAAGTTGGTGCATAAATTTACAACTAATCATTGGTTCAATGATCAAATCAAAAAAGGAAAAGAATATAGAATCCTAGGTCCAATCGAATTTTTTGAACTAAATTAAGGGGTTGTTGCCATGCAGATTTACCTGTTTTGTTCAAACTCAGTAGTCTGATGTTGATATTTAAGAGATATAAATTTTAATTCAGATTCCCTCCCCCTCCCCCTCCCCCTCCCCCTCCCCCTTTCTCTCTCTCTCTACACGGGGAGAGAGGGGGAGGGGGGGGGGTCCATATAAAGCTGTAATGGACTAAAAAGAGACCACTATGAGATGCAGATGAGAAATGTAAAACAGCTTACTGGGATCTCGTCAAAACTTTCTCCTCAACTCACTCGGACAACATGACGGTTCTCAAAACCTTGGTTGTAGCCAAGGATGGCAAGCAACACCTCGTGGGTCACGCCAGTAAGGTCTGTTCTTAAATTCCTTTTCATTTTTGGCACTTGTTACGTAGAAATTATTAGATAATTTCCTTGTACAGTTGCTTCCTTGCTAATTGTTGGAAATGAGTCTATTATTGAGATACCATTTTTATGTGAATATATATGAGGAAGGAAGCAATGCATCAGAAGTATCTTAATAAAAGGAAAACAACAATGTTATAAAATAATTTCTTTTGTCAATTTTATATATATACAGAGAATTCACATTGAGGAATTAAGGGAAAAGCATGTGTTCCTGCTCGCATCTGGCCTTGATATCTCAAAAGAAGAGATTGATATCGTTAGTAAGTTGTACCAAGAGTCTAAATCCAAGCTGGGAGAGGTTCAATATGAAGTAGTGTGGATCCCAGTTGTGGAAAAGACAATCTCTTGGGACCAAGAGAAACAGCAAAAATTTGAGCAGATACTAGCCATGATGCCCTGGTACGCTATGCCTGAACCTTCAAAGATCAAAGCAGAGGTCATCAAGTACATAAAAAATGAGTGGCGTTTCGAGAACAAGATGACTTTGATACCGCTAGATAGACAAGGAAAGGTGGGGTCCTTGAATGCCCTTGACATGCTTCTGATACGGGGAAACAAGGCTTTCTCTTCCCTCTATAATGAAAAAGTGGAATCAATATGGGAGGCTCAACAGACTTGGACGCTTGAGCTACTTCTAGGCGGCATTGATAACAATTTCTCCCTCGTACTCGACTGGGTAATTTCACTATCTCTAAATTATATCTACCCTTTGTAAGCGAAAAATAATACTCAAAGCTTCACATTAATATAGATAGATTGAATAGCAAGTTAACTTTGTTATTACATTAATAATATTTGTTGGGCCTTGGTTTTTGCCAGACGAAACAAGGTACGATCGTGTGCTTGTATGGAGGAGAAGATATTGAGTGGATCAGGGAGTTCACGAAAGCAACAAAGGATGCTGTAAAGAACATCAGTTCTGGCACCAGAGTTGAGTTAGTCTATGTGGGCAAGAACAACGCAATCAAGGAAGTGGAAAATATCATCAAAATCATTGAAGAGGAGAATCTTAGTCGCTGTTGGAACGACTTATCTTCCATTTGGTTCTTCTGGACCCGATTGGAGAGCATGCTCTACTTGAAAATGCAACAATGCAAGAACTTAAAAAATGACCGTATAATGCAAGAGGTCACAACTTTGCTCAGCTATGATGACAGTGACAGAGGATGGGCTCTATTTTGTAAAGGGTCTTCTGAAATGGCCTTGGCACAGGGAGATGTAGCTCTGAAGAGCATCAAAGAGTTCAGTGAGAGGAAAGATGCTGATCTTTTCCAGGCACTAAGCAATTACATCAAAAAATCACAGAAGATACAGCGTTGCAGCCGCATTATCCTCTCAGGGGACAGGCAGGAAATCCCGAGCAAGAAGCTAAGCTCGGACGGATGTGAGTGTTCCATGGAGAAGTGCTTCGTGTATCGTTCCTGCGCGGATAAATAGTCTCCGAGCAAGCTTTTCCCGTGCTCTGAAACATCCACCTCCTAGTTTCGTACTCGATTACGAGAATAATAGTGTGTGCTTTGTAACTTTTTTTATTTTATTTTTATAGTCTATCCACTATGGCGAACGTCCTCTTTCTTGATATTTATAATTAGTGAGGTGTCTGTTTGTCCGGCCTCCACTCTACAAGTGTGCTTTCTATGTACTTAAAAAGAATGATAAATAAATTGAAGAATATATTTAAGCCTCTTTCTCGAGAATCCCTTCTGGTTTCTCACTTGGTGCCTAAAAAAAGTTTGGTACTCCTTTGCTTACCGCTTTTTTTTTTTTTTTTTTTTTTTGTAAGAGTTCAAAAATTTGAGTATATATATGTGTGTTTACATTTAAAGAAAACCAATTTCGTAATGCTAGAGATAAAGGCCAAGTTGTATGTTTGAATAATAAAAGGGACCAAGCAAGACATTATCCGAAATGTCTAATTGATCTTTAGCTAAATCTTAAATCACCGGAATGAACATAAAAAATTATATCGAATTTAATATAAGCGTTTAATTTAGGATAATATAAAAATGAAATAGTGAAAACATGTAAAGTTAAATAGATGGTTATTGGTAGGTGCTAACAAACCTCCTTCTGCCCTATATGTGCTCAAAACTTCAACTTTTTCACATTATAGTTCCAAAATTTGAAGCGAGGATCACAGGAAAAAAGTGAAATAGAAAGTGTGCAACCCGCCATGAAAAAATCTCACCGTGGTTTGGTTTTAATGGGTTCATGTAAAAAAAAAAAAAAAAAAAAAAACAGAGAGAGAGTTTAATATGGGTGGTTTTGACCATGAATTTTTTGTTTTGATTTTAGATTTTTAAACTAATTAGAAAGAATTGAAAATGTATTTGTTGAGGTTTTTGTGATTGTTTTTAAGGTCTGTTTAGCAAAATTAAATTGAAACTAGATTTTTTAGATCCGAAAACCCGAACCTCAATTTTCTAGTCGCTGAAAATAATGGTAAAATGTGTGAAGATGGCACAATTGATAAGAGAGTTTTAAGAAGAGAAATGAAGAATGTAGAGAAAGCCGAACAGATGACAAAGAAGATGAATTTAATCACTATATTTTCTTAATGCCATAGTACATTATTGAAGCTGTATTTATAACTATTCTACAGACATAAAGCAATGGCTTTCTTTAATATGTAACAGCTTTCTCTAACTGTTTCTAACTGCCTAACAATATTAATTGCTAACAATATTAACTGCTTTAACTGTCTAACAGAATGTTAACCACTTCATCCTATAATCTTATGACATGTGTCATGATCTTGTTGATTGATATCTTCACATTCCCCCGCAATCGTATGCATGGAGGAACCAAGCATAAGATTGGAGCAATGGTGACGAAATAATGGAGAAGAAAGACCCTTAGTGAGGATGTATGTGAACTGATCTGCAGAGGAAACATGTTGAACAAGCAAGTCACCTTTGATAACACGCTCTCTAACAAAGTGGTAATCAATCTGAAGATGCTTCATCCTGGAATGAAAGATTGGATTGGAAGCGAGAGAAATGGCAAAGATGTTATCACAATGAATTAAAAGAGGAATAGGCAATGGAACATGCATATCACAGAAAAGTTGACGAAGCCATGCGAGCTCAGCAGCAGCAATGGCAAGAGCTCTATATTCAGCCTCAGCAGACGAGCGTGAGATAGTGTGTTGCTTCTTAGAAGCCCAGGAAATAGGACTGGATCCTAAGTAAACAACAAAGCCAGAAACAGAACGATGATCATTAGGATTACCAGCCCAATCAGCATCAATGTATGCTTGTAAATTAAGGGTGTCGGGCTGAAAATGAATGCCATAATCAATAGTACCCCTGAGATATCTTAAGATTTGTTTAACTGCAACAATATGAGATTCCATGGGATTATGCATGAATTGGCAAGCCTGATTGACAGAGAAGGCAATGTCAGGACGTGTGAAGGTTAGATACTGCAGAGCTCCAACAATACTTCTATACTGTTATGGATGAAAGTAAGGCTTCCCATCATCCTTGAGTAGATGATGATAGGGAAGACAAGGAGTGGCACAGGACTTGGAATGCTGTAATTCAACCCAATCAAGCAATTCCTGAATATACTTAGACTGCGATATAAACAAGCCTAAGGAAGAATAAGAGACCTACAGTCCCAAAAAATATGTCAACGGGCCTAAATCCTTCATATCAAACTCCTGAGTTAAGGCATCAATAATTGATGTAAGAAGAGATGAATGACTGCCTGTGAGAAGAATATCGTCTATATAAAGTAGTAATATCACAGTGCCAATTGATAAATGTTGGACAAATAAAGGAGGATCAGCAAGAGATGCCTGAAAACCCAAGCTAGGTAGAAAACTTGTAAACCTGTCATTCCAGGCACGAGGAGCCTGTTTTAACCCATATAAGGACTTGCGGAGTCTGCAAACAAAGTCAGGATAAAGCTTGCTAGTAAAACCTTGAGGCTGAGTCATATGGTGTCCTCTTGAAGAAGGCCATGCAGAAATGCATTTTTAACATCAAGTTGTCGTAAAGGCCAATAAAACTGAGCTGCAAGGGCCAGCACTAACCGAACAGTAGTTGGTTTCACTACAGGACTAAATGTTTCATTATAATCAATGCCCTCTTCTTAACTGAAACCTTTGGCAACAAGACGTGCCTTATGCCGAGCAATAGAGCCATCTACATTTTTCTTGATGCGATAAACCCATTTGCAACCTACAAGATTCTTGGCATGTGGCAGGGGAACTAAATCCCAAGTTCCCTGGGCATGAAGAGCATCAATTTCTTCTTGCATAGCAGACTGCCATGCAGCAACTTTAGAGGCAATCCTGAAGGAGCTTGGTTCAACTAGAGAAACATTAAGAGACTGAACTGTAGTGGAATAAGCTTTCTTTTTGGAGATACCATTCTTAGACCTGGTTGTCATGGGGTGAAGATTTATAAGGGACAGAGGCAAGACAACACAAAGATGCTTTTGATGAAAATCAGGATCTGTAGGGGCAGAGAACTGTGTAGCAGGATCCAATATGGATGAGGAAGATAATGTGTCCTAAGTGGTAGTAGTGCTCATAGTGGATGGGGTAGGAGAGCACACAGGCAAAACAACATTGTGTAATGAAACAGAAGGTGGAACAAGAGGGGATGAATGAAGCTGTATTTTAGCAGAGGATGAATAAGAAGGAGAAGATGAAGCTGTAGGCATAGAGGTGTATGGGAATGCAGACTCATCAAAGATGACATGACGAGTCACAAAACACTTATGAGTAAGAAGAGAAAAACATATATAGCCCTTGTATTGACCTGCATATCCCAGAAAAAGGTAGGTGGAAGTTTTAGGTTGAAGTTTGTGAGTATTGTAAGGTTTGAGCAGAGGGAAACATGCACAACCAAAGATCTTTAAATGAGTAAGAACAGGTAGAGAACCATAGAGTAAAAGATAAGGAGATTTGAGCTGAAGAATTGGACAAGGCATCCGGTTAATCAAGTAAATAGAGGTAGCATAGGCATGAAGCCAAAATTAAGAAGGGAGATGAGCAATCTGTAATAAAGTAATTGCGGTTTCTAGAATGTGGTGATGCTTCCTTTCAGCAAGACCATTCTGTTCAGGGGTGTATGGATAAGAAATGTGATGAATAGTGCCTTTAGTAAGGAGATACTTTTTGAAGGAATGATTGAGGTACTCACCACCACGATCACTTTGAAAAATTCGGAGATTAGCAAAGAATTGAGTGACCAAGAAAGCATGAAACGAAACAAAGATGGAATAAACTTCGCCTTTATTTTTCATTGGAAAAATCCATGTGAACCGAGTACATTCATCTATGAAGCTAACATAGTAACGAAAACCATCAATAGAAACAGTAGGAGAAAGACCCCACACATCACTATGAATAACTGTTAAAGGTGTTGCAGATTTGATTGCTGGATAAGGGAAGGGAAGTTTGGCAAATTTTCCTTCCAAACAAGCAATGCAGATAGATTTGGAATGGTCTGAGGTAAAAGGAATGTTAGACTGATGTTAAAGGGCTAAAGTGATTTTGTTAAAAGGATGGCCAAGACGCTGGTGCCAGAGACTGGTGTTTACTTGGCGACCAAGATAGCAAAACTGATGTTTAGAAGAAGAGAAGGACTGTGAGAGTTAAGAATGTGGGACGGATAAAGGGATAGGATATAAACCATCTCTACACAGTCCCTGGAGAAGAACCATCCCTGTAAGCTTGTCCTGAATACAAAAACCAAAGGTATCACAAATAAAATGGCAATTGTTGTCTGTACATAGCCTATGAACTGAGAGCAAGTGTTGTGATAGCTTAGGCACATGCAGAACTTGTGATAATTTAAAGGAGCACTGTAGGACATTCAAAATGGAAGAGCCAATATTAGAAATACTCAAACCTGAACCATCTGCAGCAGCAACAGTTTCTGATCCGGTGAAAGGAGTGGCTAGATTAAGGTGAGCTAAATCAGAAGTCATATGAGTAGTTGCTCCAGTATTAGCAACCCAAAATTTCTCAGTAGAATCAGAAGAAGGGAAATGTGCATGCATTGCACTAAGATTAGAGGAAGGTGGTCTGCCTTGATAAGAAAAGTTGCCTCTATGATAGCACTGGATAGCCGAATGACCAAATTTCCAACAAATCTGACATTGGATTGAAGAGGTAGAAGAAGGGGATTGATTATGTCGTTGATAGCAATCAGCAGCTACATAGCCTTTCTTGCTGCAAATTTGAGATATGGGAAGATCACTGCCTGGACCAAGAATACCAGGACTAAAAGAAGGAACTTGATGAGGTCTTGGACCCGATTGATAATGGCCACGACTTCGTCCACGTCCTTTAAAGTAAGAGCCTCTATTGTTAGAGTGGCTATTGACACCACCTGTGGAGCTGTGAAAGCCTCCATTATGACCATTGAAAACTCCACTAAATCCAGAAGACATGTGATATAAGGGGAAGTTTGAAGAGTTTCCCTGAGTTTGAAAATGAGAGTGAGAAGGAGAAGATCCCTCATTAAGAACAAGAGCCTTGACTTGAAATGTTTGATTTTGCGCCAACATTGCAGAAACAAAAGGAGATGCAGACTGTATGTGCTCAAGAGTGGCTTATTCAGCAAGTAACTAAGATCTAAAGTCTTTAAGAGATAATGTATTATCTCTGCCTCTAATCATGCATCTAAAGGTGTTGTAATCAGAAGGCAGGCCATTGAGAGCCAGGATCACAATGTCATCATCCTCAAAGAAGACTCCTACTGCAGAAAGATGATCTCTTGCATCTTTAATTTTCTGCAGATAGTGAGAAATTGGTTCTGATCCCTTCTTAATATTCTGAAGCTCACTTTTCATCTGGAAAATGCGTGCTTTAGTGACCGTAGAGAATAGATCCTTCAGCTGAATCCACATATCATTAGCACTAACACATCCAATAACATATGAAATTGCAGTAGATAAAAGAATGGCTATGAGCAACTGCATTAATGCTCGATCATGCATTTTCCACACTTGATAATCATCAGTTTCAATTGCCTCAAGATCAGAGTCTGCATTGAATCGGCTAGGACACTGCCTTGAACCATCAACAAAACCAAAAATACCATGACTTTCAAGAAGAATTTGCATCTGAAAGTGCCAGGTGAGATAATTGGTATCATCAAGCTTAATTGTCACAGCAGTAGCAACTATAGAAAGTAAGGAAGTTATAAGAGATTGGTTGATTTGGAGTTGAGAAGTCGTCGCCATTTTTCTGTTTTTGGAATGCAAAAGCAAAGAAGCAGCTGGAAAGATTTGTTCTTTGATGAGATAAGAGAAAAAATGAAGTCAGTGTAAGATGTGCGGAAGCAGAGGATTAGGAACTATAGCTCTGATACCATGTGAAGATGGCACAATTGATAAGAGAGTTTTAAGAAGAGAAATGAAGAATGTAGAGAAAGCAAAACAGATGACAAAGAAGATGAATTTAATCACTGTATTTTCTTAATGCCATAGTACATTATTGAAGCTGTATTTATAACTATTCTATAGACGTAAAGCAGTGGCTTTCTTTAATATGTAACAGCTTTCTCTAACTGTTTCTAACTGCCTAACAATATTAACTACTTTAATTGTCTGACAGAATGTTAACCACTTCATCTTATAATCTTATGACATGTGTCATGATCCTGTTGATTGATATCTTCACATCCAACTAATGAAACATTGTTTGCCAAGATGTACAATGTATTATTCGTTAAAAGAAAAACACTAGCGCGAACTATATCTTTTGTATTTAAATAAAACTTAACCAAGCTTGTCCTTCCAAATCTAGAAGCATAATACCTTTTTTTAAATTTTTCTTTAATGGTTTTTTAAAATAAATTTTAATTTACACTTTAAAAGTGTTAGTTGAGCTTTCATTCCTAAATGATCTTTTGAATTGTTTCTATAATTAAAATAATACCTTAAAGATATTATTATAATTTATCTTTATTTTTCTCTCTTAAATTTTATATAAATGAGTTGTATCTACAAGATGCATTTATAAGAACAAAAATTATTTATATGCAATGATCGAAATTAAATTATAAAATAAATAAAAAAAACTTATTAAATTAAAAGATAGTCGAAGTAAAATATACACATGTGCATCATCTTTTCCTTCTTACAATGAAGATCAACTTTTTGTCTTATTCTTTAATTAACATTAATAATTTTTGTTTATTTATCAATTCTTATATGTTTCTTTCAATTTATTTTATTAAGCATAGAAAATATCTTTTTATTTTTATTAAAAAATTCATGATACTTGAAAACACATTTATAATGTTAGCTCATTCTTCTCTTGCGTTAAAAATTAACTTGAAATCCTACCTATAATATAGCATTGGTACACTAACTATTTTAAATCTAATTTCATGAATACATTTGTTTGTTTATATATTAGGTATTGTTTGGTAAAAAAACTCATTTTTTCTTGTAATAAAACTACTAAAATAAGCCTAAAGGGTGTTTGACAAACACACCTTCAAACCAAAAAAACCTTGAACAAAAACATGGCAACCAAACAGGGTCTTAAACCTTTAACCTGAATTTTGACCCAACTTGGTTGACCTGAAATTTTTTGTTCTACAATAAATTAAACCAAAAATCTTGGTTTGACTTGAAAAAAACCTAAAAACAAAACTAAAGCAAAAAAAAACATGCTAAACACCAAAAAAACACAAAAACTCAAAAAAATTTGAACAAAAATGGATCAAACATTAAAAAAATAAAGAACATCAAAAACACCAAAACCCAATCCCAAAGGCATATACATGTTGGAAATCATATAATGATCAATAATCTAGCATCATTCACTTCAATTATCACTTCAACATCCAAAACCCTAGGATTAAAATCCATCAAAACTTGTTATTGATGCAAATAAACCCTAAATTACTTATTAATCAAGCTTAAAAAAGGGTTATATGCAAAGAAATAGACCAAAATTGGTTCGAATCAAGGGTCTAAAAAAATGTTCTTTCCAAGAACAGAAGAACATGCCCAAACCCAACCCAGCAACATGAAGTCCAAATTAAACCGGATACAATCAAACAAAATACACCTATATGTTAGGAATCATACAAGAATCAATAATCTAGCATTCATTCATTTCTATTATAAAAAATAAATATGATTTTGTCAAAATGGATTTCGGTTCAAAACTAAAACCCTAGGATTAAATGATTAAATTCCATTAAAAAAAAAAACTTCTTATTGATTTAAATAAACCCTAGATTATTGACTAATCAAGTTGACCAAAGGGTTTAGTGCAAAGAAAGGGACCAAAATTGATCCGAATCATGGAGCTAAGGCAATGTTCTTCCCAAGAACATGAAGAATATGCCTAGAAACCCAACAAAAACCCAACTACTACTAAGCCCTGAAATGGACATTTTTTACTTCTAAAATATGCTTTTTTTTATCCCAACATGTCATACTACCATACATAAACATGTTTGAATATAAAAAACTAACAAATAACATCAAAAACATACATGAGGTAACAAATTCAAAAACTACCAACTTAAAACTGACCACATGTTCATGTAATATGTATTCAAAATTAGATCTTTTAAACTTATTTTGGTCATGAACAGACATAGCATAACCAGGAAGAACATCATTGCTTAAATTAAACAACTAAAACAACATTATGTGTGTGTGTGTGTGTGTGTGTGTAAAAAAAACTTAAAGAGTAACATTATTATATCAAAAACATCACAAAACTAAAAAAAAAAAACCTTCAATAAATAAAAAAAATAGCATTAAAGAGGTGGATACAATATCATTTATTGAGCATTTCAAACCTCTTTTCTATGCTTGTAAACATAAATATAAAACAAAACAAAAAAAAAAACATCTCGAGCAGGCTATAAAGACTTACTTTTGAATTAGAAAATATACATTAAACAACTACTCTTTCTTTTGCCTTTATTTGAAAAGTTTGCCTCTCATCAACCTACTATCGTTTCCAAGCTTAGAAGATCTTTATGTTAGATCCTGGATCTTTACACTTAGGTTTCTTATGAATATTTTTCTACTTTTTTTCTTTTCTCTTCCTTTTTTAGCTCTCTTCTTAAATGAGTATTTATAGGGTTTTGGGATGTCTTGAATTCATTTCTAACCCCATGATCTTGAGGTAAATGTTGTAAAACCTTGATAAGAATCCATTTAGGAGCATTTATGTATGAACTCACGAAAAAAAGGTTGTTTCTTGCATAATTGTGCTTCAATCATGACTGACTAAGTTATCCACTTTTAAGGCCTCGGCGAAGCACCTCTAATGTTATCGTCACCCAAGACCACCTGAAGTTAGTAGGGGGATTTACACCTTTCATTTAGATCCAACCTTATGTAATTTAAACATCTATAATTTCACTTTTATTCGTTTGAAGTTGCCAACTTGATTAGCAAAAATTGTCAAAATAGAGGTCAGTCTATCAAACGACGTGTCACTTACATTCTCTTCATTAAATCTAATTGAAAAATCCTTTAGGGTTTTTAATTTGGTATTGAAAATTTTTGATTGAGTCTTTGTTCTTCTAATTTTGAATTGCACTCATAATTGTCTCTAAACTTTTAATTTCATGCTCACCCCAGTCAAACTCAATTGCCAGCCCCTAAGTTGACTATCTTTTTTATTTTGGTTCTAGATTTTGAATTTGTGTATTTTAACCCTTGATTGACGAACAAACTTTCAATTTCTACAATTTGGCCCCTAATTTCGTTAATTTTAGCCCCTACATTCAATTGTTTTTTTAATTTGGTCCTTGGTTTTAGATTTCTTCAATCAAGTACCTAATTGCTTATCAAACTTCAATATATGTGTGTGTGTGTAAAAATTGCAATTCAATCCCTAAACTTTAATTTCTTTCAATTAAAGTCTAATTTGACTTTAAAAATAAAATTTTCGTGCAATAAAATCAATTAAACCTTGAAAAATTCCAATTAAGTCCTTAAATATCCAATTTTAAATTTTCCTCCTCAAATTAAATTTTTTTCGTCAATAAGGCCTTCTTCAATCGAAATACATTATCAAATTTTTCAATCTTGTATACTTTGATCTTCTTCAACTAGTCTTTGACAATTTTCATGGAATTATAGTATATTATTTTTATTGATATATTGTTTTTTTTTATTTTCTTCCAATTGTTTTTCAATTTTCTTGTATTTTATCTTTTCTTTCTTTTTTTCTAATTTTTTTTATTTATATTGGCCTCAAAAAATGGGTATCAATAACTTTAGTACTAGTCACTCTTTCTAAAAGGAATGGCCAAAACACTGTGCAAACACCATTGTTCACCCTTTCATATTTTATTGTGGACTCATTATTCAAAATTATAATTTTTTCTCAATTTGATCCTCAAACTTTTTTTTATGTAATCGCACCCATTTTGGGCCAAATTCAAGGACAATTGAATCAAATTTATTGACTAATGAAAAAAATTAAAAGAAAGAGGACCAAAGTGCACCACAAATGGGTGATGGTTTCAAAGTTCACATAAAAAGTTTAATGTAATCCTCAAACTTTACAAATTATACATTTATGATACCTCAATATTTTTTCAATTCAATTTTAGAACAAGAGTTTATTTTTATTTTTTTTAATCCTTTGTTTGAGAGAAGAGAGAGAGAGAGAGAGAGAGAGAGAGAGAGATGGCTAGATTCTGGTGGTAGAGTGACAAAATTAGTATGTGTGCCGATTTAGGCCGCCAAAATAGCAATCTTTATATCAAATGATTCTATTTAATGAGAGGAGTTCAGCTTAGATTTTTATCAACTTGAAAGTGCCTAAGAAAACAGATTTGAGATCAAGAAGATTTTTGTTTTAGGTTGATTTCAGGGTTTGGGATGATTTGACATCTTTATGTCAAATGATTCCATTTAATGAGAGGAGTTCAGTTTAGGTTTTTCTCAACTTGAAAATGCCTAAGAAAACATATTTAAGATCGAGAAGATTTTTGGTTTTGGGTTTATTTCAGGCTTTGGGATGATTTTTTAGGTTTTTTGAGGCAATGGATGGGTTTATCAAGGTGCCTAGTGTGTTTTCTAGGTGTTTTGTGTTAAAAATAGGTTTTTGGGTAAAAATAAAAACCTAGGCAACAATTTTGTTAGCAATTTCCAATGCCAATGGATTTTTATATGGAAAATGGGCGATAAAAGCACTCTAATAACAAAATATTTCATCAATGATTTTGTTAATATTATAAATCATTGATGGAATTACTGACATAATAAAATCACTAATGCTTACTTTTCCAACGACGATATTCTTTCAGCAATTCCATTAGTGATTTATAATACTGATAGAATTTTCTCTAAATTTTGACAGAATATTCTTTTGGCATCCTCTAATTTTCTCATAGAGATTGAATAGGAAAAAAAAATTATGGAGTAAAATGAAAAGCCCATGACATTTTGTGTTGACCCAGGTGAACACATGAAATTTACAACTTGGGTAATGGATATGATCACAATGCCTTAACCCAATCTGAAAATTTATTTATTTTTCCTTCCCTTATTCTCTTTCTGGTTGGGCCTTAATTGGGTTTTAATTGATCTTAGATTTGATTAAATATGAAACTAAATTGAAGAGTTACAAAAGGATTGGAGACAGAATTTAAAAAAATATATCATATTGTATCGACCTCGATCAACCTGAGTTAACTTATGAAATTCACAACCTAAATCATGAATATGATCCCATTTGGGCAACATGTATCATTATTTTCTCATACCTTACTCTCTTCCTAGTTAGGCCTTAATTAGACCTTAATTAGCCACAAATTTAATGGAATTCAAGATTAAATTGAAGAGTTATAAAAAAAAATTGAGAAGAAAAAAAAAAGACTTTAAATTTGTGATTGAATTGAATTGGAATAAAAGAATTAAGGGCAAAATAATAATAAAAAAAAATAAAAACTTGATTTGCGTGAGCATTTCAAGTGTCAACATGTGAGGAGGTTGTCAAGGTGGAGGCAGCGTATACAGCCTCCTTCATGATCCAACTATGTATTTTTTAGCGTCCCAAAAACAACTCGTTGAGATCTCTCATAGGGTGACACATGTCAGTGTCAGACTCCTAATGTGGCTCTTAGCAACCTATCTTTGCTTTATTTTTCCTCCCTTGTCTTGAGATTCGTACAACAACTGCAACAAAAAAAAAAAAAGATTGATGCTGCCCACAATGTTTTGTTTATGTGTATGCATAGTGCTTTTCATTATAGAAAAGTTCATTTAATTTTAGTCTTTACCATGACAAGTGCATATGACTAATATAGCAAAAACAGACATAACATTTTTAAGTTAAATGATAACAAATGATAAAATTATATTTTTATTTATTTTGAGTTAAATATAAAAAAAATAGATTATTGATAATAAATGATTAAATTGTATTTTTTTTATTGCAGGACAAAAATGGATTAAACAAAAAAAAAACACAGCTTGAATATTATGGCTTTACCCGTCAAGCCTGTGATCCCAATCACGGACTCAACATGGTCTAATATTTGTCTTTTCTTAAATTTATCTTGTATGTAAATAAAGAATAAAAATTGTTTAAAGAAAGATCTAAAATTGTGCCCATATACATGGGTCTAAAAGCTCAGGCCAACATGTCTGAGCCTAACATATTTGTTTTTTACCTTTTTAAGGGGCAAGTAACCCTATTTTTTATAAAATAAAATAATCAAATGATACATCACCTATCGAGTTAGACAATATGTCGTTTGTATGCTAAGATTCTAACCACCAAAATAATGGCCTGGAAATCAAGGTAGAGAATTGTTTTCCCTAAAAACCCATTCTCTAATGCCCTTAAAAAAAAAAAAAAAAAAAAAAAAAAAAAAAAAAAAAAAAAAAACCCTTATAAACATTCTTAGAATATTTAGAAACCAATTTATCAACCTAAGAAACCCAAGAAAGATCCAAAAAATACACATTAAACCATGTTAGATTTTTTCATCCTTGACTTGAATCTACTTTTTGAAGCAATATTAAAGTTTTAAATAACCATTGTTAAATTCTTTTCATTAAATAGAACCTGTGGACATCAAGATCAACTGTTTTGATGATTAAAATTGGAAAAAATAATGACTTTCTCTTTATATGCTAGAATCCAGTGATTCCCCCCTGCGCCTCTCTCCACAAACGTGGAACTAAAAAATAACAAAAATAAAGTTTTGTGTCAACATTGAATGTAAACAAAAAGTAAGGGACCAAAAAGGTAAATATCATAAATTAGAGGGCTAAATTAAACTTTTTGCACCAACTTTAAACATACCATCTATTTTTTGTATCTTTTCCACTTTGGTTCTTCTTCTTTGAATTTTGTCCATGGTCAACAGATAAAACGGAATTGGGTATCAATTTCAAAATTAAAGGACTCAATCGATGAAAAAAAAAGTTTGGGGACAAAAACAAAGTACCACTTGTTTTAGTTTTTTGTTTTAGCATGGAATAATTGCATTATTAGTACACCAACTGTACATATTTTCTCAATTAAGTACATGCTTTCCATCCACCTTTTATCCTAGTATATATTTTCAATCAAGTACTTTAGCACATAATTTTTTTAAAAAAATCAATAAAATACTTTATTTGAGTACATAATTTTCAATCAAGAACATGAACCACCTGATTTGAACAATAAAAAAAATTGGTGTAATATAATAAAAAAGATTGAAGTTCATGTACTCAATTATCATAAAATAAAAGTTGGAGTACCAATAATAACTTAAGGAAAAATGTCATGTCATTAAATAACAAAAAAATTGATGGAAGGTGAGTGAAAATACATGATTGAAAGCTTTTAAAAAAATCAGTGTACTCAAACGAAAAATTCAAAGCTCGTGCTCTCAATTGATAGTTGAAGGATGACTTGACTCTTTGTTTTCTTTAACTTGATTTGGATATCTGCCCGTGTATCATAGTTTTAAGACCCGGCCCGGTGGTCGACCCGGTCCAAGGCCCGGGTTCCGGGTTTTGACCGGGTCACCGAGTCTCGGCCGGGTCGTCGGGTCGGCTGGGTCAAAAAAAAATTTTAATTTTTTTTTAAAAATCAAAACGACGTCTTTTTAGAAAAAAAAAATAAAAAAAAATAAAAGTCAACGGGTTTGGGGCTGGATGTTGACCGGGTCTTGCCGGGTCAACCGGGTCCCGGGTCGACCGGGTCTGGCCGGGCCAATTCCCAAACGGGTTTTGGCCTTCACCCGGACCGGTCTTATACCCGGGTCAGCCGGGTCCCGGGTCAACCCGCCGGGCCGGGCCAGGTTTTAAAATTATGCCGTGTATGAGTCGACTGGCCCCACCCTTTAAAAGGAAACAACTTGAAAATTCGTTGGAGCTTTCATGAAGAATTTTCCTATGGTCCGTGCCCAGTGGAGACGGCAGAGTGATTTGACAGAGATAATACATTTTGATCTACCAACAATTTAGAACTCGTTAAAATTAAAAAAAAAAAAAAAATGATATCATATTTAGGTCACATAAGCGATTCAGGTTAAAGGATAATTAAGCTGTTTTTGCCACAGAAACGTAGTATTTCAAAATAATTTGAAAAAATTAAAAAATATTAATTTAAAATAAAATAAATTAACAAAAAAACCATATTCTGTTCAAAACCATATTTACTATAAAATTATTAATAAATTATATTGATAGAACATATTGTTCTTTGTTTTTAGTAAAATGATGAAGTATCTTCTTATAACACAATTAAAGTATTATTGGAATGTAGTTTATTAATTTTTAAAATTAAAAATTAACTAAAAAATAATAAGATATATTAAAAAAAAAAAAAGATAAAAGTTCATGTACTTGAGCATCATAAAATAAAAGCTGGACTTCCGGTGACGATTTAAGGAAAAATGACATGTCATCAAATAAAGATAAAAATTCATGTACTTGATTGAAATTTGTTTTAAGAAATAGTGTACTCAAATGAAAAAAATTAAAGTTTGTGGGCTGTGTTTGGAAATACAGTCAACTCGTGTTTCCAACAAATTCAAATTTTTTTATGAAAAATTAAAAAAAAATTATATTTTAAATCGTTTTGATACACTGATTTTAAAAATAATTTTTAAAAAATAAAAAAAATATTATTTTAATATATTTTGATATGAAAAGTATTTTAAACAGTAATCGCAACCACACTTTGTAATATACGGCTGACTTGACTTTTTTTTTTTTTTTTTATTCTATTACTCGATTGGTATCAAGCAAACCAATAAGAGATGTGTCCTAGAGGGATTATCCTAGAAATTTAACTTGATTTGGAACTTTTGTTCGTATATGAGACGACCGGCCCTTCACTTTAAAAGGAAACAACTTGAAAATTCAATAGAGCTTTCATGAAGAATTTTCTCATGCCCCGTGCCCTATGGAGACGGCAAAGTGTGATTGGACAGCGAGAATACAATACTTTGATCTCTATACCAAAAATTTAGAACTCGTTAAAATTTAAAAAGAAAAAAGAAAAAAAAGAGAGACCAATCAATATATCATTATTTATTATATTATTTTTTAATCATACCCTCTTATAAATAAATAAAAAATCAATTGTAATACTTAATTTATTCGTGTTTGCGATTATTTTTCAAAGTATTTTTCACTTGAAAATATATCAAAATAATATTTTTTTTTACTTTTAAAATCAGAGTATTAAAATAATTTAAAAACATAAAAAAATATTAATTTAAAGTAAGGAAAAAAATAAAAAAATTAAATTTTTTCAAAATCATTTTCAAAACGCAAAAACAAACATAAAATATATAGTTAAATTGATGGTCACATGCATGACATATAATTTAATTTTTCGATCCTAGAAAAGTTTGGTTTTATATTGAAACTATTTCATGTATTTATATGAACATGAATTATTTTGTTATATTAAAAAAACAATAATAAACTAAAAGTTACAATTGGTTGATTTTTTTTATAAGCAATTTTATTATAAATGATGTAATAGGTAAGGATACATTGACAGGTTTCTACTATACTATAAAATTGAAATTACATTGAACAATTATTCAAATTCTAAGAAAAATATTTAATTGGATAAAAATCGTCATATTTTGAAGGCATAAAAATTGGAATAAAAATTTTAAAATCCAATAAAAAAGGGCACATTTAATATTTTGTTTTCATAGCTTATCATATCCTAAGTATATAATAATTGGGATGTCCGTATTATCCATAAATCAACAAGTAATTGCTTAATTTATCATACTTATAGAAAGAAATTAAATCTAATATATATATATATATATATATATGTATGTATGTGTAAAAACCCTAATTTCACTTGAATTGCATGTTGATATGTAATATTTTATATGAAAACGACAAACAATTTTTGTTTCTTAACGAAACTTGAAAAAAAGCTGTCTTACTAGAGTTATTTTTTTAAAATATTTTTTATTTAAAAATGTATTAAAAAATATTTTATTATTATTTTTAAATTTAATTTTGATATTAATATAAAAAAATACAAATTATAAAAAAAAAATTTCATTTTTTTTTAAATAAAAACAAACCTTCAACAGTCAGGGCACAATCACATCGACAGCTCAAAATTAGCCTAAAGATTTTTTACACTTTTTTGGTTGACTTGACCAGCCAAAAACACGCCAGACCTGTTGACTTGAAGACTTCGGGGAAGCTTCCCATTTGATTAATTTCGCCGTAAACGTGGGGTATAAGCTCATTAAAGATGTGATCATTAATTTTAATAAAAATGATAAATAAATAAATATATTAAAAAATGATAGCAAATTAAAGGCAACAACTGATTCTTTTTTATATAAAGAGAATTTTTATAATATATAACGGTATATTGATTTTTTTTTCTTGATAATAGTTGATATTTTATTATAAGATAACCAAATTACCAATAAATTAATAGCAACGGTATATTAATTGGCCCGTTCTAGTTATAATCCAGTGCAAATATTTGGAGGTGATGTTAGTGAACTTGTTAGTTGGCTATTTGTTAGAATAAATAAATAAAGATAACAAAAATCTTTAAGATTGTAGTCCAAATGAAGGTGGGGTAGAAATTCAATAAAAAAATTATTTATGATTTTTTTTAATTTTTTACTATTTTAATATATTGATATCAAATATAAATTTTAAAAAATAAAATAATATTATTTTGATATATTTTTAATAAAAAAAATACTTTGAAAAATCATTACTACTGAAGTTCTAAACTTTCTCTTATGGTCATTGCTCCTAATGCTCCTAACTAATTGGAGCTTATTTTCTTGATAGTGTATTACTGAGGGGTAGCTTCAAATGTTCTTGGCAATTAGCTTCATTATCATGTTTTAATGCCCAAATTCCAAATTAAAATATGATATTATGTATTAACATAACATGGGAGTGTTGTGGACCCTACTGTTCCAGTTTTTCCACACGGTGTGTGCTTATAAAATCAAGCAAACTATACATATTGGTCCCAAGCCAAAACATAGCCTGAAAATATCACCACAAATGGCCGTCCTTCACCACAAACACCACCTCTTCATCTTCGTTCTCCTATCTATCCTCCTCCTCGCTGGTGCAAGATTGAACCTTGACCATTCGGACCTCAAAGCCTTCTCAACCATCCAAAAAGAGTTGGGCATCAACAGTCAACGCAGCTCCTCCTCTACACCATGCAACACCCCTGGGGTGTTTTGTGAGAGGAGGCTCTCTCCCAACAGCACCTTTGTGCTCAAAATCACAAGACTCGTCTTCAAGTCTCAACGGCTCACAGGGTTCTTGTCTCCGGCAATTGGACGGCTGTCTGAGCTCAAGGAACTTTCACTAACCAACAACCAGCTCGTTGACCAGGTCCCTGCCCAGATAGTCAAGTGCAAGAAACTAGAGATTCTTGAGCTTGCAAACAACCAGTTTTCCGGTGAAATTCCCTCTGAATTATCATCACTTGTTCGTCTTCGAGTTCTTGATCTCTCTAGCAATGGATTTTCTGGGAATTTGAGTTTCTTAAAGCATTTCCCCAACCTGGAAAGTCTTTCTCTTGCAAATAATCTCTTCACTGGAAAGGTTCCGAAGTCCATACGTTCATTTCGCAATCTCCAATTCTTCGACTTCTCAGGAAACAGTTTTCTTGAAGGACCTGTGCCAGTGATTGGCAAAGGTGAATCCTCAAGGCCCCAATACCCAAAACGTTACATATTGAAGGAGAGCACAACAAGTACAAGATCAAAGAATAAGATTTCTGGACTTGCTCCAGCTCCTGCACCATCATCATCAGCACCAGCACCAGCACCACACAAGCACAAGAACAGCAGAAGAAAGCTTGCCGGGTGGCTCTTTGGATTTCTTGCTGGCTCAGTAGCTGGGAGTTTATCTGGGTTCGTGTTCTCATTACTGTTTAAGATTGTATTGGCAGCAGTAAAAGGTGGAGGGAGAGATGTAGGCCCTGCAATCTTTAGTCCATTGATCAAGAAAGCAGAGGATTTAGCTTTCTTGGAAAAAGATGATGGGCTTGCAAACTTGGAAATCATCGGGAGAGGTGGATGTGGAGAAGTATTCAAAGCTGAACTGCCCGGAAGTAATGGAAAAATGATTGCTGTAAAGAAGATAGTTCAACCTCCAAAAGATGCTGCCGAGTTATCTGAAGAAGATAGCAAGCTTTTAAACAAGAAAATGAGACAAATTCAATCTGAGATCAATACCGTCGGCCACATTCGGCATCGCAACCTTCTTCCTCTTCTAGCTCACGTGTCTCGTCCTGATTGTCACTATCTTGTCTACGAATTCATGAAGAATGGTAGTCTACAAGATGTGTTGAACCAAGTTACTGAAGGGAAAAGAGAATTGGACTGGTTAGCTCGCCACAAAATTGCAGTAGGAGTGGCATCTGGACTTGAGTACCTTCACTTGAGTCATAGTCCACGGATTATCCATAGAGATCTCAAGCCCGCAAATGTACTGCTAGACGACGACATGGAAGCTAGAATTGCCGATTTTGGACTCGCTAAAGCAATGCCTGATGCTAAAACACACATCTCAACTTCTAATGTTGCTGGAACAGTGGGATACATAGCACCAGAGTATCACCAAACACTCAAATTCACGGACAAGTGTGACATTTACAGTTTTGGTGTGGTACTTGGGGTGTTGGTGATGGGAAAGCTTCCATCTGATGCGTTCTTTCAAAGTACTCGTGAATTAAGTTTGGTTAAGTGGATGAGAAATGTTATGATATCAGAGAATCCAAATCAAGCTATTGATCCGAAGCTGAAAGGCCATGGGCTGGAGGACCAAATGCTGCTAGTTCTTAAAATTGCTTGCTTCTGCACTATCGATGACCCAAAACAGAGGCCTAACAGTAAGGATGTTCGGTGCATGCTGTCACAAATCAAACACTAGTACAAGCATGGAAGGCAATGATGTGTAAGAAACCAAGAATAATGAAGCATGAAAGAAGGGTTGCTTCGTAAAGTCTTTTCATTTCATCTTTTGAATTTGTGTTAACTGTTGCCATTAAGTTTATATCTAAGGAAGGGCTGTAAAACGTGTTTCTTGTTATTTGTCTAAAATACATAATTTCAGTCTGTTCAATCTGAATTTTACTATACTCTAGGTGTAGAATTGTAATCCCTTGTATTAATTATATTATAGTCTTTAATTTTTAAAATTTATATACAATCATGTCATTTGATTAATCATCTCATTTTAATTTATGACCACTAGTTGTTATATGTATAACCCATTAGATTTTCTAATAAATTGATCCAAATATAAATCATAATCCAAAGTTAAATTAAATAAATTAAACAATGTAATTTATTATCAATTCAACAATTGATTGATTTATATTTGAAAATCAAGTAATCAAATATTAAAAAAGTCATAACTTGTTTAACTTAACCTTTTAAGAACTAGTTTCTCAATGTAATTAATATTCATTTATTAAGAATGTTTCGTTTTAGATATTATAGCATGAAGTATATCTATTTTATTAAATCATTTTAGTTCTCAACACTATAATCATGATTCTTTGAAAAAGAATTGAAATTCTTTTCAAATCTCATTCCACATTGGCTAAGAGTTTTACAATCAGTATTATTTAAGAACAAATAAAATATTTTTCCTAGTTTGATTAATCCTCTTTTTATTACTTAAATACCTTCGTGTAATTTATGCTAAATTCAATAACTGCTCATTTGTTATCCTTAATTAGGATAACATGTAATCGCAATCAAAGCATAACACTACCTATATAAAATAAATTAGTAATTTCAAGTATAAGAATCAGTTACACAATTATAACATAAGTCTTTCCATAGAAATAAGTAATCTCTCCATATAGAACTCTCTTGCAAACTAGTTCAGTGTACATGTCATCTAACAAGTACTTGCATATTAATTTTAGATATTCTTCTCGTGAGAACAACTGCTTTCTTTCATAAAAGAAGAAACATAATATGCATCGGTCTCAACAACTCTAATTAATATTTAGTGTTAATAGAACATTGATCAAGTACATTTAGGAACAATGTTTTGATATAATAAAAATCTCATAATTATAACAGCTTTATAATTTATTATGCAAAATATCTTTCTTCTACCGACTTTATCTTTACTATAGATTTATTAATCAAATATTAAAAAAAAAAAAAAAAAACCTTTAGTAATAGTAAATATATATTTTACATGAATAAAACTAGTGATACATGTCATATTCCCTAACATTTTTATTATATCTTGCTGGTTCATGTTTATATCGAAGTTCAGTACAAATCCCATGACCTACCCCCCATTTCTTCCCTCGTGTCTGCGTCTTGGACTACATGTGCTAATGGGGAGTTTAAGAAGGAGGCTACTACTGTCAAGTTTTCTTTACTGTACTTGGAAAAATGTCTGCCATACATAGATACACCCTTGACGATCAGGAGAGTTTTATACGAAAAACGAGAGACATGGGAAGGATATAATCTTTATAGACAAAGCGGATCGCAAAGGAAAGAAGGTGGTAACCCTTGTTAAGAAATTAAATGTGAAAGAAAGAAAGAAAAAAGGGATAAATCTTGATTACCAATCGGATCTTTTCATTCGTATAGCATGCAACTCGTGTTTGCGTTGATTCTGAAGGTGGCAAGGACAACTGGAGCACGAATCTCTCTCTCTCCCCTCTGCTCTTTCCAGGGAAGAAAGCTGCTTGATTAAGCGTTATCTTAGTACATGGATTCATACTTAACAAGGAACTCATTTCTTCATCCGAGTCAAAACAGAAGTGTAATCCACGCGAATCAATTACAAATCCAGTCATGGTTGCAGAGAGCAGGTAATCTTAGAATCTTAGATCTGGGGCTAGAAATCATCCATGGAACAAAAATCAGCCTGGTAAAGGCTGCTTTGTTAAATAAACTGTAAGACATCATCTTGCTCGAAAGCAGCTAAAGATTTTGGGTTAACATGGAAGAAACATCAGCAAGAAATGAAACCAATATGAGAAACAAGCCTTGCATAAAATCCATGGATGGTTGACCTGCACGGTGGTTATGCCAAGTTTTTTCAACTTGCAATCATGCCACGAAAATATTTTTCTTGAAATAAGCACTTTGAAAAGGCAGGGTTTTTGCAACAAGATCAAGCCAGTAGAGTTCAAGAATGCAAGTTCCATGACACTGCCTTCCACTACATTGTTGGGAAAAACAAACTAGTTTTCCTCTGAAGCAACCAATCAAGTCCACAAAATCCCTTTCTTCTTGTAATCATTCCCTCTTTTCATCGAAAGCCAAATAGGAAGAAACATTCAAGTCAACACTTCCATGACAGCGTGATAATTGTCCCTCAACATGTGAAGAGTGCTAGAAATCTTTTTCCACGCCAAGCCAGAGCTAGAAATGGATCAGGGGTTCACTTTTTCAATGGTTTGCAGCTTGTTAAACATGAAGCCCAAGGAAAACTATTTAAATTCCTAGAATGGAATTCTACATGGGTTTAATTGTCAGACCTAAAAGTTGTAAAATAACACTCTGCAAGCAATCTCTGTTAGGGATCATCAATATTCAGAACTACATAGCCCATAAGTTGTCCCAGATATCAGAAAGAAAAAAAGGTCACATCAGACAAGGAGATACGTTTTCCACATTACAGTTCTACAAAGTAATAAACAGGCACTCGATACATCAGCCTAATTAACTTAAAGAAGAAAATGGAAGAAACATGGAGCAATTTCTCATCCTTCTTCCAATATAGCTCTATCGAACAAAAAGTGTGTTTGAACTTGAACATGGTAGGTGGCACCATCCATTCCGTAATTGCTTGATTTATATTCCAAACAAATCCAATTACTGGTCAGGAACAATGCATTTACTCTTAAAAGAATGCAGTTGATCAAGAACATGTCTACCATATGAAAAACAATCACGAGTCACATTCAACGACTTAATTTTGCCGCAGCAAGCTTGGCAAAACCAACAAAAACCAAGAGCACCAAATTGTGAACTCCATTGACACGCGCAGAACCAAATAAGAAAGAAATACAAAAAAAAGAAAAAGAAATTCCATCGCATTGCAGGAAGACAATTATAGATCATCAAATGATCTTCATGTCAATAATTCTATCTAACAATAAAAAATGCACTACCATCTAAATCCTCAAATACACAAATTGAACAGTTTGGATTAGAGAAAAGAAGAAGAAAAAAAAACCATACTTTATGTATGCCATGTAAATATCTTAAAAATCCAGAAGCAACTGAGGAAGAATCCTCTCCAAGTGAGTCCCTTCAATCTTACCAGCTCCCTCTGCTTCAGCAATCATAGCAGAACGCTGCACTGCCTCTGCACATGCATACCACATCATGATACCAACCGTTTAACAACAATGCTTTATAGTAAAGGAACAAAACAAGAATCCAGACATTTAACCATCATCAAGCTCGAAACCTGTAATAAAAATTCGGAGAAGTTCGCAACTCAGTTTTAAGGCGTTGGAATTAGCTGCATCCGAAAAAAAAAAACATCAATAACATTTTGCACATAATTACACATTAAAAAAAGAGAAAGGAATCATATGAATAATGAAATACCAGAAGTGGTTCGAGTCTTCTTCAATGTTCCAGTTCCAACCTGCTAAATTAATAATAATATAAACATCCGAAATTGAAATAAAATAGGAAAAAGAAATCATCAGAGTTAATTACCTCGCAGTCCGTACCGTCATTGCCTTCGTTTTTCTCGCGCTCTGAAATAGCCATGAATGTTCATAAATTATTATAACCCCCAATTGACACAAGAAGAAAAAAGGCGGGAGTCATGGGAAAGGCAAACCTAGGGCTCTCCGGGTCCAAATGTGCTTGAAAATAGCTTGAATCAAAGCCTAAACAATTATGTCAACAACACACACCAAATTAACACAAATAACAAACAATGTATATGTATATGAACAATTTCCTTATTCAAGAAATAAAGAGAAGCATACTGGATCGAAAGTGACCTCCTCCATTCGCAACTTCAAAGCCCTTCCCTCCCTTGTTTTTTTTTTCTTTTTTTGTGGTCTTCTCCTTTCCTCTACCTGCATACCACTATAAATGTCGTTTAGTTATTTAGATTATTATAGTAAAAATAAATTGGAGACATTATCGGAAGCCCCTATAGCTCAGTGGTAGAGCGTCAGTCTTGTAAACTGAAGGTCCGTAGTTCGATCCTGCGTGGGGGCATATTTTTTAAATTCCTTTTCACTTCATTCGAAACGACGACGTGTCTTCTTCAGGTACAAACTCTGTGTCTTTTCTGGGGTTTTCCTTTTCCATGTTAAACCTCGCAGCCGCAAGATTTGAAGAGCAAACCTCAAAACCAGACGCAGTCCATGCTCTCGGATTCTCTCCTTTGGCAAAGATCACTTCTTTCTCGTAGAAAAGACACAAAAAATGGCCAACATAATCCACAAACTAATCTCAAAAACAACCCCAACAATACCTTCTTTAAGAATCATAACCTCAACCCTCAAAACTCCACAACTCTCTGACCCCAACTACCTAACAGCAACAACAACCTCTCTCCTTCCCGGCACGACAAAATCAGATTTCTCAAACAAACCAATTCCTCTCTTAAACGCTATACCCACACAGGACGTTAAACCCTTGCAGTTTTATTACCCGAATTTCCCTTTTGGGTTTTGCTTAAATCCTATTTCCGCAACTGGTTTTGGTCAAGTGAAGGCTATGGAGGATGATGTTGATGATTCAAGGACTTTGTGGGCTGATAGTGTGAAGAAGAAGAGGAAGAAGAAGATGAACAAGCATAAGTACCAGAAGCTTAGGAAGCGTCTCGGGAGAAAGTCCTCTTAGGTGTTTCTATCGGTAAAGAAGTTTGTGTCTTGGTGGCTTTTTTTGTGCTGGCTTACAAATTTTGGATGGCAAAATGATTTCATTTTCTTGCTTGGGAGTATTAAATTTTGTAGTTGTTTACTGTGCTTATTTAAACGAATGGAATTGAATAATTTGAAATGTTGTTCATCATTGTTGTCGAGTTTTGTCCTTTGGGTTTCATAGAGGTATTACTTCCTTTTCTTTTTCTTTTTAAGAAGCATAGTTGTATTATATAAACAAAAGGGATTAGAAGAGAGGAGAACTCAGGCGTGCATATACGATTTTTTATATATATTTTTTTGTTTTTGTAGAATAGGAGTACTAGATTTTGTAGTGACATTTGAAATAAAGGGTTATTCGTTTCTGTCTGCTTAATGAATTGGAAGCGAATAGTTTGAAATGTTGGTAATAATTCTTGTGGGAGTTTATTTGGGTAGAAATATGTAATTTGTGGTCACACAAATCTGCCGTCCTTTTCATGCTAGTGATGGGGATAAGAGTTGAGGTGTACTTATCTTGTTTTGCTATGGAATCAGACATGTTTAAGGCAAAAGCTTCATACCACTGAGCCAAACTTTAAACTTGTTTTTGCAAGGAACCTGTAGTTCAATATAGTTACTAGGACCTCCTGTCTGAATATGGTGCTTACTTTGCGAAAACAAGGGGGTGTGGTATTTGTTATTTAGACAACAGAGTTGGGGTCTAATATTTCTCTGAAAAAATTTTGGTGCTATAAATGAAGCTTAACCTTCATCTTGAGTTTGCTTTCTGTCTCTGTGCATTGCTGTAAACAGATGACGAAACCAGACAGGGTTTTGAACACTGTGTTTGCCTTTATCTTGACACCTAAGATACAAATTGATCAGCAAGTTTGAATTCTAACATAATGGGTTTTCTAAAAAGCTATTGCTCGGGTACTTTACTAGAGACTAATTTAGATCATAAACAAGAACCTTTATAGAATAATGAATGAATTCTATGATGTAATAGCTTGGGCGTATTTTCCTGTTACTAGTTGTTGACTGTCAATATACTGATTCCTTTGTGGCTGACTATTGTACAGGACAGGAGGTCAACTGAATCTGAGTAGAGGATAAATTTGTTAAGTTAGAGTTAAAGTTCATGTCTTTTTCATTCTTCTTTTTCTTTGTTTGGTGCTTGCATTTGATTTTGCTAGGCCTTAAAGTTTTGAGATTGGGCACTGGTCTAGTTGCTGTGGTTGAATATAAAAGCAACGTGTAAGAAGTCCAGTTGGTGAATGATCAATTAATACTTGAGTTAATGAGTAAAAGGCCTTTTCTAGTGTATGCAAATTGGCTGTTTTAGTGGCAAGATGAGTTTTTTTGTTATTAACAACCTGGGAAATGCCTGCATAATGCTGATACTGCTTGAAAATATATTATTTTGATAATCAACAGATTTGTACTTTTGAAAGTTTTCTCAACATTTATGCTCTCTGAAACTTTCCTCCATCTCCCTCATTAATTGCCTTTGGATTTTACGTTCTATAGCAAGCAAATTTGCTCATTTCCCTTTTCTTTTTTTCATTTTTAAATCTCTGAAAAACTTGTGGATGTTCAAGCATTATAAGACCTCATGATGTTGCCTGTCTCAAGGCTCTCAGGGATTTACATATCAGTTAACGTAAGGGCTATTTCACCTACTACTATGTTTCAGATATGCAAGTTATCCTAGGTCAGTTGATCTCTCTCATTGGAATAAATGTCAAATGCTTGTGCAACTCTGAACATTAGGCAATTATGCTGGATTGTTTAACATTTTTGAGCTTCGCTTGTGAGGTTGATGTTGAATTTCTATTTTACTTTTGGATAGCAAGAGAATTCAATTGAATTACTTTGTTCTTTTTTTCTAGGTTTGACTATTTCATGTTATAGTTTAGTAGGGTTAGGTTTTCCTAAATATTGGCAAGCCAGGCACTGTATATGAATTGAGGTGAACACATTTGTGGTGAGAGGTTAGTGCAATATGACAACATGATAGGGGCAGGCTGCTAGTTGAGTTGACAAACATTGTTATTTGTAATTGACACTAATCAGTGTGCTATTGAAGGGTTGATATTTTTTTTTTAATTGCAGTAAAGAAAAGCATAAAAACGAAAAGGATACTGTTTGAGGTTTAAATCATCCAATGAAGAGAGGATCTGGTATTCTTGTTTCTGTAAACGACTTCAGCTACTTTAGCTAAGAGTTTCTGATTCTGGGCTACTGGAAAAAGTCAGGTTCTTCTGTTTATAATATGATTTATGTCCTGGTGGCTATTTTGGTATTTGCTTACAAATTTTCGTAGGCAAAATGAATTCCTTTTGTTACTTGTGAGTACTAAATCTTGTAGTTGTTTACTGTGCTTATTTAACAGAATGGAATTGAATAATTTGAAATGTTGCTGATCATTGTTGTGGAGTTTTGTCCTCTGGGTTTCATAAAGCTTTTACCTTTTCGATTTTACAAGCATGGTTGTATTCTATAAACTAAAGGGATTAGAAGAGAGGACTCAGGTGTCCTTGTACTGTTCTCCTATGGAATAAAGGGTAATTCGTCTCTGTATTTATATAATGAACTGTTTTGAAATGTTGATAATCATTTCCATGGATGTTTATTGAGGTAGAAATTTGTATTTTGGGTCACATAAATATGATATCCTTTTCATGCCAGTGGTTGGGATTGGAGGTGAGGTGTGTCATTCCCTGTTTTGCTATGGAAAAAGACATGTTGCATGCCACTGAGCCAAACCATAAACTTGTTTTTGCGTGGAATCAGAAGTTCTATATAGCAATTAGAACCTCCCTGTCTACATATATTGCCTGCTTTCGAGACGGCACCGTTCTGGTCTTATAATTCACTGAAAAGGTTTTGGGCTGACACAAATCAAGTGTCACCTTTATTGTGAATTCGCTTTCTATCTCTGTGCATTGTCGTAAACAGGTGATGCTACCAGACAGGGTTTTGAAGACAGTGTTTGCCTTTATCAAGACACCCAAGCTACTAAGTGATCAGTAAGCTCTATAATTTCTAATAAAGTGGACTTTAAAAAAAAAAAACTTACTTGTTTGACTCACTCAAACTCGATCAGATAACGAGCAAGATTTCTCTATAGAACAATGAATGGATTGTTTGATGTTATAGCTAGGGATCCACTTCCATGTTACAAGTTGTAGACTGTCAATGCTGGTTGCTTGGTAGCGGACCGTTTGATGGGAAAGATGGCTGAGAGATGGAGGGAGGATGAAATTGAAAAAAAATAAAATTAACTCAACTTTTTATTTTACTTGCATTTAAAATTATGTAAAAAAACCTTTTAACTTATTCCTTACTTAACTTGAAATTTGTTCTGATTTAATTGGTTTAAAGAAAACTTAAATAATTAGAAAAAAAATTGAAAATAAAAATTAAGAGAAAAAAATCATGTTTCCCTGCATAATTATACGAAGAACGAAGGGGGCGTGGAGGTCAAATGGCATATCCATGAGACTGCAATGTGGCAAGATTGTAGTAGGTATTTATATGATTTAAAAATATTATTTTTCATGAAATACGCATTGGATTATAACGAACGTCTCAATAATAAGATACAAATATATTGTTAATTTAAACGTAAAATAAACTAATCGCTAGTAAGAAATATTTTTCAATCACTATATTTGAGTTAAAAAAAAATTATGAGTAAACAGGTTGAAAAAAATACTACGAGTTAAATAAATCTTTTCTGATGTTTTTCTATTTCTCCTAAATAACATGAGACATATTGAAGAAAAAAAAAAGGTTTTGATACTATGTATTTTGCAAAATATGATCTATTAATTCAATATGCAATCTATTTACTTCATTTATATTTTAAATATTTTTCAAATTCAATTACGAGTTAACCCAAACTCAATTATGTCCTGGAAAAAATTAAAACAGGGACTCAACGACACTAAATATTGGATCACAAATGAAAATTATTAAAGTGTTTTTGAGAACGTGGTAAAGATTAAAAACATAAAATATTATGCTTCAAAATATTTTTTTTAATATTTTTAAATAATATTTTTTATTTTTTAAAAATTATTTTTTATATTAGTATATTAAAATAATTTAAAAACATAAAATATATTTTAAAATAAAAAAAAATTTAAATTATAAAAAACCAATTTACATCGCGTTTCAAAAAACACTATATGGCCTTATTAATTTTTACATTTCAAAAATACTTTTAAAAAATTTAAAATTATTTTGTTTTTTTCTTTATTTTAAATTAATATTTTTTCTGTTTTTTAATTATTTTGATGCATTAATATTAAAAATAATTTTTTAAAAAATAAAAAATATTATTTTAATATATTTTTTAATAAAAAATTATTTTAAAAAACAATAACAATTACACCCCAACACACTCCCTTATCTTATGGCATCTTGTCACGTAACGGGCTACTTCTTTAAACTAAAGTGTGGACCAAAAACCGGTCTCTACTCTTGGGTCGTTCCTACGTCAACATCAATCTTCTCTTTCCTGGTAACGATCGAAGACAATTTGGATGAGTTATTATTGATGAAAAAGACAAATCAGGGACAATTGACAGAAAAACCAAACGGTGCGTATAACATAATATTAGACAAACGTATATTTATTCAAATTGTTATTTTTCTAGAATCTAGAAATACAATTAAATAATTGATTGTAAATCCTTGTACTAAAAAAAACAAGATTTGAAAAAAATTTCAAATTTTATTCAAATAATTAATGGTTATGATATTGAAAATAAATATGATTGGACAAAGTAGACACTCTTCATGCTATATGTCTAAATTGAAATATTGTTGATGGAGTGATAATAATAACACCAAGAAACTTGATATAAAAGGTTAAATCAAGTAATTTATGAATTTTTCAATATTTGAAGATCATAACAAATTGTTAGACATTATATTAAATCTTCAAATATAAATCAAATAATTGTTAAATTGATATTAAAATAATTTATTTAATTCTATTTTATTTAGGATTATGATTTATATTTGGGTCAATTTATTAAACAACCTAATAGATCACACATATAATAGATCATAACTTAAACTATAATGATTAATCAAGTGTAACTTGATTGTAAATAAGTTTTAAAAATTAAGAACTAGAATGTAATTTATATCGATAATTACTATTCTAGATCTAGAAAAATCAAGTATAGATTTGGATGAATAAATTTCTAAAATTATCTTGAAATAATATATTTGATTTTATTCAAGAAAAAATTAATATTTTATTATTTATAGGGTTTTCAGGTTCCCCTATAAACAGAATAGTATGCCTCTTATTTTTTAGGTAATACAATATAGTACAAAACACCTGAAAAATATAAAATAAATGAGATAATACTTAGACATAACAATCTCTCTCTTCTAAAAAGATTTAGAAGATTTCTCACTAGTGATTTATATGGATTACTGTTAAAGGTTAGACACTTAAATGACTTATGATTTGCAATAACCCAACCATGAAGCAATTATTCAAAGTCAAGGAAAAAACATCTGATCTTCAAGTAATTTTTGTATAAACCTTAAATAACTCTAAATCTATTTAACGAGATTTTGAAACTCTTAAAAAAATTAAATTTATTATTTTCACTGTGTGCATGTATTTTATGAAACCCAACAATTACATCAAAAAAATTCTTATATGTATCAACATGGTGTTTGTAAGAGAAAATATAAATATAAACCATTGAGACCCCTATGCATTAATATTTAGAATTTATTTACGTGGTTCATCCTTATCATGTTTGAAGTTTTTTCGACATTTAAAGCCGATATTGGTTTGAAAAGGTTAATAAGATTTACTTTTTCTTAGTAAGGTCATAACCAAGGTTGTCAAAATCGCGTTTTGACTCGTAAAATCGTACGATTTTACGAGTCAAAACATGCATTACGAGTTGAATCGGTTGAAAAAATCGAAAATGGATAAAATCGGATTGAAATCAGGTAAATCGCAAAAATCGGATGATATTGCGCAAAATCGCGATATCAGGATCGATTTTACGATTTCAATATAATTTCTAAAAAGACCCCATTGCTCCGGCCCTCCCCCAATATAATGGCCTCCCCTCCCAATATTATAACCCCCCCCCCTAACCCCCCCCCTAAACCCCCCCCCCCAATATAATTGCTCCCGCCCCCCCCCATATTATAATTGCTCATTTGCTCCCCCCAATATAATTGCCCCCCCCCCAAATTAGCCATGATTTTTTGTGATTGGTTTCTCTTTTCTCCCAGCTTTATGTTGCTTTTAAAAATTAATATTTATTTAAAAATATATACTATAATAATACTGAATTTATATATTTTTATTTTTTATATCAATATATTTTTTTTTATTGTGATGAATGCTTAAGGAATGATGATTAATTTACATGACACATCAGCAGATTGTTTGTTTTAAGTTTGTTGATTATTAGTTAATGAAATGTTATTTTATATTATATATGACTTTTATTTGAATTTTGTATTTTAAGATGCTTAAACTATATATGAATTTTTATTTGAAGGCTTGAAATATGTATGAAGTTTTATTTGAAACATGTTTTTTAATGTGCTTGAACTATGTATGAATTTTTATTTGAAACATGAATTTTTTTTAATGAATTTCAAAATTCCTTACGATTTTACGATCCGTTTTTACGATTCGATTTTGTGAAGGGCTTTCCGTTTCGTTCTAAAATCTCGATTTTAACAACCTTGGTCATAACACACACGTATAATAGCCAAAACCACTAAAATTCTTTTGAGCCGGTGGAAGTTTGATCCGAAAGGCTTAACCCTGGAGGGTGTTATATCATATCTCGTATTAACTAGTTTAGTATTTTACGCTACGCTGTAAGTTGATAAAATATTTATATATATTTATGTGAAAAAAATATTCATATCATAGGAAGTTTGACTCCTTATTTAACTTAAGTTTAAAATTGATCTATATTAAAGTGTCTTGATATGATTTAATTAATTGGAATCCCAAATGATAAGTAAAAAATATTGCTTGATTTAAAAAAAAAAAATCAAGAAGGTTTTTGTTTTTTTAATAGTGAAACAATGACTTGTTGGATTGATTCAATCTTTGTTGCTTAACCCCTGATTCGGATTATTGACTCTACTATACTTAACAACTTTGTTATTTTAAAAAATATTTTTAACTTAATGACATGATAACAAAAATAAACAAGAGCAAAACTAAATATCAATCAAATATCAAGATATTTGTTTAAGATTATGATAATTTTATAGAAAGCAAACTATAACAAATTATGAAAATCAATTCCAAATCAACTAAATATTGAAGGCTGAAATTAATAAAAACAATAATAAAAAAAATTTTAATTGAAAGAAAAAAAATAAAAGATGAAATTTAAAAAAAAAAAAAAAAGGAAAAGGAAAAGGGTTTGACCTAACGAGGCAACCTTGAAATCCTCTTGACCCAACTCTTTGTCTACCCTGGATTTAAAGTTAACCCGCATAAGAGTTGCCCCAACTTGGCCAATTAACTTGACAGGTCCAAAGATAATATAGACGATTGTTAAAAGAAATGGTTTGATTTTAAAATAGATTTCAAGATATCTTTATTTTAATATTGAAATGATATTGGATTGACTAGAATTCCGCGACTTAAGTCGTCAAACTATTGATCCGAATCATAGACTCTACTAGGTTTAATAATTTTTTTAAAATATTTTTTACTTAATGATATAATAAAAAAAAATAGATGCTTATAAAATTGAGTATCAACCAAATATCAAGATATTTGTTTAATACCAAGATAGTCTCATAAAAAACTAAAAAGGATTCATTCAAAATAAATAAAAAAATGGAAGATATAATTTAAAAAGAAAAAAAAAAATGAAGGAAGCTCCTTTATTGTTCATATAAACCCCATTCTTTTTAGTTGAGTAGATAATGTTTTATTTCTATTATGTCAAGCTGGGGTATATTTCCCACCAATGAGAATGAAAGAACTTTTCTTGTAGGCAACCACAATTATCATTTTGTCAAAGAACTCTAGCTCCAGCAGACTCTAAGCCTAATGGTTGGCAACCCATAATAGCATTAACAAATAACCAAAAAAAAAAAAAACAAATAAACAAACAAAATCTACAACTTGTAGGAGTTTTACTATAGCCCAAAACATGGTTAATGTAAATTCCTCTAATGAAAATATTATTTTGTCCTTAAATGAAAAATGATAAGTCTTTAGGGGTTTTCAAATATCCATGTGCAGTGAAAATATATCTTTAACCTTGAAAAAACAAAAAAAAATAATAATAATCTTTGCATTCGGGGTATTTTTGTACTTTCACACAAGTATTTTGTGTGATTGCGTTTTGGTATTTTTTATGTTGTTTTTTAATTTATTAATGAAAAAAGTTGTTGACTCGTGTTCAAAACACATCAGCAAGTGGGTGATGTTCGTGACATTCAGACAGCATGTGTAACAATACTTGGTGGCCAAAACTGGCTTTTCACTATCTTCCTTGATGCACTACTGTCTCATCTTCCATGTGAAGTGGCGTGTGGTAACTTACTATGGTCAAATTATCTTTAGTGATCGTTTGACTTTTTCCCTTTGTTTCTTTTTCTTGACAGGTAATGTACATCATTGTTCTTTTTGTTTCTTACTTTTCAATTTCAATCTTCATTCTCTTTTATTTCTTATTTTGTTCTTTTTCCATTCATGAAAGTTTTTTTCTTTTCAATTTAGTTTTTCATACAATTTCTCATATGTTTTTTCTTTAAATTTTAGTACTTATTCTTTTAATTTTTAATTTTGTTCTTATTCCTTTCATAAAAGTTTTTTTTTTTTTTGTCAATTTAGTCCTTTAATTGTAATTTCTCATATGTTTTATTTTTCATTTCAGTTCTCATTTTTCTTTTTAAATTTTTTTCCTTGACATTTTTGTTGAAGTTTTTTTTACTCTCAATTTCATCCTTCAATTAAATTTTTTGTTGTTTTATTTTTTTTTAGTTTGACCCTCATTCTTTTGATTTGTTTTTCTTTTTATTAAAGCTAATTTTCAATTAATTTTAAACCTCCAATTGAAATTTTTTATCCCTTTAATTAATGTTTTTTTCACCCTTATTTTTCTAGATCCGTTTTGTGTAATTGATTTTTTTTGTTTCATCTTTCGACATTTAATTTGTTGGGAATTCAGCTTTGCACGATCTTATAATTCTGTATTAGTTTTTTTAAATATTGGTTTTGTGATTATCTTCAAGTTTTTTCTATGTGTTTTTTCTATCTTAAATATTCAGTTTACTATTGCGAAGTATATGACTTGAGTTTATTCAGTCAGTTTCATTTATATTTATATTTTAAGTCATGAATTTTTTAAAATATAAATTTATCTTTTAATGATTTAAATAAATAAGTTCAATAAACACAATCGGCTTGTATAAGATTTTCAATTTATATTTTAAATTTTTTATGTAAAAAAATATATTGAAGTAACATGCAAACCCTTTATTAAAAAAAAACTATAACTCACAATAAAACACAAACTAAATAACAAGATATTATCTAGACTAGACAAGTGGGTATTGTCTCTTTCTCGAGGATACTGTCTTGGGCATCACAAACACATGCTGCTTACATACTGTCTTGGCCAAGAAGATTTGTGGTGGTCTCCTCTACGATTCTGCAGATTTCACACCCTTCTTATTCCCTTAGATTCTACATTCCTAGAAAAGGGCAATGCAATAATATTGTAGGACGGAGCCCTCCCTTAATCCGGGGCCATAAGGGTCCATCTTCATACAAGCTGGCCTCTCATGTTTCCATCTCCATTCTCAGATATGAACACAAGCATGGAAACATAAATCTGCTTTTATTCTGTTAATTCTTTTCCCATTATCTGTTCTATGATTTCTTGTTGTTGCTGCTAGTTTAGTGATCTGTACAGAGCTACTGATGTAGGCCCCTTTTGTTATAGTCGCAGTTCTTGATCTGTCAAACCAGCACAAAGACCTCAGTTCATAATAAGCCAAAAAAGATGATTCGGAATATATAGGGCTTTTATGAGAAATTTTTAGTTTTACCTCATGTTGCTGAAACTCGCACGACAGTTTAACCTACTCATCTACCGAGTCTGCCCTTGATTTATTTGAGTTTTAAATTAAATTAGATAAGAATGGATTAAATAAATTAATTTGTGACTTGTTAGACTTGATCTAAATTTAATATGATTTTTTTCTACTGAGAATTGACCTCATATGATCTAATTGACCTAACAAGTCAATTTATAACCTAGCCAACTTGGTCAAAATTTAATTTGTCTTTTTTGTAATAAAAAAAAATATTAGTTTAAGTTGTTTTATTTTTTAAAAAGTAAAACAAACATTTGTTTAACTTTGATATTATAAATGAACTCTCTCTTTCTCTTATTGTGCACTAAAGCTCATAATACTATTTATTATAATAATATAAATACAAAATTGTTTTTGAACAAAAAAAACATTAACGTTGTATATTATAGAATTTATATAGAAGAACATCTTGAAAGAAAATCTTAACTACAAATATGAGTCAATTTTACTTTTAATTTGACCTTAAATATACTTGTTAATAATGTTGTAATCTATTTTTTTTAATATGTTTTTGATTAGTTTGATGTAAAAGGTTTAATGGGTAAACCATAAAATAGTGTTTGAATTATGAATCATCCTAATCCTTGTTTTATGGGGTTCTTTTTCTCTCTCTCTCTCTCTCATTCCCATCCTTTTTTTATTGGGTTATTTTTTTTTTCCATTCCCCATTCTTTTTTTTTTCTTTTTATTGAGTGCTTTTGCTTCTCATTTAATATATAATTGTAGTTCAATATTGTAAAATTAACGCTCCATAAATCATAAAATTGTGTTTAAAATCATGAACACTTAAAGGCAATATAAGATATAAGAAATATTAAAAAAATCGATGGAAATGCAACATAGAAAAAAAACACAATCTATTATGGATTGCAATAATTATCCACAATGTTTTCCTTTTAAAAAAAAAAACAATTTTGTTTGTCACTTAAATTTTTTTATTCTCAATATATGAAAGTTGACTTAGGATTGTGTTTGATATTTTATTTTGTTTGGCTTCACATAGGGCTCTTATGATGTAAAATAAAAGTTTTAATGTTAAATTAATGCTTGATTTGGCAAATTAAGTTTTAATTTAATTGATTTAAACCAATTAAATTTAAATTTTAAATAAATATTCAACCTCCTTTTTTTTATAAGAAATAAAATATTTATCTCAACTTTTGGTTTGAATCAACACATTTGTTATTTGACACATGTAATTATCAATTTATTTTATTGAATATACATGTAAACTTTTCAGTTTGTACACAAGATTTTTCTTGATTGTAAAAAAATTGTTAACAATGTCTGCATCCCTTTTTTTTGTGTTAAAGAAGATGCTTCATCCCACTACATAGTATAGTAATCAAACTAGTTGTCACACCGTGATGAATGCAAAACTCTCCAAAATTAAACTAATAAAGTTGCCATCTAATAATTAAAATAAACTATAAATATTTTGATCCCGCATGAATATCCAAAATATGCCTCGATTTGTTTTTATCAAAATATTTGCTTTCCCATATGAATGGCGCATGAATCAATTGCTTAATTCTCGGCTTAGTTGTCTAATTTGGAGCACAGAGGTGTGCCTAATAAAAATGCCAAAATCTATAGTTTGAACGGAAAAAAATTGGCAAAAAAACCAATTAAAGACTAAGCAGTTAATTAAGTGTGTACACACACATAAAAGATTGTAAGTAGATTATTAATTTTAAAATTTGAATGATTAGTTAAGAAATACGTAAATTAGTTTAAATATTTATATTAATATTTATAAAAAATTATGAGTAGGAATAGTGTAGCCATTATCCTTTACAAAAAGAACAACACACGGAAGATTGTAAAGCTTTTCTCCTGCTGCCGAGAAACAGCGAAGGTGATTGAAGAGGATCCTAAGCCATCTTTTTCACACCACACAGTGATCTGTGTATTTATTTTCTAAACAAAGTTAGCAAAAGTCAATTGTTTCGTCCGTGTTCCATCAAAGGGCTTCTTTTTCTTCTTCTTTTATGATCAAGTGCATCAAGAACCGTAGAGCAACATTACAGGCCTGTGAGCGTGTTCATCTGCGTGTGTATCACATCTGTGCAGGGTCACTGTAGTGTATTAATGAAGCATGATTTACAAAAATGGAAATGAAGAGGCTCCAGCTACCACTAGCAGAGACAATCGAGTGGGCATGCTTCTCAGGAGGCTGCCATGTTCATGAAAATGGGACCTGGAACTGTTGACCTAGTTATTTTCAGAGCAGTGGCTGCTTTAATCACTTTGGGATCTGGGCAGGATATGGTTGGTGACGAACCATAATGTCTAGTCATGAGTGACTTGTAAATGCCTTCACCACCACATAACAAAACTTTGGGGCTCTCTCTTCTTAATTAATCTACTATTGTTACCATGCGATGGCATTGATGTTCTCCTCTTTTTTTTTTCTTTTTCTCTCTCAATTATATATATATATATATATATATATATATATATATATATATATATATATATATGCATGTGTATTTATAACTATCTTTACCATGGTTTTAAGACCTGACCGAGTCTAAAATCCGGGTTTTAACCAGGTTGACTAGATCAAATTTTTTATTTAAAAAATCAAAATGACATCGTTTTAATAAAAAAAAATTAATGAGTCTGTAGCCGAGTTTTGACCGGGTCTTGTCGGGTCAACCAGGTCGCTGGGTCACACTAGATTTTGTTTTCCACCCAGCCCGGTTCCAGTTTTGGATCGGCCTGGTCCTAGATCGACCCGTAGGACTGGATCGAGTTTCAAAACTATAATATTCACTACGTAGACTTAAATTTATATATATAAATAATTTGAAATTAGGATAATTTTTTTTCATCAAAATTTCAGTAGAGTTTTCTCTTATATTTTAGTATCATTTTATCAATATTAAATATAAAATTATTATCCAATCATCTTAGATATAATTATTTTCAATTCTTATTTTATTCAATAATTTAAGATTTCAAATTTATTTTTACATTTCAAAGATCTTATTACTGTACTTCATATTTACACAAATAGTTAATTAAATATGTTTTTATTTAAGGAGTTAATCAAGTACATATATTGCAGTTTAAATAAATAAAACAGGTTAGACCATATAATATACTATAGAAGATTTCCTAAGTTAAATTATAATATCTTAGTTTTAAATTACAACAAGATGTAATTTTTCAAAAATCATTCAGGAGTTATAAATATTAATCCGTTAAGTCGAGTTTAATAAGAATATCAAAAAAATTTCGAGAACTTGAACATTTTTTTATATATTTAATAAAATTAGGTTAACACAAGCAACTCCTTATTCGGTCCATATTTTTAAGCTTATTTTGCAGCTTTTATTTAAAAACAATGTTGATAATATTCACCTTATATTTGTGCATATTGCTTGATTTCCCAGCATATAAATGTCCATCCTGGTTTAATAAACAAAACATCCATCACATTAAAATTAATTCATAATTTTTAGGGTTTACTTTGCTCATTCAGTTATTATAGTTTTTTTTTATTAGTTCAGGCACTAAAAAATTAACGATTTCCTTAAAGTTTAAGGTTTGGTGAAGTGAGAGTAATATTTAATTTGATATATATATTATAAAATTAAATACATCAATTAATAATTTTTGCTTGCCTATTTAAAAAATTATTATCTGAATTAAAAATTTAGTGCTTCTCGAATCCATCAACATGGATAATGCTACTGACTATTTAATGACAAACATTTACTACTCGTCGACAAGCATGGCTCCTTGTGAAGTGCATGACCAGAAAACCTAGGATTGGTGGACAGCTAATAAAACTCAATTTATATTACGGGTTGGTTGGATCAAGTTACCGACAACCGACAATACAATTAAATATTTTTAGACATCTTTTTAGTAAGGAAAAATTATTTAAAAGACTCCACGCAGATTTTATAACTAGGAGTGTGTTTGTGATTATAATAGTAGTTATTTTTTAATTTTTTTTATTTAAAAATATATTAAAATAATTTTTTTATTTTTAAAAAATTATTTTTAACATAGCGCATCAAAAATATCAAAAAAATATTAATTTATATAAAAAAATAAATAATTTCAAAATATAAAACAAACAGAGGTAAATCTTTAACCGGACATCACCGACATGACAGTCTTGATGTGTACTGTATTGAGGTATTTAGAGCGTGTTTGACAGTGTGGTAGCGGTTGCTTTTCAAATAGCTTTTCGTGCTGAAATACATGCCAATGATTTTTTTTATTTTTTAAAAATTATTTTTAACATCAACATATCAAAACGATTCACAAAATAGAAACTGGACTTAATTTTAATAAAAAAAAAAAGAAATTTGCCAAAACACACGTTACAAGCAGAGACAAACGGTGGCTTATTATAAAGATTCTAAACGGTGAAGAAGGATGTTTCCTGTTGGGAATAGTAGAGACACGTGTAATAAAATGGGACAGCCTGGATGCCCTCGTGTTGAGTTTATTAGGAAAGAGTGAGCCTCTAGCGGTGATGTCTTTATTTTTTCATCAAAGCCAATGTTTACTTTCTTTCCTGTTTTCATTTTAAACGTAAATAGGGTAACGATCCCTATGCTGGAAAGGACTAGCACATTTTTTTTTTTCTTAATAAAAAATCAATTTAATAATTTTAATTTCTAATTTGCATATATATATATATATATATATATATATATATATATATTGTAATTTGTTCAGATGATATATTACACGTGTAATATATATATTGATTGATTTACCCTGCCATGAACCTAAATTCGAGGAAATTCATTGATTAAAGAATGTTTGTAATAACTTAATGTCTTACTTCCGTAGTAGTCCAAAAGAAGAGGATTTTATCAAATCCAATTAAAGAAACTTAAAAGTAATTTTATGGTAAAGAAAATCATAAAATGTATATATGCTTTGAATTTCTCTCAAGCTTTTCTGAAAAGAGTATAGGATGTTTAAAAATATAATAATAGTTATTTTTTAAAATGTTTTTTGTTTAAAAAAATAATAAAATAATATTTTTTTATTTTTTAAAAATTATTTTTGATATTAGTATGGTAAAATGATATAAAAATATAAAAAATTAATTTAAAATAATTTTTTTTTATAAAACACTATTTAAAAGGCAAATCTAAATTGTTGGTAAAAAAAAAATCATTCAAAAGAAAAGTAATTAAAAAAATAAAAAATTGAAAAACCAAAAACTCATCATAATGGTTTGACCGGTACATGGATCCAAAGTGTTCGGATTCCAAAATAAAGACAGTTCTCTTCTGGATAGGCTATCCAAAAAAAAAAAAAAAAGGTAGCTAATGATCGAGACATGACCTAATTGGTGTCCACATATTTCTCTTCTCTTTTGAGACCTAAAATAAATAAATAAATAAATAAAAGCTGTACGCAAAAACCAATAAAGACATTTATTTATTTTCTGCAAAAGAAACCAAAACCTTCCTTAAAAAATAAAAATCAGGACAGCAGTCTCACTCTCACACGTGAGTCAGGCAGGCATCACACACATTTGCATGAGCCAACCTGTAATCATATCATTGCCCTCCGAGCACCTTTGCTTCTTTGAAAAACACTCATCACTTCACAAGCCAAAAGAAAAGTGAAGAAAAGAAAAGAAAAGGGAACGCTCTTCTTCTGCATCCTCTTCTTCTTCTACTTCCACTACTGCTGCTGAGATTGTTGTTACTATAAAAGAGAAGTAAAAGGAAGTTTTTTTTATTTTATTTGAGAGAGAGAGGGGGAGGAGAGATGGGAGGGGTGACTTCATCAATGGCTGCAAAATTAGCATTTTTTCCTCCAAACCCACCTTCATACAAGCTAATTACAGATGATGCCACTGGTCTCTTACTTCTAGACCACTTCCCTCACCGGGAAAACGTTGATATCTTGCGTCTACCAACTCGGCGAGGGACTGAGATTGTTGCTGTTCATGTTAGGTACCCAATGGCAACTTCTACTCTGCTATACTCCCATGGAAATGCAGCTGATATTGGTCAGATGTATGAGCTCTTCATCGAATTGAGTATTCATTTGCGGGTTAATCTCATGGGGTAATTTTTTTCACTTATCCTTTTGTTTAATTTTGAAGATTTGTGTGGTTTTTCATGGTTCATGAGAGTGTGCATGTGGAGACAGTGTTTTTTTGTGTTAAAATTATGAGAATTAGTGATACCCAGTTGGGATTTTTGAGTAAATTTTAGTTTGCTTTGTGTAGAAGGAAGGGATTTTTTGTGGATTACTGGAAAAGGTTAGAAGTAGGTGAAAAGTGTGATTTTTTATTTTTTTGTGGAATTATGAATCTTCTTATAAAGTTTCTTTGTTTATTTGGTTAAAGGGGGTGGAAGAATTCGAGATCAAGTGACTGGTTTGTGACTGATTCACAGATTAGCTAAGCAAAGTTGTTTTTATTGTAGATCCCTTCTTTATGATGTCATAATTCTATGATGCTATTCTTAGATTGGTTAAGATTCTTGGTTTTATCCAAGAATTGTGATATTTTGATGGTGGGTGATGGGATCTCCTATGAGGTTTGATCTAAGCAATTATCATGCTAGATCGATTAGGTGCTTCAAGGTGGAAAGTTGGTTAAAGGAATTGAGACTAACTTCGCTGCTTAGAACTTTCTGGTGTTCTACATACACTCATGTTTTCCATCTTCTTCATGTCTTGTAAGTTGTTCAACACTAGACTAGTGTTTTCTATTTGCTCTGCAATTTTATCAAGAAAGTTGAAGTTGAATCTGTATTTGGGGTGACTTAATGGATAAAAAATTGGCAAGCAAAGATATAGGCCAGAAAATTGAAGATGAACAAGCATTTATGCATGAAGGTTGTTTCAGAAATCCAGAAGCATGCTTTTGTTTACTGGTTCTCTGTCTAGATTTTGACAGAACTCCATGTGCATGGCAGCTAATTAAAAAAAAAAAAAGTGCATGGATCTGCCTCACTGGCATGATTCTGGACTTGCAACTGCCCAATTTGAATCTTATCTGGAATGGATCTATTATTTAGAGCTTTTTGGTAGACATTGACACTATGTGCCAATGCCACTCGCTTGAAGGCTTACCGTGTCCTACTAAAGAATTAAGTGATCAAAGACTACTACTATATATATATATATATATATATATATTGTGGTGGTTATCTCTTACAGAGTAGAGGTCAATCCATTCTTGTTTAAGTTTTCTATGTAGTTAATCCAACGCTCAAGCATCAGATATAGAAAAAGAATCTAATCTCTTTTTTTTTTTATCAATTTGTCCAGGTACGACTACTCTGGCTATGGACAGTCATCAGGAAAGGTAAGCCATGTAGAATCTTCTTCAATTTTATTCATCTAAACTTTTTGTGGCAAATGGACCCTCTGAAGCTCATGCAATTGCTTTCTGCAGCCCAGTGAACAAAATACATATGCAGATATTGAAGCTGCTTACAAGTGTCTTGAAGAGAGCTATGGTGCCAAGCAGGAAAATATCATCCTTTATGGCCAATCTGTTGGAAGTGGCCCCACTGTGGATCTTGCTGCGCGTTTACCTCGACTAAAAGCTGTTGTATTGCATAGTCCTATACTATCAGGGTTAAGAGTGATGTATTCTGTGAAGCGCACATACTGGTTTGACATCTACAAGGTTAATATTTGGTTTCTTGATCTTCTTAAATGTTATGTATTGTGTTTTAAAGAACATCTATGCATCTACCATGTGTCTGAACATGGTTTTGCTTAAATTTTTCCAGAATATAGACAAAATTCCACTGGTGAAGTGTCCTGTGCTGGTAATCCATGTAAGTATTAGAATTCTATTTCCTGTGGTTTTAAATCACACAGCTTATTTTTTGGTTTTTCTCCATTTTCTAATTGGTGTTTGGTCAACTGCTAATGTAATATCATGCAATTATAATTCTCCAAGCCAATAACTGTTGGGGGTAGTCTTGTATATGAGTTGAATGCACAACATTTAGATAATGTAGAATATGAAAATACATTTATTAGAAACTAGAGGTATTAAATGAGAGGTTCTTGTGACAAAGAAGACTGGTTGAAACGAGTGGCCTTGGAGTAAAATATATAATATGAAATTTTTTAATGAGAAGTTAGACATGGTACTTTTTGGCAATTGGAACAAACTGCATAAATTCATTGAAATCTCAGGTACTAAGAGAATGGGTTATCAGCAGAGGCTTTTGTTTGAGCTGGATACAATAAATTGTGAAAAAGATGTGTAGCTACACTGAAGTGTTTTTTGTAGGGAGCTTAGGCTAACGCATATGTGAAAGTTCTTGTAATAAAAAAAATAAACAATCTGAAAATTGACTGCTAATAATTATTGGAAGATTAGACAAAATGTACCTTTTCCCTAGTTCCTTGGTTAGACTATATCTTGTGTTCCTTTTCATTTTTATTTTTACCCATGATAAAGGACAATTAAAGGCCATCTTATGCATACGCCTTGCAGCAGCCTCCATTTCAGGACTCTGGCTATGTTTTCTCTCTTATAACATGTCGATGTAATCATACCTTGTAAATTCTTGCAGTCCTAAAGCCCAAAATCTTATGTAGCAGCTCTTCATAGGCAGAAATCAGTAGTTTTTATCATGATAATGTTTTGCAGTGAGGAATTTTAAATAACATAATCCAAAATTATCCACCACATCCTATAAGTGCTTCTTGGTTCTATACAGAACAATAATCTAATGCATCAGATGTTGGATAACTCAGTCCAAGATTTTGCTTCTCCTCTCTAGCTGTTTCCAGAAAACAACTCAAGTAATGCAGACACTAATTTATTATGCATCCCTCAACAGTCACATTATATTTCCAACAACAATTAGAAAGTGCTGATATTTAGAAATTATAAAATTATATAAGAAAGATACAATAAATAAATATTTCAACTTAGGAGCAGAGTCTATCATATAATGATCCATATTTTAATTATCATAATCTTTGACAAGACTTTACTATTAGGGGCCGAAAATTTTTGCTGGTCTGGTTTGTGGTATTAGTTATTGGGTAGTTATTGGGAGGCGACATTCTTCTTATAAGCCCATGGCTTGAAGCTGGGGGAGGGGGGGGAGTAGTTGCAATGATGAGCTCTTAAGCTATTTCTTGTGAATCAGCCATTGATATTAGCTTGTTCTAGAACTTGGAGTGCGCATCATTGCATATTCAGAGAATGCAAATGAACTTTATTTTGAGTAATGTAATCCTTTCCGGCTTTTTTGTTCCCATTTGGCCATTTCTTGTTGGACCCTCCTAAGAAATTTCAAGCATCAATCCTTATGACTGTCTTCTTGCAGGGAACTGCTGATGAAGTGGTTGATTGTTCTCATGGCAAGCAACTTTGGGAGCTGTGCCAAGAGAAATATGAACCTCTATGGCTCAAAGGAGGTAATCACTGTAATTTGGAGCTGTATCCAGAGTATCTTAGGCATCTAAAGAAGTTTATAACAACAGTGGAGAAATCCCCTTCTGGAAGAAGTTCCGGTAGGAGAAGTGTAGATGGGTTTGAACAGGCCAGACGAAGCACCGATTGTTTTGAGGCCCCGAGGAAGAGCACTGATCGGAGGGAGAAACCGAGGAAGAGCACTGACAGGACTGAAAAAATGAAATTTCACGAGTTCAAGTTTACACACACAGACAAGCTAGAAAAGTTAAAGGTCTCCTTCGAGCACATGGAGAGATCACGGAGAAGCGTGGAATATTATGATAAATCTAGAAAAAGTGTCGACGTACAGGTAGACAAAGCACGGAAGAGTGTCGACTGGTTGGAGAGAATTCGGTAACTATACAAAATCATTTGTAAAATTGGTGGTTTAAATATGCTGTAGGGGAGGGGATAAGAAAGTAGAAAGGAAAGAAAAGGATGGGGAAATTATTTGGTCATTTTTTTTTTTGGTTTAATTCATGGTTTTCAGTGTGTGCCTTGCTTCTTGTTACAGAACTGTGTCATGGAATTGTAGAGCTTGTTATACTAACCTCTATTTGTTTTCCTTTGGTTGAATGGAAAATGGAGTTCTTTTAGTCTCTGTTATAGTAAATTAGTAGCTGTATGTTACAGCATCTTGATGCTGGAGGGGACATGATGTGAAAAAGAAAATTTTCTTGAAGGTCGTTCTTAAAATCCTTTAGAAAAGGCTCCAAAACCAGTCCCAATAAACAGAAACTAAGAAAAAGCTCAAAGTTGGTCATTGTTGATTTTTTTTTTTTCAATTGTATTTTTTTACCGTTTAATTATATGAAATTAAATTTTAAATTAAAACATTGAGAAAATACATGGTTTATTTTTATTTTTATTTAAAATTTTTTGTTCTTTATTTTTCAGTTTTTAAGTTACAAAAAAAAATTATCAAAGAGAAAAATAATAATGGGCTGTTATAATATTGACAACAAAAATTATTAAATTTGATGTCAACAGGTTTTATATAATAAGAAGAATTTGATGGTATTAGGTTCTTTCTATAAACATGTTTGGAAAAAAAAAATTGAGTTTCATTTTGATTTTTTGAGTTCAGTTGATTTTGATTTTCTTAAATGATTTTGAGGTATTTGATATTATTATGTGGTCTATAAAGATTTTTATAGTGTTTATTAGGTGTTTTTGTTGTCTACCTCAAGAGAAAAAAAAAATAGCTCAAGAGTGAGGGACTGACTCGGGCCCATTCACTTTGGCTTTTTTAAGGAACTAATATATTAAGTCACTTAAGCTTGCAAGCCTAGCTTAATCCTTTTTAAAAAACCTTTAACATTAGGTGTTTTTTTTTTCTTTTCATTTTTAAATATTGATTGATTTTAAATTAGATCCCAATTAGTTCATAATCTAAGTTATGAGTTTTGTGTGTTAACTCATGCTAACTAGAAACAATATAATACATCATCATCTAAATATATATTTTTTAAAATAATGTTAGTTTTAAATTTTTAAAAAGATAAATTATTTTTTATCGGTTGTCTAGATTGCTTAACCCAGACCCATATGTATGGGTTATTTTTTAAGCAGTGATACGGTGGGCTACTTAGGCCTATATGCTTGGCTTTACCTTTTTTCTTTTAATAAAAAAACCTTCATCATTAGGTTTTTGATGATTTTATTTTAGTTTCATTATTTAATATTAAGTTGATTTTAAATTGATTTTTATTTTATATCATATAATTAAAATAAAAAAATATTATTGAATCTACAATCCATATCATAAATTTAATAAATTAACCGGTTGACTCAGATTGAATCTCGCCTTTAATTTTTTTTTTGAAGTATTTTTTTTAACTTGTTTGGAGAAGGTCACAAAGTGCCTTGATCCAATAAACACTTGTTTCGGAACACAAATATAGTGGTTTTAAAATAGTTTGAGTTGATTTCATTGTTTGGAGAAGGAATGTCAATTTTGTGTGTTGTAGATAACAGTATAAGGAGACTGAGTTTTAATTGAAAGTATGCATGCAAATCATGAAGAGTTAATATACAGAGTCAGAAAAATCTCCTGTTTAGCCGCTTAAAAACAATTTTAATCCACCTTCTTCTTACTTTAAGGAGTTTGTCTTTTACACCTTTTGTTCTATCAGTTCATGTTTGGATTTTCTGTTTTTATGTGTAAATATCTCACCATCAATTGGGTTTTCTTTCATCATTTCAGCAAGAAAGACTTGAAAATGAGATGGAGAACAAGAGTGTCAAAGAAGAGCCATGGCAGCAAGCTAAAGGAAAGGATGCTCTTTTATGAGTTACTTGCATGGTTGGTCTGTGTCTTTACAAAACAGAGTCACTGGAAACAAAGGAATTGGCAAATTAGCTTGGCCGTGCCAACACTTCTCACCTCATGTTGGTTATTCCTCGTTCCTGACGGATGACATATCAAAATTGTTTAATGTTTATCGAAGCAATAACTACAATTGTTCAAAATTACTGAATTCCTGAACATGGAGTTCTTGAGCTTTAACAGATGGACTTGGTTGGGGGTTAAAATCTTCAAGGGGCAATAAGAGTTGAGGTGTGGTAGATATGGTAAGCTAAAAACAGCATGGCCAATGTTCTTAGATGATTCTGCAATGTCAAATTGATCCAGTGAACTGCTGTATCTCCGTTGTTCTACATTCTGTAGATGGTCCTGCATCCTGCAATTATCTTCTGTTAACTGTTTGTGGTAACAAAACCACATTGGTCTTGAAAATATATTTCTCTTTCTTGTTATCTAATGAAGTTTTAGTATGAGCTAGAGTTTATGCCTACAATAATTTCTTTGAAGATCAAGGCACGGAATGTCTTTAATTCTAGCAGAAGATCATGACAGTTTGTAGCTCGTAAGTAGTAGTAGTAGTAGATCAATATCATTCAAGAAGGGAGATCACTGGTTTTTTGAAAAATTCTGAAACTGTACAGCTAAGCTGGACTCGCTCTCTTCCATGGATGTTCTGTAACCGTGTTAGTGATAACTCTCTCCCTCTATTTTGTGTGTGTTTTGTGTTGTAAAGGGATAAGTCCCCTGCACACTACGCTAGAACAGTCATACAAGCAATACCTTGCCCAAATATGTAGTTAATTTCAATTTATAGAATTTGGACTTTGCCATTCATTATGTCTTGCCACTACACCTCATCAACCTACCTGGGGATAATTGGCCCTTCAAATAATCCCAAAAAAACAGAAAAAGGGAAAAAGAAAAGCTTAAAGTGTAGTTTTGCATGGTGAAGCAGGTGGTAATAAATCAACATTTCATTCAACACTCTTTTAAGCTCAATTTATGGGAAAGTTTGGCAGTGGCCTGTGGGCACACAGATGCAAAGAACGTGGCTCCATACCATAATCTGGAGAGTTCTCATGTTTCATGGTTCTGAAAATAGAATTACTTGCAGAATTCACTCAATGCCTTGAGAGTTTTTCCAGTCTCTTTCTCCTCTTGAAACAAAACCATTTCAAAGATTTTTATGAGTATATTCAGTTCAAGCCAAAGCAGTTGCAAGCAACTTTATTCCAACTTGCAAAACTATCGTGGCTCGATCAAAAGTTTTCCATGTTAACTGCACAACTTGTATCCTTCCCTTTTCCTGCATGGGAATTGAACTAAACTTGCTTGTATATCTGAAATCACTATGTGTACACGCAGTTTGTTCTCCATTTTTATAAAACACTATCACCATATCCTCTATATGCATACATAGTTGATGCCAATAAGAAACTTGTAACTACTTTATTGTTTCATTTCTCTATATAAAGCAATCAATAGTAGTTCCTTATACCCCATGTTGTGTTGAGTTCTAGTCTAGCAAATGGAAATGAAGAAATTCTTACTTGTTGCTCTTTCTTTAGCTTTGGTTTTAGGAATCACTGAAAGTTTGGATTTTCATGGAAAGGATTTGGAATCTGAGGAAAGTTTGTGGGATTTATATGAGAGGTGGAGGAGTCACCACACTGTTTCTACATGTCTTGATGAGAAACACAAGCGTTTCAATGCGTTCAAGGAAAATGTCATACATGTTCACAAAACTAACAAGATGGATAAGCCTTATAAGTTGAAGTTGAACAAGTTTGCAGACATGACTAACCATGAATTTAGGTCTGTTTATGCTGGCTCGAAGGTTAAACGTCATAAGATGCTTTGTGGGACGACACCTCGAGGAAATGGGAGCTTCATGTATGAGAAGGTTGACGAAGTCCCATCATCTGTTGACTGGAGGAACAAGGGTGCTGTGACTGCAGTTAAGGACCAGGGTCAATGTGGTAAGGTTCATTTTCTATTTCTTATAGTGAAGGTTCACCTTATTTGTTTCTATTTTATAATTCGTTCATGCATCCAACACCAATGTACAAAGGAACATAAAATACATTTGATTAAGCAGAAAGAAAGGCTACATTCGAGCATAGAACTATCATAAAACAGTAATGCTTATTTTGATCCTTTCTTGCTTGCAGTTTAATCCTTAAATCCTTTTCAATGTGGTACAGGAAGTTGCTGGGCATTTTCGACCATCGTTGCAGTTGAGGGTATCAATTATATTAAGACAAACAAGCTAGTATCTTTGTCTGAACAAGAGTTGGTGGATTGTGACACTACAGAAAATCAAGGATGTCATGGAGGGCTGATGGAATATGCTTTTGAGTTCATTAAGAAAAAGGGAGGTGTAACAACAGAGTCTACTTATCCTTATCATGCTGAAGATGGAACTTGTGATGTTGAAAAGGTTGTATTAATTTCATATTACAGTCACATTGAACTAAATTATGATCTGCACAACATAAAAGTAAAACTCTTGCTTTCACAGGTAAACAAGCCGGTAGTGTCTATTGATGGGTACGAGAAAGTTCCTGAAAATGATGAGGATGCATTGCTGAAAGCTGCTGCGAACCAACCGATATCGGTAGCCATAGATGCTGGGGGTTCAGATTTCCAGTTCTACTCGGAGGTGAATTTCAGAAAGTCGCTGAAATACTTTGTTAATTTCAATTCCATCCAAGCATTCCCACTTTGCGAAGATGATAAATTGGCTTGTTCGTTTGTGTAGCCGGCAAAACGACTAGCATTTAAATAAAAATATTTACAAACTTAATGTGAAATGCAGGGTGTGTTTACAGGAGAATGCGGAACTGAGCTGGATCATGGAGTGGCAATTGTGGGCTTTGGAACAACTCTTGATGGAACCAAGTACTGGGTCGTGAGAAATTCCTGGGGACCTGAATGGGGGGAGAAAGGTTACATCAGGATGCAGCGTGGCATCTCTGACAAGGAGGGACTCTGTGGTATTGCAATGGAGGCTTCGTATCCCATCAAGAACTCCTCAACTAATCCTTCAGGAACCAGATCTTCCCCCAAGGATGAGCTCTAAACTACACATGCGATATCCGATCAAGGGCTTAACTAATCCATTTCAGTTGAATTCTAAACTACACATTCAATATGATTTGGTATCCATTTCAGTTGTTTTCCTACTGTATCAGATTGGCATCTTAAAAATAATATGTCACCCATTTGATCTAATTGCTTAAAATATTATACTACATGTTGAAGATGAATAAATGTTTCAAAAACTTCAGTTGCAGAACTTAAGAAACATGAAAGAAAACAAGGAAAGCTGGTTGTCATCATAACCTTCCTGACTCCTAGGCAATCCCGTCATGAAGTCTCCTTTCCCATTTTCATTATAGAATCAATAATGGTTATAGCAATCCAGGAGATTTCTGGTGTTCACCCTTTACCTTTTAACAGGTCAAGCACCTAAAAATAAAATCTGCTACGTAAACAGTAATCCTATTTCACCAATAACACACTTTAAAATCTTTATACATCTTGTTGGAACTCGAATGCACTGTGTAAGACTATTTGATGTGCCTTTGTCATCAATTTTCTCCTCAAATCATCCATATCAGGTACACAAAGCCTATTTTTATACCTCAGCACATCATCATCACCAATCACAAAACCTGTAGAATTACCCTGCTGAACCTCATCTATGATCCCGAGTAGCGAATAATCTCTCTTCCAAGCTATTTTTATCTTGTCAAACAAGTTTGACTTAACTTGTAAGTGAGCAATCATTGCTCTAGCTTTGTTGAGGTCAAATATGACTCATTCATCTACTAACTCATGCATATCCTTAATCAAAGGTCTTCGTACCTCCTAAATATAAGCTAAGCTCCATGATGATTTCCTGCTTAAAGCATCGGTAACTACATTTGCCCTACCTAGGTGGTATTGTATGATACAATATAATCCTTCAACAACTCCATCCATTTTCTTTGCCTTAGATTTAGATCTCTTTATTGAAAGATGTTGTTCAAACTCTTATGATTTGTAAAGATCTCATATTTTTTCCATAAAGATAGTGTTTTCAAATCTTCAAAGCAAAAATTCCTACCGCTATCTTTGTTAAAACCCATGAGCCTTAACGACCATTTCATCCTTTAGATAGACCTGCACTCGACCCCTACTGTCTAAAAAAATGACCATTTTTTAAGCCTCTTAGACTAGCTTGTGACCACGTCCTCTAATTGTTGCGTCTCTATTAACCCGACGCTATCAATATCTAAGGAGTAGGATGGAAACACTTTAGATACCTTCACCATATACATCGAGGATTTGAGTCTTCTAATGAACCTTTTCACTTTCTACTCATCAATGGATAAAAGATGTTCCATATACCTGGATATCTTAATGAACTTCAGATCATACTCATAAAATGTCATGATTCCCTAAGATAGCCTGTCAAAACCATACAATCGGGCATCCCTAACACTCTAAGGGAGAAACCTATCTAAGAAAATGGTGTTAAACTCGTTCCATGTCCACAAAGCCTCAGTTGGTTTTGCTCTCTTCCTATACTCAAACCAAAAATTTTCCACATCTCTTTTTAATTTGAATGACGTCAAACTCATAGTCCAATGGTCTGTACATCCCAAAGCTTCACACCGCCGTCAGATGTCGTCTAGGAACCTTTGAGGATCCTTCAAGCTGTTCTTTCCGGTGAAGGTAAAAGGTGTCAAATTCATGAAGTCATTCAATGGCACATTGACTCCCTGAATAATGTAGGTTGACGATTGTATATCTCTATCCTTTCTCTTATCTATCTTTATAATAAACTTTATCTAGGTTCGCATGGTCTGGCTAAGCTGCTGAAATTTTATAACAGGCTCAGGGTCACCTATCCCTACACCTGTTTCACCAACCACATTTTTCTCTTATGACTCATAAGGCTTCTCTTCCACTGATAAAGGTACCTCATCAACATGTCGAGGTGCGGGTGCACCACCCCTCCTCCTCTAGCTTGTATTCCTCAATTGTACAGTAGAGATGTCATCTTGATCGTCACCTACTTTACTAGTACTAACTATTTATTTATTCCTTGGCAATTTTTATATATATAAAAAAAAGAATGTTTAAGTCATGCTAGAATAATAACATGATAATTATCATGGAATTATAGAAAAACATATCTATCGTAAAATGTAAAGAGTTGAAAAAGATATGGTTGATGAGAATTCAGAATTTCAAAGGCAACAAACAAAATGATATGGATCCTAATGCTACATATATTACAAAATTAATTGTATTATTATTTTTTTAACCTAAGGTTATGATACCAAGTTTGTCACGACCTGATTTTTGAATTCATGACTAGCTTATATACAAGGTCCCTTCTAGGTTTCTATACCTATGTAAACATAACAGAGTTCTATGTAACATGATAACATAACTAATCTTATAATATAAATTGATTATCTTAATATAAGAGTTAGTACAAATATCATAATTGTAGAGCATTAACTAGATATAATGGAAAAGTACTAATTAAAACTAAAGGAGAAGACTCTGAAGTCTAATAAAAGTGACATGTTAACAAGCTATAAGTCTGAAAAAAAATAAGTAACGAGAAGGTGAGTTCAACAATTCAGTGAGTAGATAACGTTCAATATATGTACACGAGGTAATACAACAATGATGAACACACACACACACACACACACACACAAATATGGATGTAAGTTCCTACAAGAAATTTTATCAAACAGGCCATAACAAGAATATCATAAGGTAAGGCTTGTCAGAAAATCAAAATATAATGAGCATGACGCTCTGTACTGTAGGAAGATTAGTCACCACATGTTAGTGAATACCCCGACCAACTAAGGTTAGCATGAGTATTCTGAGTGATATATTCATATCTCAAGACTAAAATCATGATGTCAATCAAATGATGAGTTATTAATTCAAAAGTATATAATGGTTTATATCAAAGATTCAGTTTCAACAAATGACCATGCTTAATCATAAATAAGAAATAAATAGCAATATAAGAATTAACAAGAAACACAATCAATTTCATATTGATAATTCAAGTATTTATACTAATTCTCTAGCATATAGAAAATTATTCACTCACCCTACTCAAAAGTAGAAATAACATGGAAGCATATACCAAATACAATCCTACTGATATCCCGCGGGTAGAATATTAGGATTATCTAAATACAAAATGAGATATACTAAAAAACAACTCGAAAAGAATACACAATCTATTTAATACACTTAACTTAGAATCTAACCCATAATCTTGTATGTTTATGAATCAAACTGGTCCTTTTGTTTTCTAAAAACTAAAAAATCAAGTTGTTTCTGAAATCTAATTCAAAAGATAACATATCATAAAACTTGATAATAACTCATCAAATAAACTCAATTATTCATCAAACCAATCTAAAAAACTAAAATTTTAGTTAGCGATCGATCTATAATTTTTTCAAATTTTTAGAGGTTAAATTGTAATTTTTCTAAATTGGAGGATCAAATTAAGAACGTCATAAATTCATAACTATAATAAAATTTTACCTCAATTATGTCCAGAATCTAGAATTATACTGCAGGACCAATTTGAAGTTTTTTTCAAAGTTCAACTAAACTATAAATATCTAAAATTAAGGGACCAAACTGAAATTTCATCATTTTCAACCTCAAGACCATACTGTCCAGATTTCTAGCAAGGATTTTTCACAATTTCTCAATATTCTTAAACTAATTAATCTCAAAATCATTATTCCTAACAAAATAATCTAAAACATAAATCTTACCTTAACAACTCATTTCTTCTAATTCCCTTCTCTTTCCTTTTCCTTTCTCTTCTTTATTCTCCTTTCCTTCTCTCCTCTCGGTTCTCTCTCTTTAATTTCAAATCTCTCTGTTTTTTTTTCTTTTTTTTTTCTCATCCTATTTATATCTACCAACTCTTTGTTCAATTGATAAAATGTCCTTCATTCATTTATACCTGAAACTTACTCTTCCAATGATATCGTTGTCATTTACTATCAAACCTTTCTTTCTTTATTTCAAAGTATTACCAACTCAATCGGAACTAATTTCTATGGTAAAAATGGGCAACATCTATTTTTCACCTAGTTTAGGGACAACTATGACGTGTAAGAAAATAGATGCAAAGACTTTTCAGTTTACAGGTATATATGATGTAACCAAATGGCAGATTACTATGTTCTGAGTCAGCTTGAGGATGATGTTAGCTGGGTAGTTTATAGTAGGAGGACATTTATAGCATGCACTCTTTCCGGTGAGAAAATCAGAAGACTGGCTGACTTCTTAGGTACAGAGGTACGTGGTGACCGGAGCCTGAAGTTACCGCTTCCAAATTTCAATATGATATTGTTCATTTCAGAAAAGTCTAGCGATGCATGAATTCACTTTGAATAGAAACAGAGATGCTTGGCTGCCAAACTGAATAGTCAAAGCCTTAGAGAAAAGAGTAGTAGTGCTCCATGATTGATTTTCTTACTTTGTTATTATATGTTCTCCTGATAGGTCTCGTCAGCTACAAGAAGACGAATTGGTTCTACAAAAGGAGAAATTCAGAATCACAAGCAAGCACTAGACTTATCAGCTATCGTTTATTTTTATTTTTTTTGTGAATAATCAATGCAGTAATAAACAGAAATGATCTCGTCAGCTAGTTGCTGGAAAAACCAAAATAAATTAATTATCAGCTACCACTTCCATCATTTAAAGAATACTTCCCTCAATTTCATAATCTTTTTAACAGTCCAACTCTGAAAAAAAAAAAAAAAAAAACGAAAGAAACGGAGGGAGCGGAGTTCATATCAATGAAAATTAAGAACTGAAATTATACTTGCTGCGTTTTCTTTATCTTTGGTTCTAGGAATATGCTTTTGAGTTCATTAAGAAAGGTAGAGGCAAAACAATAGAGGCTAATTATCCTTACCGTGCTCATGATGGAGCTTGTGATGTTAAAAAGGGGTTTTCACGTTCTACTAAACGTGATTTATGGAATTATTCAATTGCTTGAGTATATATTAGCACAACTTACAAGAAACACTCTTTTTATTTTTGTTTTGCAGGCGAACAAGCCAGCAGTATCTATTGATTGATATGAGAATGCGTTTCATAATAACGAGATACATTACTCAAAGTTGTTGCCTACCAACCTGTATCTATAGCTATTGATGCTGGAGGTTCAGATTTCCTGTTCTCCTGAAAGGAGCTATAACTTTAGAAAAGTTCCTGAAAACTAGTGAATTGAAAGAAGGAATTGCCACCAGCCAAGATGCTGAGAAATTCTGAAATGCAAAGCCATTTGTGATAGAACACTTGCATCAATGCAGGGTGTATTACTGGAGACTATGGAAAAGAGCTGGGTCATGGAGCTGCAATTGTAGGCTATGGAACAACAAAAGATGGAACTAAAGTAATTCTTGGGCACCTGAATGGGGAGAAAAATGGGTATAACTAGATGCAGCCTGACATCTCCGACAAAGCGGGACTATGTGGTATCGCAATGGAGGCTTCTTACCCAATCAAGAACTCCTCAACTAATCCTAAAGGACCCACAGATTAAACTGCACGCATACCCTTGGCTTCAGATTTTCTGTTAGTTCTTCTTTTTTTTAATGTACCAAAGTTTGGAGCTTTCTTGTCTCTTGAATAAATACAAACATTTGTAAATGATTCCAATCTATTTTACTGGTCAGGATGAATAAATCTTTCAAGAATATCCTGTCTGCATAAATGAAACATAATACATGAAACAAAACAAGAAAGTTCATTGATACCGAGGATGTCTTCATAATATTCATTAACCACTACACAACATCACACAATGAGCTTATTGATACTAGTGTAACTGGGCAGGATAACCTAGTTGAGTGAAATGAAACTGCTAAGACCAGTTTAAAATGTGGAATCCATTCTGAAACAAAATGAATTTTCCACATTCAAATTGGCCCTAATAGTATAATTCCTCTATTATTCATCAAATGATGCTAAGTTTTAACCATAGCATCTAATAGGATCATTGCAACCTTTTTCAGCAGACTGTTTAGCGCTTCGACCCCCACCTTTTTCCAGATACTGCTGATGGTACTCCTCAGCTCTATAAAATCTCTTTGCAGGCAGGATTTCCGTCACAACCGTGCTATCCTTCAATCCCAACTGTTTAGCTTCCTTCGATTCCCGGGCTAAGTTCTCTTGAGCCTCGTTGTAGTAGTATATCCCTGATCTATACTGTGTACCCACATCGCCACCCTGTAAAATCAAAACAAAACCATCAACGGATTGGAAATCTAAAAACCCATTTGTCAGGAAAGTCAAGCAAGTCAATACCTGACGATTGAGGGTGGTGGGATCATGGCGAGACCAGAAAAGAGAGAGGAGGTTGGTATATGGGCAAACTTCAGGGTCAAATTGGACCCGGACAACCTCAACGTGGTTGGTGGTTTTGGTGCATACAAGTTTGTAAGTCGGATCAGGGACGTTACCCTGAGAGTAGCCTACTTCAGTTTTGACCACACCATGTAATCTCTGAAAGGCAAGCTCGACACCCCAGAAACATCCAGCTCCGAATTGAGCAAACTCGAGATTGGGGTTGTCTGGTTGGTCTAGATCCCGATCAAGAGCAGGATTGGTGGTGTGGGTTGCCATTTCTGGTGTTGCTCTTTTGTATCGTTGACTGACTCGGTATTCAGCGGCTGAATATATGTAAGGATTTTGCAGCGAGTTGCGAGGGAGAGATGAAGCGATGGATTCCTTGGGATGATAAGACAGGGGACAGGGCCAATCAAAAGAATGAATCTAGTCTTTTTGATGGGCACATGCAAAGATTGTACTCCTTGGTCAACGATCACCAAATTTGTTATTTTTCCGGGGCTGTTGTTGGGTTTATGTTTGAAGAAATTTTAATTCTCGAGACTTGTAAGTTATCATAAAAAACATTTATTGCTTGTAAGTTATCATAAAAAAATTATTTTATATAATTCGTACTTTAGATGGGAAATATTAACTAATTTGGATGGGTAGGCCTAATTGATAAACTTTGATACACTAGGGACGCAATTGAGAATTTTGGTGTTTTGAATGAGGCCTAATTTGAGACTAATATATATATATATATATATGTATTTGGAAAAAGTATCCTATGAACAGAACAATATTCTTTGTGATAAAAAAAAAAAGAAAAAAAAGTTAATGAGTAATGCTTATTCTCTCACGATGAAGATATTGTTAAATAATATTATCCGATTGTTGATTTTCCTTTAATTACTTAAAAACTAAAACGTGTGGGCAAATGTTGTGTAGCTGATATTATTCATCCTCTCACAAAATATCATGGATAACTCTGTTCATCTTTTAAAAATTCATTTTGGTCTTTAAAATTATATTTTTGGACAATTTGATCCTGATTAAAAGTCAATTGATTTTGATTACTTAGACAATAGTGAAATTGGAAGAATAAGGACCAAAATTAAAAAGACCCCAAACATAGATGGTGTGCTAGAAGTTTCGGGAAAGATACAATTTGGTTATTTAACTTTAAAAATAACACAAATTAAACAACTTCGGTGTATTCATTTTTTTCAAATTAAATTTTGATACAAAATTTTATTTTTGTTATTTTTAGTTCCTAGTTAAGACATAAGAGAGATCATCAAATTCCAACTGTTAATATCGATTTAGGCCACTAAAACAATCGATATTTATGTTAAATGGTTTCATTTAAAAATAAGAGTTCATATTAAGTGTTTTTACATTTAAATTTCATGAAACACCATATTTGAGCTCGGTTTGATTTTTAGATTTAGGTTAATTTTGATTTTTTTGATGATTTTTTGGTCTTTTTGATGCCAATGATAGGTTGAATCATGGTTCGTAAGGTGTTTTATTGGTGTTTTGGATAGATTGAAAAATGAAAATTTAGGTCAAAAAACATAAGCTCTAATTTTCCATCCACCATAATAGCCGGAATCTAGATGACACATCGTTTGATATTTTAAAATAAAATTAAGGTAGAAAACATAGCGTCCATCATAGTTGCAATTAAAAAGAAATAAGGGCCTAATCGCATAGGTCTTCATGAAATGGGTCAGGCCCAGCAATGCCTGTCTTTGCTTTTATATTTTTTTAAATTATTTTTTTCTACTTTTTTATAATTTTTTATATTTAGATTATTATCTCTTCTTTTTTATATTTTGTTTAGAAATACTCTTTTAAATTATGGTTATTTTTTGTTATAAATTTAAATTTTGAAGAATGTTTTATGATTCATCTATAATTTTTATTTTTTTATCTTTAGTATAGATGAACTTTATTTTTTTAAAAATAAAAAATTATTTTTGGGTAATATTTCTAATATATGTAGCCTTGCATTTTTTTTTCTTTTTATTTTATTCAAATCAATTTAATTTGTGTCTTTATTTCTATTATTGTTTGCTTGAATAAGAAAATTATTTTAATAAAAGAATTACCAAAACAACCAAACACAACTTGGTAAATGTTCCAGTTTATGAGATTAAATATTTTAATCTATATCTATTTCTTAATTTTTTTATTTTTATTTTTTGTTATCATTTATAATTTTTATTTATTTATTAATACATATAGTTCTTAATTTATCTAATTATATCTATGTATAAATTTTTTTATTTTCATCTAATTTTTTTTTTTACTATAAAAACTTGTTGAAAAAGCTTGTGTATATAATATTTTTATTTGAAAAAAATAATAAAACGCGTTGCAATTATTTAGTTCATTTCCAAGTTTTGTGGATTCAATGAATGTGGAGACCCATTTGATATTAATTGATGACAAACACATTCATTTTCCTAGAAAAAAGAAGTACTTTCTCTAAAACAAAATTGTAATTCATGACGTTAAAGGCCCCTCGTGATATTTTTCTCAGCCTCGGGCACCAGGAAAAATAGCTTAAAAATCGTAGCAATGACGATAGATCATAGATCATAGTAGGTCCATGGTGTAACAGTGCTTGTAATGCCAGACTTTTCAGCTTCCCATGCATTACATATCCAGCAATTTCAGTCTTCCAATTGATTCCGTTTTCCTCGTCTGAAAGAAAAGCTACGAAGACAATAACAACATAAAAAACACAACAATTTTTAAAAGTAAAATAAATTTTAAATTAATTAAATTTATTTTTCTAAAAGAAACTAATTAATGAAGTATGTCACTTATATGTTTATAAGGTTAGAAAATCCCACTTGAAAAATAATAAAATTTGCTCAAACAAAATCATTCGATCCTAATTATAATTATGGTTGATAAGGGGCGCAATCATTTTTCTTAAAAAATTTACTTTGTAGAATTACTTATAAAAATTTAAATTCAAATTAATATATAGTTAAATCTCTTGATATATTCAATTTAATATTAGTTTTGAAGTTAATAATCATGTAAGTCTCCATGACATTAAGATTTGTAGGACTCGAACTGCTAAATTTTTAGAGAATAAATTTTAAAATCTGACCAGTTGAATTATACTTTTTTGATTTCAAAATAATAATACTTGTTTTTCAGTATACTTATTAGTTTTCTGGGAGACTTACAATATAGAAAATGGAGGGGAAGAATATTCATGATAGTTAAAAAAACTTTATAATTAAGATACTATTAATCTAGGATTATAATTAAATAAGTACATTAATGTGTTTTGAAACAGATTTAGGAAGATCGATGTTGCCGGGCTAGTTCATTCCAGGATGCATGTTCGGCGTGTGGCCTCTAATTATTCAGAAAAGGACTGATTTTAAGATGTGGACGACGGAGCAGGCCTAAAGGAACCCACTTCCTGCCTCCTATTACTCTAAATATCATTGTTATTGAACAGTGCTTCGGTTTCAGTTTTAAGTTTGTTGTATAAACCCGAGTAAATTTGGATTAATTTTAAAATAATAACACTTTTTTTTTTAATGAAATGATATAATTTAGATAAAAATATATTTTAAAAAACATAATATAAACTCAAATCTTGTCGTATGAGTCAACTTGAACTTATCGTCTCAATCGAGTTAATTTAAATTTGACTTGGATAATCTATAATTAAATTAATTAAATTGATTTGAAAATAAACTCTCCGATAAGCTCTAAAATAGACAAGTCACCGGATTGGAGAGGGACAATTCAACAAGCACTCCTTTTCTTTTAACTTTTCCAGGCTGAGACACCGCGTGTAAATTTAGCAGAGGAACATCATTCAAAAAGAAAAAGAAACTGGCAGAAAGGCCAGAGAGTGCTTTGCATGACTGAACAAAAACTTCCAGTTCCATAATTGCTAATCGAAGTTCATTGCCACCCCGCTCCGATCTACTGTAATTTCCCATGTGGAGCCCAGCGAGCTCCGATGGAGCAGGCCAATTACAAATCTGTGTCATAATTGAGAAAGCTGTCCTCTCGACAATGGCTGCAGCTCTTTTACACCGTGTTACAATTTTGTCGATGGCCTTTCTTTTTCAACGAAAAAGAAAGCATTTTCTGCTTGGAAAACCTCGATTCATGATGATGCAGGACCCTCTTAGGGTATTTCTCAGCCCCTTGAACCAGGAAGTGGCACAAAAACTGCAAAAGGACGATGCTAATGGAAGCAATGATATCCTAGTGGGCCATGATCGGATTCCTTGTTTGCATGAGCTCTGCCTTTAACAGTGCTCGTATAAGCTGAACATCTCAGCTTCACTTAGAAAACCGCTCTTGTATTCATCCACCTTTTTCCATCTATTAAATAATATCGAAAACTTGATAAACGATAAAAATTTATAACACTAAAAATCTAGTCTTTTTGTCTTTTTTTAAGGAGCTGGTCCCTTACTTTTTGACAGGGCACTCGTTAGATTGGTTGAGTTTAAAAAGAAACAGAATAAACAAAAATATGATTGTCACCATCCAAACTAGAGGTTGTGTTCTATTGGTTCAATATATTTCAAATGCCATTTCATGTCGAAAGGAGTCTCGAGGCTTTTTAAATGCCACCTTAAAAAGCACGGTATTTAGTTAGTATTTGTACAGTCCGTCCATGCATATGCATTACCTGAATAAAAGCAGGGGTTGTTTCGCATGCCTCTGAGTAGTAGTTTCTTATTAAATATTAATATTTAATATATGTTAATTACAATAATTTTTCAGGTGGATAACTTGCCTGTAAATACAGGACACTCACATCAATCAGTGAAACTGCAAACATAACTCACTTCGTGAACGAGGAATATACTGTTGATTCTTAGTACGCATGCAATTATAATTGAAATAAAAAAGCGGCCTTGAGAAAATACCAAAAACATTCTTTAAGTCAAATCCTTGATTATATTATTAATTATTCTTCGAAAAAACTCGAAAAATATCAGAATGCTCTTTGATTCAAATTTGCTCATTATATTTTTTTACTTTCCTTGTGTGTTCAATCGCGTAATTTTCTACTTGTAAGGAAACGTGTAAAAAATTATGCATCAGATACAATCTACACTGAATCCAACTCATACGTCTCTCTTAATAATAACAAGTTTTCGGTTAAGGGAAACGATTATTCATATTATAATGAAAAACCTCACCCATACTCCAATACCTAAGTTGCTCTAAAGGTTATTTCTTTTTTGACGGGATAAGAATAATTTCATGATCGAAATTATTGTCAGTGCAAGTAGTCTTTCTGCTTTTGAAGCTTAACTTTCAAGCTAGCTGCAATAACTTCTCAAATCATAATTTCTCACTTTAGGTGTTGTACTTAATGTTCTTGTTTTAATTGGTCGCGCTCTATTAGTGGATAAATAATGTCTATTGCCCCTTAGTTATCTAATCCATCCTACGATGTCTTTATCGTACCACAGCCTATCGCTTATTATATGCATAGATGAATAGTGATAACCAGGTAAAGAAAATTAAGAACACACTAATTAACATTAATAATTAATAATTAACCACAACAACAAAAGTAAAATCAAGGACATGTTTTAACACACACAGTATTATTCACCATTAGTAGTTTAATACCAATCTTTAGTTTTCGCACATGCACTGTTTCATGGAATAATGTATCTTCACAAGCGCTATATGTCTATACTTTAGCATCCTTTTGATGCACTTTCGAAAGATGAGTCGGAGAGTCTCTACTGTCAAGTGACCTTACAAGCACCTCATCAATCTTGCCCTTCAAAAGAAAAAGTAATTTGAGCAATCTTCTAAGAAAACAGTGATGGTGTATTCCACTTTCAAATTATATTTTAATTTTATCACTTATCCGTATGATGCACTTTCACCACTCTTATATATCCCATAATGTTCTGATCCAGATCTAGAATAATACAAACAGCACAGAGGGCTTCTCTAATTATGCTAATTGGCACAACGTCCTTTGGCCCCTTTTATTTTTATTTATCTTTAATATTATTAGCATATGGACCGTGTACCGGTCCAGCCTTACGCTCTTACACGCATCAACCTTGACTAATTTTATTTAGACCACCCTGAAGTTTAACGATTCATTGGAATGTACCATCTCTAGTGATGGTCATCCATATTAAACAATCACAGGTCTCAAACTGAGATTTATAGGGGAGAACAATACCTTTTCAACCTTTTGATGAATTTTATACCAGCTCACTGAACCACTTACTAGATGATGATTTATTTTATTACTGTAACAATGTATGCACATGGGGCATTGTTCTTCAGTGCGTTTATGAATTTTGAAAATTTTGTCCGCGTATACATATCGCCTATCTCCACCTTTCTTATAATACTCTGACCACTAACTACAGACATAGAAGAAAACGATGCACAGTAGGGTTTATCAAGCCAAATTAGTTTAAAAATCATATTCTACAAAACGAAGACTAGGTCATAGGTTTAGAGCTAGAAAGCCAACCACTAAACTATTCAAAACCATAACTTTTTTTTTTTTTTTTTTTTTACAAAAGTCTAACCCTAAGCTCTTCACTTGTCGACAAAACTAGATCTCTAGAACTATTTAAGTTGAGTATTTCTGTCCTCTTGAAACAGTCTTTTGTCCTCGACTATTCTCTTCCCTGAGTTTCTGACGCTCTCGCACATCATGATCATGTATGTCTCCTTCTCGTCTGCTCTCTTTTCCTCTTGGGGATGAGATAGAGAAGACATGAATCCTAAGCAGACGCAACCTTCTTTCACCAATAAGCTCCACAGGTTTCATCTCCTTTTCTCTCTCGTTGCATTTCAGTTTGAATTGCCTGTCACAGTGAAGAAAATGGCAGCCTATGTCAGTTTAACAACTGCAGGTTGGTACGGTCCTTGCAATAAATATGACTAGGTAAAAGCCTGTATGTTATCGAGCTGTTGACGCATCCTACATTGCTCCAATTGGCGGCTAAATTGGATTGGTTGCGACGGCCTTCTGGAAGCTGAGGGAGTGGTCCACCATGCGGCTCCATGCTCTTCTCTCGCGTGGGCCACCCCCAGGTAGCAGCCGAAGACCTAGTAGTTGGATCGAACCATAAATGAAAGATTAAAAAATTCTGTTGAGAAATATCATTTTTATCTGTCACATGTGAATGTAGCATCGCTTAGCCTATTAGCTTGTGCATGTCCTTTCTTTCTCCAATCAAAAAACCTGATTTAAACCAGCCATCAATTTCCATTGGGAAAATGCGCCAGAAATAATACCCTTCTCTTAGATTTTTATGTCAGAGATCCCCAGAAAACAAATAATACCACACGAAATTAGATAAAAAACTAGAAAGCTTTGAGGGGAAAGGCTAAGCATTGTGACCAATCCAACGGCCACTTTTATATATACTTCAAGTGGAGAAAAAAAAAAGCATTGAAAAATCAAAGCAATCCACTAGCCAACCCTACATGACTAGTAGCACTAAAACGTGGTTCTCTGACATAAAAACGCAATGTCGTCAACCTATAAAATGATTTTATGTATCGGTGGCAAAATACCTTTGCAAGTCATATTAAAATGTGAATGAAAACAAAAATAATAATTCAAAATCAATTTATTTCTACAAAAACACCCATGTAGAAGAATTTTTTTTAAAGATGTAAGGATGTGTTAAATCTAATTAGGGTATATGTGTCTATGCGGGCAAGATATTGGAAAATTGAGACTAGTAATTAATAATAGTTAAATGGTAAAGAAGTTAACAGAAAAAAATTGCTTTAAATTTATTAGCTTGATATTTTTCAGACTCATAAATGACGGCGAAACCAAAGCAAAAATTTTATAGTGCTAAAAAAAATAACTAATAATATAATTAGTTTCTTCTTGACTAATTTGTTTTAAAATAATAAATATATTAGAAAAAAAATTAGATGGATTTTTTGGGTTTGAGTTTTACTCTTTCTTCTCTGTATATATTATTTTTTTATATAAATCTAAAAAATAATTATATAAATCGAAATTACTAATTATTCTTGACCACATATAATATATTTTTTTTCGAAGAAGCCAAGAACTGTAAAGGCTTCAACTTTAGATTCTTGAAAGCGCTTCCTTTATTTGGTGGGCAATTATATGAATGAAACACAACACGCATCCCCCCGCCGCCTCACCCCCCCCCCACCATCCCCCTTCCCTCTAGAAAAATCTCATGCCGGGGAAAAACAGAAAAGGACAATTAATCCCAATAAATAATTCTTCCCTTGACAACTAATGGCCTGAGAAGAAACGTTTGCAGGCGAATTAAGTTGTTAATAATAATAAAAAATAATTAATATGAATAATATTAATAATCGAGTGAAGAAATGGAGGGGAGGAGGAGAGAGCAGGCGGAGGAATTAACCTCCATACTAAGTAATGATCTCAACAGGTTTAAGAATAAACGATTATTAGAGAAATTAACAAAATAAGGATTTTATTCAGAACTACCTGCAAAGTACCCTGCAAGATTATCAGCTTGGTCACAGATTGAGAGTGGATTCTTATATATCTATTATATCACCTTGAGCATTCCATTAACCCGATTCTTGCAGCACGCAATAGTGCTTGATCAAGAGCTGGAGACCTTCGCATGTGGAGAAACTTGTTGCACGGACCCCGAACGTTTATGGCTTAGGTTCCAGTCGCATGGACGACGGTCGTGCACCCTTCTGTGCAAATGTGCTCTAAGCACTCCATTGCTTCACTCAGCTCCATGAACAATCTCTGCTCCTCTCTGTTCTCTTGTTCTCTTTCCTCTGCACACCATTACACAATTTCAATTTGAAACAGTGTCAGTCGTACTGTTTGGCCTTTCCTTGATTAATGTTTTCTTAATCCAACGTATCAGAACTCACCGACATCAGCTTCGTCGATGAATCTGAGAATCTCGAGCTCAAGAAAAGGGTCATTCTCCTGCATGAACTTCCACCCTTCTGTCTTTTCTACGGCCTTGAAATTATCAGACAACATCTTCATGCACTTGACATAAAGATCCGGTGAATCGCAGAGCCTAGCCAATTGGCAGCAACAGTGCCACCACATTCTCGACGGTCAAATACGTTGACACAGCCTTCGACACATGTGCTTTCGAACTGGTGGGACCAAAAAGTACACGTGTGACAATCGCCAGTAGATGGATTCCGATACTTTCTCAACCCTCCTCTGCTGCAGCCTGCACCAGGGGGGCTCTCTCTCGTCATTTACCAGAAACTGAAGGCCAATTAATTAATCTTCAAACTAATCAAATTTTCTCTTACGTAGCTGAAATACCTAAATACCCTCGAAATACGTGTGGTCAGGTTTTACATCTATCCGGACGACAAAATTAGAAAATTAAAAAAAATTATAATTAAGCTTTCAAGACTACTTGGAGTTCAAAGAAAGATCGGGCTGAGATAAGCCATAGTCAGATTTATTAGCCCCAAAAAAAACGTGTAAGATTAAATAAGAATAAATAAAACCTTGAATAATAATATAAAAATAATAATGAATAATAACTTGAGGAGTAGAGGAATTGAATGAATAGGGAAACGGCGTCGCATGGAACATCCGAGGATAGGGATGACTCTTCTCGGAGCTATGGTGTTTATGTGGGCCCTTCTATGAATTTTCCAGTACGGTGACACAGATGCCTGCCAGCAAAAATAAGACAATATAAAATTCAGCATATATAAAAAATAAAAGAAATGCAGCAATTAGAATACAAAACTTCAAAGCAAAATTGCCGTTTGTTAACATTTTGCTGATGATGAAAAACAAAGAAAAGGATCTAAAAAGATTTGGACCTTATGTTTGCGAAAAGATTTACTCGATTTGAGAATCAATATTAGACTCAGGGAAAGCGAAAGATGAATAAGGAAAAATAGAAAAGGGACGTACGAGAATTCAGTGTGAGCCGGGATGCGGAGGCATTGAAGTGAGGATTTGAAGTCTGTTTGGCAATGAATTCTGATCGGAGAATTGAAAATGAACTGCTGCATGAGGTCGCCGGAGATGGTGGGGTGGCAAGCGGTTGCGTGCTATGAAGTTTCCTCATGATGATACACGAGTTGTTTTTGTAATGAATATTGGTAGTATGGCGTAGGCTGCTCTGTTTTATAGACAACTAATGACTAATGAGAGTCATTTGCTTCATTTTTTTTGGAAAAAAAAAAAACAATAGTAAATCAAGTTTGTAGTAGTAAAATGACCGTAAACCCTGACCTTTTATTTTTGGTGGGTTTTCTAATAAAATTCTTAATTATTTTTTAAAAATATTTTTTTAATAAATAATATTATTTGTTTTTTAATTTTTTCAATCAACATTTTAAAATGAAAAAAAAAAAAATAAGGGTTTGGGCAAAAAAAATTTAAAAATTATATTTAAAATTCATTTTTTAATGACTATTAATATTTTTTAATAAAAAATACTTTAAAAATCAAACTATACTTTCTTCTAAATACCACCACTAATTGGACAACTGTAGCCATTCAGTCAAAATTTTGTGCCTTGGTCACAAGTTAAGAAAAGTTGGATCACAGTGATACATATAATGCTCACACAAACATCTGAACGAGTTTAAGAGTCAAAAAACAAAAAGGAAAAATAACGCCGTGAGATTTCTTATAAATTCAAGAGAAAATCTAGCCATGAATGTTATTATAAGCTGTAAAGGGAATTTAATTACTTTTAATATATATATATATATAATATATTACCATTAGAATCTGGACTAGCTTGTGTGTATCTTAAATTAGTCTTAAGATTTCTAAAATTAATAATAATATAAGAATTACCAAGTTCTAAAATTTATAGGAGTCGACTAATAACTTGTTTTAAAATAATTAAATTTGAATCAATTTAAACTATACAAATACAAATATAATTAATTCATGACATATTGTCATCCTATTAATACGGTTTGTTAAACTATAACAAAATATAGTTTGTTTCAAATACATGACACCTGCGAGTTCACTGCTAGTGGAAGTACATATCGCTCCCATCAAAAAATAGTATATGCCCGCCCTCTACATCAACATCAAAATAGTAAGTGTACAAGGAACATTATTTGATTTTTTTTTTTTTTTAAGTTTTCATTGAATCATGATCATCGTGCTGGAGGCCACATTTAATATATACTTAAATACTGATTTTTGTGAATTTTTGACTTTGTTCAACATCAATTTGTGTGGCATACTAATCAATTTTTTAATTGTCCAAGTTTAAATACAAACATTCACAAGAGATCATTATTTAAGTTAAATTCATGAGGTAAGTGCCTAAGGTTAATAATCGTCTGAATCAACCCCATTGTAATTTTAATTCTGACATGACCATGCTTGTACTTTTCATTTTATTCAGGGTATATATCTGAATGAATTTATTTATTTTTATATTTTAAAAAAATTGAACAATTTTTTTATTTCAACATAATATTGCACTATATTTTCAGATTGTCTTTAACTAGCTGATGTCAAAATAAATTTAAAAGAGAAAAAAGATATCTTTAATGATATATTTTAATAAAACATTTTGAAAAGGCAACCGGCTGCACAATACTAACTGTATGTTCATTAGATGTCCACCACCATGTACACGTACAAGTGATCCTCAGAGTGTTGAAAGTGTAGTAGCAAATATTTTTCTAAAGTGTTTTTTTACTGGAAATGATAAAATATTTTTTTAAAAAAAACAAATATTTTGATATTAAAATCAATAATAATTTAAAAATATAAAAAATTAATTAAAACACAAAAATTTACATTTTTAATAACACTACTTAAAACACAGTTACAACCCGCCCCAAAAGCATCACTGGGAGGATCCTCTGAATTGCAAAAGTACATAAGTTGATATGTTTTGGTGTGAGTAACATGGGCCGAATAAACAACGCAAAAGACTCGAGGATGTAAACAGCGCAATACACCCATTATTTATACTTTTAAATACTGCTTTTGTGCAAACTATACATTTAATAAATATTAGTCGTCTAATCTTGTTTGCAATAGAATTACCATTTTTATTTTTATTTTATGATAAGTGTATCATGAAATCAATATGTATATTAATAATCTTCATCCTCATAAATAATTACAATGAACTATTAAAGACAAATAAATAAGAAATAACAAAACTAAAGATGGATATATAACAACTCAGCCCACATATCGTATATTATTTGTTCTTAGGCCTTACCGTCTCATAATTTATTTTTGATGAACGCGAGCTAATTTTTAAACCTGACGTTCCAAACACGTAAAATTATGTTTAAGTCAACACTACACTAATAAGATTAGTTACTCAACCTCTCTCGATGTGGGATATATAATTCACTTAAGTTTATCTATTCCTACTGTATTCTTCTCTTCTTCTTTATTTTAAGTTTACCCCGTGTCGTACCTCAATCTCATTCATTCTTGTTTTTTTTTTAGACTCCGGCATCAGAGCTCATAGCTTCCTAACCAATGTTAAACTTAATTATGGGCACATCCAATGCATAGCAACACAAGCAGCACCAGATTAGCTTCTCTTCTTTATATGGACATTCCAAGCGAAACTAGATTCAAGATTTCACTATATTTAACCAACAACCAATTTGATAAGATAATTTCTTGCTCGTTTCGCCTACAGTTAATGAATTCGAGATGTTGACAATACTTATCTTTGGGATACCATGTATACACACTTTTTAAAACATCCAGCATACTTATAATACAAACCCTGATCAAAATTCACTAAACTAATATATAAAAAAAATTAAAATTACTGTTCAATTTTTTCTATATAAAAAAAAAATCAAACAAGTATCTTCTATAATAAAAAAAAAAATAGTCACGAGGCCGCATCATGCGAGAAAATTCTTTAAAGGTGTCATAAACTTTAAATCAACAGTCAAACTTAAAAATCTTCCAACCCTTTATTTCCTATATCAACCTTCAACGGTGCTTAAAAACATGGTTAGATGTTGCTTTAACCATGCGATTACGATATAAACAGGGCTTCCTAAAGACAACTCGACAACACACTCGAACTTAAAACATATAGTTTGATCTTTTTAAAAAATCTATTCCAAAGCAAGATGAACTGTTTTATTGTTTAGATACTTAAATACAATATACAATCTTGATACAACTCCAAGCATCAACAACAGAATAAACCTTTAGACTACAGACGCCGTCACCAAGACTAATCAAAATTCTCTGACTTCAAGTCAATGGACAAGGACCAGTAATGACACTAACCGAGAGAAGTTTGGTTAGTGGTATCTCTGTTCTTTCCACCTTTCCATTTCTCTTTCTTCCCCGACATATGGCCTTATTGGACTTGTCGTTGTTGAGAGAAATTTGGAATGAATTAAAAAAATTATTAAAGAAAAACAACAAAACTAAAAACCTTTAACTTAGGGCCAGGCCTTATGCAACACCCTCACCCACCATGAGGGTTAACAAATATGTATATATCGTGACACTTTGCTCTGTTATCCAAACAAACATTGCCAAACGTGTAGGAAGCTCCCCAGCCACATTAAACGCAAGCCGAACATGCCCATTTTCTTTTAAACTACTACAGATGACCGATACTTTTTAATATCACATTATTAATTGGAATTATCACACAATAATAAACAAACCTTTATAACCTCTAAATTTTAACATTTGGCCATTATTATAGCATTTTGTATATCTCCAGTGCCCATATCTTTTTTTCCTTCTTTAACTTTCCCTATTTTTTTTCTCTATTCACTCCTTGATTCCAACACCTATTTCTTCTATTCCTTTCATGGACCAACAACCATACTGTTTTTTTTTTTCCTTTTATTTTTTCTCTATTTTTTAATTTTGTACCCTTGCAAACTTATTCAATCTTTTAAAAAAAAACAAATAATTTTTTGCACACACCAAAATGGATGCCGAAAAATCCAATGGACATGATTGTATTTTGTCAAAATAAATAAAAAATAACGTTTTCAATTAAAAAAAAAAATTATTCTTTATTTCTATAAAAAAAAATTAAATATTAATTACATATAAAACACCTTGTTGCAAAAAACAAACTACTAAATTATTTAAAGATAAACCTAAACCAACAAAGCTACCCACATAGCAAATTGTATCCTATGCTTTTGCTTCCGTGTCACCTTCCTGCATAACTTGAATATTGCCTTTTGACATATTCTTAAATCTATTATATAATATCTTGTTTACACCTAAACACAGATTTTTTATTTGTCAACTTTTTGAATTTTCTTCTGTTGAGTGTTCCACCAAATTATAATGTCTGGAAAATCACACGGACTCAGGTTATGTACAGAGGAAGAGAAAAGAAAAATCCAATATCTTGAACCTGGATGGCAATAAACAAACTGCAATAAGAGTCTAAGCCGGAAACATAATAAAATAAACTTGTCTCTGGAGTAAGAATCACGTATTTTTTTATGTTTTAAAAATATTATTTAATTTATTTATTCTTAAATTATGTTTAAAAAGCAATGACACCTAATATTATAGACATATTATAACCTGTATTCGGTCAAGGACACCTAATATGTATAACCTTGTAAATGGCCACGTGGCGGAAACCCAAGTGTCGCTGAAGACAAGCACATTACTTATCTACAACAATCTATAATGTTGATGTCTAAAATGGCCAATTGCATGCTGGGCCCTGGGCTTGACCCACTTGTTACGAAAAATTATCTAGATGGTTTTCTGTGGTTCACATTAAATGGTCACGGTGGGGCACGCCCGCCGGTTGCCAAGAAAAGAAAGCCTCCGTTAGCACCATTCCTTGATTAATGATTGTTATCTACTATCTTCAATAATAATATTTAATAATCAGAGATAATTTTTTTAGATCATACAGTCCTGTTTCATGCACCATTATGACTTACTGTCTCAAAATTCAAGAATCAAATAAAATAACAAAAATTTCTTTTCAACATAAACTGATTAATTTAACATAAGATGTTTTTACAGGTAATCTCAACTAAGTTTCTGGTTAAAGAGAATATAACACCTACATACCTTGTATTATACTAATCTGGGAGGAACAGGCTGTGGCGTATCGGTTATTAGAGATAGCCCTATTCATATGTTGGAGGTCTTTCACCTCCCAAAAGGCAATTACATGTTCTCGTTCCCTTACTTGCGTGGCCTGAATCATTCCTTCCTTTTCATCAAAGCATGATATATCAAACTGTATTTTATTCAACGGATTTGGATATGATAAGTTATTTAGTGATTCTAAGATAATGATGACAATTCAAATTGCATTACAAACTTGGACATCTTTTTTTAGTCTAAGTTAATTTCAGGTTTCAGTCGCGTAAATAGTTTGAAGCTACCTGTAAAAACTAGTCCATAACTTAGAAAACTCTAAATCATTCTTCCAATGATTAAAATTAGTATATTATGAGAAAGAGAATAATGTTATTAACGATAGTAAAACTGAACTTAAAAGAGCCTTAAATTCAAGGAACAAAAATGTTATATTGAGTTTAAGTGGGTTAATGTTCTAAAAATCTATAGAGTTATCTATAAATAAACACGTTATGAAACCTTTACTTTAATGGATTCAGGGGGTACATTCTATACCCCTGAATTTGCTAATTTTTTAAAGAAAGAACATAGTGAAAGTTCTATATTTTCTCGGCGCAAAATTACCATGAGAGATAAATATTTTTTTATTTCAATACCTTTTATTCCCTCTATTCTGTATCTTTTGCAAGGGTCTTTACCTAGGTCGATCAATCCCCAAAAGTCAATGTGGTTTACCCTTCTGCCCAAGTAAGTTATGTCCACACACCCTCTCCCAAATCATAATGCCCAGTCCAAAATGTTCTCGCGAGACATTCCCTAATTGACTTCTGCGTAGTGAGGTGGTTCTGCAAGCAGTGTTGTATTAAACGGTCCGCCCGGCGTCGACCCGGTCCTGGACCCGGGCCGGGGCAACACAAAAGGACCGGTGTAAGAAAACCGGCCAGACCGCGGTTATCTGATCCGGCAGCCTGACCGAGGGACCCGGTAACCCCTGTACTATACTATAACCAGCTCAAATTTTTAACACTATTATATCTTTCTCTTGCACTTTTCAGTCTCGAACGAATCAAATTTCAATTTGAAAGAGAAGCTTGATTCCATTGCTACGATCCTTTCTTGTCTTGTAGGCAGTTTGCAATCTGCACAGTGATTCAAAAAGAGAAGCATCGATTCCCATTGCCTTAAAATACCAGTGCGTCCTTCTTTCTAGCTTCAATCCATGCACCTGGTTTCCACTACTGCTCACCCTTGTGTTTCCCTTTCGTGGAATACATAGACAGCTCTCCTCTGCTATACTACAGATTTTTTCCTTCTTTTTCCACAAGGAATATAGGTCTTATTTCCCAGGTATTCGTAACATATATTAATAATCTATGGAAGTTAGCAAGTTTCTGGATACTTATGATGCTTGGCCACATGCTGTCAATAGAATACAGTCCCTCTAAAAGACATTGCAATTCCTAGAGGTTTAACACCCATAGAACGCAGGTGGCGTTGTCCTGCACGGTTGGGCAACTACAGGGTTCTAGTAACTAATAAGAGAGGAAAAATGTAAATATTCACAGAGGTTATAATCGTACTCTCATTGTTGTGGATTTTAATTTCTGCCTGCCCAAAGTTGCATCTCTCTTGGGGTATGTGAATTGTTAAAGACTCCTGATATGCTCTTGAAATTTGCTGCCAAAGTTTTAAAGAATCGTGGATATTAATATGTGTTTTGTTCTTTCTTGGACCCCGGGTTGACCCGGGGTAACCCAAAGACCCGTGTACCAGTTATTCACCGGGTCAAACTACCGGAGTCGGAGTTCTTGATTATATATATCAAAGAGTAGCACCTAAGGTTTTTTTTCTATTTTTTTAAACTTAATGATTATTTTTTATGGTTTTTTTATTTTAAATTTTCTATTTAACATTAGTATCCCTTTTTCTTTTTATTTTTTTTAGAAGAGCTTGTTTTTTAAAATGATGATATTTTTTAGAGTATTTAGAATTTGAAACAGTTTTTCTGAATTCATCTATTTTTTTTTTCTTTTGTATGGATAGTTATTATTTTTATTTTTAATGTCAAATAAAATGATTTAATTTTATCCTATGATTTGTTTATATTTCTCTGATGATTTTTTCTTTTTTAATTTATATATCGAGCTAATATTTAGATTTGTTGTCTCATATTTTAATTAGTTGTGCTGTGCTGCTATAAATAAACGAATGTATTTTCATAAATAATTTATAGCAATAACACACCAAAGTAAATGTCTCTATCGTTTGTGAGATAAGTATATGATCCATCACTGGTCTCCTTATTTTCAAGTTTTGTTAATTTTAAGTATCCGTGTAATATTTTTTCTTATTTATCTCACACCATAATATTCCAAATTTTATCTTCAAATATGTAGTATGTTATAAATTAAGAATTTGTTTGAACTCTAGATTTTTTAAACTCTATATATTATAACAAAACTTGCATATATAAATATTTTTATAAAAAATAAGGTAAGATCATTTAATCCGTAGTTCTAGATCATCAAATTGACAACATTATATCATATTAGTATTACAGAGCATAGCTTTAGATGTTTTTTTTTTTCCCAAAGTTGTTTGTCTTGCTTTTTTCTTTTTTTTATTATTTTTTTTCTTTTTAGTTCTTTTCAAATTATCTGTGTATTTTTTTTTTTTAAATAGTCTTGAAACTAGTTTGAAAATTTAAATTTTGTAGTTTTTTCTTAAAATATTATGAATTAATACAAATGTTTCCATTTACATGTTTTTTTTATGAATTTTTTTTCTTCTTATTTTTATTTAAAATGGTTGGTGATGATTTCTACTTCGTAGTTTTTTTCTTTAAAACATTTGTGAATGTTACAAATACTTTCTCCACGATGATTTTGTCTTTTGCCTACAACTGTTTTCCCCACAGAATGTGTTTGTTTTTTCATAATATCACTTTGTCGATTTTTTTTTTCAATATTGAGCTGGTTGAGCAATTCAGGCTTCTAACTTTCCTCACATGTTTTTTTTTTCCAACATTTTTTTTCAAAATTATCTTCTTCTCTTTTCATATTTTTTAGTGTTTTTTTTTCCTTCCATCGATAGTTTTTGTTGATCATATACTTTTTTAAATATGAAGGCATGGTTAAAAATTTTTAGCTTTAGAGTTTTTTCTTTAAATCACTGTGGATTGCTAAACGTGTTTTCCCATATTGATTTTTTCCTTCCTTTTATTGATTTCTTTTTTTCTAAAAATTTGTCACTTTTGTCGATTTGTTTTTTTTCACTTTAGCTTGAGCTGGTCGAAAAATTATTTAGTCTTCTAAAAAAAACATGAGTTATTTGTTTAAACACACCCAAAAAAAACCCAAGAAAACTTCACTCTCCATTGCTACAATGTTCTCCCCACATAATTTTTTTTCATGATTTTTTAAAAATTATCTTATCAATTTTATTATTTTTAATATTGAGCTGTGAGAATTACAACTACAATTTGCTTCATGAAATACTATAGATTGCTACAGTGTTCTTTACATGTTTTTTTTTTTTGGTTTTTTTCGTTATGATTTTTTTCAAAAATGTTTTTTGTTAATTTAATTTTTTAATATCTAATCTGGTTAAGAATTTAACTTTGTAGTTTTTTTCTTGAAAACATTGTAGATTGCAAATAGTTTTTCTTCATATAATTTTTTCCCCATAAACCTACAACAACGCCAAGCATGTCCCAAGCCGCGGCATCGCACGTATATTACTAAGAGTTTTGGAATGCTTTTTTTTTCTTCTTCTTTTTTTTGTTCTTTGAAAAACACAAATAAATGCATACGTAAAAAGGGAGATCCACGAGTGAATTATTGTGCTTCGCTCCAACTTTTGTGATTTTATTATTCTAAAAGGTCCAAAACATAATTATAAGGGTAAAACAAACTTTGCATTTAGCATTTTCCCTTCTATCTATTAATCATTGTTGTAGAGTTAAGTATATTTTTTTAAATATAAAAAATGTAATTTCATTAATATTTATTGATGTTACATTATTATCTTGGTTTTTATTAAGAATCAAGCTAGTATGGCATTTTGAAATTTTTTGTATTTTATTTTTCTTCCGTCCCTTTTTAATATATATGATTTGTTAAAATGGATGGGTGTTTTCTTATATTTAAAAAAAGATGATAAAGTGTAATAAAAGAGAAAAAATAGGGACAAAAAAAAGAGAAAAAACAGGAGAAAACAAATGTTAAATGGCTTTAATTCATTGTCATCTTCAAACAGAACCAATTAAAACCTACAGATTTGATGAATAAATCTCAGGTTGAGACTTGCTTTGGATTGCACCAACCAGTATTGGATTAAACATGATTTCGAAGGTCCAAATGTATTGGGCCTTTACTTGGTTTGGACTGACCCATTGAAATCTCTTTCCTTCAGTGTCGGTCCTTGAAAACTAGGAAAATAAATAAATAAATAATAAATAATAATTAATAAATAAAAACATTGTCATCCTTATTGTTATGAGCTTCACTAGAGTTATTTTGAGAATGTATTCGAGCGAGAGGATTTCTTTCATCACTAGACAAACCCTTCGTGAAAGAAATGTAATTCTATTTTTTGATAGCCTGGAAAAAGTTTGTGTATCTTATACTAGGTTATAATATTTTTTTAAAATTAATAATTAATAGTAAACATTTTTTCAACATAAATACAATAATTAATATTAATTTCATGATTGATTTATTAACCCTTATATAAAATCATTCTTATTATTATTCTACATTCATTATTTTAAAGAGGTCATTATAAATATAGTCATTTCGCTATAAATATACAACTCTTAGCGGGTATTAAATCATTACTCTAAAAAAACATCTAAATTATTTTTGCTCAATAATAAGTCAGACATTAAGTTTTTTTATTTAATTATCAATAACAAACAATACATTATTAAGGATGAAAAAAACTTTCCTGATTATCATATTTAGCATAACCTTTCTAACAATACATTGCCACGAAAATAATGAACTTCTTAATGTATTGGTTTTTCCTCCACCCTAAGTGGAAATATGTCTTTCTCAGCGTATTAACTCATCATTTCTAATGATTGTATAATCAAAATTTGACTTTAAAAACAATAATAATTTATTTTTTTAAATTTCATGATCAATGACGTAATCAATCGCATGATATTGACTTAATAATAGTATTTTCTTAAGTTATTTTGTTGAGTCTTATTTTATTTCACTGTGATTTATTTAATTATCAACATTTCACTTATAAATTATATCCATTAAAAAATAATATCATGAATAATATTTCAACTAAATAAGTTTTTAGAAAAAGAAGGAGGTCATATATGGTCTCACTAAAACTCAATCTCTTTAAATAAAACTACTACACACACACCGTACTAACTTTTTTATATATATAAATAGTTAACATATATGTAAAATATAATGTATACATGAACGAATATGACCAGATAACTATTATCATTTTTAGATTTAGAAATTTGTTGATTATGAACTTTTTATAATGAGAACTTTAACCTTGAATTTTTTATTAAAAGCTTTTCCAAATGTCTTTGCACTCTTATTAAACTATACACATTATATTGAGTTTTATTTAATCTATTTAAAATGTAATTTTTTTCATGAAATCACCATGATTCCATATATCCAAAACTACTATAATAATAAAATCAAACTTTATTATTTGATAAACTTAATTTAAAAACTTTTTTTTCCTACAAGATTTAACAAAATTCAAGGTGAGCATATAAATCAAATATTTTATGTTGTTACAATATAAAGTTCAATCAATTGAACATTTTAAATTTTTTCACCATAAATCACAAAAGATGATAGTAGAATATTCATCATTGTTGAAGTAGTACATGCTAAAAAATTACCGATTTAAAAACATCATTCTCGAGTTAAAAACATGATATTAATTATAAAAAACAATAACCAATAATATTTATAAATAAATGTTCCTACTCCAAAATATATATAGTAAAGCCTTAAGATTGTAGTCAAAATATGTTATATTATATAATAGATTAGTGAACAATGATGTTAATTTATCATAAACAAGCCATACTAAACATAAAATACCTTGTAAGTTGTTTCTTCTTTACAAACTTTAAAATGTATTTTTATATTATTATCATCGCTTTACAAGGCATCATTTTCTTTGTAATTAACTGCGGTGTGCACTGTTATTGTTTGTCTTGACAATTTATTGTATGGATGTAATTTTTAATGTCTATTTGATGAAAATGATTGAATATAGAAATTGTGCGACGCCCTTGAGCTTATAATCTCCTCGACTGTGATTCCAATCGAAGCTTCTTGCGGGTCATCGAGAAAGGTTAGGGTGGGGCATCTTCAAGGCACACTTCCCTTTTCCCTAACGCCACCAAGCAATTTTATGAATATTATTTGCTATAATATGCAGGTGGAAAAGCATAGCTGGATCGAGGTCAATTGAGACTATTTCACACTTTCTCGGTGGAATTAATTCTCGAGTACTTATTGTGCTTAATATACGTAGAAAATACTTGCAGAGAAGCCCTGGAGAGTTACGTATCGTGGAGAAAAGTGTATCTCTAGCTAGATTCTTGAGGCCCTTGATTGAGGTTTTGAAGGAATAATAAATAGAATCAAAGTTCAACCATCATAATTGGGTAGGCATGAATTTGGAAACATTTGTCTTTCGACCACCATTAAGTCGTCTAGACTATGACCTTCGGGGCATGCCAAGAAAATTAAAGAGAATAGATCACGATGTATTTAATAATGAGCGAGCTAGTTGGAACAGGTGCAAGAAATTAAATGTTAGAAATTAATTCAGCATGCACTTGCCCCATCTTAATCTATCATGTTGGAAATATCGAGTCAAGTTATGGGTTTAGAGTGTAAATTAATATTATCCTTAAACAAAATTATAAATGAGATATTTTAATATATTTGAGAAATTGATGGGCGATGTCTGGAATTGATGTTGAGAAATTAAAAAAAATTATTTTATAAAACATAATTGATAAATATATTTTTATTTATTTTCAAAGTTTTTTTATTACTCAAGTAGCTCTTAACTTGAGTTTCTTGAGAGTTTTTTTTTTTTTTTTGATAAATAAAAAATTCAGCTTCTTTATAAGATAACATTTACTCACATGGTATTTAAATTAATTGTGAACACATCCTTTTAAATTTAGATATGATAAATAACTAACTTAAATAAAGTAAAAAAAATAAACATATTAAGTATAAGGTATTAAATTAATTGAAGAAAACATTCAGATTACACCTCATTCCATGAAGGAAAGTAATTTTTTCTTAGTGGGAGCTTAAATGAAATAATTCAAATGAAAATTAATAAATAAATAATGCATAATTCTTTAGATCTTTCACCAAAATCTTTACGGTTTCTATAAAGTTAAATTAACAACCCTAATTTTCGGAAAGATTTGGATGGGATTAACATTTGCAACCTCCACTCTCTGTCATAATCACTTAGCCATTTACGTATTGTTTTTTTTTATTATAATATGGATGTTTAAAGTCAGCTTGCGCGATCTCAACTGATTTCACGGTTTTAAAGTTAACAATCATGTAAAATTGTCAGTAACTATATAATTAGTAACCACAAAATCGAACTTAAAATCATAAAAGTAAAAAGTTTTTTAGTCTCAAGTTCTTATCATTTAGACTATATTGGTTGTCATTTAAGCTATACTTAATTTTATAGGGGGTGTCGCCTTAGGTTAGTGCTGCCTCATGGTAATCTAATTAATGCACATGTTGGCTTTACTTTTTGGATGATGGCCTCAAATTCTATTTGTATTAGTCGCAATCCTTTATTAAGTCAATTCTCACTAATTATCTGCCGCATGCTTATGCCCATTGCCCAGTTCGGTTGGCCTTTTTAATGGATGGAGACTTTGGAAACATCTTTGCATCTCATGATAAAGAAGTCGCGACCATCTAGGATAGTGTGAGGGCTCAAGAGCCAACGTAAAGAACTTTAATGAACGTATGTAAAGATTTGATTGATTGAGTACCTGTTTGGTAATGTGATTATAGGTAAAGTTTACCTGCATTCATATATAATATTATTTGTTAAAAAAAAAAAAAGTGTTTTATACTAAGTAGGACCTACTAAAAATAAAAATGATACCGCAAGTTTATAAATGCAGCAGTTTTACTTACTTCTAGTGGGGGAGGAACTACAACAGTGAAGCTCCACTTCACACTATTTACGTGAACAGTTTTTTTTTTTTTATTATTTTGAAAAACCAATGCGAGTGAATTAATTCACTCGCACTGTTCACATGAAAATTTTAGTTTTTTTTTTTCTTCTAAAAAACTAGTGCAGTTAATTGATTTCATTCTCACTATTAACGTGAATAATAATTTTTTTTTTTTTTTTTTAAAAAATTAGTTTAAGGTGAATTAATTTACTTATACTATAATCTTAATTTTATTTCCTGACAATATTTTACTAATTTTATTGCAAGCTCAAAAAATCATGAAAACTGTAGTTCTTTGTCGAATGGATTTTGTACGTAATGAAATTGTAATTTTTTTTTTAAATTGAGTTTTACTCAAAAAAAACTATTATTTAATATTATTTAATAACACTATATAAATTAGAAGGATATCGCATGATGACATAGTATTTGTGAAATTTGATCGCAATTCCAATATGTTCTTGCCAGGTCTAACCCAATTAAAAAAAATTCAGTTTTTAATTTTATTTTAATTGTGTTTCATTCAAAAATTAGAAGAAGATCGCTTGATGACGTAACAAAAAATTCAGTTTTGTTATTGCACGCTTAAGAAACTATGAAAAAATATAATCCTTGTTGGATAGATTTTGGATGTCATCACATTGCATATAGTTTAATGGAATAATAAAAATATTGATATCAATATTATTTATTTCATGATGTAATAACAGTAGTTAAATCTATAACATTTAAATTAAAAATCATTAATATATATATAGTATATATATATATAACCTTAATTTAAAAAGCATTTTTAACCAAACATGTGAAACTACTTTTTGTTCAACCTCAATTTCAATCATATTTTTAACCAAATATATATTTTTAAAACCAACATTAATTAAAAATACTTTTTATAACCGTAATGCCAAACACACAATTACCTACCAAGAAGACACGCAAATATTGGAGATTATATTGAGAAGAGAAACATACCTATAGACTTATTTATAGATAGACTAAACACTATTTCTATTTCTATTTCTACAAACCGAAATAGAGATCATGATTATGTGGTGTTTATGATAGGTAATGCATTAAAGAATTAGTTCATCGTAATGCGTTAAAGAAAAGATTTGGATGTCAAGGAACATGAAGAATTTGCTCTTCTAGACGTAGAAGCTCGGATCAGTCAAACCACTGATGTGGTAGTGAACAACATGGACAATCTTGAAGAAACACTCGAACAAGTTTGCTAGCTTGGAGAATGAATGCGAAGATAGTAGCACTAGTGATAAAACTAAAATTAATGATGAAGAACATATAGGAGAAGCAAGTTATGAAGGAATTGGAGAAAAATCAGAGACTTGCTCTAGCTTCTTCAATGAGAAGGGTGCCACATACGATATAAAATGAGGAAAAAGGCACCACATCCGATACAATTGAATGGAGAACCTCTAGGGTGGTTATTTTCAATTTGATTGTGTTTTTATCCAAAAATATAACCAAACTAGTTTAAAAAAAAACTGAAATTGGTTCAAATCGACCGGTGTCGGTTCAGTTCGATTATTTTAGAACAAAAACCAGTTCAAACTGACTAGTTTCGGTTCAGTTTGGTTATTTTTAAAACAAAAACATGTTCAAATCGGTTTTTTTAGTTTTTTAATTTTTTTTCCGGTTTGACTCCTGTTCGATTTGGTTTTCTTTTTTATTTCAGGTTTATAAACCAAACTGAATCAGATAATTTTTTTAAAATTCTAATTAGTTTTTTTCATGTTTTGGTTTTTTTAATTATTTTTTTAATCAGTTTTTAAATTTTTTTCTCACTCCGTTCTAGAAGCAAAATGTACATTCAGAATGATAAAGAAGAGATATTTGAAACTGAAGAAGGTATGCAGAACCAAACAAAATACAAAAGACATAGCCAGTACTGTTGCACATAAAACACAAGAGAAACCAGACAAGTCTGACACATGTAAAGTATTGGAAACTAAAAGCAAGGGATAGAAGCAGGAAACTCTCAAGGACAAAAGCAGGAATTGTTGCGGAAGCTTCTTCAATGGGAAGGAGCGAGCTTTGCAAGAGCATTTACCCTGATATGGCTGGTACTTATGATGTTGTTGTTGTTCAGGCTACGGATCTTAGTAGATGTAATGAGAAGGTGCATGGCCCTCTGTTTCTCATGACCTTTAGAGCATGTTTGGCGCATTGTAATAGCCGGTTACTTTTTAAATAGCTTTTCGTGCCGAAATACATGTCAATGATATTTTTTCATTTTTTAAAAATTATTTTTGACATCAGCACATCAAAACGATCCAAAAAATACAAACCACACTTAATTTTAGCAAAAAAAAAAATTTAAAATTTAATGAAACGCAGATACAAACACAATGCTAAACGGTGCATTAGTTTTGAGACCATTGAATATGGATGGAGTCATGATTATATGGATTTAAAGGAACACTACCATCCCTTTCAAGAAAATGCAGGTGTTCTTCACCTATTCAGCTTTATCGATCATTACCTGAAAATTAATAAATATAAACAAACATATTAAAATAAATATTTCATCTGTAAATTGAGGTGAATTTTCTTACTAAATATGTTCTCGTAGTAGCTATTAGTAAACATCGATGAAAATATCCCTAGTTTATATATCAAAGGAATTACAGTCTAGAAAAAAAAATAAAATAAAAATCTAAAAAGTACAATGATATGTAATGTTTTCTTCAAAATATTTTTTTTATGTTTTTTTTATCATTTTGACGTATTGATATCAAAATAAATTTAAAAAATATATATATATTATCAAGAAAAATATTTTAAAAAATAACTTTTATTATATTCTTAAATAATCTGACATATTTTCTATATAATGTACAAAGCCCCTTGTTGACAGGATTAATCTTGCCATGATGATGAATTTCGTTGGATTTTGATAGAAAAAAAAACACTATCTAACGCTGGAGTCAAACTTAAGATATTATTCATCTAAATCATAAATTTAATGGAATTTTTCTCTTTTTACCATAAGTTTAGATTTTTGATCGCATCCCTCCTTCCATATTATATAGCTTCCACGCATGATTCCATCCCTTCTTCCAAAGCTCAAACAGGCAAAAAAAACATTCTATTGAAATGTAGAACTCAACCCACCAGGGCCCTAGCTACCTTGTATCTAGGGCACAATTTTTGAGGTTTTTAAGAGATTCGATGGACGCTATTGATAATTGTTCTCGAACTCTCCGTTTTTTAATAAATTCATTTTGGATAGAATGAGAACCTCAGCTCACCTGGATGCTATTACAAAATAAAAACAAATAAATCAAGTTATGAAGTGGCAAATGACAAAGCCAATGAACTATTACTTCATGAAGAAAAAGATCAAGTATGGTTCACGTTTCCCCCTGTATACCTGGAAGGCAGGGAGCTCGATACACCCACATGCGCACCACTGCTATTTATGATATGGGTTTTCTCTGGTAGCCATAAATAAAGAAAGGGACTGCGTTGAAACCAGATTTTAGACGACAGAAGAGTCCAATCCATCAACAGAAGATCCATGGCATGCATGTGCCTTTCTCCTTTTGTTCTCCCTCCCAATCTATTATCAAATCTTAAGTAGGTCCGATTGCTCAACACTGATCACTAGGGGACCCCTTTTTTGGTAGTTAGCAAGAAGTAAAAATCTTTTTTGATTTAAAATCCATTGGTGAAAGTGTCGTTAGAAAAAGGTGGAAATGAACTGAAGAAGGTAAGGTAATTGCTACTAGATGAACGGCATGGTTGTAAGGGCGTGGTGATAGTAGAAAAGATCGATGAGAGGAGCTTTTTTTGGCAATTAATGCATGCGCTTCATTAACTAAAAAGGAGAGGGTATTCGTTGTGAGGATTACATTTTCTGTATAGCTAATTATGGAAGGAAATTAGTGTGATAGATGGAGAAATTTGGGCACCCAATTGTAATAATTTTGGACTTTTGGTGGTTGCACTTTCCTAATCACTTGCATCAATTCAATTGTTACAGGTTGAAAAGCTTTTTTCCTGTCTTCACCTGCGGTGCATGTTTCATTTTGTCCATGGCTTTGAGAGAGAGAGAGAGAGAGAGAGAGAGAAGGCGTTTAACATGAATAGATAATTGATATATACAAAAAGGAGAAGGGGGAGGAAAGATAAGAGCAGATAACAATGGGTAAAAAGAATAAAAACTTGGAGGGGAGAAAAAGCCAGGAGAAACTAGTGCTCGGACTTTTCTTCACCCTCCTCATTTTTTAATTCCCTTCTGCTTAATTACTTTTCTAGCCAGCTAATTAATTATAGTCCAAATTACTCGTCACAAAATATTGTTTAATCTTTCACAATCAGCTAGCAACGACCCCCCTTCTTGCAGTTAAGTGCACCTGCCCCCATCGTGATTGGGCCGACAAGTGAAGATGGTCTTGCACCCAAGCTTGATGCCCTAGCATAGCTTGATGAAGCGCCTGCGCCAGATGCTACGAAAAACGCTCCATTCAACAGTAGATCTCCTTCAGACCTCCAATTCCAATTCTTCCATTCACTCTCTGGTGCATCTTCATGTTTTGTTACCTTCATCATCAAGAAAAAAAAAAAAATCATATATATCTGAGTTAGAGCCCGCTGTCCTATTCAATGCTTACAGAAGCGAATCCTTCTGAGTTCACAACAAGTTAGTTTTTTCAGTTGGGCATTATTAAATGGGGTCTCGGTCCTCACCTCTTTACTGAACCTGATGTCAGGTGCTACAAATCTGTTGCCTTGGCTGTTGATGGTTGGGTTAGCACTCCCTCCAATGGCGTACATTTCCCAATGGGTGTAGTCATTGTTGACCACATGGAAATATCCATGTCTACATCTGAAAATGTGAAGAAATGTTACTACTTAGTTTCAAAGTTTGAATATTGATAACCGACACAATGAGTATGCAGCTAGTTAATTATCCCCACTGACCAACACTTCAGTTGAAAAAAGAAGAAAAAGAGAACTTTAAATTTCTTACCTTGGCATTCTCTGGACAAGACCCTCTCCAAAGTGATTGAAGGCTATGGTGACTTGCATGTTCTTGTCTTGAGTGTAGGAATCACTATGCCCCAGAAGCATGACTTTATCATGGTGGGTCATGTAATTGTTCGAAATGGTGATGGCTGAGGACCCATGGATGGCATCAACGAGTCCATCGTCACAATTTGACAATGAATTATGGTCCACCCAGATGTGAGAACCACCAAAGATGGACACACCATCACCATCTGATGCAGTCCTCCATCCAAAGTGGCTTGGGGAGTCCCTCACCATAGCATTCCCTCCTCTCTTGCAATCGTGTATGTTTAGTCCATGTATAATAATGTTGGTCACATACTGTATAGTAATGCATGGGCCACCGGCGATATGGACACTTGCACCTCTACCATCGATAGTCTTGAACGAGTTCATGATCAGTTCTTCCTTCAATTGAATTGTCATGTCACGAGCAAAAATTATCCACAATGGCTCTTCTTGAATGACAGCATGCCTGAGAGTCCCCGGCTTAGGGTTCACGGGATCATCGTTACCGGAATCTGTGACCACATAAATCTTACCATTTCTTCCACCAATGGCATTCTTACCAAACCCAATTGCACAATCAGCTAGCCTCTGGCGGTTCTTCTCCCAATTGGGATCGCATCTCCAGCAGTCATCAATGGGGTTGCCGGTTCCACAAGAGAGATATCCCAACTTCCTCCTAGAGGCATTGATGGCCCTGTCAAAACAAAACGAGACACATTTCTATCAACACGTATACATAAATTGAAAATGTATCAACGACCACCACCCATATTGGAAAGTACAAAATTGGACCGACAAGATACGAGCAGCAGTGGTGCCACTTACCTATGTACTTCTTGTACTACAAGTTCTGGGACCTGAACCGGGGAAGAGGAGACGAGGGCTGGGGTCAGGAGAGAGAGGAGGAAGAGGAGACAGAGAGAAGGGTTTGCCATTGTGTGATCTCTTCTTTAAGCGTGCAGAGGTAAAGAGAGGGAAGAGTGTGAGAGATATGAGAGAAGGAAAGGGAGTATATAAAGACATTAAAGCCGGGCTAGATGGGCGTGATTAAACTAAACACGTGGGGTCCAAGGTGTGCTTCGTGATTTCTTGATTTACGGGATTCCTACAGTGGGTAGTTTTTCCTGTTATGCAGGGCCTCAATAAAGCTAGAAAAACAGAGCAACAATGACACCGGATTTCGATGGAAAGTTCCTTCTTCTAGTTTTTTTTTCAGGTTTGGAATTCTTCTAGTTTTTTTTTTATATATAAATAACTGATTATCCTAAGAATGTCAGATACCTTCTCCACTTCAATGCAATCACTTTTCAATAGATAGATTTGGTTTTTATAATTCAATACATCATCCTATAATGGTCTCTCCTCTCTGCTTTTTTTATATTTATTTAAATATAAAAAATCGACATGAGCTCATCTTCCTAATCACTTAGAATTTTTTTAGTTATAGGCATCAACATGAGTCTTCCCTTTAACCATTTAAGACTTTCTAAGTATAGGTTTCATTTTTTATGGGTTTCTTAGCCTCTTAGAATTTTTTCTAAGTGTAGGCTTATTATATCCAAACCAAACATGCTTGGATCCAAGTAATGTACTTGAATCCATTTTTTCTTTTTAATGTTCTTAGACATCTTATCCAAACCTCAACATTCTCTTAAAAAAAAAATTAGAACTCTATGCAAGTCCCTCAATATTTTATATTAATCTAATATATATTATTTTGAGTAGAATAAAACTAAAAAATATCACATAGATAAAATTATATTTTAGCCCTCTTCTCTATAAAAAAAAAAAAGTTCATGGACTATAAATATACCATGAACTCTTCAAACTCAAGGTTTACAATCTCTTAATTCCTAATATTTTTTAACATACATATGTTTAGAGTCTATCTTTCTAAAATATTATTATTAGGGGTGTTCAAAAAAACCGATTAACCGAGTAAACTGAGAAAACCGAAGAAAAATTAACCGAAAAAACCGAACCGAATTAAAAAACCGATTAAACCGATTATTAAAACCATAAATTTTAACAAGTCCGGTTCGGTTTCGGTTTTAGTTATAAAACCGACAAACCGAACCGGACCAACCAAAAAATCATAATAAACCCACAGGCAGCCAAGGACTATAAATACTAAATAGTTTATTAACCTAACCTAACCCTACCTAACATAACAGCCCCTCTCCCTTGCCTTCACAAACTCCCATTTCCTCACAAAAAGTCGCCGTCTGTGGCAAAAGCAAAGATTGCAATGCAAACCAACTCTGCACCTCAAAAATCATTCTTCTTTTCCCTCTCAAAAATCATTCTTCTTTTCCCTCTCAAGTCTCTTGCATTTGGGTGGCAAGCTTTTGATATGGCTTGTAAACCCTTTCTCGACAAGGCTCTTTATGCCGTGGACAAGTCTGATCTTGCTCGAGATCCTGATGGTGATGATGATTTTCCTGATCGCAAGGAGAAGGGCTCCCTCTCTGAATCTGATATTTTTTTTCTCTGATGAGAACCCAACAGTTGCTTGATGATGATGGCTATGATTTTTGAATACTAGTTGTTTGGTTAAATTTATGTATAAAAAAGGGCTGGGAGTAGAAATCGGAGATCTGTATTCAATGTTGTTAGTTATAGTCTTATGGGGGTTTAGGTGGCAGGGATTTGAATGAGTTTTTGGTTCTACCATGTTGAAGTTCTTAACCTACTCTTGAAATCAATCGACGACAAGATTTAGGGGTTTTACAAGCTGATTTAGGAGAGGTCTCCTTCATTGATGGAAATTGGAATGATTAGATTTTCCGGTTTTTTTGCTATAAAACCGAATTTAACCGAACCGAACCGGTTCGGTTTGAATTTTCAAAAATTTAAGTTACTCAGTTCGGTTGGTTTTTATTGTTCGAACCGAACCGAACCGAACCGTGAACAGCCCTAATTATTATACGTACTTTTTCTCTCTAAAAATATACTTACTTAAGCATCTAAAAGTTTCTAAATCTACAAAAAAGGATTTTTGTAGGTATCAACTACTAACCACTTGAGCTTTCCATATGAAGCCACCAAAAATCTAGGTTAGAGAGAATGTATTAGATTACTTAGATATGAATCAATTATTCAATACATAAATCTTATTTCTAAATTACTTAGGATATTTTGGGACCTTATCATTACCGTAACTATCAACACAAGACATTGATATAATTGGCCATAACCAGCATGTTAATTGTGACATTAATAAATCAATGTATGAATAAGCATGGCAGTAAATTTATCAACATAAACATACTGATATATGTGTTGTACATTATAAGATCAATAGTCTAAAGTCTTGTGACATGTAATCATATTAAGGAATAGAAGCATGACTGGTGACACTGTCGTGATCATTTTAACGGGAAATTATCTCGTGAAACTATTTGGTAGTATAATAAAAATCGATGCCCAAATTCGAGTCTTTTCCTTGTGATAAAAGGGAAAAGATTATAGCTAGAATGCTGGCTAGGCATGTTTGCGGGGGGTTAGGTAAAAACAAACAATAAGAAACCTGTTACAAAAAACCGACATTGACATCGAAATATAGACGTTGAAAGCCCTAGGTTTGTTTGTGTTAGCTGTTTTGCTCGTCTATAGTGCTAAAGCCGTACAAGATCTAGTCAAGAGTGAGCTGGTGTCTGATATGTTAATTTCCTTGTATGAGCTAGTAGCGAGTCACTAATGGGAACAATTAATTTACAGACACCAGCTATGGTGGAAAAAACCAAGAGCTAGAACATAGACATCTACGATATATGTTGTTCTTATTACTTTTTTATTTAGTTAGCAGAATAAGTTTTTCGATTTCATGGGCCCTTAAACTTGCTGTCTTATTTGCCAAAGGTGAAAACCAAAAACCTATCATATTTATCAACTATATATATTATCCTTGTTGAAATGGAAGGTGTTAAAAGTTAAACTCAATTGAAAGCAACAATGATAAGCCAAAGGAAAGTGTAATGTTTAGATGCTTGTCAGTGCAAGTGGAAAGCAGGCGACATTTCTGTAGGCACCAAAAACATCTGTGCTACACACAGGGTTTGCAGTAATTAAAAGGACTCGACCATTCCACATATATACCTGTATACACATGTAGTAAGAAAATATTATTTTTAGAGAATAATATAAATTATATTCTGAAATTTTTATTTAATTAACTTAAGTTATGGGATTAAGATGATTCTTTGATATAATATTAGAATCTTTAATGATCAAAACGATCACGAGTTTGAATTCTCACCATCCTTATTTATTTGATAAAAAAATTAAACACAAGCTAATATGGGCATGTGTAAATTTCAAGTCCAAAAAGACTTTTATTTAAATGGGCGTGTTAGAGAATAATATAAATTATATTCTATATTATAGAATGTAATTATATAGGAAATATTGTAGTCATATTCTTATGTGGTAATCTCCACCTTTACTATTGTATATTGCCCTACTCATATATTATAGAAAGGGTTGGCTAACCTATTAGGTTAAGCCTCCTAATTATTTCTCAACTTGGTATCAGAGCCTCCTAATATTTCTCTCTTTGCAGCCGGCCCTAATTTTCTCCACCCATGGACTCTCCTCCTGCCGCCGTTGCCTCCAACCTCTCCCTCCACCGGTGATGCATCATCACCGGCCAGCCCTCTTCCTGCTGCCGGCTCTGCCGTTCCTCTGCCTCTTATGGGAACAAATCTCCAATGGTTCCTCTATCAAACACGCCACCATGTTGTGTCGTTGAAAAACTTACGAACACCAACTATCTTTATTGGAGAATGCAGATGAAGCCATATCTCCTTGGTCAAGGTGTTTTTCAGTTTGTTGACGGCTCCTTGCCGTGTCCTCCATCTCATATGATTGATGCTTCGGCTGATTCTTCTTCTGCCATCAGACAAGCCCCTCTTTTCTTCGTTGGAAGCAACAAGATCAACTTATTTTGAGTGCTCTTCTCTCCTCTCTTTCCGTGGATGTGCTGCATCTTGTCGTCGATTGTTCTACTTCGTAACATTGTGTTTGGCGCACGCTTTGAGAAGGCAAACTTGCCTCTCCATCTAATTCTCGGATCATGCAAACTACATGGCTCCTTTCAAGACCTTCGGCAAGGTGATGCATCGGTTAGTATGTATATGCAGCAAGCCAAATCGTTATTTGACGAATTGGCTGCTGCTGGTCGCCCAATGTCCCTTGAAGATTTCAATCTCTATGTGTTTCGTGGACTTCGCGGTGAGTTCAAAGACTTGGTAACTAGTCTCATAACCAAGGCTAAACCGCTATCGTATGCTGATCTTCATAGCCATCTCCTTACCCATGAGTTTCTGCACAAGAACTCTTTTCACTCCATGGCTGTCGGTTCATCCTCTTCATCACTGCTGTCTTCTTCTTCTCTGCCGCAGCAGCCACCATTGCTGCCAACACCTCCGAATTCTGCTTATTATGCCATGACTAATCACAGCCGAAACATTGGGACGTTCTAGAGGTAATTGGCGCTCAAACACCAACCGATTTCAGGCCCCAAACAGAGGTCATTCCGCTGCAGATTGGAGGCAAAATCAGTGGCAGAACAGGCGCACCTCTGCTGCAGATTTTCGGCCAAATCAGGGGCAGTGGTCTGGACATGTCCGCTGCCAATTATGTTCCACTCCTGGCCATTCAGCTCTTTCAATGCTATCAGTTTCGCGGAAAAAAGTTGGGTTGGAAGGATAAAGCAGCACACAGCAGCCCTCTGCTCACCTTGTTGTTGCGAATGATTCTGCTGCCAACGACTTGGTTTCCCGACACCGGCGCGAATCAACATGTGACGCCTGATCTTGCAACTCTAACTGATTCTGCTCCTTATCTTGGTAATGATTTCTTGCATGTTGGTGATGGTAAGGCCCTTGACATATCCCATGTTGGACATACTACTTTTATATTCCCCCAAACGCTTTGTTTACATTAAACTAATGTTCTTCGTGTGCCTCACATTACCAAACCGTTGTTATCTGTTCAGAAATTTCTGTCGTGATAATCATGTTTATTTTGAATTTCACGATTCTGTGTTTTATGTGAAGGATCTCGTCACCCAAGGAAGTTCTTCTTTCCGGTCGGAGTCATGATGGTCTTTATGTTCTCTCCGAGTCCTCGGCTACGTCAGTTCCTCAAGCTTTTTGGTCTCCTTGCATTTCCGCGACTGCCGACTTGTGGCATCGTCGTTTAGGTCATCCAACTCCTCGCATTCTAAATTTGTTAGTTTCTGATAATAAAATTATTTGTACGTCTAAACGATCTTTTACTCAATGTCAAGCATGTCCTTTAGGCAAGTCATCCCGTTTTGTCATTACGACCGACGGGTCACAAAACTTCTACCCCACTTGAATTAATTTTTAGTGATGTTTGGGGTCCTGCTCCAATGTTTTTCTTCTGATGGTTTTCGTTATTTTGTTATCTTTTGTTGATGCGCACACTAAAATATATCTGGTATTATCCGCTTGTTGCGAAATCTGATGTATTTTCCACGTTTCAACGTTTTCAGACACTTGTGAGCGTCAGTTTTCTCTTAAAATTAAATCTGTTCAAACTGATTGGGGTGGTGAATATCGTAAATTAAATACATTTTTTTCAAACAATTGGTATTCATCATCGATTAATTTGTCCTCATACTCATGAAACAAAATGGCACAGTTGAACGTCGTCATAGACATATTGTCGAAACTGGCCTAACCCTCTTAGGACAGTTGTTAATGCCCCATTGCGTTTTTGGAACTATGCTATGGAATCATCGGTCTATCTTATTAATCGCATGCCTACTCCTGTTCTTCAAAATAAATCTCCTTTTGCGTGTCTGTTTCATCGCACTCCTGATTATAATTTTTCTACGCACTTTTGGGTGTCTTTGTTTTCCATTTTTTACGTCCATATCATGCTCATAAATTAGATTTTCGATCTTCTCCTTGTGTGTTTTTAGGCTATAGCTCGTCTCATCTTGGTTATCGGTGTCTTGATTTAGAGTCTGGTCGTGTCTATGTCTCCCGTCATGTTCGTTTTCATGAATGTGTCTTTCCTTTTCAAAAGTCTGTAAACAGGTAACAACACCCCCGGTTCCCCCCACTCCACCTACCTATCTTCCATCACTGCAACCCCCTTCCTGTTTTCAGCCTCTTCCTTCCCAACTCGGCAAAAACACACAACTCACCTTTGCCCCTTGCCGCAACCCCCCAGCTTGCTCCCCTGCCCGTTGATTTAGCCGACCCTGCCTCACCACCCCACACAGCCATACTATCACCACATGCTTGTCTTTCCAATGATTATTGTGCAGGAACAGGTTCTGACTTGCAGGATTCAGTTGCGGCACAACCTCGCACCTCCCCGGCTTCACCTCCTGGTCTGCAACTTTGTGTTGATCTCTCCTCTTATCCTCTTCAGCACATTCCAGGTACAGGTGTTGCTACTTCCATGTCCCGCTGCTCCTAAACACCCATGGTTCTTCGTCCGAGACCGCCCAAGACAGCGCTGATCACCACCACGGCAGCCACCTCTGCTGCTTCCTTCAGTCGGGTATCTTCTCCTCCCTCGCATGAGCCACTTATTTTTCCTGATGCTAAACAGATATGAGGCGTGGCATAATGCTATGCGAGAGGAAATTCAGGCCTTACGCGCAAACAGAACATGGACTTTAGTGCCATTTCATCCGTCCATGAATGTTGTTGGTAGCCGATGGGTCTACAAAATTAAACGCAAATCTGATGGTAGCATTGAGAGGTATAAGGCGCGCCTGGTTGCTAGGGGCTTCACTCAGCAAGAAGGTATTGATTACTCAGAAACTTTTAGTCCTGTTATCAAACAGGCAACAGTCCGCTTAGTGTTCTCCATTGCAGTTTCGAGTGGTTGGAAAATTCATCAGCTTGACATTCATAATGCATTTCTAAATGGAGTCCTTGATGAAGAGGTTTACATGAAACAACCTCCAGGTTTTGTTGATTCTGCACTCCCAGGTCATGTATGTCGATTGCATAAATCTCTATATGGGTTAAAACAGGCTCCGCGGGCTTGGTACACTCGTCTGAATGATTTTCTATTATCCATTGGTTTTCCGTGCTTCTAAAGTGGATACCTCATTGTTTATCTTCTCGGTTTGGTAGTGACATTTGTTATCTTTTGGTTTATGTTGATGATATTCTGCTTACGGGTAATAATGGAAACTCTGCTACAACGACTCATTCAGCTACTGAGCTCTGAATTTAAACTTCGGGATTTGGGGTGATGTTCATTATTTTCTTGGGTATTTGAAGTGCAGTGTACTAGTCTGGGACTTATGCTTTGTCAACATAAATATACACTTGATATCCTCACACGAGCTGGTATGTTATCCTGTAAACCAGTTGATACTCCTATTTCGGCATCCAAAGCCACCATTATGCCGGATCCATTGTTTTCTGATGCTACTCGTTTTCGGCAACTTGTTGGTGCTCTCTCCAATATCTCACTTTCACACGCCCGGATATTTGCTTTGCTGTTAACCGGGTCTGTCAATTTATGCATGCTCCTACAGAATCCCATTGGGCTGCCGTGAAACGCATCTTGCGTTATCTCCGTGGTACGGCATCACATGGTTTACATATTACTCGCAGCTCTTCCTTTGCTTTACACGGTTTTACAGATGCAGATTGGGCAGGTAGTATTGAGGATAGAAAGTCTACAGGTGGTTATCTTGTGTTCTTTGGTCAGACGCCAATTTCATGGAAATCGAGTAAGCAACGCACTGTTGCTCGTTCTTCGACGGAAGCTGAGTACAAAGCCTTAGCCGATGGCACGGCTGAAGTTATCTGGCTTCAGTACTTGTTAACGGATCTTCAGATTCCGACTCATTCTGCTCCTATTATCTGGTGTGACAACCTTGGTGCCACGTATTTGTCTGCAAACCCTATATTTCATGCTCGCACAAAACATATTGAGATTGATTATCATTTTGTCCGAGATAGAGTTGCGAAGAAGGAGATTCAGATTCGTTTTATTTCCTCTCAGGATCAACTTGCCGATGTCTTCACTAAGCCACTTCCTGCTGCTTCATTTACTACTTTTAAATTCAAGCTTCGGGTTGATCCTCCACCCTCAGCTTGAGGGGGCGTATTATAGAATGTAATTATATAGGAAATATTGTAGTCATATTCTTATGTGGTAATCTCCACCTTTACTATTGTATATTGCCCTACTCATATATATAGAAAGGGTTGGCTAACCTATTAGGTTAAGCCTCCTAATTATTTCTCAACTTTCTAGAACCTCACCTAATAACTTAAACTATTGAATTAAAGATGGTTCTTTGATAATCCTAATTGACACCCTTACCTTCTTCTTTTTCAATTTTTCATCAGCAATGTTAGTCTTATGGAAAGTTTTGATCTCTGCGATTCATTTTCTAAGGAGTAGAATCCTTTTCGATGAACAAAACTCATTAATAAGACTTATTAATTAAAATAAAATCAATTTATTTGAGCTCTCTAAACATTAAATTTTTAAGAAAAAAGTACCCCATCCATCCACAACTAGTAAAAAATTGAAAGGATTTTCTACTAGGTGCATCAAAAACAAAATTAATACGATCTGATTTGAACAACAAGTAGCTAGGAAATAAGACTATTGGTCCACTAGTTGCATGTCCAACGAAGAACATTTTTTGGTCCGCAACATTTGATTTTGTCATTCAAAAAAAAAAAAAAAAAAGATATTGATTTGATTATACGTTGCACCAAGAAATTCTCAATGACAGCAGCTGCACATGCTTTTGCCCTCGAAATCAAATCTCACTAGCTGCTTGTAGGCCCATATAGTTTTTCTTCGTTCTTTAATTAATTCCTTGATCAATAACCAACAAAAAAAGAAATTACCGGCCGCGAACCTCGCCTATGATTCACACAAGGAAACGAATACAGGATCCCCGATTTTGACATGGAGAAATAGTGAGCTCTTAAGCTGTACACTTTGGAGCCCGTAAGAGAAGCCGTAGTATCCGTGTATTTCCTGACTCGTGACAGCTCTAGCTAGTTACTCACATGGGGATCGAGATTTCTGATTCTCTTTTATGATTCCCTGTCTGCATGGCCTTTGATCATGGATGGTGGGGTGCTGTGAAAAGAAAACAAGGACCAGAGCATACTGAAGGGTCTTCGTTGAGCAGTTAGGGTTTGGGAGCGTGAGATAACATAAAAGGTGGTGGTTCATACTCCGCAGAGATGATTCTTGGAGTGAGTGAGTGAAAGCTACTCAGCAAGATGATGGTGGGATTGTGAGTGAGTGAAAGCTACTCAGCAACTCCTCTCTTCCATCCAATCACACGTGGTGCTCAAAGGCAATTCCATGTGGCGTTCTCTTTCTCTTCCTTTAAGCAATAGGTTTTCTCATTTGCACATGCATGGGATCCTTGATGTTTCACATCAAGATCAGTTTTTCTTCTTAGTTGCCAATTTTGTGAAGGAAAGTCAAATTTTCCATTTTCTTATGTTCCCTTATTATTTCTCTTACATTTTCTCAGGCATTTTGTTGTACAACACACTATTTAGGCAGCCACCCACAGTATTAACTTAATTTTCATTAATCTATCAATTTTCACATCACCGTACTTGTCTTAATAGATTCAACGTGAGTGACAAGCGATTTGTCAAGTGGGGTGTTCCAAATCAGAAGATTTGCAGATCAATGTAAGATTATGCTTGACAATTTCCCAAATCAAACCAATTAATTATATTTTCCATCGAAATCAAACCAATTAATCAGAATACTGGGGTGTCGCTGGCTACAGTACTCGAGGATTTAGTTAGCTAGTCACGTATTACAAGATATCGGTGACAAAATTAAAGTAACTACATAAAAATTATCTTTGAGAGCTAAAATGGTGCACACATCTTTAAAGGGATGGCTTCGATGGAGGAGAACGTGTTGCTATCAGCTAAGAAAAGAAAAAGTTCACTTAGCCCAAGTTGCTTCTGTTACTGTCGCAATGACTACTTCGAAAATATTCAGGCTCGATACAGGCTATCATACGCCATGCGTACAGAAAAGGGATTCGACGAAGCTTCTTGAGAAGACAATGGCGGGTGATGGATATATTGCATGATCATTGGCATTCATATGCCCTGGCTGTAGTATTCAATCGAGGTAACTCCTTTTCATGTGAATCACGCCTGGACCTAATCATTTTCACACTTGGCCATCCCTTTTTTAGCCACAGATGTGAGAGCATTTCACTTTATTAATCGATTGTGTTTGGGACATGTCTGGTAGTTGAGGTCAAACCTGCTACATGATTACTCGCAAAATTCTCTCTTTAGCTGTGGAGAGATTGACTAATATGTTATCGATCTGCCTGGAAAAAACCAAAAATGCAAGCACAGGACTTGCAAGAAAGTTAATTCCATCTATTTACAGAGACAGAGGATAAATATGAAAAGATTTACGTTCACCATATATACCAGACATATCCAACCTTCAGTAATAAGACACAAAGAGTAGTTGCGTCTACGTTAGGGGACAATTGTATGAATAATATGTCTGTTAAGGATGTCCATGAAGTGAATTCTTCTTGCTTGGGAGACAATTAATCTCACCACAAAGAAGAACATGACCTGAGAATGCGAGATGATGGGCGAATTAAGCAGAGCATGCTCATGGAAAATACAAATTTATTGGAAGTTTTGTGAAGTAATTAGCAGGAAGTGAATTATAGAGTGAACAGGTGAACATTACATGACAAAAGACTGTTAGTTTATTTTATTTTAAGAAAATGGCTTATTTCGGTTTGATTTTTAGCTTAAATTTTTTATTTTATAAATAAATATAAAATATATATTGAAGCTAAAATTACTAAAAAACCATATACATCTATTAAAAAAAATATTAAATTACTTAACTTAATAAACACAATTTAAGAGATTTAAAACCAATTATGACTAGAGAAGATAAGAAATATCTACTTGAATATGATACAAAAAAAAAAGTAGTTTTGATGCGTTTTTTTAGCATTTGCCAAAGTAAAAATATTATTTTGAAATGTACATTATAATACGTAAAAATAATTAATCTCAACGCTTTTGTTGTTTTAAAGAAATCTTAATGTATTTTATTTATAATAATTTTCATGTTTTTAGTATTACAAATGGATATTCGAATAAGAATAACATGGAGTATTACAGACAATTTTTGAAAGGTTGTGTAAAGTGGTGGCAGGGCCGAGCTATGGAGTTTTTTCTTGGGAGGATTATACACAGGATGAATTTAAGAAGTGCTTTGCATAATTTGCCAACAAAGACTATATATATTTACAGAATTTTGACTCTTATATAAGATATTGAGGAAAGGATCGGCCTACCATTTCACAAGTTTTGTTGATGCTCGAGGAATTATAGATTGAGCTTGCAGCTGAGCAGGACACTTAATCACTGATATCGTCTTCCTGAACAAGACATGGATTGTTCTTAATCTTACATGACCATGTTGGCGATTTATGTCTATACAAGGCAGGGAAATTAGTGTTCCAGAGTGCTGTCAAAAAGGTGAAGATTCACAGAACTGGGGCTGTCATCAAGCTACAAGGTTCCAGTTTCAGAAGATAGGATCTGTAAACAACTTCATTATAAGGGAAATTATCAGCAAAACTAGATTTTCTGACTTTTGAGAAAATTATGAGTTGACATTTATTAGAAAGTAGTCATTGCGCAGTAACAGAAGCAAATTTGAGGGCATAGAACACGTTTTTCAATATTGAAACTTGGATGGATTCAAAAAAGCAAAGTTCATCTTTATGAAACGGGAGTTTCAGAAATTTAGTCATAGTACTTGGTAACATGGTGGCGTAGCCTCAAGTCATACATGACCATGTAAAATGAATCATGTTAGAATGGAGGTAGGTTCCTCTGAAAGTGCCTTTGGACCTGATTCAAGAGTAGGGAGTTAAAGAAATTAGACAGTTCACACACAATAAGGAAAACAATATAAAGGAACCTAATCTACAGAGTGAATTTCACAAACAATTGAAGTAGAGGGCTCTGTGAGAGAAAAGTGTATGTCCATGGAAGGTTTTGGTCTGCAGGGCTTCGTATTCTTGCTATGGCATGTCTGCAAGGATTTTCTTCAGTTGATAGATATCTCTCCTTGAGCATTACAGAGAATTTCTTCCAAACAAGAATGTCGTTGAGTGGTAATTCATGGTAGTCTGACCAGATAAAAGCAGAGAAATTCTTGGCTGTAGGTATAGATACTGATGATTAAAGAACTAATCTATAACCTGGAACACATCTAGAATCAACGGAAAACAAAATGCTTGTATAAATGAACTAATCTATCACCTGGAACACATCCAGAATCAATCAGATGGCCTCTCGGACAAATGCAAATAACTTTGGAACGTGCACTAATCTAAACTAGCAGAATTTGATAGTTAAAGCAACCGCCAAACCAACAGCACAAACAATTCTATTTCTTTCTTTCTTTTGATCTCCCATCAATATTCTCCTCTCCTCTCTTCTCTTCTCTTCTCTATCTCTACAAGAAAACTTGGATCCCCAGCTACCCCTCTCTATCGTTCTCAAGAAAATGAGTATTCTCAAAGAATTTACGCTCGTGGTCATCGGTTTGGGCGTAGTCTCTATCCTGTGCCAGTACAGCCAGTACAGCTACTGGTTACCAATCACTTCTCATGTACTCTCTTTCTTTCACTTTCTGTCTTTTTTTTTACTAAACTTAATTTTGGAAGACCAATTTCACGTTTTGTCAGTCTCTTGGATTACTTTTATGCATCGACATTCTTCTCGCCGTTGTTGCAGTGCCCTTGTTTTCTCTACTAATGCTCTTTCTCCCAATCCAAGATTCTCTGTTTGCTTTCTTGCATGCAATTCCTTCTCTCTTCTTTTTTGGTGCAGTTCGTGGGTTTTAAATGCCAATTTCAGTTCTTAATATTTTTTAATCAATTTCAGTTCCCTGCTTTATCTATGTTTTGCTTTCTCTCGTCTTCTTGCTCCCTTTTAACGCTCGTTTTTTTGTCTTTTTGAAGGGCGATTTGATTCAATATACAGTTCAAGATTCGACCGATGACATCTATCACTCAAGAGCATTTTTCTTGCTGAATCATGAGGCAATGGAGAAGGATTTTAAGGTCTTTGCGTACCCAGGTGGAAACCCAGGACATGTTTATCACTCAACAAAATAACACGCTCAAAGAGCAAATCATGCAAGTGAACATCTCACTTCTTCATGAATCTAAGAGATAGTCCGTTCTTGACTAAAAATCCTGAAGAGGCTCATCTCTTCTTTATTCCCATTTCTTGTCAGCCATTGAGTGACGAGGTATGTGCTTAAATTGCAAGAAATTATTTAATTTGATCTTAATTTGTGGTTGAATATAAGCAATGAGTCTAGTATTTACTTATCTTTATGCTGGGAAAGAATTTCATTTCTTGTGCATAAATTATGTAATCGTGCATCTTTCAAGGATTCAGAGATTGATGCAGATATAGATGGTTAATTTTATTCATCTTTGTAGATATTTTCCACAAGTTTGTTGATTGGTTCTTTTTTTTTGTTTTCTTTCTCATAATTTGGATTTAAAAAAACCTGTCCTTGTTTTAGTTGGTATGCATCTAAAGCAACGATTTTTTCTTAATGCAGGAACCTTTACCTGGTTACAGGGAGAAGGTTATCAAGAGATATGTCAAGAGCTTAATTTCCACATACCCTTACTGGAATAGGACTTTAGGTGCTGATCACTTTTTTGTCAGTTGCCATAACATTGGCAGCACGGCTACTAAAAAATCCCGTTTCTTCCTTGAAGAATGCAATTCGACTTGTGTGTTCACCAAGTTAAATGATTCAACTATATTCCACAGAAGGATGTTGCCCTCCCACAAAATACTGAGCTCTCCTCGCCTCCATGAATGGAGATGACGATGTGGAACAGGTAATCTCTTATGTTGTAACCACTTTGTGTTATATCCTTGAGTGGGGTGCTTATCGAAAGCATTTATTGCAAATTTCAATTCCCGATTTTCCATGAACATTTTTTGAAACTATACTCCTTAAGTGAGCTCAAATACTGAACTTCAGAAACCTGATGCAACTTGCCAGGTCAACTGTGGAGTCTCGCCCTCTCCTGCTGTCCCAAGAGATGATAAACCCTCCCAGGTAGTGAGATATTTACCAAATTTAGCTGTTCTGAATGATTTTTGCGCATCTGAACAAAAGTAAAATCTGGCATTAGAGTTCCCTGCAATTGTCACGCGCCTATGGGCAGGATTTTCTCTCTTGATAATGATTTTATAACTTGGGAGTCGCATTCTTGAGCATTCATCAAATAGGCTGCAGTGATTAATTCTTTGTTATACATCTTGAATTCGATTTATGCTTTCATATTTCAAACTTCTCATTGAAAGTTTGTAGTTCATAACACATTAACAGAATCATTGATGCTTTGGCTAAGCTTCTGTGGAAAATATTGCAGGACTAAACTTGGTTTCTGGCTGGTTCTCCCAACATCGCACATTTCTTTTCATCCAATCCACGTATCAGTTTAATGTGATGTAAATATGTCTCTATGTAATTTAAAATGATTTACAACTAGATGTTTATCTACTGAGAAATTAGGAATATAAATCCATTTATGTTATATATACATTCTTACAAATAAAAAAAGGTTAAGTTTAGATCTTTAATTCAACAATACATTCTAGTTGGTACACATCCAAAAAGATAACATTTTACAGAATCATTGATGCTTTGGCTAAGCTTCTGTGGAAAATTATTGCAGGACTAAACTTGGTTTCTGGGCTGGTTCTCCCAACTCAGATGTAAGGAAGAAACTCGTATTATTTCAAAAGGATTTTCAAGAATTTGAGTTCCATTTCGTCGAGAAATTAAAAGGGGCCACTGTGCTATACAATTTTGAAAAGGAAATATATCGGAGTAAGTTTTGCATCTGTCCTCGTGGGGAGACTCAAGTTGGTGGTGTTTGCTTATCAGAATCGATGGCTTTTGGATGTGTACCTGGTAAGAACGTTTCTCACAAGGCTTTTTCTTTTTGTTGAACACTTCAAAAATGTTCATCCACGGCAACATTTTGAAAAGTATTCAGTTCTGATGATATCATGCAAGAACATTCTTATGTAAAGCATAGATAATAAAATCAAAGAAAGGGGCTGTGTATTTTACCCAGGCTGGTTTCCTTTTAAAGCAGTTCATGTGTGTCTTTCTGCAGTCGTCATGTCGGACTACTACGACTTGCCATTCAATGACATTCTTGACTGGGATAAATTCTCTGTAATTCTCAAAGAAGACGATGTTCTCGAACTGGAGAAAATTCTTAAATCCATACCAGAAGGAAAGTACGAGAAAATGCATCAAAATGTTCTTAAGGTAGATATGAATTTTATCTTTATTTGGGATTAACTTTTTCATTCCCTAGATTCTACGGTGGCCTTCATGATTAACTGATATTAGCTTGAACTATGGAGAGATTACCTTGATGACTTTGGTGAGATCCTGCAGGAGCAGCACTTGATTTATGTTTCTTCTGGTTTTCAGGTTAGAAAGCACTTCAAGTGGCATTCTCCTCCTGCCAAGTATGACGAGTTTCACTTGGTTATGTATGAGCTGTGGAAGCGCCGCCACATCATTAGGTACTGAACTACCGGAACAGGTCTCCAGTTTTGCGTGCGTCCGACACCTTTTAATACTTTGATCCTTTGTTTCTCGAATTTTCTTCCATTTCATTTTGCTACTCTTAAATACTTCAATTCAAGGATGTATCTGCCACGAGGCTTACATTTTAAATTGTTGATCCTCTACAATAGAAAGATTGCACATATATTTGTCTGCATGTTATCGACTGTGGATGAGTTCTGGCGTCTAAAATTTTATGGTGGAATCACTTTTATCCTTTTTAGTTGGTGATAGATAATTTTTCTTAGCTATGTTGCTAATATTTATCTAGCATGAATAAAAAATAAATTTTATAGGAATTAATTCGATATAACTTGATCAACTTAGAAAAAATAAAAATAACTTGGATGATTGTTAAAAATATAGTTTGACTAAAATAAATTGAAGACAATATTTTATTATTATTGAAATAGCAACATATCGAATAAATCTGATTCAGTCTTGGTTAATCCATCAAATCTACAACTATTATTATAAGATCAAAACAAATTATAAAATCTAATTTTCAATTAACTCAATATCAAATAATAAAATTAAAAAAAATCATAAAAAGACCCAAATCAACACAGGTTAACTTGCCAAGCCCTTAACTCGAGTCATGAGATTGAGATTTCCCCACAGAAATCAATTCAAAACAAATTATGAAACTCAATTTTCAATCAACTCAATATTAATTGATGAATTTCAAGAAAATTGAATTAGAAAAGGATATAAAAAATCAACTGGAGTTAAATTAGGTTAACACATGATTTTAAAATTGTACCCTTGATTATAGTCTTATGACTATATCATGTAATAATGTTGTCATTTTGCATGGTGTTGAAAATGAGAGATCTTTCATATTATGACATAAGATATTAGGTCATATCTTCATTTATATAATTAAGAGTTTGTAAATCATAAAGTCCTTGAGGCTCTTGAGTTTACTAATCTTAGTACTTATATGGATTGCATTAAAAAAAACAAACTAACAAGTATAATAAAGGTTTAACGAGGACTTCTAATGTTTTACAGATTATGCACATTGATATCTCAAGTTTTTATGAAGTGTACGGTCAGAAATCTTTCATTACCTTTATTGAATGGTATTAAGGTTTCTAAAGCAGAAATGGAGAAACGATTAGGAAAATAAATTAAGATTATAAGGTGAGGTAAAGGTGGTGAATATTATGGAATGTACATTGAAAATGGACAATTACCATTTCCATTTGCAAGGGTTTCTTTTTTAGAAACAAGGCATGGTGGCATAATACACAATTCCAAACTCATCTTCTTAAAATGATATGGTTGAAATGAGAAATCTAACATTAATGAACATGGTGAGGAGTATGATTGGCAACTTTGATCTCTCGTTGTATTTGCGAAGTAAAGCTCTAAAATCTATGGCATATGGACTAAATAGGGTTCCAAACACGGTGGTTCATAAATATCATTTGAATCATGAAAAATATTGGAAATATAATTTAAAACATGGATATGTATTGTGTTGCCTAGCTGAAGTTAGAGTCAACAACCACATGAGATAAAATTAGACTCGAGAATAGTCAATGGATATTTCATTGGTTATGCAAAAACATCTAAGGATGGAGATTCTATCATCCATCTAATGTGACAAGAATTGTGAAAAATAAGAATGCAAGGTTCTTAAAGAATGATGATATTAGTGGGAGTGGCCAACCTTGAAACTTTTTTTTAGGAGGGTAGTAGTTTTGAACATGTTTCTACATCTTCACGTAAATTAGTTATGTTTCATGGTAACTATCAAGATTTAATAACTCAAGAACAACCAATCATTGAAAAATCACATCATCACGATCCAATTACTCAGTATTCTCGAGCTGAAGATGTTGATGTAACATTTAGAAGATATTTAAGAGTTGGGAAACCTATAATGATTTATATATTTTGTTATGTACCTATAAGAATCTGACATGAACATTAATGATGAAGATGGCCCTATTATGTTTTCACAAGTTATGATCGAAAATAAATCCATATTCTATTATAATATTATGAAGGATGAGTTGGATTCAATGGCTAATAGCCAAGTACATAATCTTGTTGAATTGCTTGTAGAGGGAAAAACCACTAGTTTAAAATGGGTTTTTAAAATCAAAATACACTTTTTAGGCAATATTGAAAGATATAAGGTAAGACTTATAGCTAAAGGATTCACTTAAAAAGAAGGAATTGATTATAACGATACCTTCTTTTCTATTTCAAATAATTATGGCATTAGTATCTCATTTTTTATATGGAGTTGCATTAAATAAATGTAAAAATAACATTCCTCAATAGAGACCTTGAGGAAGACACTTACATAAAACAACTAGAATGTTTCATTTTAGAAGAAATAATAACTTGGTTTGTAAGCTTAATGTTGGAGAATAATATAAGTTATATTTTGAAACATTACGTAATAGCTTAAGTTATTTAGTTGAGATGGTTCTTTGACATGGTATTAGAGCCTTGATGACCAAGCGGTTACGAGTTCGAATCTCACCATCCTCATTTATTTGATCAAAATTAAGCACAAGACAACGTGGGCATGTGTAAGTTTCAAGCTCAAAGTACTTTCACTTGAGAGAGCATGTTAGAGAATAATATAAATTATACCTTGAAACCTTACCTAAAAGCTTAAGTTATTGAGTTAAAATGATTATTTAACACTTAAAAAATCTATATTCGGGCTAAAACAAGCCTCCTAACAATGGTATTTAAAATGTTATAATATCATTTCTTCATTTAGTTTTACAAACAATGTGTGGGATCAATGTATATATCATAAGGATAGTGGAAAAAAAATTTTCTTAATTATATATATATATATATGATATATCTACGTGCTTCAAGTGATTTGAGTTTGCTTTATAAGGTGAAGCAATTTCTTTCTATGCAATTTGATATGAAAGATATGAGTAAAGTTTCTAATGGCATAAACATAAAGATTAAAAAAGACAGACCTAAAGGATATTAGAATTGTCTCAAGAAACCTATATAATAAAAATTTGAAGAGATTTTGTATAAAAAAATTTTCATCTAGTGTTACATCTATTGTCAAATGTGACAAGTTCAATTTTAAACAAAGGCCCAAGAAATGATTTGGAGAGGGAACAAATAAAGAGCATTTCATATGTCTTCACCAGTATGAGCATTTGAAAGTTCATTCATAAAAATATGTGCTACATATCATATTCTCACTCAAAAGAGAAAGTTGCATTATAATATGTGGATGGTAATACCTGCTCCAAATGACTTATTGCTACTATTCATGCAATTTTAGCTCTTTTCTTATTTGTATTAGGATATTATATCTATGAAAAAAAATTATAGGATATATCAATATTGAATTGCTACATATTAACAGATTGTTTGGAATCCTTTAAATTCAATTCAATCCACATGTTTAAATTAATTTTTGCATTTGAAATATTTTTTAAGCATTGTTTGAATCCCAAATCAAATTCAATTCATAAAAAAAAAATGCAAAAGCAAATCAATCATCTCTATTTAAAGTAATTCCTTTTAGAATTAACATTAAAAAAAATATTCAAAAAATATACACTTCTTTCAACCTTCAATCATCACACCTTTAAAACCCAATTTTGTTTAAAAGCTAAAAAGACACCTCTCTGTGCAATGTCAAGGATGAAATGTAACTTCTACCTCTAAAAAAAAAAAAAAAAGTTATTATATCACCATAATGTGTTCTTTATTTATACGAGGTCTCTTGAAATCCAAGTTGAAAATCTTTAGATAGCATTCTGAGCTTTGTCCATGCCTATAAAGCAATTCGGGGAGAGAACAAAGGGATCTTACGAGGTCAGCAAAAAAAAAAAAAAGAACTCCACAGCTCCTATGAACTACCAAACAAGATTCTGCATCATTTTTTTCATTTACTACGTATCAGAGAATAATTATTTCATGTGTTGAAAAAAAATTAAACTTCAACCTTGTGTTTTAAAAACAGAGAGATGTAATCATTTAATAAGTGGTTTAGTGGCAAAAATTTAAAATTAAAGAGTTTGTTCTCCTTGTAATCTCATATTCAAGACTTGTGGTTGTTACTATAATGGTTATTAGAGATTTATATGGTTGTTAATTTTAGAATTCGTGGAATTAATATGAGATACACGCAAGCTAACTCAAATACTCACATTAATAATAATAAAAAAAAAAAAACCAAGAGATCTTTTTGGCTTAAATTGCAGCTGAATCAACTGACAACATGAACATATGTTTTTGTGGTATTTTTTCTTGAGCTTCCACTTTTTGTTTAATAAAATTCATGATGATATTGCTAACACATCCTACCTAAATTAGTTAATGTAATTCAATTACTTTTGAGGTATATATAATGGAACTACTTCCTCAAAAGTAATTTTTATCTTATCTCATTGTTGTATATATATATTAGTTTCGCCTCTAATTTTGATCAGTCCAAGTTTATCTTATATTTTACTTAATTCTATGCTAATTATGGAAACACCATAATTTAAGAAGCTCAAACCTCACATTATTGATTTAAAAATATAAATTTAAGGATTACCATATTGTATTAAAATTCATTTTGTTGTGATTATTTTTTAAAAAATATATTAGGTTTTAGTAGTATGAGGGTATTTTTGTTAGTTTTAGTGAAAACATCTTACATGCAAATAAATTAAAGATAAAATTGAAAGCAATTGAAGTAATAGAAACTAGGGGTTGGTAAAGAAACTGAAAAACCCAAAAAAAATTACCGAAAAAACCAAACTGTAAAAAAAAAGCTATTAAACCGAAAAAAAATAACTGAGAAAACTGAACAGTAAAAAAAACCGATTAAACCGATTAGAATTTTAAAAAAATCGATTGGTTTGATTTTCGGTTTTATAATCCTGAAACCAAAAAAACCAAACCCAAACTGAAAAAAAAAAAAACAGAAAAAAAAAAAAAACCAAGCCAAATAGAGCCAAAACCAAAAAAATAAAGTCAAACCAGTTTTGTCCTAAAAAACTGAAACCGGTCGGTTTGAACTGGTTTTGGTTTTTTTAAAAAAAAAAATTGATTTAGTTTTTTTTATATAAAAAACTAACAAATCAAAAATAATCACCTCTCATAGAAACATATTGAAGAATATATACATAAGATAAGTGAAGTTAATTTCTTGGAATTAATGTTGACAATTATTGGAATTGTTAGGAATCTTAGTTGGTTTATCAAAGAGAAAATGAGAGAGAATAAGAACAATAATGTGGGCATTGAGCCACTAACAGGTCCTGTTCCCTGTAATTCGAGACAAAATCATTATGTAGAATTAGCATTTTGTTCTTGGTAATTAAGGAAAAATAATTTCTGAAGTAACTTTAAATATTCGGTTTATGAGATTCACTAATCCCTAAATATTTTGTTTCATTAATCTTGGTTACCACCCCCTGTTTTAATGTGGTTGTTTAATTTCCTCTCATAAAGTATTTAATATTGTGATAGTAATTATTTTTTAAAATATTTTTTATTTTAAATGTATTGAAATTAAAATATTTTTTTAATTTTAAAATTTATTTTTTTGACACCAATAGCAAAACAATCTAAAAACATTAAAAAACTTAATTTAAAGCAACAAAAATCTATTTAAAAAAAAAAAATTAAAGTGTTACTGCAAAAATATATAGGTGAAATTTACAACAAATGAAACAGATGTGCATAAAAAAGACCTGATAAGATTTAGGTAGTGTTTAGAAACGCGGTTATATTTTTAAAAAAATTGATTTTTATAATTAAAATTAGTTTTTTTATTTTTTAAATTGTTTTGATATGTTGATATTAAAATAATAATTTTTTAAAAAACATATATTATTTTAATATATTTATGAATAAAAAAACATTTTAAAACACAATTATTATTATATTTTTAAATATTTTTTTGAATATCAAGAGACATTATTTTCCTTACAGAGTTGAGTTAATATTTGGAAATGCGATTATGTTTTTTAAAAAGTTATTTTTTTAATTAAAATTATTTTTTTATTTTTTTAAACTTATTTAAATATAATGATATAAGACAGGCCATATCATTTCCGTTGCGGAGCCATTATTATGCCTTAAAAAAGTATGCGTGTTTTGAGGAAAAGAGAGGAATTATTATGACAAAACAAAGACAAATTGTTCACCGAATCAATGATCTGTCACACTCGAAATTCAACTATCCAAAAAAGGAAAGTGGACTCGACCTTCCCGAAAGAGGTCATTAAAAGTAACGAAGACAGCCACCCACCCACCCGACTTGGTTTTTTTTAGCGTAGTTGTAATTATTTTTTATAATATTTTTTATGTTAAAATATATTAAAATAATATATTTTTTTATTTTTTAAAATTAACGTATTAAAAAAATTAAAATATATATAAAAATAGTTTTTTATAAAACAATATTGAAATTTTTTAAAATATGAGTTGACTAAAAATAATGATGGAGAGTTAAAAACAAGTACTAGAATTTAAGCATAGTTGTGCACTCTCGCAAAAATATAAATATAATTTAATAAAAAAAATGATATTTTTTCTACACAAATAATAGATAGATGATGGTTGTTTAGGAGTATGGTAATAATTGTATTTTAAAGTGTGTTTTACTTGAAAATATATAAATATAATATTTTTTATTTGTTAAATATTTTTTTACATCAACACATCAAAAAAAAAATCTAATGTATATGTATGAAATATACATAAAATAAGTTTTTTTGAAAAAAAAATTATTTTTTTATAAAATATTGTTTGGAATGCAAATTCAAATCAGCGAAAGCAATAATGATTTAGCAACTTGCAATATTTTTTAAAAAAATACATTAAAACAATTCAAGAATATATATAAAAAATTAATTTAAAAATAAATAAATTTTCATGAATTACTATTTATGAAGAAAAAAAAAACTTAAATAATGATGACAAGATATTAATATTAAAATATGAGATCAAGTTGAATGCGTCCATTTTTAAACCCAAACCAAGCACATCAATAATGGATCAAAAATTGTGCTCATGAATGGATCCGGGATTTGCCCAATCTATAACTAGACACGAGACACGAGACAACGCCCATCAACTTTACCAACCCAAAGCTTCGTGGGTCACCAATATCATCCAAGCATGCCTTATGCCCTTTTTTGGTATTGCGTTTTAAATGGGATATAGATAAATTTTTGAAATTTTTTATTTAAAATTAATCTTTTATATTTTATTTTTAAATTGTTTTGATATACTAATATTAAAAATAATTTTAAAAAAATTAAATAATTTTAAAAATACTTTAAAAAACAACTGCTATCACATTTTTAAAGACACCATTTGGCATTACGTTTGTATCTGCGTTTTCATTAAATTTTGAATTTTTTTTTTTGCTAAAATTGAGTGCGGTTTGTACTTTCTGGATCGTTTTGATGTGCTGATGTCAAAAAATGATTTTTAAAAAAAAAAAAAAATATTATTGGCATGTATTTCGACACGAAAAATTATTTGAAAAGCAACCACTATTACACTGTCAAACACGCTTTTAAACACCCTTTATTTGAGATAGGACTTGACTTTCTTTGAGTTTAGGCACCTAGAAGCGTAGTTCTCAGACCTAACTTGTTGTTTTACTTATTTTTATATATAAAAAAATACCTTGATATTCACTCAGTCAACTTTATAAGGTCACTAGAAATAAAAAATAACATATTAACTTGAAAAATAATAACTCATCTCAATGCCTCTATTTGTTTTTACCCAAACTGAGTGCAGTAATGGATCCATAATTGCTCTCATGAAGGGCTATGAAAGAGCCTGGGATTTTCCCCATTTATTATTGGGCATTGACACAAGACATGAAGCGATGGTCACCAAGATTGCCAACCCTAGGCTTGGTGGGTCACATGACTTATCACAAATAGAATTTAACCCCTCATTTGAGTTTAGGAACCTAAAAGCATAATTGTAAAATCCCAGTTCATCGTCTTTTTCTTTTTAAAATAAAAATTTTTAGTGTTTACTCGAATGTATCAATTGAATTACTAAAAATCATATTTAAGTCAATTAGATTTTATTAAATCGATGTCTTATCTGATTTTACTTGTAACTTAACTTGGATACCCTCGTTAGGGTAATTTCAAACCCAATGTTCTCTTACCTTGGTGTAGAATGCTCGAAATTAATTTTTCAAACCTGTCTTTTATGTAGTTGGTTATGGGTATCAAATGTTAAGGTGACCTTATCATAGGTAGCCTTATATAAATGGTGTTAAGGTATATATGTGTTAGAGCATGATCTACCTAATAATATCATTTCTTAATCAATAATATAATCATAAAAGTTTATTATCTCACATAATTATCTCCAAACTAGGTCAAATAATATCTTCTCTCATGTACCCCCCACTCCATGTAAGTTCATGTGTTTTTTAAGTGTGTTTATTATTATTTTCATGCATTTATTATTTTTTTCAATTATTTCTCCAACACAATGCTCATAGCTTTTAAAACTATATTTTTAGTATTGAAGAGTTCCTTTTTATCCTCGTAAGAAACTTGTTTTGCATGTATTTAGGAGCCTTCATTGCAATTACCTATAATTAAAATACCAAAATCTAGTAAAGTTTGCTTCCAACCTAGTTAAGAAGCAAATTCGTAAGCCTCCGTGGATTTAAATTATAGACTTGAATACTTGAAGGGATGAGGGATATAGGTATATTAAGCATGGTTTTGAGATCTGGTGGATTGATTTAAAACCCGGTATATTTAAAGTTAAAATCGGGTTGGATTGAAAAAAAAATAAAGAAGAAAAAAATTTGATGTAACCCAACAAGGTATATTTAAAAATTTAGTTATAACTTCTTGATTTTTATTTATTTTTTACTAAAACAATATCATTTTAATTTAAAAAAATTAAAAAAATTAATCAAGACGGGACCTGAATCTAGATCTCAGGTCTGAAAACTATTAAGAAAGATTAATAATAGCTTGTTAACAAATTGTAATTAGATGGGCTCATGGGCCGGAACCCTCCGAGGATTAATGGGCACGGTTGGATTAGTTGACTTGATATTTATTGTATTTAATTAACTAGAAAACGGGAACGGCGAGAATTTCTTGGGCCTCTGCCACATAAAAAGGCAAAAGACAAGATGATAAAAGAGACGACGTCACGTCACGGAAATGTCGCCATCGAAGGCATAGGTAAACGGCGGATCACAGACTATACACACAGTCCCATAATTTCCTATATAGGCTTCCATCCTACGTCCTTTTTGTTCTTTTGCTATATATATATATATATATATATAAAATAAACTTAAAGAATGATTACGTGTAAAAAAAAATTTGATTTTGTTATACTTGAATTTATCAAATATTATAATTTTAAAACATGATATTAATTAAATGTTAAATATTATAAATATCTAATATTTTTTAAAATATTCATTCGCTTCTCAAAACATTTTTCTTAAGAATATCACAGTCATCAAATATTTTTAATTTAAAAATTTCACGTTTCTAAATCATAATTAATATTTTTAAACTGTACTATTTTTAAAAAATAATTATCTGATGTTATTTTTTATTTAATTATATTTCGGTTTCTAATTGTGAAATTTATCCTTATATTTTCTTGTAGGGTCAGTATAGGGTGCAGGTGTCAAGGATTCCCTATTTCCTGCCTCGTTGTAAAGGGCTCTGACAACAATGTTATTTATTTAGTAGGGTAGGACTCCTTTCTTGTCGTAAACAACCCCTCGCCTTATAGAGATATTCACAATTTCTTTGTCAAATGATATTCTAATTTCTAGCCCTATAGCCTGTCTTATCAGCCTTTAGGCCTCATGGATTTTTAATACCCTTTTCTTGATTGTATTTACTTGCTATTAGCTTAATTATTTTTTAAATTAATATATTTTTAATATTTTTATATTTTAGATTATTTTGAAGTTTGAATATTAAAAATAATTTTAAAAAAATAAAAAAAATTATTTTAATATATTTTTAAGTAAATAATGCTTTAAAAAATAACAGTAACCACTTTCCAAACAAATTCTTAATAATATGATGATAGTTAATTTTTTAAAGTTATTTATAAAATATTAAGATAATATTTATTTTATTTTTTAAAATTTATTTTTGATATTAATATGTTAAAACAATTAAAAATATAAAAAATAATTAAAAATAAAAAAATTCAATGTCCCAGCAATTTTCAATGTTGAGCATCTTGAAAGGAGGAAAGTATTCAGGTTCCTTTTTGAAACCTTGAAAATCTATTCATTTTTGAATGTCCAGAGAGACCCGAAATTCGATGGAAAAAAAACCGATGAACAAAACTCCAACTGTACACTTCCAATAGCTATGACGGCGATTGAATGGTTTCATGATCTTTATTTTTTTTCCTATCTTGAAATTTATTTTAAAGATAAGTATTATTTTATTTTTTAATGGTTTAACAAAGTAGAGGTGGATAAAAAAATCAAAAAATTGATTTAATAAAAAAAATCAGAAAAAAAAACAGAAAAAAACCGAATCATGAAAAAAAAACTAATTAAATTGATTAGAATTTTAAAAAAAATCAATTGGTTCGGTTTGCTTTCAATTTTATAAGCTTAAAACCAAACTAAAAAAAATTAGAAAAAAAAAAGTCAAATAAAAAAAAACCGAGACAAACATATTTGAATCGAAAAAAATTAATTTTATAATAAGCGTACACTGCCTAGCCATAATTAATTAGATTTAAATATGTGTTTATTAAAAATTATGGTTAAAATTTATTTGTAGCAAAAACAAATATGTAAAATATTTAATTATTATATTTATGAGTGTGGTTGAAGTTGCTTTTAAAAATATTTTTTATTTGAAAATGTATTAAAATAATATTTTTTTTATTTTTAAAAAATTATATTTAATATTAGCACTTCAAAATGATGTGAAAATAAAAAAAATTAATTTAAAGCAAAGAAAAAAATAAATAAAATTTTACAAAATTCAGTTAAAAAAATATATAAAAATAGCTTCACAAAATTATATTTTAAATTTAAATTTTTAATGATTTTCCAGTATAAAATACAATTTAATATATTATTAAATATTTTATTATGTTTGTTTCCCTGCAAACATAAAAGCGAGCTGAGAAAGACAAACACAGAATAATCTGTCCCTCGCTCCAGCGAGGGTACATAGCCGCTGCACAGCTTCATGAGTACTGTAGAATTTAGAAGCGTGATAGAAGAATAGTAGGAACTAGATTATTTTCACGCGGGTCGGATTAAATTTTATTTTAATATAAAAAAATATTTAGATATTTAATGAGTTAATATAAAAAATAAATTTTAAATTTTTTAAAATATTTTTAAATAAAAATATCTTCAGAAAACAAGTGCGAAACAACAGTGTCCGAAACCAGAAGAAGCTGATTTTTATTTTACCCACGCTGACACTCGGACCACAGATGCAGCCTTTTTGGCACCAACCACCAAAACTAACTGAAACGGACACCATATCCTATCGAGTGAAATTACTAAAACCACCCTTATAGTCCAACGAAGCTCTCTTTTCGAGACATACAGACCACAGACAGTAGAGACCAGAGAGGCTAGAGAAGAGACAGCCAGTCTCCCCCCACCCCCGTCTGCTACCTCTGCTTCTGCGTGCCATTTGCCAAGATAGATAGAAGAAATATAATAATATAATTGCAGAATGGAACTTGAAAAACAATATAAAAAGAAAAGAAAAGGAAAGAAAAGAAAGGAAAGCTTATTTACTTCTCTTCTTTAAATTCAATATCAGCCCCAGTAGTCTCATTAATTACACTTACCACTTCTTGCCAACCAGTTGCCATCACCTCATCGACATCTATCATCAATGCCATCTACTCCCACAGCAAAATCAACAGGGTTCATGTACAGTTGAACTGCTATGTTATATCTTCTTCAAAGACATCGCCTGTTAAAACCAAGACGACCTGTTTTGTTGTGGGCTCTTCGGTATTCCGCCTTTTACGCTATTATTCAAGCATTTGCTAACTTCGATGTTTGAATAATTTCCATGGACGTAGTAGTAGCAGCATGAATTACGTTTCCATTTAATTTATTTTCCAGGTTAGTTTTGGTTTTCTCAAACTTTGTCGTGTTCTTTATTTGTTTTCTTACTTGCTCTTTATTTTATTTCTTCCTTGTTTGAAATGCCCTCGGAATTCTTGGATTCGCTCTCTTGTCTTTCTTTCTTTTAAAAAATAAATAATAATCAAGGTTGATCTTTCTTACTTCAAGTCCTGCTATTATCTCTGTTTAGAAGAGCAATGAGATTGGCTTAACGTTTGTGCATGCTCTCCTGGCTGTCTTCTTCATCTTGATTCTCTTCTCTGTTGCTCTTCTTTTTGGAGGTTAAAGGTACCCTTTTTTATTCTCTTGCTTTCGACGTGGTTTGTGGATGGAATGTGATGCGTTCTTGCATGCCGTTTTTAATTATTATGCGATTCAAACTTGTTTTCTCCATTCCTTTTTCTCACTTTTGTTCATGCTGATTCTTATTGATGATAATTAAATTTATTTAGAATATCTTTTGACTTTCTGCATTTTTCCGGTCTATGTGGCTATGGGTTTGTAGAGTGAACAGGAGATAAAGGGTATGATTGTCGTGTTTGGTCTTTGAAATATCTTGAGGTCCCCCCCTCCATCACCAGTCACCCTCACCTTTTTCTTTTTTTAAAATAAATAAATTAATATAGGCTTCATAATGTCCATGCGATGATGGGTTTTGGATATAGATAAGATATGAAGGTGTGTTTCTTATCTAGGATGTATGGATTTTTGTTCTATCAGGATGGGATTACATCTCTCTATGGTGTTGGATCCTGAAATTTGATTCTGGAGTGGGCCAAAGGAGTTTATTTCTTATTCGTACTGTTTGATTTTGGAAGATGGCTGACGGGAGGCGACATTCAGTCGATATTCCCATAACAAGAACCCTCATAGCCCTCAGGAGAGTGAGGTCACTAAGGGATCCATCAACCAATTCTATGAGCAAATTCTCTGCTTTGCTGGAAAATGCCACCTGGGAAACAAATTCCACCAAAGAAATATCTATACAGTTTGCCGATGTTTCCAAAGAAGGTCGCTTAAATCACACTGGTCTTTCAGGATGGAAAAATTTAGGTCTTGATGAACACCGGGAGGAACAAGTTGATAATTTTGATTCGCAATATGATATGGGAAGGTCCGAGTTAATTTTCCGTCAGAGTTCGGGTGGAGTGAAAAGTATGGATGCTCCTCTTGGGACTGAAAATGTTGAAGGGGATAATTGTGAGAGAGAGGCTAGTGGAACTAAGTTGTTGAGTGAAGAATATTATGGCAGTCATAGGAACAAAGAGTTGGATTTGGTATGCTCCACACCTTTGAGCAATCAACTGGAGGACCGGGATTCAACTAGTGGACCCATTACAGGATCTCCACTAGGAGAAAGTATTGACCGATCTGTTCCCAGACAAAAACCTCGATCCAAAAATCAAGTCAAGTCATACAGTGGGGTGGGTGACGTTTTGAGTCGTGCAGAGAGTCCATGCTTATCTGTCAGTGATGCTTTGTCCAGCCATAGCACGTCATTGTTTGCTAATGATGACGCTGATTTCATGGTTCAAAATGACCGTGGATGCGGGATAAGCTGCTGCTGGACAAAAACCCCAAGACTCAGAGATTCAAATCCATATTCCGACGCAGAAGGCAGTCCATTGTTGTCCAGAGATGTAGCTGAGACAGCTCCTCGTGGGAAAAGGAGCTGGAAGCACACTACAAATGAAACTCCTAGGAGCTTGAGTCAGAAATTTAGGCCAAAATCTTTTGATGAATTGGTGGGACAAAATGTAGTTGTAAGATCTCTTTTGGGTGCCATTTCCAAAGGAAGGATAGCCTCTTTATATCTCTTCCATGGTCCTCGTGGCACAGGCAAGACCTCTGCCTCGAGGATATTTGCTGCTGCCCTGAATTGCCTCTCACATGAGTACAAACCATGTGGGGTCTGCCGAGAATGTGTTGCGTTCTTTTCTGGGAGGAGCCGGGATGTGAAAGAAGTTGACTCCATGAGAATTAATCGGGCCAAAGGGATTAGATCTCTTATAAAGAATGCATCAATGCCACCAATTTCATCACGTTTCAAAGTTTTCATTGTTGACGAGTGTCATTTGTTGCATGGAGAGACATGGGGAACTGTTTTGAATAGCCTAGAGAACCTGTCGCAAAATGTTGTCTTTGTGATGATCACTCCTGAACTTGATATGCTACCGAGAAGTGCAGTCTCTCGGTCTCAAAAATATCATTTTCCAAAGATAAAAGATGCTGATATAGCCGGCAGATTGAGGAATATCTGTGTTGAAGAAGATCTTGACTTTGATCAGGTTGCTTTAGACTTCATTGCTGCTAAGTCAGGTGGTTCCCTTAGGGATGCTGAAATTATGCTTGATCAGTTGAGTTTGCTTGGTAAACGAATTACAATGTCCTTGGCCCATGAGCTTGTGAGTGCTCTCTTTTCTTGTGAATATTTACTGCACATTTCTTCTCATCGAATTAATAGAAGTTATAATGTTATTGTCAGATTGGAGTGGTTTCTGATGATGAATTGTTTGATTTGCTGGATCTGGCTTTGTCATCTGACACGTCAAGCACTGTCATAAGAGCCAGGGAATTGATGAGGTCCAGGATTGATCCTATGCAACTTGTATCACAGCTGGCAAATCTCATAATGGATGTTCTTGCTGGAAAATGCCAAGATAATAGTTCTGAAGTCAGAAGAAAGTTTTCAAGGAAGCATGCTTGTAAGTTTTGTACAGTTCAAATATCTGTGCTGTCTTGCTTTGGAGAAAATTATCAATTTTAGTAACATCGACTTGAATGCTTTGCCAACGATTATTTAAGCCCCTCATTTAGTTTTGCATTCTTTCTGACTTTGCATATTATCTAGCACATGATGCCTGTTTAAATTGTGTTGTTTTCAACTTCAATATGAACATATTCTCCTTTTATTTTTAGCTGTATCATCTGCTTTATTTGTCACTATATGCATTTGCACATCTTTATTATATGCTGAAAGTTGCAAGTTTTCTTCTCACAGCTGAAGGAGACATGCAGAGACTGAGTCATGCATTGAAAATCCTATCTGACAGTGAGAAGCAACTGAGGATGTCAAAAAACCAAAGTACATGGCTAACAGTAGCTCTTCTGCAGTTGAGCTCGCTGGAAGCCTCTCCCATGGATGTGAATGATTCAAAGTCTTCAATGAGAAATGGACATGACCGAGGTCAGATGTTTACCACGGCCTTTTTTAGCATTCCATTCATCTAAGTGTATTCCCCCTCACTCTCTCATGGTTGAGAAAGTCCCAACTGTTAACTGGAATAAATTTTTCATGTAAAGTTAATTCTTGTGGATACAGATGGGGACTTTTCGAGCACGCCATCGACAGGGGAGAGCTTGAAGCATCTTGCCCTGCATTCATGTGAAGACAGGAAGTCGGAAAGATTGCAAGTACAAGGGGATTGTAAAGTGACATTGGATTCCATATGGAAGAGAGCTAGTGAATTATGCAAATCAAATTCACTCAGGAATTTTCTTAGGAAACAAGGGAAACTATCTTCTCTTCAATTTAATAAAGGTACATGCATATGGTTTTTCTTTTCCAATATTCTGCATCCACCCTTACCATACTTTTGTCATATAGAAAATGAAGGAATGGCCTTCCATGTGATTTGCTATCACTAGTCGACTTTCAAACAATGGATTCATAAGCAACCTTAATGTCAAAACCATACAAAATAGTAGATTACACCATAGGAAGGAAGGGGACGATTATCCAAATGATCTCTTGCTATTAATAAATAAACAGGTTAATTGACTAAAGTTTGAAACTTGCCTTCGCCCATGACCTGGCCCAAGGCCTTAGTCACATGTTGAATGTGTCATTTTTTTAAAATTTTGTTTCAAAATAATTTTGTTTTGGAAAAAAAAAAAGTGAAACAATGTTGGTTTTTTTTATGAAAAAAAAGTTGACAGGGTCTCACTTGGGTTACAGGTTGACCCACTAGTTTGACTGGTTTCCCAAGGTAATTTGCATAGCCAGTCCAAAAGGAAACGGGTCTCCGGGATGACCAGGACCCATTGACCTGGGCTGGGTTTCAGAACATTAGCTGTTGCAAAAAAATTCATGAAGCTTGTGTTTAGTGCGTCAGTTGCTTATATGTGCAAGTTTTGAAAGTTTCAATGGCATCATTGCCATATTGATTGCTTTCTTCCTCCATCAACCCTGTAGATGCTGGTAGAATGTCTCATTTTTTGCTCAAAGGGTTCTCGTTAGCAGCTTACTTATAAATTTGTTTGAAAGCAAGGAATATGTTTCTCTATCTTGCAATTGATGACTGAGCCATATTGCACTTTAGGTCTGGCAGTAGCTGAATTGGAATTCCATCATCCAAACTATGCATCCAAGGCTGAAAAGTCATGGAAGTTTATTGCAAGTTCACTGCAAACAGTTCTGGGTTGTAACGTTGAAATCCGGATCAATCTTGTAGTTTGTGCTCCTGTGTCAAAGTGTGCCAAACTAAGGAGGCTATCTTTTAGCTTGTTTGGTTGTTCTCGGATAACTCGTCACAACTCACATCCACCCATGGAATGTGGAAGTGACCACGACTACTCTGATCACATCTCTGAAAAACCTATGACAAGGGAGAAAGCTATTTCAGCCTGTCTCTCTGATTGTGGATCCCAAATACCACACAGCTGTTATCACAGAGTGGAAGTAGGGAAGGCTTTAAGAAATAGTGAAGGTAATGTGCTGAGCATAGGGCCAACCTCATCTCACAGATCACTACCTAATGATACATCTGAAACACCTGGGTATGGGTTTCCTTCTTCAAAGGCTGGAGAAAGCGACAATGACTATACAATTTTCTCTGGTCGAGAGGCCGAGGATCAGCCGAACTGCTTTCCTAAAAGTCTTAGGCTGCCAAAGAAGTCACGTTCTTCAGAGACTACTAAAGTGGTTCATATTTGTACTCATCAAGAAAACAAGCTGGCATTGTCTATCCCTGGGAAGGAGTCTATTGAAAACATGCACCATTGCCAGTGATTCATATTTATCAAGTGGCAACAACTACAGCTCCACAATTGAGAATGGGTAAGAGCTCACCTAGCATCCAATCACATATGGACTTTACAGTACTTAGCTATTGAATGCAATGTATGCATGAGTATCTAAGGCCAAGCAAAGCAAGTTGTGGCAAAAAGACTGAGAATATATAAATTTGGGGAACTGGCACGGGATTCTCCATTTCTTAAATAATGTAAGTTTTATTCCAAACATTCCCCGGAAGATTCATTTCCTAAACGACAAAGTAGTTTTCTAGTATTGGTAATCGGATGCTCTTTTTATTGGGAAATTTTCCATTTCTCTCCCTATGTGATCATCTTGCTTCAATCTGTTTTGTTCTTGTATTTAGTTATCATGAATTTGCTTACCACGAATCACTGTGAATATCTAACTTGAAGCTAGAAACATGACGGAGTTACCGAGATATTGCTGGCACGCCATATTCTACGTTGGTTTGAATGTTCGCTTAGTGAGTAAAGGTGCGTCAATGTTGCAGGTTTGGGAGCTAGCTCATTGGCAACAAGAATCATCTTTGGTTAGCTGGGTTCTTCCCTGTACCGCCGCCAAGTAGTTCTGCTATCCAGGGAAGATGACGGTACTTTTGTTCACTGCAAGGAGCTTCAAATATGCTCTGTGCGTTGCACTTTTTTGTATGCATACATGTATGTTAAAGAATGTCGTGCACAAGTGCGCCCTGTGAAATGAACGAACTACACATATATGCTCAAAGCTATGAATTCTGCAGTGAAGTATATCAAAGTTCTTTCAATTTTAAGTAAGTTTCAGTGTTGTTAATTCCAGATTCAAAGCTCAGCTATGAGAAGCACAAGTAGCAATCTATCCTTGGCTGATCAGTTGTGTGACATATTGCCATCACATGATTCCACAAGGTTGCTAGATGTGGCTGGAATTGTGAAAGCTTGGGAACATGACATCAAATTTCAAATTTCACTGTTTGCATGGCAAATAATGAAAGGAGGAAAGAAAGAGGAGAGGAGAGAAAGAGGAGGGCGAACCCAACAGTCTGGGCCTGGCCTAAACAGCTGGGTTTCAATATATCTAACCCTAGTGTTTGTTTCCCTCTCCTAGTTTTCATTAAAAAGATATATTTTTTTAAGTCTATTTTTATATCTAATTGTCAAGGTTTTAGAATAGCAATATTTAAACATATCGTGTTTCAGCCGAATAACTTAACATGGAGTTTCATTGCTAATATTTTGGCTTTACCGATTGATTCAATTGTATGAATTGATCAATTATTTCATAAAGAAAAAATAATAATTTTATGAATTGTTTTTAAATATATTTTAAGAGTTAAAATATATATTTTTTTCTATATAAAAGATAAATTCTAATTAAAATTTTAAAAAGTTATTATTTACATATTTTTTAAATTTTTATATATTAATGAAGAATCTGCCACAACTAAATAAATGATGATTTGCTCTAAGTAAATTTTACTAATAATATAGCATATGCATTTATAGATTAGTGAGATAAATTTAAATCCAAGAAGAGGTCTGATCATGTCAAGCTAAAATAATAACTAAAAAAACCATAATTTTTTATCTAGTTATTGGATCATGCTTAAATTTTTATAATTTTTATAGGAGTTTTCTAGAGGTTGTTTTCCTTAAATTACTTTGATTGTTGTATGATATCCTAATATTTATATTTTTATGATTTTTGTTATGAATCAATCGATTAATTGATCCTGAATTTAAGTGATATCGCGGTTTCTTTAATTGATATTGCAGTTCATGATTTATGATTCCTTATTATTAGGGCTGAGCATTTTCGGTTCGGTCCGGTTTTGGACCAAAATAAACAACCAAACCAAATTTATTTTTTTTTAGTTTTTGAACCGAACCGAACCGAAAACCGGTTCAAACCGATTAATTTCGGTTCGGTTCGGTTCGATTTTTCTCCCTTCCAAACCGGTTCAAACCGATTGAAACTAAACAAACACAACGCAAGGGATTGAATCCCCATCGAAAGATCTTGAAACCCTTAAACATATCCTCGAAACTCTCCAACTCAAGGCCTTTTACGTTTCAAGAAGCCAACAAATCAAACTACCCAAAGAAACTTCGCTTACGAAGAAACTCCAGCAGTCCTAATGAAGCCAACTTTAATGAACCTGCAAGATGGAAGATTGGAAAATTAAAAGAGAAGAAGACAAAATCCAGTAGTCCTAATGAAACCAACTTTAATGAACCTGCAAGATGGAAGATTTGGAAATTAAAAGAGAAGAAGACAAAATCGTGGGGGCCGATGGTTAGAAAGCCAATCCATGAGATGAGTGGCTGACTTCCTTCGTGAAAGGCCTTGATTTTCATTTTAATATGGCCAGGCAGAAAGAAGTGAAGATTTGAAAGCATGGAAGATTTGTCATTTGAGAGATGAGAGATGAGAGATGAGAGACAGAGAGGGGGTGGCGGTTGAGGGGTGAGAAAGTGTTTAGGTTTAGGTTTAGGTTTAGGGTTAGAAGCTATTTATACTTGTTTTTTTTTTTTAAGTGCTGGCTTGGTTGAACCGGTTCGGTTCAGTTTAATCGGTTTCAAACTTTAGAAACCGAAACCGAACCGAACTGGAATTTTTTTGTGGTTTTCTAATCGGTTAATTCGGTTTTTTTTTCGGTTCGGTTTTTTCGGTTATTTTTTTTCCGGTTTTTCCGGTTTTCTCGGTTATTCGGTTTTTTTGCTCACCCCTACTCATTATTATGATTTTAAAATACTATTTAATTAAATATCATAATTTAGAAGTATAACATCTAAAAATATATTATTTCACCATTTTATTTTTTTTTCCTTCTAAAATGATGGATGGAAGAAGGCTGTTGATAGGAAGGGAAAAAATTTATCTTGACATCATGACAAGCTCTATAACCCTCTCCTGCCACAGAGGCCCAACATGGTTTTAGGCTTTTAGCAACTTGCTTGTCTTGGAGAGTGTTCAAATTTAGAACAAGTTGATATATAGGCCACAGGCAAATATTTCAAGGTTTTGAGATTTCAGATTTTTGCTTGAAAGGGAATTATTTAAAAAAAAAAATTCCCCAACAACGGTTGGCACCGAGGTCAATCACTATTCACCGGAACACAATTACTATTTTGTCATTTCAAAGAAAAATTATTTATTTATTTATTGGGTGTAAAATAATATTTTCTATAAAATTTATTAATCCATATGGTATTAAGAAGAGACAATTCAGTTTTTTTAGGCACGATAAAATAATTAAATTATTTTTAAAAATAAAAATTATTTCATTTCTTAAGTTTTTTTATTTTTTTTAAACACAATAAAATTACTAAATTAATTTTAAAAATAAAATTTCTTTAATTAACATACTTTTTTTTTATTGTGACCGTTGTTTATAAAATTATGTGACGTTTTTTTTATTTTTTAATTATTTAAAAAAAATTGAATTTTTTTATTTTTTTTATTCAAATTAATTTTTGTTGTATTTTTAAATCTCTTTGATACATTATATTAAAAATAATTTTTTTAAAATTAAAAAAAATATTAGTTTAATATATTTTTAAATAAAACACACTTTAAAAAACAATAGTAACGCTACTCTAAACACATTTTAGTTAAATTCACAAGTTTCAAATGATACAGTAGTAACAAAATGATAAACAATTTTGCATTTTTAATGAAACTCAAACGACGTGTCTGTTTCGAGGGGGGAAAACAGAGAGGGAAAAAAGAAGAAAAACTTGTGTAGTTGTCGTTTGGCCGCCTGGAAGGAACTACTTGTAGCTTGTGTATACGGAGAGGGAGAGCTGAAGCAGCATCCTGCCTAATCCAACCAAAAAGAAAAGGCCATGCCATGGCTGCTGCTGCTCTCACAAATCAGACCTCCCTTTCGTCTCCTCTCTTGTTTAACAATCCTCACCCTAATCCAAACTACTCAAAATCTCATCTTTCCATTCTCTCTAAACCCTCAAGACCATCATTTTCTCTCTTAGCAACTTCTCACTCTTCACCTGCCATTTTCCTTCCTTTTCTTGAACATGAAAAACAAGAAGTTGAACACCTAAGCACAACACAAACACAACAAGATGGAGATGGTGATGATGATGATGCTAATGAAGAGGACAAAGATGGTGTTGAAGAAGAGGAGGAGGAGGAGGAGGACCCTGTTGACCCAATTTTAAGATTCTTCAAGTCCCAGACTTCAACAACACAAGACCCTCCTCGACAGGGAAAATTCTCTCTCAAGAAAAACAGACGCTCCTCATGGCGCCTAGCTCCTCAGTTTGATTCAGACACTCTAAATGAAGAAAGCCGACAAATAGCTACTTCAAATTCTGTTTCCAGGCTACCTGATGGAGTTGTAGGAGAAATATTGAAACTTGCAAGGGAGTTACCAAAGAATATGACCCTGGGAGAGATATTGGGTGGTTATGAAGGGAGGGTTAGTGCAAAGGAGAGTGTGGAAATTTTGGGTTTGATGGGAGAGGAGGGTTTGTTAATGGGTTGTTTGTATTTTTATGAGTGGATGGGGTTGCAAGAACCGTCTTTAGTTACTGCTCGTGCTTGTACTATTTTGTTTCCGATATTGGGTAGAGCTGGAATGGGTGATAAGTTGGTGATTTTGTTACGGAATTTGCCTCAACAGAAGGAGTTTCTAGATGTTCATGTTTATAATTCCGCTATTTCTGGTCTTCTCTGCTGTAGAAGGTATGTAAAGTTTGGCTCTCTTGTGGTTGTTGCTTTGGCTTTTAGTCCCATTCATGTGCTTCTGTATATGCCAATTTAGGGTGTTGATAGTTCTTTGCGTAAGTTGAGTAATGTGGTTAATAGTTATTGATTTCACAATCGAAAGTTCCAGATGTCTTGTGTCGGCTGCCAAATACAAAGACTTTTTGCTTTGTTTGGTGTTTGGGATATGTAGTTTTTACATGTTGCACAACCATGCTTCCCCCCCCCCCCCTTCTGCGCATGTGTATAAAATAACCGGGATAATATCTTGTTAGTGTCTGCTTTTCTGAAAGTGAATCTTATTTTTTTGTAGTGCCTTCTAGGTTTTGTTAACTCTTTAATGTTTGCTTACTTGTAGCCGAATGACCAATCATAAGCTGCCTTGAGTATTGGCAGTCAGCTTGAATAGTTTGTTTTTCAGACCATGCTTTTCCTTGCATGTAGCTCTGGAATTATTTCATCAATCTCATTGCGCCCCAATCTCATTAATATCCAGGCTTAACTGTTGCCAATGCAACTCTGCATCTGGTTCAGTTTTCCGTGTGAAAACGGAAATTTGATTTTGTTTTGCTGTAAGAGCGCTGCAAGAGCTTTATTTTTAATGTCTACCATCTTGTATCAGGTATAATGACGCTTACGAGGTGTATGAGGCAATGGAAGCATATAATGTTTCTCCAGATCACGTGACATGTTGTATAATGATTACAGTCATGAGGAAAAAGGGCTGTACTGCAAAAGAGGCATGGGAATTCTTTGAGAGAATGACCAGGAAAGGAGTCAAATGGAGTCCAGAAGTTCTGGGTGCTCTAATAAAATCGTTCTGTGACGAGGGACTGAAGAAGGAAGCCCTTATTATCCAGACAGAAATGGAGAGAAGAGGTATTTCTTCAAATGCTATCATCTACAACACATTGATGGACTCCTACAGCAAATCCAACCAAATTGAAGAAGCTGAAGGTCTTTATTCTGAGATGCAGGCAAAAGGCCTGAAGCCCACATCTGCTACCTTTAACATTCTTATGGATGCATACAGCAGAAGAATGCAGCCTGATATAGTTGAGAAACTGCTGCTGGAAATGCAGGATGCAGGACTAGCACCTAATGCTAAATCCTATACATGCCTAATTAGTGCGTATGGAAGGCAGAAGAAAATGAGTGACATGGCTGCAGATGCATTCTTGAGGATGAAGAAAGCTGGGATAAAACCTACTTCATATTCCTATACTGCTCTTATCCATGCTTATTCAGTTAGTGGCTGGCATGAAAAAGCTTATATAACGTTTGAGAATATGCAAAGAGAAGGAATCAAACCATCAATTGAAACTTACACAACCCTTCTTGATGCATTCAGGCGTGCTGGTGATACAAAAACATTAATGGACATTTGGAAATTGATGATGAGGGAAAAAGTTGAAGGGACACGGGTGACATTCAACATTCTTCTTGATGGGTTTGCCAAACAAGGTCACTACATGGAGGCAAGGGATGTGATAAATGAATTCAAGAAGTTTGGCTTGCATCCAACAGTGATGACATATAACATGCTGATGAACGCATATGCACGGGGAGGTCAAGACTCAAAGTTGCCTCAGCTATTGAAAGAAATGGCCACTCTCAAACTAGAACCTGATTCCATCACTTATACAACCATGATCTATGCGTATGTCCGAGTTCGTGATTTTAGGAGGGCATTCTTTTATCACAAGATGATGGTGAAAAGTGGTAAGGTACCAGATGCCAAGTCCTACCAAAAGCTTAGGGCAATATTGGATGTAAAAGCTGCAATAAAGAACAGGAGGGACAAGAGTGCTATACTTGGTATAATTAATAGCCAAATGGGTATGTTGAAAGTTAAGAAGAAAAGGAAGAAAGATGAGTTCTGGAAGAACAAGAAAAGGCATGTAAGGGCTCCTAATGTTTCCCATGATAAATAATGACTGCAATTCATGGGGGCTTTGTAACATAAGTAAAGCTACGTTGACCTACGTTGGCCTTTTTGTAGAGATGATATATCTTCTATTTGTCGTAATTACAGGCTTTCCTCCAAAAAAGTTGGGATTTTGAATATTTATTGTGATGCTTTTGTTGGATCAATATTTAGTACTATCTGCAGAAAAAAAAAGAATTGGCATAACAAAGATCTTCATGAACATAATCATCACCAGGAATCATATAATCCTTCATGAAACATCAAGACAAAATTAAGTGAAAACAAGAGTCCACGTTGCTCATTTTGAAGGGCTCAGTCGCAGCTTTCATTTCACGATAAATCACCTGTACACTGCAAAAGAGGAAGAGAAACAGTGAACAGGTGCACCGGAATTGGAATGAGCTTGTAAAAAACGCAGCAGTCTGTTCATAATTAAGAGCGTGTTTGGCAGTGTGGTAGCGGTTGTTTTTTAAATAACTTTTCATATCAAAATACATGTCAATGATATTTTTTTATTTTTTAAAAATCATTTTTAATATCAGCATATCAAAACGATCTAAAAAGTACAAACCACACTCAATTTTAACAAACAAAAAAATTGAAATTTTTGGGAACACAAGTTGAACCGCGTTCTCAAATATAGTCGAAGCTTATTTGGTTAATTAGCGATCAAGTTTCTTCAAAAACGCATTAAAGTAAATGTTTGGTTAAGAAAAGCAACTAACAGTATCTACTTGCAATTTAAAGTTTCACATGGTTTATGGCTTGTTCATTAAGTGAACAAGCATGATTCTTGCGCTCATATTCCCTGTTTATTTCTTATTAACCTTTGACTTTTGATACATTGAGGTTGGACAAAAGAGAGGAGTGGAGCCATCTTCCTCGATATTGATCCGTTCTAGTTCGTGTCCAAGTTCACTCGCCATTGACCTGGGCTCACTCGAAGAGTCCATTTCCTTAAGGCAAGGAGAGGAAAAAAGGCCTCCTCGTGACAGGTGGTCTGCGTTCACCCCACCAAGGCTCCCGCGTGGGTGTTTTGGCTGGTCTTTTGCGATGTGATCTCAGATATTGACTTGATAGTTGGCTTGCGTCACTTTACGAGTTGATTTAATTTTTTTTAATGAAAAAAATATTAGAGTGATGTAAAGGATTTTTAAAAACCAAAAAGAAATTGAGATTTGTAGGGTGATGTAAGGTTTTTAAAAAAGAAAAAATTAAAAATGAAAAGAGTAAAAAAATTATATTCCAAGTTCATCTATTAACATGTCAAAAACAAATTAAATAAAATTATTAAGCCTATTTACTAATCAATCCAAGTTTGAATAGTGAAATTAAAAAATTTATTAAAATAAATTCATAAAAAAACACAAAAAAAAATATAAAAGCTGATTTTTAATCAATTAAACATTAAAGAATTAAATTAAAAAAAAATATTAAAGGTTCTTATATGATAACAAAATAATTAAACGAGAATATTCTAATATTATATAAAGTAAAATGAAAAAAAATAATTAAAATTTAATTTGTAACAAATAAAATTTAAAAATAAATATAATCCAACAAAAGTCGAAAAGCCCTACCTACCATGTTGAAGTATTAAAGTTTTTGCTCCAAGTCTCTAAAATATTTAGATAATTTTTGTTAATAATAATAATAATCTTATTTTTCCACATCAATTAGAGATGAGAGCATTGGTTATTTATATAATATCAAAAACACTTCTTTTATTATGCGGTGTTTTTTAAAAAACAAAATTTATTGGAAGTTATATAAGACAATACCTCGTAATTGACCTACCATATTGCCCATATATAAACACACCTCATCAAATAATAATAAAAATAATTAATATAAAAGTTAAATGGATAAATTCTATAAAAAGAACACATGAGACGTGAAATTAATTCAAATATCTGCAACCTCACTCACATGTAACACACTATCTTCGAAGCATTCGAAGCCAAACTATGATTTTGCACATTGACAGGGACCATCCTCCTAGGTTTTCACATCAGTTCCACGAACGGCCATTAATGTCTCCTCCATGGGATCACGATCTGTTACAGTTGAACATGATTTTTCAGGCTTTGCTTGTGAGGGTTTTAGGGTTTCAAAGAGAAGAACCAGATCACTCTGCTGACAACCATTATTATCCATACACCTTCCGAGAATAAAAAATGCAGAAAAACCTTCCCGTCTGATAATTATTACACACCTCCTAACAATCAGGGTTCTTACTTGGAACCCTTTCCTTATCTACATGGCAGGGAGCTTGACAGCTAAAAAACAGCTACCTTAAACTTACTCCGAAACTCCTGGTAGTTGCATGCCTGGTCCTCCAAGTTATCTGGAAACCTCCTGGGAATCTGGAGCTCCTTCTAATGATGAGGAAAGAAAACGCCTTCACTTTATTAACAGTCATATTCCCAGTAGCCAGGCTCTACAAAAACAGGAAACAGTGCCCAACCACATCGTGAATGCTTCTAACTATTTTCAAAAAGGAAAAAATAATAAATAAAATAAAGAAGAGCCGATTTCCTTCTCTTTTTGTTTTTTTTTTTTTTGTTTTTTTAGGATATTATAGTTCATTTTATATTAATAATATGCATGCTCGTGCTTATTAATGATATTCAATGACTTATTGTTAAGTGATAAAATAAATCTTTTCTCTACGCGTTATAAACTGTGTTTTAAAAAAAAATAATTTTTTTTTTATGATTTAAATTATTTTAATGTGCTGATCTTAAAAATAATTTTTAAAAAATAAAAAAATATATAATTTTAATATATTTCACCATAAAAAATATTTTAAAAACAACTACAACTACACTTTTAAATAGATTCACCGGAATTTGAGGATTTTTATATATATTCTTTTAAAAATGATATAGTTTTCTGAATTTAAAAACATCTGCTCATCAAAGCAAGGGCCCAGGGCAAATATATATTCAATTAAATCTGACCTCGCTTTATACATTATTATTCATGACTTGAATTTGAAGAAAGGGAATATAATTAATATTATTGTCAATGCAATGATTTTGGAACTTGATTTTGATATTTAAAAATATCCGAAAATATCTTTACCAGTAAAAAAAGAAAACCCTAGAAAATCCAGTTTTCTAAAAGTTAGGCGTCGTCAAGATTGATTGCCTTGTTCACCATATGCCCTTGTGTTTCTGTGGGGGTGTGCTGCAAGTTGCAGCATGATGATGAAGATAACTGATGTGACACCATTTGCTTAATTTCTTTCTTTCTTTTGTTTATTGGATGCACATCAAAAATTATCGAATGAGAATTGAAAGACAAACAATGTTTCCCGTCATATCTTGGAAATTTAGAGCCACAATAATATATTATTATTGTTTGATACTATATAATATAGTTGTTTTTTTTTAAAGTAAAGAAAAAAATAAAAAATATATTTTTAATGACAAAAAAATAAATAGTTTTTTTTATATCTTTCTATATATTTATCTATATTTAATTAGTTGTGCGGTTTTCTTACATTTTTTTTGGTACTAGAAAGCTAGCTTCTGCCCATTGTTTTTCTATTCAATTCATTCTCAGTTTTACTTGCGTGTCGGCTTTAGTTTTGCCTGATTAAAGATAGGTGGGTTATAGTTATTTTTTAAAATATTTTTTATTTAAAAATATATTAAAAAAAATATATATTTTTTTTATAAAAGAATTATTTTTAAAATCAGTGTAACAAAATAATTTAAAAACATTAAAAAATATTAATTTAAAATAAAAAAAATTAAAAAAAATTAAAATTTTTTTAAAAACACTTTTAAAACACAAAAACAAAAAGAAAATTTCTTAATCTTCATTAAGCTCTTTTCTTCTTCTTTTTTTCTATAAAGATTATTACTCTTTTGTTTAATTCGAATAACTATTGCTACTATTACTCATATATTACTAACCAATTTTGTAATTTTAGTTGGTGCTTGTCGATTTACCCGCGTTATATTGCAAATGAGATTCAAAAGTTGTTCTTAACATAAAAAATTGAGAAGAAAATGTAAGTATTAATTCTCAATATATACTTTTTTAGCTTGTAAGAAACATTTTATTGTGAACCCAAAAACTAACTAGAGTTTTTAATCAAATATATAAAGAGAATTATATAAATTAAAGATTAAATAATAAAATTGAAAGATAAATATATATTGAAGTATTTGCTCTAATATGTATGTTGTAGAGAGTTATTTGACTTTTTTTTATTTAATTATATATTAGTAATTTTCTTATAAGAAAAATTATAATTTAAATTCTATTGAAACAAAATAATTTGCAAGTATAAACCTTCTTCTTTTTTTTCCTATTAATCTATATATTTTCCTCAACAAAAAAAATATAGTTTTTTTGAGAAATGTACTCCTTCATTTAATGTGAAAGTAACGATGATATATTAGAATATAAACATTAAAAAAACTATGAAAGAACTGAAATAAGGATTAAAATATTTTTTTTTAATTAAAACCTTTTTATCCAATTAACATGATTTTTTTCTTTATTTTTCCCTTCAAAGGGGACTTTGTCTCAAATAAATAAAGGAACTTTTGGATTCATAGAATGTTAGTTAACATTCATTGTAATTCTTTTTTTCAACTAACGAAAAAAAAAAAAACAGTTAATATATTATTTTAGACATCTTTAAATAAAGTGGCGTCTTAGAGTCGTTGGTTGAAGCATACGAGGCACATGCAAGTTCAAGTCCAGCGCCAAGAGTGCTATTTGATTTAAAACAAACACGAATAATTTTAATTTATTCTTTTTTCAAGTCCATCTTTTAGAGTAAGTAGTACATTAATTTTTGCATTTTTATCATATAATAAATAAATAAAAATAAATAAATATAATTTATAATCCAGATCAGGAGTTTAATAGGTTTAACTAGATTTTAATCAAAGAATCAGGTTAAGATTTTTAGATATTTTTTTTATACAATTTTTTTATTGTCAATTCCATCATTTATTATAGGATTTTTATTGAATTTTCATATTTAGTATTAATGCTGGTATTTGCTATGATATAATAAAATAAAAATTAATTTAATCTTGTAAAGTCTGTAACTTATATCGTGGAATTAATAAATTAACTAAATATCAATAAAAAAGTTAATTAAGTAGAATTTTTTCATGTTAAACTATTATATCGAGTTAAATAATAATACCAACAAAAATTTAACAATGTAAATGTGTTTTTTTTTTTTTAAGTTTCAAGAAATTTGTTCAACTCATAGTGAAAACGAGGGGGGATAAACTAGTAGAATCTAAGAATCTTTTAATTATTTATTTAGGTGATACTTTTATGGATGGATAAACCGGCTTTTGTTACTTTTTTAAAACTCATATGACCTTTGCTTGTCTTCTAGCATTCGTCAATAAGAATTGCTCTCCTTTTCATTTTATAGCTGGATTTGCCACCCTTGTTTAAATAAGTAAAAAGCCTCCCTTTCTCTTTCATCAAAAACATCATCAATTTGAAGAAAGTTTTTTCAAATGAAGTGAATCAAGAAAAAGATGAAGCTTAACACATTGCATAAGATTTAAAAAAAAAAAAAACAAAAACAATTAAATCACAATAAGACTCATGACAATGAAGACGTGGTGCTAGGATCCTCCCAAGAATACTATTTAAAAACAAATTAATATCGTAGCTTTATTAACCAGGAGATCGCAGATTTGAATCTTTTTAAATAAATGCAAATTTGTGCAAATTTTGATTCTCATAAAGTTATTATTTGAGATAATATATTAGAAAATAATACAAAATTGTTAAAGGTTATCTAATAATTTAAATTTTTAAATTAAAATAATTGTTTGATAGATTTTATATGTATCATTTTTTTTATATATATCATGTTGTGTCTAATATCTGCACATTAAAATCCAATTAAAATAATTATATTATACTTAGGTGATTGAGATTGAACTAAAAAATTTTAAAACATTAATTACCATGACAATCAAAATAAATTTTGAACTAGAAAAAAAAATAAATTATATTTTCTTTTTAACGAACACACCACTTTTAAAACTAAAAAGATTATTTTAATGCAATTAAAATAGCATTTGGAAATGTGGTTATATCCGTATTTCTAAAAAAAATTAATTTTTTTTTATATGTTCTGAATCGTTTTGATGCGCTGATATAAAAAATAATTATTAAAAAAACAATAAAAAAATATTATTCTGATGCATTTTAACACAAAAAAATTTTAAAAAAGCAACTGAAACCATTCCTATACTTCCAAAAATATCTCAAAATCACACATTCAATGTTGCTTCCACTCAATCAATTTCCTGAAGCTAATTAATTAATTTGATTAAAGCATTGCTTTAATATTTATCCTCATCATTTTCATACCCAATTCCTTACCCTAAAAGAAAACATTAATTATACTTTCCAAAAACACAACCTTGCCCATTATTCCTTCCATTTTTTCTTGTCATGCAAGATTGCATTTATCCACTCTTATTTTCTTCAAAAAAACACACACCAAAAAAAAAAAAAAACTGTGGATGGACCATGGAATCCCTAGAGGGGCAGTTTAGTAACTGAAGTTGCTGAAAAAACCCTAAAGAGGTTCCAATTCCGCCGAGTGGACACAAAAGACAGAGACCAGCCTGTAGACATAACGCCACGTGGATAATCAAAGCGATAATAAACCCAAAAAATCCCGGTGACGTGTACCCTTAACCGTAGCCTCCCTATAAATAACAGACACTTGCTCTCTTCGCTTTCCTTTGTTCTCATCCATTTCCTTCCCTGTCTCTCTTTCAGATTGAGACATGCGTTGCTCATACTGCTCGACCCATAAATAACTGTAGCCTCCAGGATCCACTAATTTCGGAGCTCCGTTTCGTTTCATCTGGGGTTTACTTTTCAATTCAATTATATTCTTGCTCTTTTTTTTTTTTGGATTCTTCGAATCAGAGGTTGTCCGGTTTGGAGATCCGATTGCTTCTCCTGTCTGTCTTGGCTCGAGATCCGGGCCAAGTACAGAAGTATCGGGCTCGGGTTCTTAGATTTTATCTTCTTTCTCTTCAAGTGTACAAAGGTTCAATCTCTCTCCCTCTCTGATTTTGTCAGTTCTTCTTTGAGTGGTGTTTGGTTACTGAGAAAAGGAGGGAAAGTGTAAGAAACTGAGCATTTTGAATCTTTAGTTTCCATCATTTTTTTATATTAATAAAATATAAAAAAACTGATTTTTTTTATTCAATGATTTTTTAAAATCATTTAGAAGAAGATAAGATTGTTTACCAGATTTACTTACTATTTATTTATTTTTGTTGATTTGTATTTTAGATTTGAGGATTGTATAGAATTGAACAAGTGTAAATGGCGACGGGTGATGGATTTCTGACGGGTGAGCAGAGGAAAATGCTGAAAATAGCCAGCCAAAATGCAGAGAATTTGTCATCGTCGCCCAAGGGTTTGTCTTCGTCGCCTAAATCCCCATCACAATTGTTTTCTGAACATCACTTAAAAGTTCCTGCTGCCGGGAAAGCAACTAATGCTGGGATTGCTGTGAGGCATGTCAGGAGATCGCACTCGGGGAAGCTTGTGCGTGTTAAGAAAGGTGTGTTGGAAATGGAATGCTTGTTTTTTGTGTGATTGTTATTTTTGTATTATGACTTGTGAGTAATAGCTTCGAATATTATTAATGGCGGTGTAGTTTCCTTTGTTTTGAGTTTAATCTAAAATTGGATGTAGCATTATATGATACTTACTTGTATATGGTCATGTCTGAAGATCCAGTGTGGTCATACCATGGTATTTTGGGATGACATTTTTATAGATTATTTTAAATGTATTTGAGGGATTGGAAGGGGATATGTTGGATGGAGGTTAGAACATGGCTTAATTAGCTTTCTAGATTCCAGAAAAGGTATGTTTGGATAGATCAAAAGAGCAAATAGTCGTGAAATGGAATGACTGGGAGATAATATGATAACTGATTGAATACCTACAAACAGCGAGCTTCTTGTTTGAGAATGTGTGAAACGACTCACTGCAGCTTACTTTAGTGAATTTAATAATCATATTATCAAATAGTTTAAGCTTGTTAGGTCTTTGACACTTTACTGAAGTGAGAATATTCATTCGAATGTTTGATGATGAGAATGTTTCCTTTGGATTTCCCCTTTATAATTTAGCTTTTTTATCCGTGTCTTGGAAGCATTTTATCTACATTTAGAAGATAAATTATCTTTATATCTTTGATAATTTTATTTTTGCATCTATTTTCTGTACTTTTTTTGGATATTATGGATGATAATAACCATAATTTCTGGCTGAGGAGATGTCTTGTTTTCTTCTTAGTGCATGGATAGTTATAAGATCTGAGTTAGCAAGTGCTGATACTTTAATTAATTTGTCTTCATTGCCTACACTGATCAGCATGGTACGTGAAATATTTATTCTGAATGATCTCGTATAACCTTCACAGAGTGAGTGACCTGGATATAACTTTCACTAGGCTAGTTAAGGGCCATAATACTTGTTTCATTGTTAACATTTCATTTGATGGTCAGAGGCAAATTGAAAGCTAAGCAGTGGTAATTCTATAGGGGGCATTAATTCTAGAGTAGTCTAATATTTGTTTATACGCTGATGATGCTGATTGAAGAAAATGAAGAAAATTAAATACTATATATTTTTTATGATATACAAGTATCTTCACTCTGGATAACTGGGTTTTTTGGGGTTGGGGGGAGTCTGGTCTGTAGAGAGACAATGGCTCCTTTGGGATTCAGAAACTGGAAAAACTGCTCTGTGCATTTTTGTGTTGCAATTTGGTGCCTCTGTAGTGTTAAACTCTCTTGAACAGCAAGGCCTCACTGTTTTGATAATGCAGGCTAATCTTTAGTTTACATTGAATAACCAATTTATAATGAAGAGAGAACCAATTAGTGCATTTTAGATTAGTTTGTTTACACAATCCTGAAAGTGGCCAATAATAGATAAAAAAAAATGTATTATTTTGACTTGCACACATTGTTTTATAGAAGATTATCAGGACATATTCATGCTGATTAGTGTTTGTCTTCTTTTTTAATGATTTAAGATGGTGCTGGTGGTAAGGGAACATGGGGAAAACTGCTGGACACTGATGGCGAATCCCATATTGATCGGAGTGATCCTAATTATGACAGTGGAGAGGTAAGTCTCTACCTGCAATGTGATTCATTCATCCCCAGTCATTTTGAATCATTTTGGGTTTGTCGAGGCTTTTGGGTAAATGTATATGCCTGCAGCTTAGTTTTGTAGGGCTACTATATTTTTTTTTCTTGTTTGCTTCACCTCTGAACAATTTGGGTCAATTCTCCTGTCATGACTTATAGATTGCTCTCTTCTGTCCTACCATTGTACAGGAGCCGTATCAGCTTGTTGGGGCAACCATCTCAGATCCCTTAGATGACTACAAGAAGGCTGTTGTTTCAATAATAGAGGAGTACTTTAGCACTGGTGATGTGGAAGTGGCTGCATCTGACCTCAGAGAACTTGGGTCTAGCGAATATCATCTGTACTTTATCAAGCGACTTGTTTCCATGGCCATGGACAGGCATGATAAAGAGAAGGAAATGGCTTCAGTTTTGCTTTCTGCACTGTATGCTGATGTCATCAGCCCATCCCAGATCAGAGATGGGTTTGTCATACTACTAGAGTCTGCTGATGATCTTGCAGTGGACATACTGGATGCAGTTGACATCCTTGCTTTATTCATAGCTCGTGCTGTGGTTGATGATATCCTTCCTCCTGCTTTCCTCACCAGAGCAAAGAAGACCTTACCTGAATCCTCGAAAGGATTTCAAGTTCTCCAAACTGCTGAAAAGAGCTATCTTTCAGCTCCACACCATGCAGAACTTGTGGAGAGGAAGTGGGGTGGAAGCACCCACATCACTGTTGAGGAAGTGAAGAAAAAAATTGCAGATCTGTTGAGGGAATATGTGGAGAGTGGAGATGCTGTTGAAGCCTGCAGGTGCATAAGGGAGTTGGGAGTTTCATTCTTTCATCATGAGGTTGTCAAGAGGGCTTTGGTTCTTGCCATGGAGATCCGAACTGCAGAACCACTTATATTGAAGCTGTTGAAGGAAGCTTCTGAAGAAGGCCTGATAAGTTCCAGTCAAATGGCAAAGGGTTTTGCTCGATTGGCCGAGAGCCTTGATGACCTTGCTCTTGACATTCCATCTGCCAAATCCTTGTTTCAATCCCTCATCCCCAAAGCTATTGCTGAAGGATGGCTTGATGCTTCATTCATGAAATCTTCAGGTGACGATGGACAAGTACAAGCTGAGGATGAAAAGGTTAAGTGGTTTAAGGAGGAGGTCGTGACAATAATTCATGAGTATTTTCTCTCAGATGACATCCCTGAATTGATTCGAAGTCTTGAAGATCTTGGAATGCCTGAGTGTAACCCAATCTTCCTGAAAAAGCTCATCACCCTTGCCATGGACAGGAAGAACAGGGAGAAGGAAATGGCGTCTGTGCTGCTGTCAGCTCTTCACATTGAGATATTTTCAACCGATGACATAGCTAACGGTTTCGTCATGCTTCTGGAATCTGCAGAAGATACAGCGCTGGACATTTTGGATGCTTCAAATGAACTTGCACTCTTTCTAGCTAGGGCTGTAATTGATGATGTCTTGGCTCCTTTGAATCTAGAGGAAATATGCAGCAAGCTGCCACCAAACTGCAGTGGAAGCGAGACGGTGCGCATGGCTCGATCACTTATTGCTGCCCGCCATGCTGGCGAGAGGCTCTTGAGGTGTTGGGGAGGAGGAACTGGCTGGGCTGTGGAAGATGCAAAGGACAAGATCTTAAAGCTACTGGAGGAGTATGAATCTGGGGGTGTTGTTGGCGAAGCCTGCCAATGTATTCGTGATCTTGGTATGCCTTTCTTTAACCATGAGGTGGTGAAGAAGGCATTGGTCATGGCAATGGAGAAGAAGAATGACAGGATGCTGGATCTGCTCCAAGTGTGTTTCAATGAAGGCCTGATCACTATCAATCAGATGACCAAAGGCTTCAACCGAATCAAGGATGGAATGGATGATCTGGCTCTTGACATTCCAAATGCAGAGGAGAAATTTAGCTTCTATGTAGAGTATGCCCAGAAAAAGGGTTGGCTGCTTGCACCTTTGGGGTCATCTGTTGCGGACGGCTCCTCAAACGCCGTGGCAGGTACTTGAGAAGAAAGCATATTTCCTCTCGTCATTCTCATGTATGTTGTTACCTATTGCCTCACTGTACTGCTGAAAGGTGGATAGGTATAGATATAGGATATGTTTAGATTCCGTCTGATGTCTCTCTTTTTTGTGCTTATCCGATGGAGATTCTTATGATCCCAGTCATTGTGTAAAGTTGGTCATTTCTTTGTGTTATTGACGACCTAGCTTTAGGCGCATCTTGCATCCAAAAGAGTATGTTAAAAGAGGGGAAATAAATTCCCTGTGATGTTTCTGTACATGCTCTGTGATGATGGTTAGGATTACTTGTTTCCGTCCCTTTCTCTGATTTCCTTGAAGCTCCATAATTCTCATTTTAGGATGGTTCTGCTGATGATAAGTTCTTAGTCAGGCAGAGATTTAAAATATTTTTTATATTTTAAATTTTATTTTTGATTGAATTTTAATAGGGCCAGTGTCATTGCTAGGAAATGCACTTCACCTGCTTTTGAAAAATAAATGACTATATTTTGTTGCTATTAACCTCTACAAATAACTCAAAAAAAGAGAGGGTAGTCCCCAAAAAGAAAAATAAACTTCTTGTGCTGCTTTTGATTGATTTTTTTTTTCCCTCTTTTTAGACTGCATGTTTGCACGTGCCCATTAAAAGAACAAGGACATTGCCACTAATTTGCAACCTTTTTTAAGTTTAATGTTCAAAAGGCAAATAAATCTACACTCTAGTCCTTCAATTTATTTCTTTTCTAATTTGATCCCTTTTTTAATTTTCATTTCGATCCCTATCTTCTTTGTTTTGTGTATCAGTTCCTGCATCATGATAAATGTATTTTGTAGTTAGAGATGAGATTATAGAGGTATATAATGTATTTGTTTTTCATATATTTTAGATGAAAATGGTTGAAATCTAGGTTTTTAAGATCCAAAAATTTCAACTCTAATTTGTCAGTCATTGAAGCTACATCTAGTGATAAGAAGATGGCCAACAAGCGACGAGTTGTTCACCAAATAAAAATAAAAAGCGAATGATATATCATTCGCCTCATTAAAAAAAAAAGAAAAGAAACTAAAGGAGTGGGCCTGGGTTTCATGGGGACCAGGTGTATTTGCCTAGCCCATGTGCGCTTGGACCTTTGTTTTTTTAATCCCATCGTTTTTTCTTCTTTACATGTTTTTAAATTGAATTATTTTAAAATAAATTTGTCTAAATGATGTTTAAATAGTTATTCAATTATGTAATTATTTTAAAACGATATTATTGTTTTTCCTAATAATACTAAAATATTACTTTCTGAATAGTTGTATAAGAATTTAATATGTATAATTTTTTAAATGTATATGAAATATCTATTTTTAAAATTTTTATCTTACTTTTTTATGTAATTTTTCTCCACATTATTATTTTTATAATTTTTTAATATATTATTTTTAAAATTATCAATTCATCATTTTATTATTTAAACTTGTTTTTTAGATTACAATAAGCTTTTGTTTAAAAAATAAAGCTTCTGATAAAATAAATATTTTATCCTAAAAAAAAGAACTTATTGATAAAGGAAAGAAGTTTTAGTTATAGATCTACATTTTTTTGTATTTCAGATTATTAGAGATGATGTTTCTATGCAATAAAAATAGCTAAAGGAAGATATATGTTTTGTTAAGAAAGATACATTAATAAAAAAATCATAATATATATTTAGTTATATTTTTTCTATAAAATTTAAACTATTGCATTTGGGATGAAAATATGTTTTTATTTTTCATATAATTAGATAAAAGAAAGAGTTCAAGAACTTTCCATATTATAAGATTAAATATCATCATATATATCTAATTTTTATCTTAATAATTTAGTCTTTAGTAAGCATTAATAAATATTTTTATGATTTATTAATCTATATTATGCATGCATCAACTTTTCAATTATCACTTAATTTTTTTTTCATGATCTAAGAAAATGTGCTCACAATACTAGCACATTATTCTCTTGTGTTAAAAAATAACTTAGAATCTCACTTCTCGTGTAACATGTGTAATTGGCTAGTTACAAGTATTATAGAAAACTATATATTGTGTGGCCAAAACACTATACACGCATGCTTTGGTCACCTTCTCATATTTTATTATGGGTTCACAGTTGAAAATTTTTATTTATTTATTTTAGTTCTTGAAATTTTTTTACACGATTGCATCTTTTTTGGATCAAATTAAAAAAAAAATTGAATCAAATTTATTGACAAGGATAAAATTAAAAAACAAAGAACCAAAGTAGAAAACATACCATAAATAAGTGATATTTTCAAAGTTATCACAAAAAATTACTTTAGTCCTCAAACATTGCAATTTATATCTATTTGATTCTTTAATAGTTTTGTAATTCATTTTGATATATAAAGTTTATTTTTGTTATTTTTTTAATTTTTTGTTTGAGAGAATAAAAAGAGATCGTCAAATTTCGATAATAAAAAAAAATCAGCATCAACACCAATTTTGACCATCAAAATAATTGATCTTGGTGATAAAGGGCTCCCTTTGGTGAGGGGAGTTCCACTTAAAAAATTTTACACCTTAAAATTTCCTAAAAAAACTATATTTAAACTCGAGAAGATTTTTGGTTTTAGGTTGATCTTGGCATTTTATGTAGTTTTTTTGGTTTTTTAAGGCAATCTATTGGTTTGTCAAGGTGTTTTAGATAAAAGCAAATAGGTTGAAAAATGAGTTTTTTGGTAAAAAAAAAAAAAAGGGATCCTATTTTTACGAATACCATAGTGGCTAGAATTTGGAAAAAACCACAAAACTCATTGTCTAGAATTTTTCATTTTAGAAGATATTGGGGCAAACGATATATCGTTGATGTAGTCAAGCATAGGCCTGACCTTTTATGCACAAACACACAATTTTTCCTTTTAAAAAAAATCATGTTGTTTTTATATGTGTTTTGTTAAATAATTTTATAATTTTATAATTAAATTAATACCCATTCTCTCTAATTTTTTTATTTTTTGTAATTAGTTTTTTTTCTAAATAGTGGTTGCTTTTTTAATTATTTTGTATGCATTTATTTTTTTAAGAGATTATTCTAATTCATCTATATTTTTTTTATGTTTTGCATAATTGAAATTTATTTTTAAAAAAATAAAAATATTTATTTTCAGATAGTATTTTTAAATTAATGCTTTTTTTCTTCTAATTATTGTTTTAATTTAATTATTTTTTATGGTTTTTTCTCTAATTTGTTTAATTTATATTTAAATTAGTACCCCTTCCCTCTTTCATTTTATTTGAAGAGCTTCTTTTAAATGACTATTATTGTTTTAGTTATATATTTAAATATGAAGAGTTTTTATGATTCATACAATTTTTTTTTATCTTTTGTACGGATAAACTTTATTTTTTAAAATAAAAAATATTTTCATATAATATTTCTAATATGTACAGTTTTGCATGATATTGTTTTTTTCATTTATTTTATTTGATCAATTTAATTAATATCTTTATTTCTATTATCGTTTGCTTAAATAAAAAATTACTTTAATAAACAAATTTGACAAATTACATTTAGGTAAATATCCAATCTTTTGAGATTAAATATATTGATATATATTCATTTCCTGATTTTTCATGTTTTATTTTTAGATATTGTTGATGACTTTTTATTTATTTATTTTCATATATAGTTATCATTTTGTTTAATTCTATATATACATAAAATTTTTAATTTGAACTTAGACTAGTCTATAAAAATACATTGAAAAGATTTTTATATACAATTTTCTTTTTAAAATAAAAATATCACGTAACTAGTTAGAAACTAAACTAAGTGGTAAAAGTATCTTACAAGTTTTTGGTTTTTGTTTTTTGTTTGTAAAATACCCACCTTACCTTACCTTTAATTTAAAAATTTCAATGAACATTTTCAAATTGAATTAAATAAAGTCGAAGTTGAGTCCTAACGCGGCCTAGTGAACACCCCCAATTGCATACGTATATATCTGTACCCAAACTAACCAAACATTTCTCTCTAACCTAAAATAGAGCCTCCGTCTCCTCCTCCGCACCAATCTCCGACGCAAAATGTCGCAACCGCAACCGCAACCCTGGGCGCGGGCCCTTCAGCAATCAATAAAACCAGAACTCGTAACCATAGACGCCAACTCCACAGAAACCAACTCAAAAATTCCCCAACCTCCTCACAAACTCGTCATTTTAGCCGACCTCAACGCCAACCCCCCTGAATCCGACGCCACCGACTCCCTCCATTTGTCACCATCTGACCTCACGAAATTAAAAGACGAAGCACAGGATAACAAACCTAACATAACATCCAAAGAAGCAGATAACAACGCCACCGTAGAAGTTACTGAAGGTAAAAAATCAAGCAGTAAATTAGGTAAATCACGTTCGCGTAACAGTAAATTAGACAACCCTCTCGATTACGGGCCTGATAATGATAATGACCAGCCTAACCAAGGTCCTTCTTCCTATCGTGAAGAGAGAGTTAGCAGTCTCAAAACGGTGAGTTTCCTTTTTTTTATTTTCATTTTATTTTTATTTAATGAATTGATAGAATTTTGGTTAATTATTTTGTTGGGTTTCTTTAGGGATTGTTACATGTTGCGAAGAAAATGCCGAAGAATGCACATGCGCATTTTATACTTGGATTAATGTACCAAAGATTAAGCCAGCCTCAAAAGGTTAGTTTTCGGAGCACAATTAATTCGTTTTATTCTCTGATTGATTCGATTTGTTTCATGTCAGTTAACTTTGTTTTGTTTTTAGGCGATTTTGGCTTATGAGAAGGCTGAAGAGATATTGCTTCGTTGCGAGGCTGAGGTAGCTCGGCCGGATTTGCTCTCCTTAGTTCAAATTCACCACGCCCAGGTTTGGTTATATTTTGCAGTGCATTTTGTTTTTTCTTGTTGTGTGAAATTGCTTCGTTAGTTCAAATTCACCACGCGCAGGTTTTTGTTTTTTTATTTATTATTTCGATAAAGTATGTGATGCGTATTATTGAATGCGTGTACTGTAGTGTATTTTGCTTGAAACTAGTGGCGATAATAGCTTGGAGAAGGAACTTGAAGGGCAAGAGCTTGAGGACGTTCTGTTTAAATTGAAGGAGTCGATGCAGTCGGATATTAGACAAGTAGCTGTTTGGAACACCCTAGGTTTGATACTTCTTAAATCTGGCCGTGTGCAGGTATTATCACTAATGATCTTTTTGTTGTTTGCGATGAGAGTTGATGTTTTGTGATCTTGGTATGCTGCATTGTTTCTTTTCAGAGTGCTGTTTCAGTTTTGTCCGCGTTGATGGCTGTTGATCCTAACAACTACGATTGCCTTGCAAACTTGGGGATTGCATCCCTGCAAAGGTAAGAAATTGCTGTTTATGCTCTTTTGGTTATCCACTCAACCTCGTTTGTCTTAACATTGGCTACTGATAATAGATAAATGGCAGCATTGGTTCAATGATGAAGCCAAAGAACAAGGAATATTTTGAGAATATGCAGCAATAATTTGAAATGGCTGGGACTAGAAATCATAGGTATCTTGATCTAATAGACCATAAAATGCAGCATATAATTTATATAAATTTGGTGAATATCATCCAGCAAGGTATCTTTAGCCACAAGTATAAAATATCTGCTGTTTATTGATCATTTCTGAGCAATCTTGACCACTTTATCTCAGTTTTGTCGAGAGGATTCAAAGCACATGTATTTCCTTTGAAAGCTTTTTGAAGGTTCTGAAATGTGCTTTTAGCATGGCATTTTTTTCAATCTTACCTCAGTTATTATAGGTATCACTAAGTTGCTTTCTGCAAAGGATGGTTGACAGAATTTTGAAACTTCTACATTTATCTCTTACATTAGCGATGATGAGGAATGGGCATCCTAAAATTCTCTTCTTAGTTTTAGTTATCTTCATTTGCTTTACAATGGTGTTGAAATCAATTAATTTGCTTGGGTACTATTGGGATCACTCATTGAATGCACTTTCTGGTTGCTCTAATTTCATCACTTGATTTATTGAGATGTACAATTGAACACCTACACTATGGTTATGGTTTCAGTAAGATATTCTCCCTGGATCTTTCTCATTCGTTGATTTGCTTGCAGTGGAAATCTGGAACTCTCAGCAAAATGTTTTCAAGATTTGATCCTTAAAGATCAAAACCATCCTTCGTCCCTTGTGAACTATGCTGCTGTTCTTCTCTCTAAATATGGTTCGGTTGTTGCAGGTATAATTCAGTTGAGTTTTAGCTTCATGTATCTTGACCTTTGTTGACTTCTTATGTTAATTTCTTGCTTTGAATATTAAGATGTAGTGAATAGTTCAATCGACGTCTACTTCATTTGTTATTCATATATGGTTGATGTAACTCACATGACTACAGCTCCCGCTTCCTCTTCCTAACTTCTCAGGTGCTGGGGCAAATGCTGGTGTAGGTGCTTCTGTAGATCAGGCTGAAGCTATCAATGTTGCAAAGGAGTGTTTACTAGCTGCACTTAAACTGGAACCAAAAGCAGCACATATTTGGGCTAATCTTGCTAATGCATATTTCATGATTGGTGACCACAGAAGTGCCAGCAAGTGCTTGGAGAAGGTGCTAGTGGCTCATTGCTACTGTCATTTATTGCTTCACTGTTGAGGTTGTTCATTGGTTTCCTTGATGTTATGATAAACCAGGGGAAAAAAAAGATAAAGTTCTGATCATGAACAACTGGATAGCTTCTTCCATGTTTAATATCTTCTAAATGAGATAATTAACTACTCTTCTGGTTGCTGATGCATTCATATGTCAACATTTCTTTCCCTTATCAATTTTTGTGTTAAAATCGTGGAGCTGAAGTTATTACTTTGTTGATATACTTGTTGCCTTCCAGGCAGCAAAACTGGAGCCCAACTGTATGTCTACTCGATATGCTGTGGCAGTTCACCGAATAAAGGATGCAGAAAGGTCTCAAGATCCTAGTGAACAACTTTCCTTGGCAGGAAATGAAATGGCTTCAATATTAAGAGAGGGAGATTCTGTTCCAATTGATCTTCCCATTGCTTGGGCTGGACTTGGCATGGTTCACAAGGCCCAACACGAGATTGCTGCAGCATTTGATACAGAATCAAATGAGTTGATGGAGGTGGAAGAGCGTGCTCTCTCCAGCTTGAAGCAGGTACCTTTTTTCCCATTGCATAATTCATTCATCTTATATTTGGAAACTATCAAATAATTATGGTAACTCACTAACAATTTAAAACTTCTACTTTCTTTCACAGAACACTAAATTTATGCACATTTTGATCTTTCCTGAAGTTTGTGCTTTTATATGATGACTTGAATTCTTATTAATCTTAGAAAAGCAATATGGTCCATGCTCGCTAAACTGATAAATTATAGAACAGAACAAGGTGTATTTTTTTTTTTAAAAAAAAAAAGAAAAGAAAGAAAGAAGGATGCTTCATCCTAATCTTGCTATTTAGTGATTTTGAATACTTGCAAAATCATTTATGATCGCATTCTCTTCATTCGTATCACCTTTTCAGCTTACAATTGTCCCCTGGTGAAGAAAAAATTATGATCCATAAACGAATGTGAAATGATGAACAATGGTTCCTGACTTGACTTTCTAGCAGTGGAGAAAGAATATCTTGCCATCTTCCAGATGGATTTAGGTTTCATGCAGGATCTAACGTGTCAGGACTAAAAAATTGGATATTTATCTTTCCTGTCTTGATCTTTTACATAAAATATACCTTTTCATTCTTATCTAAAATAAAAATTCCCAATTATTCACTGTTATATTAATTAGGCAATTGCTGAGGATCCTGATGATGGGGTGCAGTGGCACCAACTCGGTCTGCATTATCTCTGTTCCCGACAATTTAAGGCAGCAGAGAAGTATCTCAAGGTTGCAGCTTCCCGCTCTAGAGAATGCTGCTACATGTGGTCAAACCTGGGTACAAGCAGATTTATGATTATTTATTTCTATATTTCTTGTAGTTCAAATCATGTTTCTTTCACAAGATGGGCTTACAAATAAATGGTATGGTCACTAGGCATCTCACTACAATTATCAGAAGAACCCTCACAAGCGGAAGCCGTCTATAAGGAAGCATTGGCACGGGCAACACCTGAACAAGCACACGCAATATTCTCCAACCTAGGGAATCTCTATCGGCAGCAAAAGCAATATGACCGCGCTAAGGCTATGTTTACAAAAGCTCTTGAGCTCCAGCCTGGCTATGCTCCTGCATTTAACAATCTTGGTCTGGTATTTGTAGCCGAGGGTCGGTGGGAGGAGGCCAAGTACTGCTTCAACAAGGCCCTCGAGGCAGACTCTTTACTGGATGCTGCCAAGTCCAACATGATCAAAGCAGAGTCTGTCTCTAGATTGAGTGCAGGTTTGTCCTCGTGTCGCTGTCAGGATTCGTAGGACAAAATTGCAACAGCTTGATGATATAGCTGTGAAAATGTAATTCAAGAAATGATGTTGGATGATTGCACACGTGTCTCTATAATAAACCCAGTTTGGTTTCATACAACTCCATTTGTCAACGAGTGTTTAGTGATAACCACGCCTGCAAAGACATGGATTAACAAGGGAAAAAAAGAATTAAGAGATTAGGTCTTCATTGCCCTCTCATGTCCTCCGAATTTCCATCAGCAGGGAACAAGTTGATTTGCCTGCCCGTTCCTGTGGGAGTCCAACAATTCTAGGGAGGTTTTTTTTCTTTGTTTCAGAATTTTTGAAGAGATTCGAATGTTAGTTATATGGTCATTAAGATTGTAAAAAAAAAAAAAAAAAACAAAAAACAAATCAATAATAGAAAATATAGCCAGGGAAAGAGAGATTTTAGTTGACGATGATGCCATTTACCTTTCTTTTTCTTTGCAAAACAGTGTCCTTTTCACGGTTTCTGGTACCGAACTTATCCTTCATTGCGCCACTAAGAGCCCATTTGGCTCTGCGGTTGCGGCTGTGTTTTACTGTTTGGTTAATTAAAATTGAGGCGTACTGTTCACTGGGACCCATTTTTTTTTCTGCGTTGGAAACGCAGCATTTGAGAAGTAAGAATTCGTCGCTTTTTGTTTACTGTTTACGTTAATTGCACTGTTCATTGAACAGTGCAAGGAATTGCACTGTTCACTATTTTTTAAGTGAACAATGCAATTCTCTTGTACTGTTCACTTGTACGCATACTTACTTCTTCTTCTTTTTTTTTTTATTTATTTTTTAGTGTGTAAATTAAAAAAAAAATTCAGAATGAATTTTATACATTATAATATTTTATCTAATTTTATTATATGCTAAAAAATTATAAAAATTGTAGTTTTTGTCGGATGTATTTTGTAGATAATGGAATTATAGATGGTTTCTTGAAATAATAAAAAATATTTTATATAAAGTATGATTTATTTTATAATATAATAACAATAGTTAAATCCATAATATTTAAATTAAAATTATCAATATTAATATATATTTTTTAAAATTATTTTATAACCTCAATTTTAAAAGCATTTTTAACCAAACACATTAAAGTACTTTTTATTCAACCTTAATTTCAACCACAGTTTTAACCAAACACCTATTTTTTCAAACCAACCTCAATTAAAAGTATTTTTTATAAAACAACTTTTTTCAAATCACAACCGCAACAGCTACCGCAATGCCAAACACACTCTAAATGTATTCCGAGATAAAAGATGTTTGATAACGAGGATTATTTTTTAAAATTTTTATTATTTTAAAATATATTGAAATAATATTTTTTAAATTTTTTAAAATTTATTTTTAATATTATCACATTAAAATAATTTAAAAATATAAAAAATTATTTTTAAAAATAAATATAATTCTAAATAACATGAATTCAATTCAGGACCACAGCCTGATTGCTTCCTTCCTTTTTATTTATTTTTCCGCCGAAGAATTCATTCAAAAATAAAACACATAAATCACACATTAGATAGATATAAAATGATTGTTTTAAAAATAATAAAATAAATAAAAGTCTTCGACTAGTTAAACACGAAATCTGCAAAAAGGAAGTACGCGCCAGATAGGGGTCGAACCTATGACTTTCTGCTTAGGAAACAGACGCTCTATCCACTGAGCTACAGGCGCTAGTTGTGACGGGGATGCTACAAGTATATATATCAATAAAATATAAATAACAAATTAATATAAAAATGACAATATTCTTGTGAGTTCTGGATTATTTTATTCATATCACGTGCCCCAGAAAATAAATGAGTGTGTAAAGGCTCAAATCATATTAATTTTGTTTTCTTTGTCATAGTCAGTAATTAGCTAATTAATTAATAATAAACATGGCAAGATAATACATGCTTCTTGGGGCTACGTCAACTCAATCTCGAAGTTCACGAAGCTGTAATCAAGTTTATAATATAATGTGATTGATTATATATGGAGCTGTTGGTGACGGAGACACCGATGATGAAATCCAGGTTGTTTTATTTATTTATTTATTTATTTTATTACTTATGTTTGCCAGCTAGTTTTCATGTTCCTCTTTTTAAATATTTATATATGAAACTAAATTCCGCGATGAATTAATTTTTCATCTAAAGAGAATTTGTTCATGTTAGCAACGTTTTATTTACAGAAAATGAAACGGTAGAATTTGAAAATACGCAGAACATGCAAGGTGGTGTGGTAGTGGTGGTGATGGTGAACTCTTAAGTGAATGTTCAAGGACATGCAATGCAAGGTGCCATGTCTTTCCACCAGTTCCTTGCTTGTCTTGAATTATCCATCAACCTCATCTCCCATTGATGAACTAAGAAGGGAGATGACAGTGCGTCTATGTTGATAATAGAAATATAAAGAACTGAAAGTTAATGTTAGTTAAAAAAATAAAGGAACAGAGAACTTATAGCGAAGAACAAAGAGCAGAATATTTTTGTCACTGCTATCCCTTAAACAATATCGAGATAATGATGTTACTAATAGATATACATTGATGACAAATAACCTACAGCTAATATATTAATTTCAGTTTTGATGCCATAACTTCAACACTTTTCTGGTTCTTTAAATTTTAGGTCATTTTTTATTTGGATCATCTGCAACTATCTAAATATTTCATAATATATATGAACATGATATATAGCTAAATGCCCAAAAGGAAGGCAAAAAGTGATACGTACTACTGTTATAATGCTTAGATATTGGATCCTTATAATTTGTTGTGGCGAGACTAGATATGAAAATAAGTTGATATTTATCTTTCAAAGTTTAGAATATCCTTATATGTACAGCTATATCTTCAAATCAGGTGTTCCTCATCCACTGTGCACTACGGCTAAAAAGGTCATGCACGATGGTCCCAAGGATTGAACTGGTAGAAGTTGGCCCTTCCATGGATTTTGTAGTTCTTCGTTGTCGTCGTTTTCCTAATGAAAGCATAAGGAAAGAAGCCATGAAAACTTCCAAGGATAAGCCTCAGAAGAAGGTTAGCTAGCTATGTACTTCTGTCTCTGTTTTTTTTTTCATCTGAGAATAAAATGGCATGTCAGTAATGTTGCCTATTTCGTGCTTGCAGATTAAAAATGTTAGTAAAGATTCTTAATCAATTGAGAATTTCGGGAATTATTAGGTGAATCTAGTTAAATTGAAGATTTTGTAGAGAATTATTTGGTTGATCCATGATCATAAACACTTGCTAATTTCTATGCACTCGCTGTAGACCAATCACCAGCTTTATCATGGGAGATTTTCCTTTCCTGGATAATATTATGACACAACTTTCACAATTCTTGTAGCCAATGTGAAAATGATATATGCAAGTAAACACTCCAGAGCCCAAATAAGCAAACCGACATACAAGACATAAATGTTGCAAGAACAGGCGCGATAGCAGAAGAAGATAGGCAGCAGCATTGGCATCTGTTGTTGCTGTGGAAGAAAAAAACAGAACTGAACTGAACTGAACTGAACTGAAGGGTCTCTGTCATCTTGTCATGCCTGGGGGCGCAATTGGAGCCATTGTGATTCCACGCTGTTGAAATCTAACCATATTGGCTTCCCAGCCTTCATTTTGGTCCCATAATTTCCATCCAACAAAGAAACTCAAGATCAGATTTAATGAAAGAAAACCAGAAAGCCAATGAGTAAAAAAATGCAGATAAGTTCATACATGCCTTTCAGGATACCTAAACGAGGACATAATTTGTATAATTCCCTCGACAAACTTAATTGGTGAAGTTTATGAACACAAACACCAGTAAATGTAGACCAAGTTTATCATCAGCTAAAATATCATTTCACGTATTTAACATTTCGCTATCTAACACTCTGTTGATGAACACAACTGGTAGCTCTGGGCTATCGTAAACTAAAGGTCAGAACATTCCAATGTGACCTGGGACTCAGTATTTCTTGCATTAGGGCAGGAGTTTTCCAGTCAAATTTATATGCTTCTAGTTTTTGAAAGGTTGATGAAACACAAAGCCTGTAAATATCTGAACAGGTATAAATACAGTACCTATCCCCATATCAAATCCACGATTCTTGAGCTCTCTATACTCTTGACTCAACGCGCAAGTCTCACAGCAGAAGTGCACCAGGCAATCCACACAGGGGGCCTCCTCCAAGTCATATTGGCCCCTCAGTTTTGAGCGATAGCAGCAGGAGTACAAGCATGCAGAACCCAACAAGAGCGCATATACTGCTCCGCTAATAAAACAAGCTGCAATTCCACCCAGTAAACATGTAGTTTATGAGATGAATGATATTACAACAGAAAGAGGGAAAAAAATGAAAATATCTGGAGAATTAAAATCAGCTGATTGATTTTCTTGGCTTACTTGTAGATCCTCTATTCACTATTTCAGCAATCTGTCCAAATGTGATGCAAGGACAAAGGCAAGTGATCAAACCTAATAAAATGAAATAAAAGCTAGTTATTAACAAAGGAAAAAACTACAAGGGAGAGTAATTGATCGTCTTAGCTAGAAAAAAGTTGTGTTTGTAGTTGAGTGTTCATATGCTCACAATTTGCGGGGTCATCACAGCAATGGCAGAGACCAGTAGACCACTTCCTTGCCACACCAGGAGCATGCCCCACGGCCATATGTGGAGCATAAGTGTATATAGGATTGGGAGTAGGAGCTCCTGAAACAAGGATTGGGCCTTGATGAACATCTACTGGATATCTTGGCTGTTCATTTACTGGAGGATACATTTTGTTTATGAAATCAAGTAAAGTTGGGAAATGGAACTTCAGATCCCTGTCTTATACCTGTCAGGAACAAGTCCTTGTAATAGTTTTTTTTTTTTTTTTCCTGAGGATTTCCTTATAATATTTAATTAATACCCAACTTGCCAACCAACTGTCCATTTTTAAATCCTGCAGCAAAAATAAAAACCATAACCCCTCGCTCTACTTCGAGGAAACTGTATAATGATCTCTACCCTCATTTCCTTATAATCTATCTAATTTCTGAGTGATGACTCAAGCATTTATTTTATCTTCATCAATCCAAATTCCTGTACGACGTCTACTTGTTTAGCTGATTTGAAGATTAGTCCATGAATGTTTTGTTATTGACCAAGACTTTTCATTTTCATATTGTTCTTGCTTCATGGTTGAATATTGATATATTACATGTTGTTGCGGTAGGAGAAATCAACATGAGCCTTCTCCTTCACCACCATGAAATGATTCTGATGGCAACCAAACCAGTAGCAGACATAGGGTTAGGTTTCTGACAAGGCATTGACTAATGCAGCAAAGTCAATTCCAATGGACTAGCATCTTAGTTGAAGAACTAGGCTCTCTTCTTTACCTTTGAAAGAATCTTAATCTTGATTAATATATAAAAATATTTTTTATTCTGAATTAAAGCAAGAGAAATGCAGCAGCCCAACAATTATTTGAATTGCCTTGATAAAATGAGTTGATAAATTTTTTCTGTCCTTTAAATTATTATTGCACCTAATAGTTGTGCTCGATACCGCCTATTATTACAAAACAAGTGGGATTGGGATTTAGGTTGGAAACCTAATTTAGAACTTAAATTTAACAACAAATCATTGATCATGAGACTTTTTGAACTGATATCCTCAACACAACAAATGCAAGGTTTATTATTTGCAAATAATTAAGTTAGGCCATTGGGTACTTCTTTTATTGGGCTCTGTCTATCCTTTTCCTCTCTACAACCAATATTGCCGGTGTTTATTTATAAGAAATAAAAATAACAAATGCACATTGGTAGTTATGGGAGGGCCATATCATTTTACCAAAAAAATAAAATAAAAATGAACTGGATTTTAATCAATTCATAAGTTGACGCCTCATATTAACCAAGTCAAATTAGATTAACTCTAAACTGAACTTTTTTCTTAAACCTAGCCGACACTAAGGGTGGATCGACTCACAAGCCGAGCCAGGTTTAATAACAAAAAATAATAATAATTATGATTACACTTTTGACCAAGAATGAGATAGATATTGCATCAACAATAGGGATTGATTTGATCTTCTCAAGATACAAACCTCTCAAATCTTTCATGGAATATATTTATTCTTTTTAGTGCGATTGCATATTTTTCTTGGAATGAATCGATTGTCTCCTTGGTATGATTGCAAAGCTTACCTTGAATGGGACAAACATGACTTTCTAGTCATTCAAGGAGGAAGAAAAGAAGAGGAAGAAACATGATTGTGTTTTTCTCTTTTAAAACACTTTTTTTTTTACTCTTAACCATCACTTTCTAGTCATTCAAGGAGGAAGAAAAGAAGAGGAAATTTATTTGCCTTTTTATCCTCTTGTTGCAGACTATCATGTTATATCAGAGACAACAGTCAAAATGGCCTGACCGTTTTGAAAACAGTCCGATCATTTTTGCTGCTGGAAAAATATGCATTTTCGACCAAAAAACTCCTTTTCTTTTGTCTTTTTATCTCCTTTTCTTTTATTTTATTTTATTTCATTGCATTAGACCTCAATTTTTATTATTATATTATTTTTAATTTATCCTAGGGTTTACAAGGATTGAGACCATCTTTTAGGGAAATCACCCCACAACCTTCCAAGGATGAGATAGACCAAGTCTTTCTATTGCGATTGCATATTTTTCTTAGAAGAGATCAATTGTCTCCCTTTTGTGATTGCATAGCTTACCTTTAAGGGGAAATACATGATTTCCTTAGTACTCTACACAACCTCAAATGATGGGAATGACAACGTCATCAACACAAGGGATTAAGACCATTTTTCCAGGGCAATCACCCTATAACCGTTCAAGGACAGGATAAACCCTAGACACCCTAGTGCAATTACACATTTGTCTTGGGAGGGATCGATTGTCTCCTAAATGCTATTGCACATCTTACCTTGGAGAGGAAAGATGTGATCTCCCTAGTACTTCTACATAAACTTCAAGTATATGAATGACAATGTCATCAAAAAAGGGGATTGAGACCATCTCCCCAGGCTAATCGCCTTACAACCTTTCAAGGACATGTTAGACCCAAGTCTTCCTAGTGCGATTGCACATTTTTCTTGGAAAGAATTGATTGTGTCCCTAATGTGATTGCATAATTTACCTTGGAGGGGACAAACATGATCTCCTTATGCTTCTGCACAACCTCCAAGAATAGAAATGACAATGTCATCAACAAATGGGATTGAGACCATCTTCAAGGCAATCGCTCTACAACCTTCCAAGAACAATATAAACTAAGTCTTTCTAATACGATTGTACATTTGCCTTGTAAGGGATCGATTGTCTTTCTAGTGTGATTGTACAACTTATCTTGGAGCGGACAAACATGATCTCCTTAATGCTCCTGCTCAACCTCCAAAAATGAGAATGACAATGCCATTAGTTAGTATCCAAAGAAATTCAAGGAGATTATGTATGCATATGTGAGTGTTTGAGGGTAGAGAAGTTCAAGCTTTGTACTTTTATACATAATAGTGACACAGACGGTTAAGTCCATGAGAAGACTAGTGATATTAAAAATTAAAAAAAAAAAACTGACAAATATGTTTTCTCTTCCAGTTGAATTAATGAGTGGAGCTTTACATTTTTCATATCGATTTAGTGATCTTCTTCTTCTCTGTTGGGTCTCTTTCATTTGTGTTGATGATAGTTTAAATATCATTTATGGCACATCAATTTGTTTTAGGCACATGCATATGCTAATCCTAGGTTGATTAATGAACTTTTGATAATTATGTGTATATTAAGCAATCTAACTGAAGATTTTTGGTAGGAAGTATGGATTCCTGCTGCTGGATCAAAAGGTGCACCAAAAAACCCTGGAGAGAAAAGCAGGCTCCTGCCAAAGAGATGGAACCGCTATTGAGCATCGTCTTGTGCCAGTTCATATCCCTAGCTAGAACTTCATGGTTTTTTCTTCTCGTACTTTTCTTGTTTTCAGTGATCGATATGGGTCATGGCTTGCCTTATCACCTCATGCCATTTCTCAAGTTTTCAAGCTTAGACGAACACTTGATTCTGTGTTAACATGCACCCAAATATTGGTTGGAAAGAGGAAGAGAAATCATGTCAAAGGAGAAGGAAATGGGATAAAAGAATGCTAGGGTTCCCTGCTCTCCCTTTATCTGGCAAGACAGTGACTTCACTGTGCAACTATTCTCTCTAGATTTATTATCAAAACCAGGTTTCATCACTTGACAGAAGATGATGCAGTGCTTTCATACAACGTGAATACGTGCCTCAGTTCTTGCCAATATCCTCTGTTCCAGTTTCCAGTACATAAATTCATATATTCTTTCACTCATCTTGGATTGCTAACAGGTTTCTATGGAAGCGACCATTCTCCAGTTTCTCTCGAGCCTTCTCCAGCCTGTCCCGATTCCATTGACAGCTGACTTCCCATGGAGACTGTTATGTATTTCCATGTTCTTTCATGGTATGTCCTGATATTTCAAGGAGACTCTAATTTCAGATGTGTTGATAGTTTAATGATTTCATTAATTAACCCCATGTTCTTTCCTCCCAAGTCACTGCAAATCCCCCGGAAAAAAAAAAAAAAAAAAAAACCTGAGCTTCCATTATCTGGTGTAAACTAATATGAGCACATTCGGAAGTCAAATGTTCATCTAATGGCAGGCATGAGAAAAGAGAAGGGTTGGTGACTGCCTGCCTGGAGATTTAGGACCCCATTTTATTCGTATTCCTTCCACAAATTCTGTCTAATTTCACACATGCAATCTTCTCATGTGCTTCTAATATTCTAATGTAGAACAAAAATATATTGTATGGTGATTTTATGGAGTATTTTATATATATTTATTTATGTTGAGATCGATCCCACGTTATTTATTTAAAAGAGGAGGGCACGCTATCTCATGATTGTTGAATCTGCTTCTGTGTAATTTCTCACCTCTCACATTAATTAATAAAAAATGACTTAGCATGCAACTAGCTAGTATTATAAAATCTGTGCGTTGGCCAATAATAAATAAATAATAACCTCTATAAAAAAAAACATAAATTAGTAAGTAAATGACGTTTAGATTGATGGACAAGGTTTGGCAAAACAGTAGCTTCCTCAATATCTCTGCTGAAAAGGAGAGTGCAACTTCAAATCATCCATCTCTATGAAAGGTTGATCGATTTGTTAAAAAGGAAAAATAAAAGGTTGTTTCTTTGCATGTTTTTTACTAATATATATTATTTCAAACAATTAAAATAAAAGTAGCTGGTGCACGCTGTTTGCGCAGCGCCTCCCGATTGTCAAATGTTATGTGCTAATATTTTCATGGTGATCAAGCATGTGTGCTCGGAGGAGTAGCGGTTGGGTTTAAGTAGATTTTTTTTATTTTTTATTTGTCTCGGATTTTGTGTTATACTTTTCAAAATTTAAATGTTTCATATTAATTAATGTTATATTAATTTAGTTTTTATTTTTTTATTGTTATTTTTTTTCGCTTTATAGTTAGTGTTTATATTAATTTTTTTTTTTTTATTTTTTTATTGTTATTTTTTTCGCTTTATAGTTTCATGGCTTTTGGAGAAGATAGTTTTCTATCTTAATTATTGAACTTAGTTATAAAAAGAGATAAATCTTTTTACTAAGCAAAAATATGAAAATAAACACAAAAATAGGCATGGTCATGGTTGGAAATGGACCTTTCTCACGTTGATTGTCTGCAGTCAACGAACATGACAAAGTAACCAGCTACATCATGTGGGTCCTGCTAGATATTCATAATGTTTTATTTAAATCAATAAAACAAAAATTAAAATGTTTATTCTATAAAAATATTTGGTGTTGAGCTAGCGTCGATGGGCATTTAGACGGCAAATAAAATTATTTCACCATGCCTCTCCTCAATAATTGAAAATTAGGTCCAAAGAGCTAGGTTTTATTTGACTATAGGATACCTAACATCACTCATTAAATGCTGGTTTCCCTAGTTTGATTGGGATAAATACAAGTAGGGTTTATTCAACTCACCCATGATCTGTTAATTTTTTTCAACTTCAATCTTGCAATGTTTAAATATTTTAAAAACTTAATTTTACTTATAAGTAAAAAATAGGTATAACAATATCTTATACAATCAAATATAAAAATAATCAATTTTTTCTTTTTATCTCTAGTTTGTATAAATTTTAAATCACATATACCTAAGTGAAATAAATCTAAATTTATTATCTTTTTAAGTATTTGAAAAGAAGTTTTTAAGAATTTTGATCATACACAAACTTTATTCTTATGATTTTTTTTTTTCAAAAACCAAACTTGGTAATAATTCAAAATTAATTAACCTTTATATAAAATTATAATTCATATATCCTACCCTACCCTTTCATTTCATTTATCACAAAACTCAAACAAGTAAGAATAAACAACATTAGTATTATTAATCTCATCATTGGTTGTAATGGTCATTATATTTATTTTAAAATAGTCATCATAAAGATACATTTTTTCTATAACTACTCTATTTTTAGTGAATATAAATTTATCACTCTCATAACCATATTAAAACCGATGTTCTTAATAATAAGTTAGATATTAGGTTCTTTATAATGTCAATAATATAAAACATTTTGCTAAGGGTGATAAGCATCCCAGAAGTCATTTTTAGTATAATATTCTCAATATACAATACCTTTGAGATTTGATGAAATGATGAATTCCGTTATACAGTTATTTATCCTCCATTTCTTTATAAGTGGATAAAATCATCTTCTCAATACATACATGTATTGGTGCAAAATTATCAACCCACCACTCGAGATTATTGATCAAGTTAACTTGGAAAATAACAACAAATAGGTTTATTTTCAACATTTTATCTTTGAGGTTATCAAGCATGTTGTCATTGGCTTAAACAATCCTTTGTATCTTAAGGTTGCCTTATTAGACTCTATTTATGCAATCTTTGGCTTAATGTCCAATCTTATTACATGTAAAGCACTTGCCATTAAACTTTTTGGTAGTGCCTTTTTTCTTCACAACAAACTTCTTTTTTTGATTTTTATTGTGGATATTTGTCACTTGTTCAACTATATTTGATTTGAGGGCCATATAGGTTGGTTGGCTCTTTTTTAGATAATTTATTGTTATCTTCTATAATCTACCTTACAATGAGGTCTTTAACTCCTATTATGCTTAAGATAGTACTTGAAGTTTTTCCAGGATGGTGGTAAATTTTCAATAATTGCAGTTATTTGGAAGAATTCACTCAGAACCATCCATTTATCATGAATATCAAGTAAAGTGAGTTAAAATTTTTGAACTTGATTTATTATGGTTCTTAAATCGATCATTTTAAGGCTTACAATTTTTTTTTTTTTTTATGAATATTTTATACCAGCATCTTTTGCCTTGTATTTTTGGTTTAAAGCTTCTCATAATACCTTTATACGCTTAATTAAACTATACACATCATATAGTTTATTGTCAAATTCATTCAAGATGTAGTTTTTTCATATGAAATCATTATAATTTCTTGCATCCATAACTACCACTATAGTAATATCAAATTCATTATCTAACAGATTTGAGGCTTCTTTAATCAAGAATTTTGTAAAGTTTAAGGTAGTAAGATAGAATAACATCTTTTGTTATACCTTTTAAAGTTTCAATTTTTTTGAATTTTTTCAAGTTTCTCAAGATGCACCATAAAAAAATAACAATAGAATTCCTCCATACCAAAAGTAGTATTTGCTGAAACAACATTGATTGTAGTAAAACTCTTTTGAGTTGAAGTCAAAACAATAGATTTTTTATATAAAACAAAGTAGCCAAATATTTATAATTATCAATACTGATTTTTCATACTCATGTAACAAACAAATAAATAATGAAAAATTAACCATGATTATTGAACTAAACAATTTAAATCAAATATAACTATAAGATCCATAAATTAAAAATTGCTATGAAAGGTTTAATGTAAATTATAGCATATAAATTAAATTCAATTAAAAAGATTAACCAATCAAAAGCATTGATGGGCTATAAAGCCTTGAGATTGTAAATACTTTTAAATTGCAATTGTTCAGGTTAAAATTAATTAATTTATTGTAATAGATAATTTGATATGATCATTAAATAAATTACATGCAAGACAAAAGAAAAAAGTTAGAATAAAACTTAATCCTGTAAAAGAAAGTTTACTAGCACGCAAACAAAATTAAAGCTAACTAAATTAAACAAATAAATAAAGCTTTAAAATCTTAAACACTCATGTAAAAGAAAATAATATATTTAACATGTTGTTTAGTATACTAATTTCTTAAAACACTTAGAATTTAAAAAGAGATCCAGATTACGTTGTTATAAGGAATTTTACCCTTAATCCTTGAAATTTTATTACTCATTATTGATGCAAATAGATTGACTGCAATCAAAATTCCAGGATTTCAACAATAATACATTAATTAGTCACTACTAATCAGGTTTCACAAACTTAGGAAAACAAATTAAAAAATCTATCTATAAAAAATCTTGAACCTAAGTTCTGGAATAATTGAAGAGAAAACAATATAAAATGTTGAGAAAAATAGAGGAGAAAAAGGCAGAAAAGATACTACTTGGTGTGTATAACATCTCATTCAAACCCCTCTTTGTACTAGATTTTGAAATTAAAACTGAAGAAAAATTAATTTTAGTACTTATCAGAATTAATTCTTACAGTTTTGCTTTAATTACTTGTCATAAAAAAATAAAAAATTGACAGATTTTTTTTTCCTTAGAGACCAATCATTTTTCCTTTGAAAATAAATTGTTTAAGTAGAAGACAATTACTGTTCAGACTGCTTAATAATGAGTTGACAAAAAATGATCCTTTATGTGCCTACAAATTATTTTATGTCACTATATAAACTATGAAATTTTTTTTATAATTTTTCAGATTAAGAACTTTGAGGTTTACAAAACATACCAACAAAGATTTTTTTAGATAATTTTTTTTATTTATAATTTATTTAAAATATTTAATATTATATGTTAAAATATTTTTATTGGAGAATAATATCAACGAAGTCTTAAATAAAAAAAAAAATGAATTTTATTTTTAATTTGATTTCATATACACTTGTTAACCAATACCCATTGTCCCTAATTGATACATGACTCTGAAAAATTGCAATGGACAAATATGTTGATTGAAAAAATCGTACATTTTAAAAATAAAAAGCTATCGATCTTTCTATGATTTTAAACCTAATAAGTAAAGCTTCAAAGTTATATTGTAAAAGAATCCCTCGAATAAACTTGATTACAGAAAGTAAATCAATTTCATTTACGAATGATTAATTTTTTTTTGAAATAACGAGGAAGATAAAGAAAGAGACATTGACTCGGAGCATAATAAATCGCCAATTCAATAAGGTATTTCATCATCAACATGATTTAATAAATAGAGATGTATTGAAAATAATTTTAAAATATTTTAAATCATCATCACTATTTCACAAAAATAAACGGCAACGGAGGCTTGTTCTGTTCTTGCTAATCTACCATCAATCCGTTGCCATGAATAAAACCGTTCAGCTTGTTAAGAAGACCTTAGGGATGGAAATGAAACATTGGATGAAATAACAGGATCAAAATGTAGTTCTTCCTAAACTAGTTTCCAGTGTTATGTCAGAAACAAAAGTCACTCAAACGGTAAATAAGAGACCCGAAGTCAGTCAGTAGCGTTCACACACACTCTCACCCCACTCCCAAAAGCAGAATAAAAGCCCACTCGCATGGTTCTTCGTCTCTCCCTCTCACTCTCTTGCTTTGCCACTGCCACCCCTCTCCTCTGCCCCTCCATTTTCACCTCCATCTCTCAACTCTCTGTATTAAATTACTTGGTAACAAAAACAGAGCAAAACCCTTAAAATACCAAAAAGGACAAAAACAAAAACAAGGAAGAAAGAAAGTAAAAACCCATCCCAAAGACAAAAGAAGAAAAAAAAAACACATAAAACACCATTAAAACAAAGATGAAGTACAGACTGAGAATCTAACCACCCCCTTCTCTTTCTCTTCCAGGTCCATACCACAATGGACTTTGTTTGAGAAACCAAGAAAACCCACCATTTTTTTTCCTCTTATTTTGTCTTTAATGGCGGCTCCAAGTGGGTTAAGTCCAGAACCGCCACAACCACCAACAAGTACAGAAGTATGTCAATGGCTAAAGAACTTACCTTTAGCACCTGAATACCGTCCAACACTATCTGAATTCCAAGATCCAATTGCTTACATTTTCAAAATTGAAAAAGAAGCTTCTCAATATGGAATCTGCAAAATTATCCCTCCTGTCTTAACCTCTGCTAAAAAAACCACTCTTTCCAACCTCAACCGCTCTCTCTCTGCCCGTAACGGTGACTCCTCTGCCCCCACATTCACCACACGGCAGCAGCAGATCGGATTCTGCCCCAGGAAACCTTGCCCTGTTAAAAAACCAGTGTGGCAGAGCGGTGAGACCTACACATTTCAAGAATTTGAAACCAAGGCTAAAAGCTTTGAGAAGAATTATTTGAAGAAGTTCTCTAAGAAGGGAGGTCTTTCTCCATTAGAAATTGAAAACCTTTATTGGAAAGCTACTTTAGATAAGCCTTTTGCTGTAGAATATGCTAATGATATGCCAGGTTCTGCGTTTTCGCCGAGGAAAAAGGAGGGGCAAGGAGGGGTTGTTGGGGAGGGAGTGTATGTGGGGGAAACTGAGTGGAATATGAGGAGTGTTTCAAGGGCTAAAGGGTCCCTGTTGAGGTTTATGAAGGAGGAAATACCTGGGGTTACTTCGCCCATGGTTTATATTGGGATGATATTTAGTTGGTTTGCTTGGCATGTTGAGGATCATGATTTGCATAGCTTGAATTATATGCATATGGGTGCTGGGAAGACCTGGTATGGTGTGCCTAGAGAGGCTGCTGTCGCATTTGAGGAAGTTGTTAGGGTTCACGGGTATGGTGGAGAGAATAATCCTCTTGGTGAGTTCATTTCTTTTTCTTAATAGTACATTCAGTATTGGAGCTATTAGTAATAAGACTCCCCTGTTTTTGGGATTTTTATTTCCTTGCTTTGAATGCATTGTTAGTTTTGTGTTTATTTTTTACATGCTTGTGTGAATTTTTGTAGAATCTAGTTAGACGGAAGAATGTTGTAGGTATGTTGCAAGGATTAGCTGTTATGCTTATTTATATCCGACAATATGGTTTGACAATTGTGAGAACTGGGAATGTTTGATCAATTGAAGCAAGTTATTAAGATAGACAATGGAACTATACTCTTTGTAATAATGACAGTGGTTGATTGGTCTGGGTTGATTTTAATTTGTGCATCCAACCTGCTTCAAGAGCTCTGAGGTTTGATGGTGCAGTAAGATAGAAAACGGAGCACAATTTTTCTTCCTTATGAGAATGGATGCTTTTGTGACTTCCCAGCACTACTTTCATACATCACTTAGAAGATGTTGGATTCGTGTTTGATGAAAAGGCACTTTATTTGGGATACAGATTAATTGATGAGACTATTTCTGTTAACATCTTTGATTATCCTGCTGTTTTTTTTTCTTTCTTTCTTTTTTTTTTAAAAAGAAACTGTTGCAATGTTTTAATGACTGCTGCTGTGAGGATTTATTAGTACCGAGTGTCTTTATTTTTGAGGATTCATTAGTACTGAGCTTCACTTTCACCCTCCTATCAGTTACATTTTCTGTTCTCGGTGAGAAGACGACAGTAATGTCACCTGAAGTATTTATCAGTGCAGGTGTACCATGCTGCAGGTACCCTCTGAATCCTTGCCCCGTTCCACTCCTTTAGCTCTCTAATAACTTACTAAAATTTTATTATATGGGTCACCCATTTACATATAAACTTTAAATTTATGATGCTATTTCTTAGACTTTGTTAAATGTAATTGATTGTTTAGTAGTCCAGTATGATTAACAATTGAGTTGAAGTGCTGGGAAAGAGAATCACTGATCTTTTGGGGACCTGGGATTTCATCTCAACTTTTCTCTTTACAGCCTAAAGAACGAGCCATAGTACTTGCATAGAGCCTTTAATGTTTTGCATGTAGCATGATTTTTATCTCTGTATTTGTAATGCTTCTAGTTGCTCCAAATCAGGTTAGTTCAAAATGCTGGGGAGTTTGTGGTCACTTTCCCAAGAGCCTATCATTCAGGGTTCAGTCATGGTAAGTTCCCTTTGTATTTCACTTTAGTATCTTTCTTTGGGACAGTGATTATATTGTTACTTTTGTTGATTTTTGCAAGCACTTGCTTCATCTGTTATTTTTGACATCCAGGATTCAACTGTGGGGAGGCAGCCAATATTGCTACACCTGAATGGTTGACAGTTGCTAAAGATGCTGCTATTCGAAGAGCTTCAATCAATTACCCCCCTATGGTGTCTCATTTCCAGTTACTTTATGATCTTGCTCTTGAATTTTGTACAAGGTATCCTGATTGAACAACTGCAACATTCCCTTTTGGTTGTACTGGCTGTACAATTCTCATCAATACCTTGCCTGTGGACTATTTGGAGGCATTGTGCCTTCTTAATTAGGATTATTTCAAACTCAGACTTTCTGTAGTTTTTGAATAACTTTGTGCTGTATCCATAACATAGATTCATTTCATTATTCTATATATACTGTTCTTGAAACTTATTTGAGATATTCAACATCACACTGCTGGGAAGTTCATAGGAAATCTAACTTGAATTTTACTTTAAGAAAGATTTTCATATTGTCTCCTCATTATTTGGTAATTCATAATTTAAGTTGATCCAACTCTATTATGTACTTTTATTCTGAGGTGAGTTTCTCTTGCATACGAACTGGTCTACTGACATTCTATTTTAGGATGCTACAGTTTATTCCACATGGAATATTCATTATGATTATAGAATCCTCATATTTATCATTTTCTACCTTCCAGAATACCTGTGAACATCAGTGCTAAACCACGGAGTTCAAGACTGAAAGATAAGCAAAAGGGTGAAGGAGAAACACTGGTTAAAGAGCAATTTGTGAAGAATATGATGCAGAATAATGACCTGCTTCATATTCTTGGAAAAGGATCTTCAGTGGTGCTTCTTCCACGAAGTTCTTCAGACATCTCTGTTTGTTCAAACTTACGAGTTGGATCCCAGCTAAGAGATAACCCCACCCTTGGATTAAGCAGCCAGAAGGATTTTATGAAATCCTCAAAAAGCTCAGGTTCTGATGACATTTTGCTGGACAAGAACCAGGAAATTAATCAAGTGAAAGGCTTCTTTTCAGTGAAAGCGAAGTTTGCTTCTTTGTGTGAAAGGAATAGGTTCTCCACAATAAACAGAAATGAATGCACACAGAGTATGAACATGAGCACTGAAAGAGGTAGCCCCATTCATGGTGATAAGCTGTCAGATCAGAGACTGTTTTCATGCGTCACATGTGGAATTTTGAGCTTTGATTGTCTTGCCATCATTCAACCAAAAGAGGCAGCTTCTAGATACCTCATGTCAGCTGATTGTAGTTTCTTTAATGATTGGGTCGTTGGTTCTGGAGTAACTAGGGATGTTTTTACTGTTGCTGGTGGGATTGCAAATATTCCTGAGCAGAATTCCTCAATGAGTATGTTTAATGGAAACTCTACCTCTTATGTTACTTGCCTCTATTACACGATAATGTAGTGGTCAAAATCAAGTCCCAACCATGTGTTTAATTGCATGATGACGCATTGTTTGGATTGCCTGATATAGACCCTTAGCATCAGTATACCAATGTTGAAGCCTCCTGCTAAGACCTGACCTTAGGAGGAGCAAGGATTTAGGCAGGTTGATTTAAATTCAATTATACCTCAATCCCCTTGCAAATATTTTTATGTGAGCATATCGGTTGGTAGTCAGAATTGCTGTTTTTGATGCAATAGTATTTGTTGACATTCATAGAGATTAGGAAAGGGAGCACTGCGAAAGAACATATTTAATTTTTGGAGGGAAATAAATATGAAAATGCTTGGGGCCAATACATTACAGAACAGACGCAGTGCGTTCATATGGAAAGTCCCTTTTCATGTTTGTGTGATTTTTTCAGAAACAAAAAGTGGTCATGTTCACAAGTTATCTGGAATAGACGGCAGTTCTATTTAGACAATACTTTCCCTGGATTATCTCTTTTCAACTTGAAATGGACAATGAAAGATCTTTGGATTAGTCAGACGATGATGAGTCAACGAAAATAAAAAATCTGCTGCATGCTATAATAATCTTCTCAGGGGAAATATTGGTGTGCTGGACCTATTTTAGATAAAACTGCATATGCTGCTGCCAAAATTCATTCTATATCAACACAATTCTTAAACCAGCTACATATTATATTTCACCTGCATATTGTATGTCTTTGTTTGCGCTTTCATTTCTGGCTTCCGGATTTCCTTCTTATGGATGCCAGTTTTCAATATGGATATCTTTTACTTTAAAACAGGATGGGTGAGAAAGAATTCCATGGCTGGTTTATATGATGTCCCTGTTCAATCTCTTAATTACCAAATTCAGATGGCAGATCAAAGTGTTGAAGTGGCTTCCAGTTCTGCAAAACAGATGGAGTCTTCTGCTCTTGGCCTATTAGCTTTGAATTATGGAAATTCGTCTGATTCTGAGGATGATCAGGTTGAAGCAGGTCTATCTTGCCATGATGAAACTGACTTGACAAACTGTTCATTAGAAAGAAAATATCAGGGTCAGAGTTCTGCTTTCCCTTCTTACAAGCAGAAGTACTATGATGCTGAAACTGGTGGTCACCCTCCATCTCCATCAAAACATGATCAGCAGGGTGATGTTCCTTTCAAAGCTATTGATATGTATCCAGAACATGGAGATGGGCCAGATAATTTCAAGGATAGAAGTGATGATGCACTTGCGTGTTCTTTTGGCTTCCCAGCCAATAACCCTGCTTGCATTGAATCAAATGGTTTGGATGGTAGATACAGAGATCCGGTTTCAATGCCACACATGTCTTTAAATTGCTCCCCAGTTGTCCATGATACTGAAAAAACAAAGTTTAACAGGCCTACTGTACCAATAGAGAATCCAGACATGCCATTTACCCAAAGATCTGATAAAGACTCTTCGTGCTTGCACGTGTTCTGTCTTGAGCATGCTGTAGAAATAGAACAACAACTTCGTCAAATGGGTGGAGTACATATATTCCTTCTTTGTCATCCAGGTGTGTCTTTCTTTTCCTATTTTTGTTTAGTTGAGGCCATAGAAGTTCTTCATTCATGGAATGAGCACTACCTTCTCTTTCTACCTTCCCTCTTTATTTTTATTTTTTATTTTTTATGTTTGTTGTTTCAATATCAAATTTAATGAACTTGTTGTTGTTGGGTTTTTTTTTTAGTGGTGCATGGTAAAGTACGAATGTAGAGATCATGAGATAATTGAGTGTGATCATACCAGCACACTTGCAGTAGGCTGGTTTGCAACATTCAAGCGGCAAGAGTGACCCTAGAATGGGGAAATGTGCACCTGTTTTGTTTTGCTTTTCTGTTTCAAGTGAAACCATACTTCGTTTCATAACAGTTTAATCTTTAGAGTCTCATATACCATTTTAACCAACTGCAATTGGTCTTGATTAAAAAGAGCACCAAGAGGTGCAATACGTAAAAAACAAGAAGCTTATTTACAAGACAAGGAATCTGCAAAATCCTTAATTTAGGAAAAAATAACTAAAATATTGTTTCCTAGATCAGAATCATAAGTGGAGCTTTTAATCAGTTTATGATACAGCACTTTCCACATGCCAAAAAAAGTTATCAAGGCAAGAATTTTCCTCTCATCTGTGTGCACTTCATACCCCCTGAAGCCCTATCCTCCTTTTCAATCATCCTGGTTGCTACACAACAAGATCCCCATTTCTGAAGAGAACGTGATTGTGGGGATTGTGTTTTTAAGAACAGTGTACCATGTATGAAAAGGGAGGTGCTGCTATTATTATTTTGTCCCTATCACTGGTACAGTAAGAAAATTGCATTATTGTCTTCTATATTACACAGATCAACTCTCTGCAAGCCTTCACTTTAATTGTGAAAAATGTCACTTCAGCTGGAGAAAGTTTTAGTAAATGTGTAACCTATGTGTGACATTGATTAATATGGCAACTCTACCCACCAAAGTTTTTTCATCAGATTGGTATAATTATGTTCAAGTCTTTCATCTCTTTAAATTATATCAATAGTTGTAGCAAGAAGTTACATATTATTTATCTGTCTACTTGAATTCATGGATTTTTGTGCAACATTTACAGAGTATCCCAGGATTGAAGCAGAAGCAAAGTCAGTGTCAGAAGAATTGGGAATTGATCATCTATGGAATGACATTACTTTCAGAGATGCTGCCAAAGAGGATGAGGAGAGGATCCAGTCAGCTTTGGATACTGAGGAAGCCATACCAGGGAATGGGGACTGGGCTGTAAAGTTGGGGATCAATCTTTTTTACAGTGCCAACCTCAGCCGATCTCCTCTTTATAGTAAGCAGATGCCATACAATTCTGTTATATACAATGCCTTTGGTCGTGCTTCTCCAGTTAGTTCACCCCCAAAATTTAAGGTTTATGGAAGGAGATCTGGGAAGCCAAAAAAAGTTGTGGCAGGGAAATGGTGTGGAAAAGTTTGGATGTCAAATCAAGTTCATCCCCTTCTAGCAAAAAGGGATTTTGTATATCAAAATCAAGAACAAGAACAAGAAAGAAGCTTCCATGCATTGGCAACTCCTGATGAAAAGCTTGAGAAAAAACCACAAACCATCCACAAAAATGAAACCAGTAGAAAATCTGGGAGGAAGAGGAAAATAATAGCAGGGAGCGGGACTGTTAAGAAAGTTAAGTGTCTGGAAGCAGAAGAAGCAGATTCAGAAGACTCAGTGGGGGATAATTCTCATAGGCAGCATATGAGAATTCACAATAGGAAAAATACTGAAGACATTGAGAGAGAGATTTCATATGATCTAGTAGAGGACCGCAATCAGCAGCATGGGAGCTATAGACGCAAATGGGCCAAATCTGTTGAGAGTGATGATGCAGTTTCAGATGATCCATTAGCTGAACATGTTCGTCAGCAGTATAGGAGAATGTGTAGAAGCAAGCAAGCCAAATCTATCAAGAGGGAAAATACAGTTTCTTATGCTTCAGTGGAGAACAAGTTTCGAAAGCAGCTTAGGAGAGTTCATAGAAGCGACCAAGCCAAATGTTCTGAGAGACGATGTGTAGCTTCTGATGACTCACTGGATGATAACAGTGATCAGTGGCATGGGAGAGCTCCAAGAAGCACACTAGCAAAATATACCGAGAGGGAAGATGCAAATTCAGATGATTCACCAGAGGAGAGTTCTCGTTGGCAACATGGGAGAGTTTCTAGGAGCAAACTTTCGAGATATATCAAAAAGGAAAGTGCAATTTCAGATGATTCATTGGAGAATGGCTTTAATCAGCACAACAAGAGGATATCAAGAGGCAAGCGAGCCCAGGTCATTAAAAGGGATGATGTGGTTTCCGATGATTCATTGGATGAAAGTGCATTTCAGCAGCTCCCGAGATTTTCTAGGAGCAAGCTAGCCAAATTAATTGAGAGGGAAGATGCAGTTTCAGATGGTTCGTTGGAGGAAAATATCCATCAGCAACATGGAAGGATTCTTAGAAGCAAGCAATCCAAATTTGTTGAAAGGGAAGATGCAATTTCAGATGATTCTCTTGAGGACAATACTCACTGGCAGCACAGAAGAATTCGCAAAATGGCCAAATTTGTTGAGAGTGAAGATGCAGCTTCAGATGATTTGCAGGAGGATGATGGTCATCAGCATCGCAGAAGAATTCCAAAACGCAAAAAGGCCAACTCTATTGAGAGTGGAGATGTAGTTTCTGATGATCCATGGGAGAACAATATTCAGCGGCACCCAAGGAAGACTCCTAGAGGCAAGCAACCCAATATAGCAGAGAGGGAAGAAGCTGTTTCAGATGACTTACTGGAGAATAGTTCTGATCAGCAGGACAGGATTATTCTTCGAAGCAAGCAGAAGAAATCTTCAATGAAACAAGGGATTCCTCGGCAACTGAAACAGAGTGCCCTTAAGATGATAAAAAAAGAGACCCCACAATTAATGACACAAGAAAGGCGAATAAAGCCAGAAACTCCTCAGCTTCGGTTTGGTAAAAGTGATATGAATGCTAGACAGTTTGATTCACATCCTGAAGAGGAGCGAGGTGGACCTAGCATGCGCCTCAGGAAAAGACTCTCAAAGGCTCCAAAACAGTCGGTAACAAGGCTGAAAGAGAAGCAGAACATTAAGAAAAAAGTGAAGGATGCTACAGCAGTGAAGGCTCCAGCTGGGCGAAAGAATGTTAAAATGAAAGACGAGGAGGCAGAATATCAGTGTGACATTGACGGGTGCACAATGAGTTTTGTATCGAAACAGGAGCTTGCACTGCACAAAAGAAACATTTGTCCAGTCAAGGGGTGTGGAAAGAAGTTTTTCTCACACAAATATCTGGTGCAGCATCGCCGAGTCCATATCGATGACCGCCCTCTCAAGTGCCCTTGGAAGGGATGCAAGATGACATTCAAGTGGGCATGGGCCCGGACCGAACACATCAGGGTTCACACAGGTGCTCGTCCTTATGTATGTGCTGAGGAAGGCTGTGGCCAGACATTCAGGTTTGTGTCAGATTTCAGTCGTCACAAACGGAAGACTGGTCATTTGGCAAAGAAAGGCCGGGGGTAATATAAAAAACAAATGTAATTTAACATTGCTAATGAATTTGTTCAATTGACAGGGTAGGGCTAGGCTTATTCGATACGGATTAGAGTTTCCCTGTAATTGTCATCCAGAGTAGCAATTAATTCTCTTCTGTAGGGGTTTAATTGGCCCTTCCCATTTACTGCAACCTGAGCAGTTGCTTGGATGTTGAAACAAATTAATCTCCAATGATTGCCACATGTTAGTTGTTTCAAGCTGGGAGTTCTGAGAATGCTGCTGTATTGCTTAGCTGGTGTAGTATATTTTTGCAAGAGCTTTACAGCTATATGGTTATGGTGAAAGTTACTTGAACTGGACTAAAAGTTTCAAATTCAAGGCCAGAAACTCTTAAATCTCAACCCTCCAATCTATATCAATGGGGCCCCGTAATACAAGTCTTTTCGAGTATATGGAGAGAATTTGATGTGCCATGCAAAAGGATCAGCTCTCCAGGGACCAAAATGCAGTAGAACTGTATTTGACCAAAATAGCAGCATTTGTGCAAAAAGCTCTCAAATTTGCAGCCAAAGGAACAGAGACACAGGGCGTATAAACATGGAGACAAATCCCTTTAATGGAAATTCACGCGACACGACACAAACTAACAAAAATATATACTTAAAATCATGTTTTATATGATTAGAGTTTTCTTTCAATAGAGTGTTCTACCACCAGCACTACTAGTTAGTTTTGATCAGACCACCTATATTCAGATTTTCAGAAAATTCTTTCTAGCTCCCTTGTATTCAAACACAAGATGATGGATTGAAGTATAACTTATGAGAGCTTTTTAGAATTAGAGTTTTCTTGTATGGTGATTTTAATACTTATGCGTTGATCCAGTTAGTTTTGAATAGTTATTGTAATTTTCTTGGTCCTTCAATTCTTACTTCTTCTTCTTATTATTATGCTCACTAAACCCTTTTTTTTTTATTTTCCTTTGATTTTTTTACTATATTTTTTGAATATATGACTTCTGAAAAATTATCAACACCAATATGACAAGCAAAATGGACAAGAATCGTGAAATGACCAGAATTTAGCCTAATTACATCGTCAATGGTTTTTTTGGAAACTTTTATATTTTTGCTTTTTTTCTTCTGAAAAAAAATTTTTGAAAATGGAGATAAAAGTTTGGGTTATGACATCAATAATCAAGTTCAAAATATCTTAATAAATGGATTTAATAGAAAATAAATATATGTATTTAAAAAAAAATTAATTATATTTGATTAGTGTCGCATGAAAAAAAAAAGAAAAAAAAAAGAGAAGGAAGTATATTTGATTGAAGTGATAAATATAAATACAAAAATAAATCTAATTTTGAGAAAATTTTAAAATGAATCCAAAATTTTCATCCTTATAAAATAGAAAGGTTCTCTCGGTTCCAATACAATAACCAAATCTTATGATTTAGACACAATAATTTTAATATGTTAATTAAAAAATAGTATTTTTAATTAAAAAATATTTTTAAAAAACTCTGAATGACAATACAGCTCACAAGCCCACTGTAATTTGGAGGTGAAGAAGAGGTAGCAGGTAGCAGTGCAGTTTCAAATTTCAATTTATTTCAACATTATTTATTTTAATTTTAATTTAACAAAAACAATACATACGTGTAGTAGTAGCGTAGCCTCGGAGGTCATTAAAGGCAACAGCACTTCACCTTTCCATCTCTTTGTCCTCTCCCACCCCGTTTTTCTCTTTCACCAAATTTAGGGTTTCAAATATTGAAATGTGGAGGCAAAATGGACCAACAAATTGAATCACCTATCCCAATAATTCATAAAGAAATCCCTCAGCTGGGTTTTCAATCTTTCTCTTCCTCCCCCCGATGCCCCTCTCCGCCGTCTGATCCTGATCAAACGGCCCTGGATGACGATAACTATCTTCATCAAGAGCTACAAAATCAGCTTGACTTGAAAGAGGTGTCTCTAAATTCAAATGATTCTCATGAAGAAGAAGAGGAGGAGGAGGAGGAATTCAAGAGTGATAAAAAGATTGAATTTTTTTATGAGAGCATTGAGAAGGTAGGTGATGGTGGTGATGATTTACAGAACAAGAATGAGAGAAGTAACGACATTGAGAATAATAACAGCAGTGGGCATCATCAGTATCCTGTGAGACCTGAAGCAGAGGATTGCGCCTTTTATATGAAGACTGGGACTTGCAAATTTGGAGCTAATTGCAAGTTTAACCATCCTCTTAGAAGGAAAAATCAGGTACAACTTGTTCTTTTTCTTGAATTATTATCTGATTTGTGTTTTTTGTGTGTGTATATTTTGTGGGTTTTGTGCTGTTGGCGTAAACGTAGTGTTTTTAGATAAGGAGGACTGTGGTTTTGTACAGTGGTTATTTTCTGTGTATTTTTAAGTTTATTGGGGTTTTATTGTCGTTGGTCCAAATGTAGTATCTTTGGCTGAAGGGGAGGTAATTGCTTATGTTGAGTGTGTTTATAGCGTGTGTTTTGGCGGTTGGGAGTATTTTTTATGGATATATTTTGCTGGTGTTGTGATTAAGGGATTTGGGGATAAAAGGAGGGGTTTTGGTGTTTGTTGAAAATGGTAAATGTGGATGATTGTAGTATTATTGTATGTTGTAGTTGTTTTTTATTTTTTATTTTTTATGGGAAATGGTTTTCGAAAGTGATTCTTGGATTTTATTTTCTTTTTCATGTGAAAATTTGTGGCGTAATGAATCACGGGACTTGATATTTTTTTCTTTTGTTGCTTAAGTCAGCTGCTGGAAAATCCTGGTATTTTACTGTTTTAAGACCTATCAGTTGGATTTATGTGACTGGGCATTGCTAACTAATTGTCATTTTTTATCTTTTGAAATTTGGTTGATTACAAGACTGTCAAGGAGAAGGCAAAGGAAAGGGAAGAAGCAACAGAGAAGCCCAGCCTGATTGAATGCAAGGTTATTATTGCTGTGTATTGCTAAGAAGTTGAGGTTATGCTTACTCTTTTCTTTTCTTTTTACGTCTGTGTCCTTTTGCTTGCCATGTTCACCATGGGCAAGCATTCCAGGATGCCTCTGATGCTGCCTAGCATTCTGCCAGGCTTTTGCACCCTTTTCACAAAACTTCCTTTAACTTAAGACTTACTATGTTTGGTCCAACCAATATGTTGGAATGAAGTGCTAAAACCTTCCTTCCACTCAAAGCATTTCACTCCACTTGTGTCATAGCCTGCTTCCAATCCTGAATGTTTAGGAAGACAAGGGAAGACCACCTGAGGGGCATTCTCATCAATCAAGTGGTGCTCCTCTTCCTAACCAGAGAGTATGGTCCACTCCCTTGCCTTTCAGCTGATTCTGATGGCTGAACTCTCAACGGCCAGAAGAAAGACTCCTACTCCCACATAGGACTAGGCCTTAGGAGATGGAATGAAGCCTGCCTTCTCAAGCTGGAAAAGCAAATATCACCAAGGGTTTTTTTTTCCCATAAATGGAATTGAATGCTACGTCGAAATTGCAATCTTGGTATTGTGTAGTCTTATTATAATTTCCTTATCTGTTGTTGGCTTAATTTGTAGACATTTTGGATAGGATAACGTTTCTTGCTTCTTTATGGTCTATGGCTGCAAGGTTTTGAGGATTTAACTATTGAAATTTGCGTATGCTTTTTAACTGAAATTTCCCTATTATTCTTTTCTTGCAGGGTCATATGTCTAATTTTTTTACTCGATTATCTACCTTCTCCTCTTTCCAATGATTTTAGTGATAGAAAATATCTAAATGTTCTATGCTTGTACTCATTACAAAATAGTTTTCTGTTAATTCTGGTCAAAGTGAAGGACTCATTTAATAGTTACTTAGTCATGCTGTGTTCACACCTACTTTATTTTCTCCTTATGTAAGGGTTAGTTTTTAGTTATGTTGGCATTTTTTTTGTTTGAGTTATATGTAATATGTTTGGCTGAAGAATGACATTTTTTTTCTGTATTATAATCATTTCTTGAGCATGCTGCAGTACTACTTGAAGACAGGAGGCTGTAAGTATGGAGTAGCTTGTAGGTTCAACCACTCAAGAGCAAAAAGTTCAGTGCCCCCAGTGAAAATTCCAATGTCACCAGCTTTAGAGCTCAACTTTCTGGGTCTTCCAATCCGGCTGGTATCTCTTCTATGCATGCTTTAGAACTTTTGATATATGTTTGCCAACCATACTGAGGTTTGCTATATTTAAGTGGCTTTGCTGGAAAAATTCTAACATAGACACTATCAATCACAGGGAGAGAAAGAGTGTGAGTATTTCATGCGTAATGGCTCCTGCAAGTTTGGAGCTAACTGCAAGTATAATCATCCGGATCCTACAGCTGTGGGAGGAAGTGACCATCCTTCAACATTTCTTAATGGCGGATCTGCTTCTCTACCAGTTCCATCATCATCAAGTGTAGGTTCTTGGTCTTCACCGAGGGCATTAAATGATCCTACATCCTTTGTCCCAATTATGTTTTCACCAAATCAAGGAGTTCCTCCTCAAAGTCCAGATTGGAATGGATATCAGGTATTTACATTGATGCTTTGCTGTTTTAAGTTTTATCAATTTTAACCTAGAAATATAGGACACTTTGTGAGTTTACTGTTTCCTTGGTGGGTGCAGTCTGACACTACAAATGGTCCACTTTTCTGTCTCGTGTTGCCTTTTGATTTATTATTCTTTCGTTAGCTTTTAGAATATTCTACTAGATGGTTTTCCAAGTGTTCTTACTTTTAGATGGTTGTCCAAGTTCATGTTTTTCTCTGATTTATTCCCTGTAATTGACCATTAGGCCTGAAAGAGGCTGACATCTAGTGGTGAATGTAAGTAAATGATGATGTAACTGTACAGGATATCCCAGAATGTAGAATTATGTGGAAGGTCTGTTCTGCTTTAACTGTCAAAGTATTTTCTATACGACCAAATCCAGCTTTTATTATGATATACTCCGCCATGACTTATTTGATTTGGAAATCACAGTGATCTTTGACAATTACATTATATATGCGAGCACTCTGCAATTTATTGCATTCATCATGACTGATGCTGAAGAGTATAAATTACTTTTGCTCACACTTGTCCTTAAAACGCTCTACTTAGCCTGGGGAGCCCATTTGTTGTATTCAGTCACATACACTTTTTTCTGGTGTTCAACTATGTGGAGGGTAGAGCATGGAGAATAATGGAAGAGTTACCGCTGAAGATATAATTATCTCCTGCATTGAAAGAAGTTGGAATGTGTTTTGCATATCCCTTGCCTCACATATGTCAGATCACTTAATGATTTATATTTCCATTTCCTTTTAACCGTTCCCTTTTTCATTAAAGCTGACAGTTCAATTGATGATTAGCATTCGTGCTTTTCTTCATGTGACTTGACAGAGTTTATGTTTCAGATTTTTAAGGGTGGAGGTGTGCTTATTTAGTTGACTAAACATTTGCTTAAAACAACTGATTATTAAAGTTTTTTGTGGTTAATTGTATGCTTTTATGGCTTGTCAAAGATTAGATTTGATACCCTTTTCTGACTTGCCTAGGCTCCTCTATACCCTCCAGAAAGAAGTCTGCATCCACCTCTGTCATATGCCTTAATCAACATTGCAACTGAAAGCAATGTCTATGCACCTCAGCAACAGCAAATTGTAGTTGATGAATTCCCAGAACGACCTGGTCAACCGCAGTGCAGTTTTTACATGAAATTTGGGGACTGTAAGTTCAAATCCAACTGCAAATATCATCATCCAAAGAATCGGATCTCAAAGTCACCCCCGCTAACACTAAGTGACAAGGGCCTGCCACTGAGACCTGTAAGTTCATTCTTATTTCCAGATTAAATCTTATGAAGGATTTATAAACTTAGGAAATCAATGTGGTAATGTTTTTGTCTTCCCATTTCTTGTCTTCTCTTGCTAATGTTTTTCTGCTCTTTCCATTTACTATAGATATTATATGATGGAAATTTTCCAATAGGTGAAGTATCTTTTGAGTTTTAGTTGTCATTGACTCGATCTAGATTTTGTTTGAGTAGAAGACGCATGAAAATAACTCCGAGCACATCAAATCTTTTCTAAATAAGCCTCCAAGAATAAAACATTATATATGCTTCTGAACCAGTCCAATAAACTTCGTTCTTACAACAGCTCATCCCGTTGAAATGGCTAGCTTTCTTAGTCTTGCTATTAGAACTGATGAGATTTTAAATATTTGCATCTCCCTAATGGCTGTCTTTCAAATCCAGGATCAAAATATCTGCTCTCACTACAGCCGCTATGGTATTTGCAAGTTTGGGCCTTCCTGTAAATTTGACCATTCAATACAACCAGCTTCTTCAATAGGATCTTGTGATGATCAGAACACTGCTTTTGGCAACTCTGTGACCCAGGAAGCGGCTAGAATGGCTGAAAGCGGAAATGGAAGTGATACAGCGGTTGAGTAGCCTGTGTAAAAGTTTTGCATCAAGCTTTCTAGTGTTCTAGGATCAACAAAACCGAAGACCTAAAATTTTCTCATCGAAACATGGATGTTCTATTCAACTTTGGTTGCCTTCCTCTTTCGAGCTGCCACAAGCTTTTCAAACGGTGGCATGATATATTTATCTTGTTTTGCGTCACCACGAGCGAAAGTGAAATCAGGAAATGCAAATTCTCTCTTTTCAACGCCCAATACCAGTTTTATTTATTGCAATCGTCGGATGATTCCTGGCCCAATGGTTCCTGGGTTGTCTTGGTGGCTTTTTCTGCAGCTTCTTATCTGATTGAGTTTAATTTACAGTTGCTTCTGATAATCAAACGCTCTTCGAAAAATCGCCTAGAGAAGTGCTCAAAATTATCGAAAAGGAAAAAAAGTTCTGTAAACTAAATATTATTATTTAAAAAGGAAAAATTATTGATCTTTCGGTTTTTTTAAGCGGGGGAACACTTTGTATACCAAAATTAATATTTTTTTTTAAATGTTTTGAATTATTTTTATGTACTGATTTTTAAAAATAATTTTTTTAAAAATTTAAAAAATATTATTTTGATGTATTTTAATATAAAAAATATTTTAAAAAATAATTATAATTATACTCTTAAATATGCTTTACATTTAATGTACAAATGGCTTTCTGTATTACAGTGTATTTGGTACTGCTGATCATTTGAAAAAACACAAAAATGTTAAAAATGTGTTTATTTTAAAAAAATATTAAATTGATATTTTTTATATGATTTTTTAATAATTTAGAAATGTTAATATTACAAATAAAAAATATATATTAATTTAATATATTATCGGAAAAAAATTTATTTCCTTGTGTTGAAAAGGATCGCTTCTTTGATTTTAGGTAATTCATAAAAGATAAGGTGAAATGCTACACATTGAAGAAGGCACAGGTCTTCAAATGAGACGAAGTTTGTAGACATTTCCATTAATCTTCCACAGCCTCTTACAAAGACCATCTTTTGATCTCCCGAAGCAGCCATCCACAAGTTAAGGAAAGCAGTCATGCTGCTGTCATCACACAACTTCACAACAGCAACATTAACCAGGATCTTAGGAACAACAAGGCTTGATTCCACCTCAAAACCGACACTTACCATAACCTTGCTCCAACGAATGAAAGCTCAGCAGAAGAAGAAATTACGGCCATGCAATCTGCAAATCTTTTTTCATAAAGACACTTGCCATAACCTTGCTCCAACGGTTATGTCTTGCAACCAAGATGGAAGCTCAGCAGAAGAAGAAATTACGGCCATGCAATCTGCAAATATTGGATGCTTTATCAAATCTCTCAAAGATGGAAAAGATCTTATTGTTTATGGAAAATAAACTATTCCTAGTTTACTACTCAATAAAAGAGAATTAATTCATTACTCTCTCTTTCTGTATTCTCCTTTTGGTTTTAGAGCCAGAGCACCAGCACAAGCCTTCCATTGTCAATAATGAATACACTTTCAGAAACCTAAGGCTACTGAAAGTTACTGTAGAAGCAGAGACAAAAGAATGCTAGCAGAAAGGAGTAGAATCAGGCTTAGCCTTACCTGGATAGCCTAAAAACAAAGACCAGAGTGGTTCAAAACTAAAACCAGAAACAAAATGTCACCAAGCACAAAGTACACCAGCAGGAGTGACAGTAGTTGCAGCAACTCTGATACTGTCCCGCCAGAATGATGTCCTGGGACAGAATATGAGACAAGATTGTCAAAATGCACCAAATACTTGAAATTCCTTGTTCTTCCCTTGTATTTGACGGTGAAAGTCTGTCATAGGAGGCATATTTCTAGTTTTCGATGTTGTACGCATACTTGCTTCCATTACATATATAATAAACAATGGAAGATGATAGTCTCAGGTGAATTTCTCGATTTACAGTGGTTAGGCAGCTGAATGAGTACAGTTGAAGTCCATAATTCAGGTAAATTTCTTGATGCACAGTGCTTAGGCTGGACTGGGGTAAGATAGTCTCAGTCTGTTGCGGTAAATAGCGATTTAGCACGCTGAAACTTTATCATGGCAGCTCTGCATTCAGTGTGCAGCAGCACAGCACTCATAAACAACAATACGCACATTGATGGTAGCATAAACAGGCATTAAATTGTATGGACCAGTAAATACATTGATGGCTGTTAACGATATTATCCAATCTCCTGAAGATAATATTGATACTGAAGATAAACATGATCAGGGATTGATATCCCTGACCTGACCTGCTCATACCTGATCATACCTGAACAAAAGAGATTACTACGACTGAAGATAATCATGATCTCCAAGCATATCTACAATAAAGATAATATTGATATTGAAGATAAACATGATCAGGGAGTACGATAATTATCAAGAAGTCTGGATACTGAAGAGATCATGATCAGGGATTGTTATCCCTGATCATACCTGCTCATACCTGCTCATACCTGCTCATACCTGACCTGACCTGCTCATACCTGCACAAGAGATATTCATCGAATCTGAAGATAACGTGATCACATTAGAAAATATGTGTATATCTTATCATTAATTGAACTCTTGATTATAGGATTTATTTTGAATTTAAGATGGTATTATATAAGACCATCATGTAACAGTAAAATATTTATTCAACGAAAATACATTCTTCTGTATCTCTCTAGCCTTCCCGTCTACAGCTCTTCTCTTCTTCTTCTCTTATTCTTTTATCTTACATGGTATCAGAGCCATTGACTCACGTCACACAAATGGCCTCCTCTACAGAAAATACCTCTGATGCTACTGCTATTAGCATTCCTGCTCTTGTTTCCCCTCCTGCTATAAATGTCACAAAACTCTCAAAAGACAACTATCATGTCTGGAAAGCTCAACTAATTCCCTTCTTCCGTGGGCAAGGTATTTTTGGCTACCTTGATGGAACCATTCCCATTCCATCTAAAGAAATTTCTGCTGCTGCAACTTCCTCTGTCATCTCCAATCCTCTCTATGAACATTGGCAGCGCCAGGATGCTGTTATAGTTGCCATTCTGTTCTCTACAATCTCCGAAAATGTTCTTATTCAAGTGGTATCTTACACCACCTCAACTGCTATTTGGTGTGCTCTAGCCAAATCTTTTTCCTCTCAATCACGTGCTAGAGTTATTCAACTCCGCACTGAACTTGTCAACACCCGTAAAGGGTCACAATCTGCCCATGATTTCTTTATGCAGATCAAACGCATGACAGATGAACTTGTTGTTGCCGGTCATGCTCTTCATTGTGATGAAATTATCTCCTATCTACTGTCGGGTCTTGGCCATGATTATGACTCTCTTGTCACTGCCATCACCGCACGGACAAATCCTGTCACCTTAGAGGAAGTTTATGCCCTCTTACTCACCACAGAAGCACGGCTGCAACACAACAATGGACCTCCCATTCAGCCTGCTGTTCATGTAGCTACCCGCCAGCAACACTTTTCTTCCTACAGAGGACGAAATATGTATAGAGGCAGAGGAAGAAATTACAGAGATACTTATTTTCGAGATGCTTCATCCTCTAATAATTCTAATGGCAGGAACAATTTTCATAGAGATGCTATGATATGCCAAGTATGTGATAAACCTGGTCACTCTGCCAAAAAATGCTACCATCGATTTGATGTCACATACCGTGACAATTCCGCAAAAATCAACACTCCGCAAGGGCTAATGGCGACAAGGTCTGTTTCTGCATCTGATTGGCACCCTGATACTGGTGCTACAAATCATCTCACCAATAACATGGACAACTTAAATCTTCAGAGTGACGACTATACTGGTTCAGATCACGTTCTGGTTGGCAATGGTGCAGGTTTGCATATCTCTCGTGTTGGTTCTTCTATTTTTACTCCATCCAAAACCCCTTTTATGCTCAAACAATTATTACTTGTTCCTGAAATTCAAAAAAATCTCATTTCTGTTCAACAATTTTGCAATGATAATCTAGTGTTTTTCGAATTTCATGATCAATTTTTTCTTATTAAGGACTACTTGGGGAAAATCCTTCATCGCGGCACCTTTAAAGATGGGCTATATTCCTTCTCCAACCTGTCGGACAAATTCTCCTCTCATGCACTCACTGCTGTACGAGAGCCTTATCAAATATGGCATCACCGACTTGGCCATGCATCATTTCCAGTTATTCAAAAAACTATTTCCGCATTTACGTTACCTGTTGCAAGTAAAAAGCTTCCAGTTTGTTCGGATTGTCAATTAGCTAAAAGTAGTCAATTATCTTTCCATTCCAGCAATCATAAATCTATTCATCCTTTAGACATAGTGCACACTGATGTTTGGGGTCCATCACCCATCTTGTCAAACAGTGGCGCTCGTTATTATGTATGTTTTTTAGATGATTGCACCAAATTCATCTGGTTATTTCCTCTTAAACTAAAATCGGATGTTGAAAAAGTTTTTCTGCTCTTTAAAACTTCGGTTGAACGTCAGTTTAATCGTTCAATAAAAAATATTCAATCTGATTGGGGTGGTGAATACCGTCGTATGTCAACACTATTAACTCAAATAGGCATTCACCATCGCAAAGCATGCCCATACACTCATCAGCAAATGGGTGCAGTTGAACGTCGTCATAAACAAATTGTTGAGGTTGGTCTTTCATTGCTTTCTCACTCTAAACTCCCACAACAATTTTGGGAAGATGCTTTTCTCACAGCCACATATATCATCAATCGTCTTCCCACTCCTATTCTCAATCAAAAATCTCCATACGAAATTGTTTTTCGTCATACTCCTGATTATCGTTTTCTTAAAGTTTTTGGTTGTGCATGCTGGCCTTATCTTCGACCATACAACAAACACAAAATTGATTTCAGATCTAAAGATTGCATTTTTATTGGTTATAGTTCGGACCATCATGGATATAAATGTCTTGACCTTGCAACAGGTAAAGTTTACGTGTCTCGTCATGTCGTTTTCGACGAAAACAAATTCCCATACAAAATTACTGAAAATCATTCAACTATTTCTCCAGTCACTACATCAGTTACTGTTTCGTTTCCAAACACTGTTCCCTCTATTTCACTAACACCTGCAGGTACAAACTCTCCTCCATCATTGCCAAACATGGATGCTGCTCTGCCGGTATGCTCTTCCAACCCGGAACCATCACCTCCATTACCTGATGATACAGCTCCATCCTCTTCACCAAGGCCACTGCCACATCCCACAGACATAACACCACCTCCATCCAACAATCACCCGATGGTAACCAGATCAAAGAACCACATTTCCAAACCAAAAAAATCCTCTGATGGACAAACCTTGTATCCCCTGCCCCGTGCCCTGCTAGCTACTGCTTCTCCTCCCTACAAAGAACCAACTTCGTTCACTGAAGCCTCAAAATCTTCTCACTGGAGGTCTGCCATGAACACTGAGTTTGATGCCTTGCTCCGGAATCGCACCTGGGAACTGGTTCCTCCATCTCGCAAGGTAAATGTCATCGGCTGTCGCTGGATCTTCAAGCTAAAGAGGAAGGTTGATGGTTCTATTGAAAGATACAAGGCACGCCTTGTTGCTAAGGGGTTTCATCAACAATTCGGGGTGGACTTCAATGAAACCTACAGCCCGGTAGTGAAGCCTGCAACAATCCGGTTGGTTCTGTCAATTGCAGTATGTAAACACTGGAAAATTCGTCAGCTGGATGTCCAAAATGCCTTCCTTCACGGCACACTTTCAGAAGAGGTTTACATGGATCAACCACCAGGTTTCAAACATCCTCAATTCCCTGAATATATCTGCAAACTCAAGCGGTCCTTATATGGACTTAAACAGGCGCCTCGTCAATGGTTTTCTCGGCTTGCTGCTGTACTGCTACAACTAGGATTTGTTGCCAGCAAAGCTGATTTGTCACTCTTTGTTCTAAACGACACCAACAGCATCCTCTATGTTCTTATTTATGTTGATGATATTATCATCACCGGCTCTAATGATGTTGCTGTCCAGGATATTATACAGCACCTACACACAGAATTTGCTATTACTGATCTTGGTTCTCTAAGTTTTTTCTTAGGCGTTGAAGCCTTACGTGATGCTACAGGTCTCTATTTAACTCAACGCAGGTACATTGTTGATCTGCTCACTAAGTCCAAGATGGATGGTGCCAAGCCGTGTTCAACTCCAATGTCCACTTCTGTCAGCTTGACAGCAACAGATACAGCAACGTTTGAAGATCCTACTCTATACAGAAGCATTGTTGGTGGCTTGCATTATCTGTCTTTCACTCGGCCTGACATTGCTTTCGCAGTGCATCGTGTTAGTAAATTCATGCATCAACCCAAGCTATCCCACTGGTTGTGTGTTAAGAGGATCCTGCGTTATCTCAAGCAAACAATATCATACGGCTTACTGTTGTCTTGCTCCAATTCATTCACATTTCAGGCATTTTCTGATGCAGATTGGGCAGGGGACATAGATGATCGTCGCTCTGTTGGTGCGTATTGTATATTCCTTGGATCCACTTTAATTTCATGGCGAAGCAAACAACAAGCCACAGTCGCTCGTAGCAGTACTGAAGCGGAATACAAAGCCCTCGCGGACACGGCAGCCGAACTCCAATGGTTACAATATTTAGCTGCCGAACTTGGTCTGCCACTCTCCACAAGTCCCACTCTTTGGTGTGACAATATAGGTGCTACTTATCTATCCTCCAATCCGGTGTTCCATGCCCGCACAAAGCACATTGAAATTGATTTTCACTTCGTCAGAGATCTGGTCTCTCAACAGAAATTGATAGTCAGGTTTTTATCTACTCGTGATCAGCTAGCCGATCTTCTGACCAAACCACTCTCTACAGCACGGTTTAATTTTTTGTGCTCCAATCTTCACGTTTGTGACCTCCCGTCAAGATTGAGGGGGCGTGTTAACGATATTATCCAATCTCCTGAAGATAATATTGATACTGAAGATAAACATGATCAGGGATTGATATCCCTGACCTGACCTGCTCATACCTGATCATACCTGAACAAAAGAGATTACTACGACTGAAGATAATCATGATCTCCAAGCATATCTACAATAAAGATAATATTGATATTGAAGATAAACATGATCAGGGAGTACGATAATTATCAAGAAGTCTGGATACTGAAGAGATCATGATCAGGGATTGTTATCCCTGATCATACCTGCTCATACCTGCTCATACCTGACCTGACCTGCTCATACCTGCACAAGAGATATTCATCGAATCTGAAGATAACGTGATCACATTAGAAAATATGTGTATATCTTATCATTAATTGAACTCTTGATTATAGGATTTATTTTGAATTTAAGATGGTATTATATAAGACCATCATGTAACAGTAAAATATTTATTCAACGAAAATACATTCTTCTGTATCTCTCTAGCCTTCCCGTCTACAGCTCTTCTCTTCTTCTTCTCTTATTCTTTTATCTTACAATGGCTACATCTCCATACTCCACGGTGCAAAACCAATAACTACTAATCCGATTCTAAAACTTTCCTGTAACAAAAAAGTGTCGTCTCCAAATTGTGGTTATAAATCCAACAACTCTATTCACGTTTCCTGTTCTGCTAACCTAGTTTTAACATTTTTTATATTCACAATCTGGGTGTCAAAAGCATCGCTTGGAACTTCAAGTCGGGGTTGAAGCTGATTCTCAGCTTGCTCTTACCCTGGTTGAATTTGGCTTCGCTTAACCCTGAATCAATTAAAAAGCTTACTGATTTGATTCACTCCATTTCATTAGGCAAGAGGGAGGCTGCCAGTCACTTGAGCTATGGATTCATCGGTTGGGGGATTCTTGAAAACAGCGTTCATCTTTTGTTCTTTCCTTATCGTTTCAGCTGCTATCTGGCTTCCTCTCATGGACCTCGTTGCCTCAGTCAGCGATAGGGAATCTCTCCTTCTGGGAGTTCCCAGTTGTCATCGTCATCGTCATCCTTTTTCTTCTTGGGTGCTTCCTGTTTACCTGGTGTTCTTGGCTGTGGGCGTCTGACATTGCGAGAAACAAATTAAGTCTAAGATAACCTTTTGGCTTTTTTCTAGAGGGATCCAGCAAGCATAACTTCTCAAACAATTCTCCTCAGCATTATGATGAGTTTTACTCAGCCAAAAATGAATTATAATACACAGACGCGGAAGGTTTAAAACAGGAGTACAAAATCAGAAAGCAACATTGTAGTCAATCCAAGCAGCATCACCTAAAACTTCATGCAACTACCTCCAGGGCTTTAAAAGACTAAGAGTGCACCAAAAGTATGATTGCAAAACTAAGAAAGGGAAGGGAAGACAGATACTGTAATTGCATGCTCAATTTTGATGTTGAAAGGATGGCAAAGAAAAGATTGTAGATATGGAGCCATTCAAACGGCTGGGGCAAGATAAAATAAAACCTGCGTTCAACTGGGTGCAGCTACACAACTATCTGACAGAGGTTTTCATTACTACGGCTAGAACAGAAAAATCGTTATTTTTCTTTCCTGCACTTCCAACACGTCTAATTCAGTATGATCAACGCCAAGTGAACAAAAACTTTACATATAAAGTTAACCGTTTGATTTCACATTACGGTGAAGGGTCTATGAATAATTTTACTAGTCCAACTCGAAACAAGACTAGAGAGGTCCTTTAATTTCAGAAAAATTAATTTTAATACCAAACTTTATTTTCGTTATTTTTTGGTGTGATGAAAGAGAGGCTCGTTGGATTCTAGCCAAGAAAAAAAAAGATATCATTGTGGTGATTCCAACCACCAAAATAATTGCTTTTTATACCAAACGGTCCCATATGATGAGGGATGTTCAAATTAGATATCTTTGGACCTTGAAAGTGCATTAAAAAAATAAAAAGATTTGAGCCTAGAAATATTTTTTTTTTCAGGTTGATTTTGGGTTTTGATGTGGGTTGTTTCATTTTTGAAGGTTATTTATTTGTTTAACAAGATTTCTAGGGTATTCTTTGGGTGTTTTGAGTAAAAAAAAAGAGTTGAAAATGAGTTTCTAGAAGAGAAAAACCAACAACCTTGTTTTTTCGGCAACCACAATGACTGAATTTTAGGGATTTCAAGCGATGTACAATCTTTCTTTTTGTTTTTGCTAGATAATAGGGTGGGCTACGCGACATCCTCCCCATTAATTATTTTCAAATAAGGCTCACATGCGGGCACTTTTTTTATGGGTCAGGCTCCAAACCTAGCTTACCAAGTTTGCAACACGTGATCTCATTCTTTTCATATATTTTTTATATATAAATTATTGCTTTTTAATATGTGTTTTTTAATTTTTTTTCCATTTATGTTTTGGTTAGTGCCCTTTCTTTATAATTTTATATTGGGAACTATTTTGAATATTAATAATTAAACTTTAAATAAAATTTAATTTTTAAAAATTATATAAAAATAAATTAAACACCAGCTTAAAACTAGTTTTTTAAAAATATCTACATTTTCTTTTTATAAAAGATCTTTAAAGAAATAAAATAAAATGATGTAATATAAAAATTAAAATAAATTAAATTATATCTCTTTTAAATATATAAATTCAAATTATTTATTTATTAATTAAATTCAAATTAAATCTTATTATAATTGAATTTAATTTTAATAAAAAACCTGCTTCAAAATAATTTTTTAAGGTGTTTAAGAATATAATAATGATTGTTTTTTAAAGTGTTTTTTATTCAAAAATATATTAAAATTATTTTTTTATTTTGTAAAACATTATTTTTAATATCAATATATTAAAATAATTTTAAAAAAATTTCAAATTTTAACCAACTTTAATTTAAAACACAATACAATAGAGAAAAGCTGAAAACGCTTTCCACCGTTGTCGCTGGAACTGCCTCGTAAATTTTATCTGCAGAACAAAATACTAACGTATCCTTAACCTCACCTTATTTGGAAAAAGAAAAAAAATAATTCCCATTCAAATTACTGGTATACCAAACACGGGATAACTCATTCCTCATAACCAAACAGGATCTCAAGTCTTAACATAAGCGAGGGCTTCTTTCTCTGCGTATTTTCCAGCTTTCTCCTCTCCCCCTCTCTCTCCAATGGCAACTGCAGTAATTACCGAGACCAAAAAACTCCCGCGGCCGGGTCGCGGCGGGTACCAACCTCACGGACTAACCGAAGAAGAAGCTAGAGTCCGAGCCATAGCCGAAATCGTCAATTCCATGGTAGACCTTTCGAGAAAAAACCAAACCGTTGATCTTAACGCCCTAAAATCCGCCGCCTGTCGCAAATACGGCCTTGCACGTGCTCCAAAACTCGTCGAGATGATCGCAGCGTTGCCGGAATCCGATCGCGAGTCACTGCTACCGAAACTCCGGGCTAAACCGGTGCGCACCGCATCAGGAATTGCAGTTGTTGCTGTCATGTCGAAGCCGCACCGGTGTCCGCATATCGCGACGACGGGGAATATTTGTGTGTATTGTCCTGGTGGACCGGACTCTGATTTTGAGTACAGTACTCAGTCGTATACTGGTTATGAACCTACTAGTATGCGTGCGATTCGTGCTAGGTAGGGTTTTCAGCTGCAGGATTGTCAATCATTTATAGTTTGAATTTTTTTTAAAAGCCCTTTTTTTAAATGATTACTTTCAGTGTCATAATAGTAAATTAGTTGAAGAAGATAATTGATTTATTTTGGAGCTCATTTTCGATTAACTGGTGCAAATATAGTATTAGGACGCTAATATCTTATTAGTTTTTGTATGGCAAACTTTTTAATGCTTTCAATTTTCTTTTGTGCTGTAAATGCCTCTGTGTTGATTTTGAACTTGTCATGAAATAGTGTAATAAATAGAGCTTGATTCAAATTGAGATTTTTGCATCAGTATCGATCTTGTTGTGTCTTTTATCTGCTTATTCGTAGAGGTTGTTCTAGGGTTTTAGCTGACCATATTAGTTGAAGCGTTGCCTTTTGCCATTTATTTTGTTTTCCTCATTAGTGCAATTTGTACCAAGAACCGAGATTTGAGCTTAATCATTTGTTTGTGGTAATAGAGAATGAGGTTAGCATGGTAGAGTGCGTTGAAATTGAACTTGCATGGTCAACGTTTCTGCTCTGTCCGATGCATAGCTTTGAGGTTTGAGGGCCTGGTTTCAACAACCTATCCAAAACAGTGGATATGAAAGGCAAAGAGAATTGTTTCCTTGCCATTTCTTATACTTACTTGGTCTTTATATGCTAAGTTGAGGTTTCAGGTAATAGCTATCAGAGGAGTGTGAAATGTTAAGGGTTTTGTGCCTTGATTTTTATTTTGTTCAGTTTTAAATCAAGAAATTACTATATGACTATTTTGATTTTTAAAGTTGGATACTTGAAGATGAGAAATTTATGTTTCTGTTTTATGCATGTGAGGGTGACTGGTTGGAAGCATTAGCTTCTCAGATTGTCTGGTCCATTAACTCACTGATTTCTGTTTCCACCAATTATAAAGGGTCAATGTTTTTCACGATATCTGGTAGTTGAATTTTCTTATGATGATTAAAGCATTTATTTACATGCTTTATTTTTGGCTTCAGATATAACCCATATGTCCAGGCTAGAAGCAGGATTGATCAGCTTAAGAGACTGGGTCATAGTGTAGATAAGGTATGATTGTTCCCTGCTTTTATATTTAGTGTTTGGTTTTGTTGTTTTAAGTGGCTGGATCTGTTAATAAGCACCCTGCCACCTTCTGATTAATGTTTTATATGTTTTCAGGTGGAGTTCATATTAATGGGTGGTACTTTCATGTCATTGCCAGCAGATTACCGTGATTACTTTATAAGGAATCTTCATGATGCTTTATCAGGGCACACCTCTGCCAATGTTGAGGAGGCAGTTGCCTACTCCGAGCATGGTGCAACAAAGTGCATTGGCATGACAATTGAGACGTGAGTTATCATCTGGACTTTCTTAGATGGAGAATCTCATTCCCAAGTGAACATTGTAGGAAGTGAATTTGGTCCCTTCATAAGTCTCTTATTGATATTCTGAATCACAATTTTTTTTTTTTATCTAAGATGATTATTTCTGTTGAACCTGTTTTCTTCCTCCCTTTAAGTTTTGAAGCTACAATATTTCATATAATTACATGCTGATTCCTCGGTTGTGTGAGGGCTTGGGGTATTTCTAGGTTCAGGCTATATCATTTGGTGTCTTGTTATTAGCTGTACAGGACATGTTAGAACATTAAGGTTGGTAATTGTAGTCGATTAATTGAGATGTTATACAATTGAGCATACACTTTAATCTAGCCGGTCTCAAAGAAATTCTACTGGGTATTGATGGTTTATTGTGCATATATTTTTTGGCATTGGTTTTGAAGCTAGTAGAATTATATTTGATCTTTCGTAAAATAAGTTGTTTATATTGTTAACTTATCAGGAGGCCAGATTATTGTCTTGGTCCTCATCTACGCCAAATGCTTTCATATGGGTGCACACGATTGGAGATTGGAGTTCAAAGCACGTATGAGGATGTTGCTCGAGACACTAATAGAGGACACACTGTAGCTGCTGTTGCTGATTGTTTTTGCTTGGCAAAGGATGCTGGTTTTAAGGTGTGAGCTGTGCAGTGCCTTGTAATATAATGCTTATAATCTCATTGAATTTTGGGGTGGCGTGTAACCTGATGCCTGTTTCATGCAGCTATGATTAGTTTCTCTTTAAGTTGGATGACAGTGAATAGTTTAAAAAATGCATCATGTTCTCACTTAAAAACGTACCCCTTTTTAAATAACAGCTGTTATTTCATGTTGTTTCCTTAAGGTGGTGGTGTTTTTTATCTTTTTTTCTATTTTGAGTAGTGATCTAGGTATGTTTTTCCTTTGCTTATTTGTCACTGTTATATTTCTTTACTGTAGGTTGTTGCTCATATGATGCCTGATCTTCCTAATGTTGGGGTTGAGAGAGACTTGGAAAGTTTTCGAGAGTTCTTTGAGAGTCCTTCTTTTAGGGCTGATGGGCTCAAAATTTATCCTACACTTGTAATTCGTGGAACTGGGCTTTATGAGCTATGGAAAACTGGCAGGTATAGTGTCATTGTTCTTTGCGTGTGCATGCATGTGTGATTCATGAAGGACTAATTATTGTTGATTCAATTTTGTAGGTATAGAAATTACCCACCTGAGCAACTTGTAGATATTGTAGCAAGGATCCTAGCCATGGTACCCCCTTGGACACGTGTATATAGAGTTCAACGAGATATTCCTATGCCTTTAGTTACATCTGGAGTTGAGAAAGGAAATCTCAGGGAGTTAGCCTTAGCTAGGATGGATGATTTGGGCCTGAAATGCCGTGATGTCCGTACACGTGAAGCTGGAATCCAGGTAAATGAAGAAGCTATTACCATCAAATCAGGTTTTGTGCTATTGGCTATGATAATTTGAGATTCTAACAAGTGTTCCTGCTATGCCCATAGGACATTCATCACAAAATTAAGCCAGAAGAAGTTCAGCTAGTTCGCCGTGATTATTCTGCTAATGAAGGCTGGGAAACATTTCTTTCCTATGAGGATACACGCCAGGTATTTTGGGACATCTTATCCATGCATGAGTGCATGTCTTTTCTTGTCATTAACTGGGAGGAAAATGAAGTCTTTGAATCCTTTTAGGATTTCAGTATTTTGTTGGAACGTCTTGAGGAGCTTTTGTTGGTAATAATTGAGATAACTGTCTAATTTAGTTGTTTTGGTGTTAGTTGCTTCTTAATTTAGATTACTGGAGAAGTTTTGATTGCTGAGCATAGTATGACATTTCAAATGATTCCTTTGCTCACAGGATATTCTTGTTGGGCTACTGCGCTTACGTAAATGTGGCCGCAATGTTACTTGCCCTGAGCTTATGGGGAAGTGCTCTATTGTTCGTGAACTCCATGTTTATGGAACTGCAGTTCCTGTTCATGGGCGTGATGCAGAGAAGCTGCAACACCAGGTAACGTAGAAATGCCATTATATTGACTACGAGTAAAGCAAGGATTGTTGGATCAATTTGTTAGGCTACCAGTTAAACTTTGTACTTGAAGGTTTTCAACATGGAAAATAGACGCTTGCAGGATTGTTTTCCTCTTTTTTTACTTTCTTGTTTTCCCAACAGGGTTATGGTACACTTTTGATGGAAGAGGCAGAACACATTGCTCGCAAGGAGCATAGATCAACCAAAATGGCTGTCATTTCAGGTGTAGGAACCCGTCATTACTACAGAAAATTGGGCTATGAGCTTGAAGGGCCATACATGGTGAAATCTCTTTCTTGACAACATAAAAGTGATGTATTAAAATTTTGTAATGCTATTCTAGGTATTGGTATAGAAACTCATACTTCCCTAGATCATTTGTTTCTGTTGTTACATATCCTAAGAAAAAAAGAAAAAGAAAAGTTTATGCAGGAGTTTTTGCGGTGTGTGTTCACCGTTTATGGGCCAAAATCTTGAAAACGGAAGGCAGTGGTTTTCAAAAGGTACAGGAAATAACTGTGCTTAGTTAGTTACTGGATCATTTTTTAAGAGTACAAAAAATTGTCTAGGAGTTGCAAATGTTTTTTTCTGGTAAATTTTAAAATAAAAAAAAATTGATAGACTTGATATATTTTGATTGATTTGATAGGATATGTTTAAAATTAATTTGAAGGACCAATAAAAATATAATATAATTTAAAATAAATAATCAAGATTATATTTGTTTTAAATATTAAGATTGAAATATATTTAATTGATTTAGATTAACTTGAAGTAATTTGCAAACAAGATATGAAGTTTAATTTTTAATAAATATAATATTGAATCAAGAAATTTTAAAAAAATTAAAAAAAAATACTTCAATTAATCTATTAAATTTGTGATATGAATTATAAAAATAAAATAAATTAATTAAGAAGCTAAAATTTTAATTATAAAGCTTGAAGAATGTAATTAAGAGAAAAAAAATATTGATTGGAAAGAAAAAAAATAAAAAAATAAAATTTAGTAAATAGTATTTTGTGATAAGAAGTACAATAAAAAATAAATTAAATAAAATTATAAAATTTTTATAACCAGTAGAGAATTACAGTAAAATAACCTTATCTTTTAGCTGTTTCTGTTAATTTCAAATTGATGATTTGGCTGATATTGTTAAGATGTTACTGCTTGGTTTTTTTTTTTTTTTTGCAAGAAAAAGAAAAAGAAGAGAGTAACTAACTATGAATTATTATACCACTCCATAAAACAATTACAATTGAGGTTTCTAATGTGCTTCACTGGTTATATAAAAATTGAAGTATATTAATATATATATATATATATATTCTTTTAATTCAAATGATAATAATTTTGTGTTATAGCGTAGCCTTGGTTAGCAATCGTATCCAAGTATCTAAGCACAAATACGACAAATAATTTATTGCAATTTCATCCTCTCAAATTATAATAGCATGTTTTTATACATTGAGATTTATTTTTATTTGCACTTTCTCTCATATATAAAATGTATAGGGATATTTTGGTGATGAATTAAATATTAATATTGTGAAATAAAATTTATTTATGGTTAAAATAGAGATTAAAAAAGGGGACCAAATTTTTTTTAAAAAAACCCCATTTGGATATGGGCACGAAAAACTTAAATTTTCTCCCTAAAATTTTAGTTTATCTATTTATTTGTCCCCTGTTATTTTAGAATATTTCATTTCAATCAAAAAACTTATTTTGTATATATATTTTAGTCACTATATGTTAATGGATAAGAGACAAAGTCATTGAAAAAATTTGATAATATAGAAAGTAGTCAAATGTTATCTTTCAGTGACCAAAAGGCTGATATTGATATTAATATATTTTTTTCTTTTTATAAGAGTTAAATGAAATGAAAGTTGTATTGTCCTCTCACCATGCTGGAAAAAGTAAATCGAAGTCTTTAAATATTTTTTGAATTTATTTATTATTGTTTTTTATAGAGATTAAGAACTAAAAAAGATTTGTTAAGGTTTGTAAAGTATTTTTTTTAGTTGTTTACAAGTAAAAATAAATTTAAAAAAAAAAAAAAACAGGATTTTAAAGTCCCAACACTCGTACCTTAATTTTCCAATCATAAAATATAATAATAAAATAATAAAGGACAACAAGTTATTTACCACAACCTATCTTTTGTTTATATATATAAACTAAAGCATATCTTAAAAAGAAAATTTCCACCTTGTCTTTCTTTTTTATTTAATATTTTTAAAATTCTAATTAACACCCTTCCCTCTTATTTATTTATTTATTTTTATTTGCATTATTCTTTTTTATTTAATTTGTGATTGATACACTCCCTCTTATTTTTTTTTTTTTAAATTTCAATTCATCTTTTTAAATTTTAAAAAAAATATTTTAATTTATCTTTAAAATTTTGAATTTTTATATTTTATAAAAAAAAATTATATTTGTATGACGTTGTTTTTTTTTATTAAAAACTAATTTAATATTGAAATTTGCAGTAGAGTGCGGGTTACCGGACTAGCATAAAAAAAATAAAAGGTATGAGATCCGAGTGACAGGAAGGCATCTTCATCGGACATAGTTTTAACGGCCAGAACGAACTAAACTAAAGTCATACCATAGCAACTCTCTGATTTTCTCTCGCCGGCCAGCACCGTTGATCAGAGCCCAACCCAACCATGCTAAAATCAACCTTCGTTCCAATTCTCTCAACATTTCCAACCAAACCCAAAAAGCTCCCTACAAAATTTCCATGGCTGACGATCATCACCAACACCTACACACAAAGCCCACAACCTGTTCACCAAAATGCCTCGCTTACCACACCACCACCACTTCATCAACACCACCACCCTCCAACTTCAGCTTACATTCACCTCCCTTTCTGCCGCAAACGCTGCCACTACTGTGACTTTCCAATTGTTGCTCTTGGCTCCACAAACCCAACCGACAACGACCCGCGAATCTCTAACTATATTGAATTACTTCAACGTGAAATAGTCTCAACAAGGTCGGATTTTGATACCATTCCGCCACTTGAAACTGTGTTTTTTGGTGGCGGGACTCCTTCTTTGGTGTCCCCAAGGATGGTTTTGTCTATATTGGATACGTTGAGGGTGAAATTTGGAGTTTGTGAGGGTGCTGAGATATCCATGGAAATGGACCCTGGGACCTTTGATGGTAGGAAAGTTAAGGACTTGATGGGGATGGGTGTGAATAGAGTGTCTTTAGGAGTTCAGGCTTTTCAGGAGGAGTTGCTAAAATCTTGTGGGAGGGCACATGGGGTTAAGGAGGTTTATGAGGCAATTGAGATTTTGGGGTCATGTGGGGTGGAGAATTGGAGTGTTGATCTTATCTCTTCACTGCCTCTCCAGACTCCACAAATGTGGGAGGAGAGTTTGAGGCTCACCATCGAAGCGAGGCCTAAGCATGTGTCTGTTTATGATCTGCAGGTTGAACAAGGCACGAAATTTGGAGCTTTGTAAGTAACAGAATTCATGGTGGGAAACAGCAGTTTTTCCTTTTTTTTCTTTCTTTTCAGTTTTGAGATTGATCTTGTAAGTATTTTGTTAGGTACACGCCAGGGGAGTTTCCTTTGCCATGCGAAACACAATCTGCTGAGTTTTATAGAATGGCTTCGAGGATGCTTACTGATGTGGGTTACAGACATTATGAAATTAGCAGTTATTGTGAAGACGGGTATGAATGCAAGCACAATTATACGTACTGGAAGAACAAACCCTTCTATGGTTTTGGCCTTGGTTCTGCTAGTTATCTCAATGGATTGAGGTTTTCGAGGCCAAGGAAGATGAAAGAGTACATGGGTTATGTGGAGAATTTGGAGAACGGAGTGGTAAATTATTGTGGGAATAATCTTGTTGATGCCAAAGACTTGGCTGTGGATATTGTGATGCTATCACTTAGAACTTCAAGAGGCCTCGATTTGAGGTCTTTTGCAGAAGCATTTGGTGGATCACTTGTTCATTCTCTTTGCAAGGTCTATCAACCCTACATAGAGAGTGGGCATGTGGTTTGCTTGGATGAGGAGCGAAGAGCCATGACTGCAGATGAATTCAACACCTTGTTTTTGAACGAAGATGAGATTGCAAAGGGGTTATCTTATATCCGGCTCAGTGATCCAGATGGTTTTCTGTTATCAAATGAATTGATATCCCTTGCATTTAGGGTCATAGATCCCTAGAATTGCATCTCCTTGCAGAACCTGGAACTTGTTGATAAGCGGATCTATTGAAGATGGCCTCAGCTGACCGGCATTTTTTACCACAAGCAGTTCCTTCATTCTTTCTTGGCACTCTTTTGTAGCGGGCAATAAAAGGCAAATGAGGTACAAAACACTTGTGGGGTATGGTATATTGCTTTGAATTTCTGGTACATATTTGTTATTGAGAAAGATACCTCAACTTCTGTATATCCCAGAAGTAGATAAAACTTGGTGGTGAGATAGAAGCAGACCTCAGGGGAATATCTTTTCAACGGAGAAAAGAACAATTAGATATTCATGATCTGGTCATTTCCTCGAGACACCAGAAAAGCAAATTGTTAGGTGTGGAAGCTTTTGCAAGAAAATAGTTCAAGACACGCTAAAACTCCGATACAGCAGAGCTCGCTGTTGGGATGAGCATTTAAATACATCAATCGAGATGACTTCACTTGCGAAGTAAACAGGAATTTAGATAGTTTTGCAATTGAAATTGCGTTTGCATGAGCCTACACTGTTCTAACTAATCAGTTGATATGCGAACTAGTAAATTTAATCTCCCAGTCAAGAATTAAGGATTTACCCTGTGTTTATAGCAGAGATTAAAAGCATGACAGAGATTGGTAACGTAGTCATTTTTAAAGCTGGTTACTTGCTCCTAGGATAGGCTACAACTCAAAAGGGAGGGTTTGATGGCTGTGAAACATGGCATGACCTTTCATTTCTAAAAAAAAGAACCTCCATTAAGCAACTAATCTAAATGTGAACATGCCATGGAATTTTCAAAACCGTGGATTGAAGAGACTGGCTAAACTGTAGCAACATAAATTATTCGGGGAGGAAAATGATACAAAGCATGTTCAAATTCCTGGCATTCCGTGTAGGATGCAATTTGAAAACGATGAAGAAGGCCAATATATGGTTGATCAATTTGAGCAGCAAGTTGTATAGACTTCATGAAGTTTACATAGCCAAGAACTTCGCTATCCATGAAGTTTACATTTGATTTGCAAGGGACAGAGAATAGAATGAAAATCCATTACCATTCAAATTTTTAAGAGTGATCCAATGACCAGCATCAACTGTCCAATTTTGGTGAAATCTTTGCGTGCAACCTGGGACATGAAGAACATAGAACAAGCAGAACAGGCAGCACCAAGGTCTCAGCAACTCATTTATCAATGAAAAGGTGTTGTATAATTTAAAAACATCCCTTATAGATGTTGAAAATCACTAAGCTACAAATGAGATGAGAAAGGAAATACTAATCTTCAATCCAGTACAGTTTGCGGCTTGATCCAGGTCAACATATCCACGCTCCAGAAACAGGGGCCATACTTACCCCTGCCTCGATAATCGACATGTTTTAATATTTTTTGAAATTGTTAAACTGAGCAATGATGATACAGTGAGATGGTCCAGACAGAACAGTGATGATGGAACCGAGGAGACTGGCAATACCAAATATTTCTGCTCAATCCCTGGATCCACCACAGTGGCCTGTACACATTTGTTCCCTTTGATTTCAAGCACGGCTTGCCTTATCTTTGCCCCTGTCACCAGCTATAATGATATTAACCATCGAGAGCACCAAGGGTTTTCATGTCCTCTAAAAAGGCCATATATGAGTCATCAATACTCTGAGACTTCGGAGCTGATGATGAGTTAGTAGACTCTGGCTTCACAGTGGCTGGAGCTGTTGGCCTGGTAGCTACTGCTGTGGTTGAGGTTCCAGCTTTTGGTTTTGGTTTAGGGATGACAGCCTCTCTCCTCACTCGAACTGAGGCAGGAACCTGAAAGAAGACCGGAAGTTAGGCCTGACTTTACAAAAATTTAATGAAACTGGAATTGTAACACACAAGAAGGTTTACTCTTCCAGAGAAATATAAAATCGTTTCAATGCAGAAAGATAAAGCAGGCAATTATCTGGCAATATTCTAGCTAATTCTAACTAACCGCTACAAGCTAACACAAGCAGGGTGCATGCACCCCTTCATGAAATTCCCAGGTAGAACGATTAGCATTCATTGGACTATTCAATAATGACTGATTGGTGTTGGCTTTTATTTGTTTTCAAGATATGCCTTATCTCTCAATCCATTTACTGGCTTCTTGTCAAGTTATGCTAGCACAGCAATCCTTAGTATAGATAAAAAAAAATTAAAAAATTCCCTGTGGATTGTAGGGATGCATGTTCAGCATCCACAAATCATAGTTACTGGTCAGTAATCACATCAGGTAGTTGCCTCAGAGTAGAAACCTAATAGCTATTAATTCTAACAGTAGACCAGCAATGGAGAATCAAACTCATTATAGCTGTATATTCTGGAGTGTGCTGCACTGTGGTTGCACTTTTGCACAAAAAAAAAAAAAAACAAAGAAAAAAAAACAGAGAAATTTCAACCATATAATTCTTTCTTCTATAGTGTGTACACTAGAAGGCAGAGCAGCGTAGTTTCTAAATTGGAAGTAAAAAGAAAAGGACTGATGGGAAAAGCCAAACTCACCATAGCTGTAAGTTCTGGAGTGTGCTGTGCTAGCAGCCTTTTAACAACAGTGGATGCAGCAGATTTTACATATGATGATTTCTGAGGAACAGGTGGCCTACTTGCAGCATCTTCTTGTAAAGGAGGAGGACCAGGTGGAAGGGGAGGTCTCATCATTGGAGGAGGTCCAGGTGGAGGACCATAAGGAGGTCTGGGAATAAATGGGACCGTCACCCCTGGAAGACCCATTTGGCTGGGAATTCCAGGGGTTGATAATGGTGGCCGCATATTTGGTGGAGGTAGAGGTGGAGGTGGGGGGAAACGCAACATTCCTGGGGGTAATACATCGGGCTGTAAAGCTGGGATCAAGGCTGGTCCAGGTGCTAGAGGCTGTTGCCTAGGAGGAGGTGGTGGGGGAACCATTTTAGGGTTATCCATAGTTGCTGTGGTATTGGCATCAGCTTCAAATGAAGTGCCTTCAGTCTGATTAATAGCTGACTTAAGTGGCATTGCAATTGGAGGAGGTGGAGGGAGTGAAGCAGGTACCTATATTAGAGAAATAAGATGTCACATTAACCACAATTATCTTTCATAATAGTATTTGACAACAATTTCTCTATCTAAAATATTGGAATGGAAAGCTTCTAGAAAGGTATTTGAGAAATCAAAGACTGGTTCAGTTTAGAACAGTGCGGCAAATTTAAAAATTCTGCTTGTAAATACTTCACAACTAGACTAGTTGATTTCACACTAGTGTTCAAGAACATTCATTTCATATCTCTAGATTGGTAGCTGAATGAACCATGTTTTTGAGATTTGGGCAGGGTACATGCACCTTTTCTTGGTGCTAGACTACCAAGCACATGCATATGCTTTTCCCGTCCACCAAGACAAATCAATTTTTTTTTTTTTTTTGTCAATTAGTGTAAAATGTCTACAGTTCTGTCCTGCTTTCAACAGCATGCATAAAGAAGGTAAAGAGTTCACCTGAACAGTATCATTGGAGGATGATTCATCTAACAATGCCGATATGTTGGTCTCCCTCCCACTTTCATTTGTGCCAGGTGGTGGCGGCTGAGCAGACTGTTGGAGGGGTGGAGGTGGAGGAAGAGGTGTGTGACTCAATACTTGGTCTTTTGGTGGAGGACCTGGAGGAGGGGGAGGTAAAGGGGGCGGAGGCAATGACATGCCCAAGCTTGAATCTGCAGGCTTTGGTGGCATCGGAGGTAGAGGAGGCAGGGGCAATGAAGCAGGTATAACAGAGCTATCACCAAGGCCTAATTCACCGCTCTCTGGCAAAGGAGGAGGTATTGTTAAATCAACATCCTCTGATTCAGTTGCAGAGGATGAAGCACCGGATAAAGGTATTCGGGGCCCTGCAGGTCAAAGTTAAAAGCAAAGTTAGAAACACCACATAATTCCAACAGCATATCTTAAACCTGAAAAATAAAAGGAAGGGTAAAGACCTATAGATGATTTATACATGGGAGGCTTTCCAGGTGGTGGGGCCCCAGTAGGATTCAGAGTAGGGTGATAGTATACAGAGTCCTGCAACAACAAATGTTTGGTAAATAATTATGGGGCCAAATAGCACTAATTCACAAAAGTAAAACTAAAGCTAGCCAGGCATACTTCAGGCTTTGGATGCTTGGCTCGTTCTTCTTCTTCTGTGGATGTCCTTCGAAGAGGGCCCAAATGACTGCAGCAGAAGACAAAAATGCAATTTGTCAATAGAAGAAAGGTGTATAAGCCCTAATGGTTCATGGACACAAGCAGAAATGGATAAGAAAAGAGAGGATACTTCACCTGAACATCACAGGGGTTTCACCCTTCTCCTTCATTTTATCTTCATATTCCTGTCCATGAGAGTACAGAAAATGGTTATCACATTAGTATAATGGATGCTACTTATGTCTATATAGATAGAAATGTTAAACTCCTACTGATTCATGGACCTAACTTGAATGGTGCAATGATTGTGTATGCAGCTCAGGCATCAAACGTAGGTTATTTTCCAGATTCTTGAACATTTCAAACTTGAATTACCAGACCACTGTTTTAATTTTTTGACACACAAACAGATACAATTAAATGGAGGAGCAGAAAATATGGCATTATAATCATTACCCTTCTCTTCTTCAAAACAAGGCTAAGAGTATCCTGAAGTTGTCTTTTCTTGTGCTTTCTTGCTTTGTCTAAAGCACCATCAGCCTCTGCACCAATACAGCATAAAAATAAGTTCAAATGGAAAGGTTGCCAAACCAAGCTTCATTTGCAAATTAGATTTAGCAAAAGCATAGTCTAGAGCACACCAGCAAGCAATAAAATGAAGAAAAGTTATTGAAAACTGATGCATAGCAAATAAAAGCTAATGCAACAACCGTAGAGTGGCTCAAAACTATATATTGTAAGAATCTTCTCTTTTGTACTCACTTTTAGTAAATGACATACTAGATGATTCAGGGGTTCATAATAACCCAAAAATTATCTTTCATGAACAAGAGAATTCATAACAGATAGATGTTCTACATTTGATGTGTGAGGCCATACACATACGAGCACACAGGCAGAAAAGATTGTGCCCCCTCCCTCTCTTCTCTTTTTGCACCAGTAGCATCTCTCTCCTCTAAATTTGTGCACTCAGTACCTTGTTAATTAAGAGAACCAGACTCTTTGGGTCACTATCTCGGAATTGACAACCATATGATGAGCTGCACAGTCATTAACTTTCAAAACTCTAACAAACTACACAATGCTTGCCATTGCACTGGTCATGCAGCTCATGCCAAGCAGCCCAAAAACAGTACTTGAGTCTTTGGAGTGTAAGAGGGAACAATACGAAGGATAAAAAATCAATTAGTTACGCAAGCAGCAATGCTGTATGTTTAACATAATATAAGATCAAAGCATAGCTTAGAAGGAGTTTAACATTCTACATTCAAGATTAAGATAAAGGTATCATCATAGCTTAGAAGGAGTTTAACATTCTACATTCAAGAATAAGATAAAGGTATCATCTTCTCTCTAGGCTGTTTTCATTAAATTTTGCAGCCACTTTTACACAGCCTATGTTCTTTGGTAATATTTTATTTGGTGTACGATTTAAAATAAAACCCATAATTAAAAACCCATATTAACTAGAAATAACAAAATATACATTCTACTATAGTCACTTTCAGGAAGCAAAAATAAAAATAAAAAATGATTCGAAATGACTAATAAACTACTCTATTTCTGGTAATAAAATGAGAAAGAAATATTCAAACAATTAGAAGTTTAAAAGCTTACTCATCAATTCCAACTTCTCTATCTGATCCTTTATCACATCAGGATCCTTCTTCAAAATCCCCACCTCTCTCACCTTCTTTCTTTCCTTCTTGTTCTGTTAGTGTCAAACACAGTCGCAAGAATTTTAAAAATTCCAAGCTAAAACGACAGAAATTCTGTAATATAATTTTTTTTAACTTACCATAACATAATAAACAAATAAAAATAAATAAATCAAATCCAATCAGAAAAATCATCATATCAAACAAGGAAAAAAAAGAAGAAGCAGATTTCGGTGGAAAAGCAAAGAAATTGAGTGAAATTTTGCAAAAATTACGACTAACGGTTCTGACAGGGATTAAATTAAAACCTAAACAAGAAGAGTGATAATTATAATAGAATTGGAAGTGAAATAACCAATTACCCGTTTTAATTCCTTCTTACGGAGTTCCTTTCGATAAGCATCCGTAGGGTTCATAACTTTGCCTCCTTTCGTCGTCTTCATCTTCTTCGCCTGTCTTCTTTTTTATTTAATTTGATTAAATTACTTCTGCTTTCTCAGTTGCTTTCAGATTACTGCTACTGCTATCTCGATTTTGTTCTACTGCATCAATTTAGGGGTTTTTTTTTTTCAGAATTAAATCGAAACGAACCTAGCAAAAATAAATAAATAAATAAGTGCCGGAGGCTTGGGCTTAGATTTTGAACGACATGTCTCTCGCTACTTTCTAAATCTTGAAATGGATAAAGAGCCTCCCTTTTTCTTTGTTCTTCTTTGAGCTGAATTATATTTTATCGGATGAGACTCATTGTTGCATTAATTTACTATATATATATACACATACTAGCATATTAGCATGCAATCCGTTGTGGGATAGTATAACTTTTTATATATATATATATATATATAGAAAATATTTTAATAATATTATTTAATCCAAATGAATGCATTAAATTTTAAATTTTTTTCAACTTTTTTTTAGTGGATAGATTTGGCAGCAATATCATATCCATGTTTAGGAATAAAGATCCGTTTGGGAACATGGTTCAACCTGTATTTTTAAAATTTTTGAATATTTTTTTTTGTTTAAAATTAAAATATGTTTTAATATTTTTGGATTATATTAATTGTATTGATATCAAAAATAATTTTTTAAAAAACTAAAAAAAACATAATTTTGATTCATTTCTAAGTTAAAAACACTTTAAATCATAATTGTATTATAATTTCAAACAAGCCTTAGCACCTATATCAAACCCAAACATGATTATTAGATTCAAACAACTTAGATCTAGTGTGGGTATCAGACTCAATCACGGGTTCGGCACTGTTACCGGATCCAGACACAGTTGTATGCCATTACTTTGAAACCCAACACTTGATCTGGTAAAAAATTTAAGTGAAGATTTAAAATTAACCCATCGTGTTCGTGTCTCTCCTGTGGAGTTGCGCGCGCACACAAACACATGCATGCACATATGTGAACAAGCGGGGGTTCTTATTTCTGTCCAACATAATGTGTCATTTGCATTACAGGATCTTCGCAAGGATGATTTAGATCTCACTGAAGCTTGATACAGGGAACTTAAACAATTCTTGATGAGGTAATCCTTCCGACATTCCATCCCAGGGTTTATATAGAAGGGGTCTGCCAAAAGATTTAAATCTATTCACATCTATGGTCTTCCCGATGTTTTCCGTTTCTTTCTGTGTGCTCAGATGGTGATATTAGAAGCGGAGCAGAAGGCGGAAGGAGCAGAGGAGGCCGAAACTAGTTCAAGAAATTGAGGCAAAAGGAAGAATAAACGCTGTACAGCTTCCCAATACATGAAGCTTCAACATCAGCAATCAAAAGATTTGGAAAAATGTTGGTATATTGACTAACTCATGCCTCAGAATTCATCCATTATTCACAATTGCTCGGTGCTTGTTGAAGCAGAAACAAACCACAATGATAGTTTGAGTGTTTTCGTTCATGACATGCTGGGTCTGCTGTGTGATTCCAAGTTATTCTACATTTTTTTTGTGAGCTCGAGTTTCAGTTATGATTTTGAATGTCGCCTGTTTCTAGTGTTTTAGTTTCAGTTAGATGATTATTTGTTTATGCTTTTCAAATTATTTCTTAAAATGTTTTTTACTTGAAAAAACATCAAATTATTTCTCTCTGTTTCTTTAACAGATGAAGATCTCATTTGCCAAAAAAACAACATAGCAGGTCGCTCAAGCCTGAACAAAGCACAGGAGATTACAAGCATGTAGAACTCTGAAGAATCAAATAAATCGTGCAACCTTCTATCATTAAATATAACAACTTACTTCGGATCGACAGGTACATTCTCAATGGCAACATCTTGTGATGTAGCCTCAACTGGGCAAAATTCAGAAACAGCTCCTTAAAAGCATCGACAAACCAGCACTGGCAGCATAACAGCATTTATGATAAGGTTATGGTAACTTAGGCAGGGTATTTATATATATAAAATACACCGCAAGGGAATAATTTGTAGTGCAAAATCAGTTTTGGAGAACTCGTCAGGTTAAAGAAAAACATACAAGATAGGGTTCATCATTGGTCGCTATCAAAGAGCTAAGGAATGAATACCCAATATTTCTCACTAGAATTTTTGTCAGCAACATCTACAAACTGGCTCTTCATATCAAAATCATCATTCGTTTTTCTCGTGTACTTTCTAACCCTTTATCTAGTCTCTTTGCTACCCAGGCCAGCTTCTTTTGGGGATTTAAAGGAGGCACCAGCATGATGAGACAATTTCTAAGTACCAGCTCTGGTTTTTTGGATTCCTTCATTGCCCAAGTTGGCTTTCGACAATCCCCACTTGGACAAGTCAACTAAAGTTTCCCTGTAATCTTCATGTTTCTTCCCTAATTCTCTATTGATCATGTCACTTGATTCTTCAACGCATTCTGCTTTAGAAACAATATTCTCAGCTCTAGTCTCTTTTTTATTAGTTGAAGTATTTTTTGCGACCATCTTGGCTTTTAACACATCATTCGTCAACTTGCTCTGGCCTCGACAAATCTCCTCACCAGCGAGGTTAGGGGTACTTGACCCATGTACGTTCTTTGAACCTTTATCCTTTGCGAGGCATTGACCATATTCAGTGTTAAAATTTTGAGTGTCATTTCCAGTCCTTTCCTTTTGATTTCTTCTCTCAGAAAAATCTAGCCTTTCACATGCACTCTTATCATAGATATGGACTTCAAAGTGCGATCCCATAATGTAATTGAAAATTATAAAATCTCCAAGTTCTAGCCCATGGTCTGAGGCAAATGCACTCCAGCCCTCTTGTAAAACAAAGGAATCATTCAGAATGGATACTTTTACTTTCCATCGCTGCCCACTTGAATCCTCGAGGAATGTTTCTTGGCCATTCAATGATGACACCGTTGGAGCGAATTTGGGTGGAAAGTACTGCGATGGTATCACAATATTAGAAGAGATAAGCACATTGCTCATGTGCAGAAGTAAATAAGCTTGCAGTTACCTTACGAGGCACTGCTCAAGAAATTCAAGCAAAACACACACACACACACTGTGGTCATACTTGAAAGTAAGGAAATGATGCCACTTATAGGGAAATAAATTACACTTCTTAGCAGACACCTAATATTATCAACAATTTTTTAAGACAACTTGCATTTCATAACATCCACAGCATGATCACACGAAGAAGATCGTAGCAGTGCTCATATGGCATATTGAGAAGAAAAACACTGAAAAGCGGAGTAGCCTAAAGATGAGGAGATGGATTATTATCATACCAAAACTGTAAGAAACTGATTACCAATCAAGACTTTGAAGAAAGAGGTAACAAGAGTCCTTGAGCTTGTCCTGTTCCCGTGAGTCATCAAGCAGTTCTGAGTGCACATTGGACAAGCTTCCATTTTGCTAGTCATCTCTATTCCCTTCAGCTGAACTCTCTCTCACATTAGAAAGATTGTAATAAGAAGGGCTTCTTGTTTAAAAAAAATACAAAAAGGACAAAAAAAAAAAAACACCAAGAGGAGAACTATTTAGAAAATAAAGGAGAAGAAAACAAAGGGTAATGGACACCAAGTGAAACACCCTGATGAACTAGAAGGCAAGCCACAAAATTTACAGGTATAGGAATGTCCAACTACATTTTCCTATCTTGTTTCCAACTCTTAAGTGTTGTAAATTCCTGGCTGCTTTCAAATAATTGGAAAACGGAAGTCATAAACTACTTAACTTGGCCTGCCAAGTTAAAATGAGCATCTGGATTCACATAGACATCTGAAGTATATTCAAAATGCCCCAAAACATAATCAATAACTAAGATTGGAATTAATTACTGCAAAGGAAAACATCTACAAATTGCTTCCAAAAAAAACTATCAACAAATGTGATGCACATGTGTTGACAAAAATGGGAATAGGATCATGATTTTCCACGCATCCTTTGTATATATTATCTAACAAGACGATCCAAATGCGTTAGGCTAAATTTAGATCAACACTTTAGCAAATCTAGTATCTACTCTTATCCTGGAGCTTATTATTATAACAAGACATCGTTTGCTATTGCGGTTTGGATGTTTTTAAGAGTATTTATTATCTGAAAAGGCACCAAATTGATGCTTTTTAAGAGTTTTTAAATAGTTTTGATATGATATGTCAAAATCATTAAAAATATAAAAATCACTTTGAAAAAACAGTTTCAATAGCATTGTCAAAAACGCACACCAAAGTTTTAGCAGTACAAACTTCAAAAGAGGCAAATAAGTGATGTATTTTAAAACAAATATTACAAAGCTCAGAGTTTTCTTCGTTCAATAGTCACGGATCATAGTTTCAGATTGCAGCAAATTGGGGAAACTCTAGGGCGAAATAATGTCCATAACAAGGCATTAAAAAGTACTGCCGCCAAAATGATATTGAAGGAGAAAACAAACTATCTATTTAACAAAAAAAAGAATGATGCATACATTCTAAAAGTAATGGAGAGAACATAACATATTAGATAACCTAAGCTCAACTTACTACCATGGCATTTAGCAACACTGACCTCTGATTCCTGTAAGGAAACAGGGTGGGACCAAGACAAGACAACATCCGGAAAAAAAAAAACCTTGAAATGTGCTTTCCTTCAAAGTATACATCCTTTTTCCTTTTCTTTTGCCTATATCAAGTAATTAGAGGAATGATCTCGGGGCAAATCCACAGTATGAGAAACAACCCACGAGAGTTTGAAAAGAAAAAAGAAAAGAATATTGCTAGCTCTCTGAACTATTAAGGTGGATGTGGTTCCCGAATTCCAACCATGCACTAGCGTTTTCTTATAAACACAACATCTCCCTAGTCCATTGAAGAGAGAGAAAAAGAAAGAGTGTTAAAGGGGTTAAGAAACCACGAAACCCCAAAATCGAGAAAGATTTTAAAGCGATCAAGAGACCAAAAGGCAGAAAAAGAAGAAGAAATAATGGAGGAGAGAACTTACAAGGTGGTGGCTCTTGCTCTGGCAGAGACGAGAAAGTAGGCGGAAACCCTAAGCAGTTTTGAGTTAGTAGAATCTATGCGTGCAGGAAATCAAAGTGAACAGAGGAGAGGAGTCTCTTTCAAACTCTCTATATTTGTTTGCACAGCTGGTTTTCCTTCCATGAGAAACTATTTATACTGCTGCTACTTCCTTTTACGTACGTGCTCGGCTTGCTCCTGTCGTCCGTCCTATTCCTAACCTAGAATTATTTATTTATTTATCACTTGTACGACACCGTTTCATTTAGGGAATCGAGCCAGGCTTTGGTGACAATCATTTCTTGTCTTGCTCGACAGGAGCACTGTCGACCAATGTTTTTTTAAAAAAATGAGCTTGTTTAGAAATATAATTATAGTTATTTTAATTATCATTTTATATTAAAATATATAATAATAATATTTTTTTTTATTTTAAAAATTATTTATAATATTAACATATGAAAATAATTTGAAAACACAAAAAATATATTAATTTAAAATTAATAAAAAAATAAAAAAAATTTAAATTTTTTTAAAACCACTTTTAAAATATAAAAACAAATAATATCTTCAAATGATTGGTCTTGAAGCTTTCTATGACTTCGTCAGATGATGGACTGTATCATATTACAGGCCTAGAGAGGCGAACCAAGAGAGCCCATTTGTTAGAAAGCCGGGGGTGGGAATTTTTCAACGAGTTTCCTGAGCATGGATCAGTTAAAAATGAATCTAAATTATATGAATCTTTTCTAGTAGCATAATCAAACTGAACCGAAGATAAATTTGGAATTTAATGCAAAAGCATGGTGAAAATGAAAGCGAAACTTTTGCTGCTTACTACCACCATTCTTTCGTCTCTGCCTTGGAAATGCCGAGTCCTTTCTCATTAAATGCAGGATGCTTCCCTCATAATTAAGGTGGGTAAGTGTTGTTCATCCGTTTACTAGTCAAAGCCACCATCTCTCTCTCTCTCTAAAAAAAGAAAAAAAAAAAAGGAAGGATGGAATAGTCCTTCGAGTAATGTATGTATTGTGGTGCACTTGAAGATTGGCTTTTGTTCAAGATTTTTGATTAGTACTAATCCATATTTCACCTCACAGAGGGTGCTGCCATGCAATAAATCATAGCCGAGCAGAGCAGCATTAGCCTTGGCTCTGCCTATCAAGGGTTGAAATTAGCAAATGTTTAAGAATCCAGCTCTGGTGATCAAAATGAATTAATTAGGATTTAAATAAATTATCTTTTTCCCGAACTCTTTCTTGCCAAAAAAGCTTGTTTCTTTATTGGAGGAAGCAAGCACCTACTCCTAACTGTTCCACCAAAAGGCAGACTGTCCAGCATCAAGAACTAAGTCAAACCATGAATCCTAACTGTTTACCAAAATAAAATCAACTGATAATTTTATAAACAAAAGAACGAAAAAAAAAAAAAAAAAAATCTCTCATGTTAAGTATGTGATGGGTTGTGAGTTTCACGACCAAGTTGCCTCGTACACTTGCTTTCTCACCCCTTCCAGGCTTTGGACTCCCAAGAACGAACTTTCCCTTTTATTTCTCTGATTTTTGTTTTTGTTCAGCAAGCAAGAAAAGCTTCCACTTTCCTTTTTTTATCATTTCTTTCTTGGAATACTTGTTCTTCTGCTCTTGAAATTAATAATTCAAGTAAATTTAGACCACAAGCAAGTAAGAGAGATGATGGACTATCTTGAGCTTGCTGCAATGTCATCTTGCAAAGACTCCCTTAAGGTTCTCGAGGCTGATATTCAGCATGCTAATGTGTTGTGAGTGTTCTCTCTGAGCGTTTCTATTTTTTTTTTTTTTTGGGATATTGGTTTTCTTTGCTGTTTATATTCGTTTAGTTGCTTGAGATTCTGCTGCTGTTGAAATTCAGGAAGTTTTTGGCCTGTGTGCTGTGTTTCATTTGTAAACTGTAATCTTTTTTCTTGTAATGTTATTATTATGCAATGGAGAACCAGAAAAATCCCATGATTACATGTACAATTCAATGCTTTCTCTGACAAAACACTCATCTGGGCAATTATGGTTTGTTGACAGTCCACGCTCAGTTCTTGTTGATGAATTGAAGTTATAGCCTGTAATAATAATTAAAAAAAAAACACTTGTCACACCATAAATGATGCAACTGCTTCTGCTTATAGCTATTTTGCATTTTGAAGAGCAAGCCTTCGTTCTAGAAAATATGGTGTTTCTGCTGTGTTGTGTTTACTATAATTTGCGGAGTTAGCCTTATTTATGCTACTATTTTAGTTTCTATGTTTTGTTTGGATTTTGGAGCATGGTAAAGCATAACTAAATTCTGGACTGCTAAGACTACAACACTACTTCTTTGAGGTTCATTCATGTGTGAATTTACTCGAGGGTTGACATTTGCAGGGCAGCTTCTATTCCAAGAGCCAAAAGTGGTTCCTGTCTTCAAATGAAACTGGTTTATAATCAGCTGGCACCCATTTTTCTGTTTTTGCTCCAATGGATGGATTGCTCATGTACATGTCTACTTTCAACTTATTTTAACCTTTTCCACATTGTTGTATACAAGGTCGGTCAGCTGTTCACCTGCTTATTATGCTTTACTCTTTCAAACTAATCAGTTTATTTTTTCCTTTTCAAGAATCAAACAACAGTTCGTTAAATTTGGTGATCTGAATAATTACCTCTGTTTTTAGGTATGCTCAGACAGGAAGCCGAAGATTTCTTCATGCGGACGGAAAGCAACTATTAGGCAATTCTATGGTGTGTAAAAGAAATGTGCTTCCTCCATAGTTTTCATATCTAAAGAATGACTGTTGATAACATATACAGAAAAAATTTTACATAGATGGAAAGATGGGAATGGTGGCATAAATTGCTTTACAGAACATTCAGCAGATTTCTGGTTTTCTTTTTTTTCATAAGTGATTAGTTACATTGAGAACTTTACACAGGCATTCATTCTTGAAAGCCATAATGTTGTTAAGAATTGTGTTTCCAAGATTTCTTGGTGATAAATCCTCGATAGGATACTATATCTTGACATCCTATGTTTGGAAATTTTTTGGTTCTCATGCTTAGATATATCTATTGAAGTCTGACTGACTCAAAATTGCAGCTGTTATATTACCATCACTTCAGCGTCTTTATGGTGATACAAAGGAGCCAGACGTAACTCAGGAAGAAGGCCACTTCCTGGAGATGATTGTCAAGAACAGACTAGAAGATAGGAGGAAGCTTTCAGATGTAGACCTGCTAAGGGAAGACGAATGTGGGATCTGCTTGGAACCTTGCACAAAAATGGTTGTGCCAAGCTGCTGCCATGCAATGTGTATCAACTGCTACCATGAATGGTGTGTGATTTTTAAAGCTTCACTGTTTTCTCTTTCATTTCTGATACTGTCCACCATTACGTGTAATAGTGGAAAAGGCCCACAGGTTTAACATTTGACACCCATTCTTTGCAGGAACACAAGGTCAGAATCTTGCCCTTTTTGTCGAGGCAGCCTGAAGAGAGTAAATTCAGAAGATCTCTGGGTTCTCACTTGCAGTAGTGATGTGGTTGACACTAACACCGTATTAAAGGAAGACATCTTGAGGTTCTATCTTTATATAAACAACTTGCCAAAAGATATCCCGGATGATCTATTCCTGATGTATTATGAGCACCTAATCTAATCTGATAGACGAGGAGAGTGACATTTCAAAGCAGACCATCACATGGACATAAAGTCTGGTGAGGTTTACACATTGAAATTCCTTTCATAATTTATCAACTGTTCAGAATAATGTAGATGATCAATGGAAGAAACCCCAGTTATTGTGTTCAGAATGACTTTGGGAATGTGTAAGGAAAGAGAAAGGAACATGGAGATACTTCTAACGGTGACATCTGCCTCTTCCAATTCTCTAAGAAGCTTGTTGCTTTGGAAATTTGTCACAGTATCATGAATTGACTTTGATTGTTGGACTGATTTGTGGGAATGGTATGCTGAAGAATAAAAGCCAGTCATGCATTTTGCTGTGCCATTGAAATCTTTAGATCTTTATCTTTCGAACAATTTGGATGCTTTAATTTTTAACATGTTGACCTTCTTAATTGTAACATAACTATTACCAGGTTTCCTTGAGTATAAGGGGTAAATTTCATGTTTGTTCAGGCATATTTCTTTTTCCTGCTTTTAGAAAGGATTCCACAATCACATTTCAGTTGAAAGGTGAAACATTAGATGCATGAAGAAACTTGTTTCTGTGCTCACTTAGCGAGTTCATGATTATGTGCAGTATTCTCTCGAGATGTCCATGTTAAGCTTGAATTTGCAAAATTCTCCATGAAAATGATACCAGAACAAGTTGATCAATATATAATTTTGGTTTCTTGCGTATTGCGTGCATGCATGACAGAAATAATGAATTAGTAGTTTGGAGCTACTATATTCCACATCTTCACAATACATGGATGAACAAATTTGCTATTGTATTCTCAGCCTTGTTTGATTGCGTCAGTAGAGATCAACTTGATACTTGAAATTTCAGTTTATGTCACTACATAATCTATAGGAAGGAAAGGTCAGAGTTTGTGAAGAATGTCTACATGGTATGATTTCCTGCTCAACTGACCAGAACAGAAGAAACATAATTGTGATCTGCTAAGTATATGAGTAGAACTGTTGCACTGATGCCTGTTTCATATTCTGAAAGGCACGCTCTTTTGTTCCTCTCTCTCCTTACTTCTCTCTTTTTTTATACACCGTTTCAGAACCCGGTCTGTAAATACCATATATAAATTTTTCATGGTCGAAATGTTGAAGCCATTATGTTTCTCCTCAGCAGCATGTTGCTGAAGGTTTGAGTCTCTAGCTGAGAGCAGGAAACGTTTAGTCCTGAACAATCAACCACTCAGGTTATTCACATTGATTTCCTTGTCATAGAAGTTGACGCGGAGAAGTGTGTCGAGAATCTTATAAAAGCAAGACAATATGCAATGCTAAAGTAGAGTCTACCTGTGCTGCTGCTAATTCCAATAGGATCTTAGCATGTTCTGAGAGGAAAACTATAGAAGGGGAGGATAGAAGGGTTAGAGAAGAGGGCACAAGGATTGCAGGGTAAAGAGAAAAGGCAGAATTCTGGCTGCTATTCAACTGCATTGTTGAGATGACTCTTTTTGCCGTCTTCAAAGGTAAAAACAGAAAAATTGGTTGAGCTAGAATGTGTTGCACATCCTATATGATCTTTAAACCCAGAAGTCAACCCTTCGAGGAAGTAGTTGGGAAGTTTCAGGTCACAAGCTACTGGCAAATCATGTAGATATGAGTCTATTTTAAGGAGAATTGCTTTAATTTGACAAGGCTCGCAGATGGCGGTATTGGGGTAATGCCAAACAGTTCTAGCATCATGTATACATCAGATGGAATTTAAAATTAAGACTATTGAAAGAAACTAAACGAATTTCAATATTTTATTCTGAATCTGGCAGTAAATGAGTGGTGGCTCGTTTTTCTAGGCTAGGATCGCAGTCACCATCCATAGTGATGCTACCAGCAACTGTAACATTATAGAGTAGTATTTTGATGTAATAACCAACTTGATCAAGTTGGGATTGGATGTATATAATGTTACACTGAAACACCCTTGCTGACAGGCTCCAGGAAACTTCATGTTTGCAAAAAGTTGTGAGAGAATCATTTTTCGTGTAAACAAGCATGTTGCAAGAAATTGAAATCTTGTCAGCATATTATCTTGAGCAGTTACTTAAATTTGAAATTTAAGTTTTAGCACTCAGCTCTGTTATGAGATTCAAGTGCCCTGATGTATGGGTTTGCTTTTACAAGGATATGATAATGTAGTCAGGCAAGAAGAAATCCAATTCACTGAAGCATTATCAACCCATCATGTGATACTCAAAGAATGCTTGTATGATTCGAAGACTAAAGCTGCAATATCATTAGAGTACGTTCATAGGAGGCTCCAAAATCCAAGCAAGGCATCCTCCTCGAGTTCAAATATGTCTTAAATTATGAAAAGAAATGTCAAAGACTGAAGAAAGAATCTCTCACACAGTATATTTGGTGACTTCTACATGTATGTTTTGAACTGCTAACTCAAGTACTCAACCATATAGCTAGATCTCATTGACCATAAACACCATTACTGAAGCTTGTTAGATCAGGAACAATTCACTCGTGCTGTTTCCTGCCCCTCAAGATCCTGATCCGCAGCATGCCATGAATGGCTCTTTGAATCCGTACTTGTTCGGATTCTTCATAACCATGGGGTAAGCATTCCAGTAGTCAAGATAAGTAATGACAGCATCAGGGAACTGTTTCCTGAGATCTTGCCCCGTCTTTTGGTAAACAACAGTATGGGTGTAGGATTGATTGATTGTTTAGAGTCTTCACGCAGCCCTAAATCAATTAGTGTGATTTAGGAAAATAGCAATTAGTGTGATTTGGGAAGAAAAATATGTGGAAGGAGCAACCATTTTCTCAAGGTTCCCAGGTTTAGCACTTAATGCGTGTTTTAAATAAAAAAAAAATAAATGACTCGAATTATATTAATAGGTTAGTTTTATTTTAATTAGATAATACAAAATAATTGATAAAAATAATAAAAGATTAATTAAAAAAACAGACTACGACAACATGGAAAAAAAAACCTTAAAGTTATGTAATTAGATAAAAAAAAAAAAAAAACAAAATCAGGATCAAGTCAATCTAAAATAGCATGATAAATATATAAATTGGATAATAAAGACCGAGTCAACTCGTGCTAACTTGCAAAATTCATGGTCCAAGTTATGAAATTGAGTTAACTCAATAGAAAAGAAATTTAAAAAATTCACAAAGCTTTTATATAAAAACAATGTTGAATAATAAAATTAAAAAAAAATAAGACAAAAAACAAAAGAGACTGGCAGGTCATATCAACTCTTTAAACCTATAATTTAGATCATTAGACTGAAAACATCATACATGAAAAAATAATAAAATTTAATCCTCAACAAATCTAATATTAAATGATAAATAATAATAATAATAATAATAATAATAATTATTATTATTATTATTATTATTATTATTATGAAAGTATTGATTTGGTGTAATTATAATAGCAATAGCATAACAATAACAATAACAATAACAATAATAATAATAAAAATAAAAATAAAGAACAATTTTTTGCTTCGGTGTTTAAGTAGCGATACTAGCTCTTTTTATAATTATTTTTTAATATATTTTTATTAAATATATGCATCATCTTTTTAATTATTAATTAGAAATTTCACGATATCTGAAAACAAGTCCACAATGCCAGACACATTTTCTTCTACGCTTTTTCAGTACCTTAGCTAGTAATTATTAATACCTTTATAAATGTCCCTACAATCTAGAATACAACCTTAAAAAAGACAACGCGAGTGATCATGATGTGAAACAAGTAGCCAGACAACGTGCCAATCTGTTGATTGCTATATCACCTCTCGGAGCAGAACCTGTGATTCTTTGAAGGAGGGTTTTCAGAGCTAAAGCTTTCGGAAACTCGAAATGAAAGGGAGAATCAAGGAAGTTTTTTTTGAAAAATATCAGTATAAAATTTTAGAGGAATGACATATATAACATAGTTTAACACAACTGCTGGTTACAATTACAGTTTTAATAAACATTATTATTTAAAATAATAATGACATAATACAATCACAATTCTTAATTGTTATTATAATAGATATATAAACATCTATATGTTTCTTAATGGTTATGCTCATTCAAAAATAAAAAAACCCTAAAAACCAAGAAACCACCACAAAAATGGCCTCTAATTGCCAAAAACAACCTTGGATCATCCACCAATACATCATAATCATTTTCATCTCATCTTCACTAGTCTTTCCACCAATACATCATAAAAATTATAGTTTTTCATAAGCTTCACAATTTGGGGTTTCTTCAAGAATTTAGAAGAAAAAAGCATAACTAATTGCTTTTCAAGAAAAGAAAGAGATTCCAACAATGCGAAAAGAGAAAATTGATTAAAAATGGTGGATTTTAATTTTAATTTGGCTCGTATAGTCATAAAAGATAAAGAAAATAATATTTGAAGAGAGAAAATATATATCTATTATTTGTTTGAGTTTATGTATATTATACATAAGTCTAATTTGGTCTTTTTATTTAACATTTTATATTATATTAATTAAAAGATGTAAATTGTAATTTTTTAAATTTGGTAAATAAATGTAATTTTAACTAATCTAAAGGATAATTTTCCCTACCTTAAAATATTTATAAAGCCAACTTCTTCTTTTCTTGTGTTATAAATTAAATTGAAATACAATACTGCTCATAACATATCATATGTATGAAATATATAACTAGTAAAACTAAAAATATTAATATTAAAAGATATAGTTTAACTTATTAGATTTTAAATTTGTTCTTTAAAGGTTATTAATTCGAGTCTCACAAATCTCAAGGTCACTAGAAGTTTATATAATCATTAATTTCAGGGCCCGTAAGATTAGTCAAGATATGTGCAAACTGACCCGGACATTCACGTTAATCTAAAAAATATTAACAAAGAGCATTGGTCTAAGTCAACGTTTCTCCATCAGGACCATGATAACAAGATAATCCACGGAGCACTGAATCAAATCCCACCCTTTTATAAGAATTAGACCAAAATTCTCAATTGTATCACTCTCTACACTCTTACTCCTTGCTCAAGCAAACCCCTCTACCCTTTCGAAAAAAATCTCAAGAAACCCAACTCGCCGAATCTCCACCGATACAATTCACAATGGAAAACCAAGAGGGGACTCAGCAACCGCATCTCGTCCTCGCTCACGAGCTGTTCCTCCTGACTCACCATGACGTCCAAGATATCGAGAAGGTCCGCTTGAAAGAGGAGGTTTTGACCGCTATCAAATCTGACGGTAATTACTTGCCGAGTTGCGACTCAGAGATCAATTACTGTCTTAAATCTAACCTAAATCGTTTAATTTCTTGTTTTTTTCTGTGTAGATATGGTTCCTTTGTATGAAACCCTAGTGGCGGAGTCATTGCTAGAGAAAGATCAGGGTCTTTTGGATTCGATGCGAGCTAAGAATGAAGACGAGCTTAAAAATCTCGATGAGAAGTGAGTTTTGAGCCTTTTTTAATTTATTTTTTTGTTTTTAAGTTGGACCTGTTTGTTAAATAGTTTTACTAAATTATAATTTTGAATCTTAAACTTAGTAATTTACTCTGCTCTTTTTTAATTATCTGTATTAGGGTAAAACCAGTGGAGCTCATTATTAGATAGAAGTAACTGGGTAGTGCTGAACAATTGTTTATTTATCAATTAGTGTTAATTATTTAAAATTATTCTTTAACTGAGTTGTTTATTGATGTGGAGATTGAGGTGAGGTATGTTTTTGTGTGGTGCTGTTGAATATGAGTAAAAACGAGTGTAGGAAAACAAGGAAATTTGAATTTTAACATGAGTGATCTATAATTCTGCTCCTTTGTTTTAATTTCAATTTTTTTTTTGTAATATAGTTTTTGGGGCTTATGCAATTACTTATATCACCTGCTAGCATTGTAGGTTTAGGATACATCCATAATTGAGGAGTATGTGATGTTGCTGGAAGCTGTTAACCTAAGAAAAATAATTGGTTTTAGGTTTTTGGGTGTATTTGAGATGAAATAATGTTTTTTTAAAAGGTTGGTTAGAGTAGATTGGCTGGCTTGTCATGACTGGGCTTATGATAGAGGTGTGTGAAAATGGTGGCATAAAAGACTTGGAGCATTTAGTGTAGGAGTTCTGGTGGGCGTGGGATAAGAATTTTAGATGTTAAACAACCTCTTGTAGATATTTGGAACTAGTTGATTCGATGGGATTTGTTGGTTCAAAGTCTTCTCATAGTTTTATTCTAATATTTACACTTTACATCTCAGTTTGGGATCTAATGATTTATACCCAACAAAGTGAAATAAACTTGATTTTGAGATTTAGAAGATGCTTTAAAGGGAGCCATATCATGATTATGAGAGACCCTTCAGCTGTTAAGAAGGTATGGCTTTTATTTTTAGAGTTTGACTTGGATTTAGACATGCTTAGCATGTGCCTGATCGTGCAAAAATAAATAAATAAATAAAGAAACAAAGAAGAATGAAATGATCAAGCAGAATAATAAATAAAAATTAAACGGTCTTGATTTTGGGATCTAAAAAATCATTTTGAGGGAGGCATGGCTATTGGTTACTCCTAGAAGATTGATTTAGCCAAACAATGCCAAATCAGATATATGCTGGTTTTGCAAGAGTTTTCTTACTTCTATTCCACCCTTGGCCCGGGGTTTCTAAATAATGTACTAATGCTCTGCTTTCTTAATTGATCAAACCCGAAGCAAGTTTTCAAACACAAATGCTCTCTCTTTTGTCTAACTGGTTTGGCAGCATAATACTTGTTAGCATATGCAAGGAATGAAGATATCGTGGTTAAGATGCTAGCCTGGGGATCACAAATTCAACTTTAATTCTGACCTCATTAGACTGGGCTTGATATTGGTGGAATTTTTTATTAATTAGAAATACATCGTAGCAATTGAATGAACACTTAAAGTTGTTTTTTTGTCTTGACTGTTTATCTAATTTTTCCTTTTTGTGCCAACTAATTGAGATTTTAGTCCCTAATTTGACTGTTAATGGGTGTGGAGGTTAAAATGAAGCATGTTCTTGTATGAAGATGATGAATATGAGCAGAAATGTATATGGGAGAACTTATAATTTAAGAAATTGTAATGTGTTTCTCGTATGTTTCTCGTAATTAACCCTCTTTATATTATGTATGCATAATTTGTGTTTCATACAACATCTATCTCCTGCTACAGTTTGTTCTTAATTAATCATGAACTCACAATTGAGGAGAACATAAATGTAACTTTTAACTTGGTGAGCTTAAGAAGAGTTATTGAGTCTAAATTTGGTGGGTTCATTTGGGATGTAATTATATTGTTTTTAAAAGCATGGTTTGAAATGGATTGGTGACTGATGATGGATGGGTCTATGAAAGTGAGGAGCGGATACAGCAGCTTAAAAGGATTTGAAGTCTATAGTATGCAATTCTGCTGGGGGATGAAAATCTATTTTGTGAAACTGAAGAAATGATTGCAACTTGATGATATAATGGGATTAGTTGGTTGTTTGTGTATTTGAATATGTATATTTGTGTAATTCAATTGGATTTGAACCTTTTTAGGAAGTAATCACTTGAGTTAGTTGTGCATAATTTGCTTGTCTTTATGCTGAAGTAAGTTGGTCTAGAAACCAAAGAAGGGTGAAAATAAACTTGATTTTTAGATTTCAAAGATGCTTTCAAGGGAATGGTTAATTTGAGAGATCCTGCAGCCATTGAGGGATGCTTTATGAGGATCACTAGCGTGATTGTGCATGGATATTTCTGTTTGTGATAAGAGGAAATGATGGGAAAATATATTTCTAATGTAATAAATGTGTTTGAAAAATAATGGGGTGTGATTATTTGAACATAGTCTGAAGATGAAGGCAGAAATGACTTGTGGTGGCTTCCCCTTGCTCCTCCCACTGCTTTAATCATTACTATCTGTTGTCTGTTCACTAAATACTGGAAATTTCTGAAATATTTTCTTAGGTCAATGATACAGTTTTCTTTTATGCTATTCCACTCTTGGCTTAGGAACTCCAAATGGAGATAGCAACACTTGCACTTTTGATTGTTCAAATGGGAGTAAGTTTTATCACCCAAATGTGTCTACCTCTATGGTGATTGCACATGCTTGCATTTGCAAGAAGTAAATATAGTGTGATTAAGATGTGGGACAATAAATTTAATTAGTGTCTATCATAGATTGTTTGAAATTTTAATTAAATTGTACTTCTGAGGATGTGTATGTTACAACGAAGAAGCATTGTTTGAGTGTCTTACTCTCTTTCGTGGCCACGATGATTATTATGAGCGTAGTCTCTTCATGCATATTTTCTTCTTTAATAATAAAAATAAGATCTCAACTACCTTTCAACAAATGACTTTTTGTGAACGTGATTCTCCACCTTTTTTTTTCATGGATCAAGGATATTATTGTGAATAGATGAATAACAGCTCAAGTGTTGTTGATGGGTCTTATCATAGAAGGATTGGGATCTTTTCTGTAGAATCTAAGCTATAGAGTCTCAAAGATGGGACACCCTCATGGTTCAGATGGTCATACTGAACTACTAGCACTGTATTCTGCTTTATGCATATGCTATTCAGATTCAAAAACTGTAGAGTGCTTGGTTACTCTTCTGATATGGTTCAGTTCTGGTTGTTTTATAGGATTGCTGATGCTGAAGAAAACTTAGGTGAAAGTGAAGTTCGAGAAGCTCATTTAGCTAAGTCCTTGTTCTACATTCGGATTGGTGACAAGGTGATTAACAATGACTTCCTACTTTTTTTTGTAACAGTTGTTTTGTTTCATTTATTTTCTTTTTGGTGAATATCTTACTCATACACCCATCCCCTTTTGAACCAGGATAAAGCATTGGAACAACTCAAGGTGACAGAAGGCAAAACAGTTGCAGTTGGGCAAAGGATGGACTTGGTGTTCTATACTTTACAGCTTGGCTTTTTCTACATGGATTTTGATCTCATTTCCAAGAGCATTGACAAAGCAAAGAAGTAAAGACATGAATTCTTTAATTGCATTTTTTCTTTGATTCTGCCTTGTCAAAATCATAGAAGTTGTGTTTTTTTCATTACAAGTGTTTATGTCTTTATGACAGCTTGTTTGAAGAGGGAGGTGATTGGGAAAGGAAGAACCGTTTAAAGGTTTATGAAGGCTTGTTTTGCTTGTCCGCTAGAAATTTCAAGAAGGCAGCCGATTTATTTTTAGATTCTATTTCAACCTTCACTACATATGAACTTTTCCCATATGACACCTTCATATTTTACACTGTCCTTACAAGCATTATATCACTGGATAGAGTTTCCCTCAAGCAAAAGGTATTTAAGGTTATGATTTGGTATAATTCTCCTGCTGATTATGCCCCAGCGTTTCTAATTTTAATTGAATTTGGCAGGTGGTGGATGCTCCTGAGATCTTGACGGTGATCGGGAAAATCCCACATCTTTCAGAGTTTTTGAACTCTCTGTATGATTGTCAATATAAATCATTTTTCTCAGCATTTGGTAAGTTAAGTAGAGATATGATACACATCACAGCTTTTATAAATCTATTATATACACTTATTGTTTCTGGAACCATGTCACTCCATCTGAAAATAACTGCATCTATCATGTAGGCTCCCCCCCCCACACACACACACATCCATCATATGAGAATAAGAGTGTCCCTTTGTGATAGAGCTAATCTTTTTCATTTTTGTTTGATTTTATTTTCAGCTGGCCTGACCGAGCAAATTAAACTGGACCGCTATTTGCATCCACACTTCCGATATTACATGAGGGAGGTCAGAACTGTTGTCTATTCCCAGTTCTTGGAATCCTATAAGAGTGTTACCATTGAAGCAATGGCCAAGGCTTTTGGGGTGACAGTGGAGTTCATTGATCTGTGAGTGGCTGAATTTCATGCTCCTTTCTCACCAGAATTTTCGAGTTATATTACATGGAAGTTTGCATTTAATCAAACTATTCTGTGCCTGCAGGGAACTTTCACGTTTTATTGCAGCAGGGAAGCTTCACTGCAAGATTGATAAGGTTGCGGGTGTTCTTGAAACCAACCGCCCTGATGCAAAGAACGCTCTCTACCAAGCAACTATCAAGCAAGGGGACTTCCTATTAAACCGGATCCAGAAGCTGTCACGTGTGATTGATCTTTGAAGTAGGTAGGCATTTGTTGTGATTCGGAAATGATTCTAAAATTCGAGAATCCCAAAGAAAGATGGGGCATAGGGATTTTATGCTGGATGTTTCCCATTTGATCAATGTGATACTAGTTGAAAGGCGCTTTATTTGTTTCTTTGCCCGGGTATTATTAAGAATCTGAGCGTGCTGATCGTGCGTGTTAGTTTTTAGTTTCTGAATTGAATTCCTTTTCTGGTGCTTATTTTGTCAGTTGGGAGTTATCAATCCGTGCATGCCTGAGCTGCCTCCTTTGATAATGAACACCAGTGAAAAATTACCACAACTGGGCCTATTAGTTTGACATTTATGTTATCGCTAAGCAGTTGAGATTATCTCGAAATATTCCGGAACCGAGTTTCAAGGCCATTATATTTGTGTTGTTGAAAGTTGATGGCCATTGTCGTGGAAACATGATGCCATTGACGAAGACAGTCGAGTTAACTAGGATGCTTTGTGTTCTAAAGAAGATGGCATTAGAAGTCATTGTCCAAGCCCTTTGCTTGGCGTATGAATCTAAACTTGAGGGTGGAAAGAAGCGTCTTATTGCTTTTGCCTGCAAAAGGACGAGTGCCCAGGTCGGGAAAAATATTCATGTAGGAACACTCATATAACCTAGTGATCAATTCCACAGGACTGCAACCCTACAATGCTTTTTTTATTATTATTAGTTAAAAAATGCATTGTAATTAAAGTATTCCTCAATCAAATTTCAATATCTAAAATATTTAGATCAATTTCTTTTTTCTTAAGAGCTTTATAAATAAATTATCTACGTCTAAATATTACTTTTGTTCTTGCTTATATCCCTCTTTTAGATGTGTGATGATATTTGGATCAAACTAATTTGTGAGGTGAGCAAACTTTTTAAAGATAATCTAATTTAAAATAAAAAACGAGAAATTCTATTGTGTTTGAGCTTTAATTACTTGTACTTATTTATTTATTTTTTAAAAAATAAATTATGTGAAAAAATTCTTATTAATTTTGGTAAAATAATATGTAATTTTCTCTCTTTTTATTATGTCTATCTCTTCTCTGTAATATTTCATAACATAAAATACAAAGATAGTATAAACGTATTCGGTTAAATATATAGAAAATTATATCTTTAGTAAAGTTTTGGAATAAATTTTTATATTTTTAAAATAAAAAAAAAACAGAAAAATTATTTTCTTATCACTATGTAACCAAATTATAAGTTATTGGAGATCTAGACAGGTATGCTAAATGAAAAGCTAAATATTAAAAAATATTATTTTAGTTTTTTTATGTTTAATTTACACGTTTTAAAGAAAGTGCTAAACAAAATAGTAAAATGTTTTTTTTCTTCCACAAATACTATTTTTATATATGTCTTAAAAAAGTCAAAATCAACAAAGTATGACCACTAAAAAAATAAACCAATTAAATATAACTATCTGGAAAAAAAATAACAACAAACTTGTTAAAAAATAATAAAATACTTGTTTTTTTCGCTTCAATATAATTAAGTTTTCAAATAGTTTTTTTTATTAGAGTAGATATGATAAAAAAATTATATTTATATTATTTAAAATAGTATTTTATCAATTTAATTTTTTAATATAATATTTTTTATTGGAGATGGTGATATTTAAAATATCATAGAATTTTTCAATAAAAACAAGGAAAGAGAGCCACAAAAGGGTAAAAAGGAAAAGAGAAAAAGAGAAATCTTATCCAAGTGACTCAAACAAAGAAACAATGGCACTTGGCTCTTGCTTTCTTTTCCATTCACATTGCACGAAGTCATACAAGCCAAGCGTAATATACACATAAAAAAAATCTCCTTCCTCTTTCCTTGGAATGACACCTCCTCTCATTTTTCAAACACCTCCCATTCCAAACCATCACTCTTTGGCTCCTCAGCCACAACCTTAAACGCATTCTCTGTTCAGCATAGTATTTATTATTCCTAGTATCACATCCACCTTTTGTAACTGTAACTACTTATCCCAGAAAAAAAAAAATCAAACAATACATTTGAAAGACATTGTTATTACTCCATGCCTCCTCTTCTTGATTTTAAAGACATCCAAGAAAAGCTCTCTACTCAGTTTAGACCATGGCAACGTTCTTTTCAGTTCTGGGTTCGTGCTGCTGATATCTACACTGGCTATAAGGTAAGGCTTTTCTCATCTTTTCTTTTCTTGTTTCTTTGTTTAGATACGCGTGAATATTAATGCATGTAGATATAAGTGGGTTAATTTGCATCTTTTCTTTTCTTTTTTCTTTGTTTTGATATGCGTGAGTATTAATGCATGTGGATATAAGTGTGTTTATTTGCATGTTTAACAAGATTTGGTTAATGGGTTTTGTGTAGGTGTTTCAACTCAGAGTGAGTTTGGTGAAGGATGAGGAGAAGCAGGAGGCAATGTGGGAAGGACAACATGAGTTGGCTGCTGAAAAGATTTATGCTATGTGTTCTGATCTTGGTGGGTTCTTTCTCAAGGTAATTTTCATTCTTATATGTTTACTGTGTACGGTTCTTTGATCTTGAGAGATTTTTGAAGTTGAATTATGTACTGAAAGGAGTCTAATTCCATTGAGTTTTGAACTTTTTGCTTTCTTTCTATGCAATTATCTTTTCAATTGTCTAATCATCATGTTTCTTCTTGTTTTTTATTAGTTTAAAGATTTTGGTTATTTTTGGCCTAGGGGTCTGAAGGGTGTTCGTTTTTCTGCTTTAGAAATTGTATTAGGAGCTGTTTGATTCCTCATCTTTTCAATCCGTTGTGTTCCTCTTCATCTTTTCCTTGTTAGTAAGCTTTGTCTTTGCCCCCCCCCCCCCCTTTTTTTTTTTTTTTTGCCTTTTGCTGTCGATTTTGATTATTGGTTAGTAATAATGTTTATGCTGTTTTGGTTGGAGAGAGAGCTCCATTTTACTATATACTTTTTGTAATTAATTTTACTAGATTTAAATTAGGTTGCCCAAATCATTGGGAAGCCTGACCTGGCTCCAGCAGCATGGGTGAGAAGGCTTGTTACTTTGTACGATAGAGCTCCAGCAACTCCATTTGATGCTGTTAAGCTTGTGCTGGAGAAAGAGTTAGGTCGAAGCATTGAGGACATTTTTGAAAGATTTGATGTGGAACCTCTTGGTTCTGCCTCAATTGCACAGGTAATGCATTTAATTTAAAATATCTGCCTGGCAAGAAGGATAGATGTTTCATGCTATACATGGTCTTATTCATAATGGAATTATCTGGAATCTTGAAATTTGCTGGTGGTAAACATTGGAATATAAGTTGCTTTCGATTATCGTCTGTGGTTTTGAAGTTGAAGAGCTGGTTACTTCAGAACAGATGACAGTTTACTGCATCATGTGTATCTGACATGTTTTCCCTACCAAATTAGGTTCATCGGGCGAGATTGAAAGGTGATAAGAGTGATGTTGTTGTCAAGGTATGAATTCTTGGATGCAATCTTCTAAGCTCTGTAATGCCTGCAAAATCTTAACTTCAACTGTATTATAGGTCCAACATCCTGGAGTTCAGGATCTGATGATGACAGACATACATAACCTTCAGGCATTTGCTTTATACATGCAAAAGACAGATATCAAATTTGATCTGTTCTCTGTGACAAAAGAAATGGAGAAACAGGTGCACATTATTCTTGTATTATTATCCTTGTAGTTATGGTAGTACTTGTTTCCTCTGTGTGTTGTGGTTATTTCTTGTTCCAGTTGGTTAAATAAAAAGTTTTGGATCCGAAGTTAAGATTCTAGACTAGAAATAGTAGCACGAGGAAAAATGCTAATCACCTCCAACATTCCAATCAAACGTATTGTATAATAGAGAAAGTATCTAGCAAAATTAGAGTGAAATGTTTCTTGTTCAACCACAAAGCAATATTTTTATGAGCAATTAATATTAGACTATTATGTCCATGGACATGTAGTTTGTTAAATTTATATTGTCTTTCATCTAAAAATTTAGTTTCTTAAATTCATATTTTGTGTCTTTTTACTAATTGTTTACCATTTATGTTCCCCAAAACAAAAAATCCCAAGTCATCCTAGCCCATATCAAAATATACTCGTTCTTTATCTATCTTAGTCTTCAACTTGGTCGATAAATCATCTTCACTGTTCCTGACAACTTGTTGAAATGATATGAAAGGTTTTAATGCCGATAAACCTTTAATTACCTTTAATTTTGACGTGGTTATTTCCACTTCTGGTTGGGAAAAGGTCAGAGAAGCTTGATTTTACAGATATAGGTAATTTAGTTTTTCAATTTTCTTGTGAGCCTTGCATCAACAATTTTATTCAAACATTATGACAGGATTTCATTCATGCGTGTAGATAAGACTTTGCCATGATTCATAATCTAGCTAAACTGACATGATTTTTATCTATAACATCAAATCAGATATCTCATCAGACACTTGCTTTGAAACATTGGCAGCTGATGGATCCTTTTCTATAAATAATCAACAGAAAGATGGGCACAAATGTTTATGTTTCTTGCTCATAAAATCAAGGGTGGCCTTTTCCTATCCAGTGCCTAAAATTACAGTCATTAGGAATTTGCAAAATGTTTTCTTGCTTTGAAGATTGAGTGACAAGATAATTTTACCTTTAAAATCAATCAGATTACTTCTAAAATTTGAATAAAATTATTTATCCTTTTTGATTCCTGAATTGTGGGTTTGCATTTTAACCAATAGACAATTGGTTTTTTCTGCTTAATATTCTTAAGTTAGAAGCTGTTTCTTAATTTGTTTGTTTGACTTTGTATATCAAGATTTGTGAATGCTACTGTTATAAAAAATTTAAACTTTGTGCTGATGGAATTTATACCCGAAAATATGAAGCGCTTAAATAATTTGTTTCATCTATTTTATTCCAGATTGGATATGAATTTGACTTCACAAGGGAGGCTAATGCTATGGAAAGAATCCGGCAATTTCTGTATAAGAATAAGAAAACAAGTCCGGTTTTAGTGCCAAGAGTTCTGAAGGATATGGTCAGCAGGTATGTGTGTCCTTCCACATTTATTACATGCTTTGCTCCATTAGTTGCCTATATCAGGTTGCATAGAGAATATTAAAACAGTGAGATGCTTCTTTCTATTTTTTTTATTGTGGCTATTTTTATGATCAGTTCATATTTTGGACACGTGAACTATTTAGATGGTCTTCAAGTAGCAGTTGCTGAACTTCCCCCTGCTTATTATTTTTTTTTTTTTTCCATTTAAGAGATAGGACTGGTGGCTGTTTAGGCCAAAAGATGCCAAACTGAACGTAATCCTGATAGGCTGGAGATACTGACTAAGAACATAGAAAAACTTCCGTGCTGTGACTGGAGAAGAGAATAGATTGAACACAATGAACAGGGAGAATGGACTCATGTGTCAAAGTTAGATACCCCTTTTCTATAAGTTGTTGGACTGGTTCATGTTGATGATAAGAAATTAGTGAGATCACATTGTTACTGATTGGCTGACAATTTTTCTATAGATATTTTTTTAACCCCAATTAGCAACACTACTATTATAATGATCTTGATGGTTATGCATGGGCCATTGAATATAGTTACGGCACTTTACCTGATCATTTGTGGTGTCTTCATTCATATGTTGTACCTCTTCTTTTGTCCTAAACACATAATCAATAGGGTGCTTATTTTATGGTCTTTGTTTCTACATTTTTGCTCCAATTCATTTGTAATATCAGGCAGGAACCTTTTGGTGATCAATACCTCTCTGTTTATGTAGGAGGGCCTTTGTAATGGAGTACATGGATGGGATCCCAATTTTGAATCTTGGTGATGAAATAGCCAAAAGAGGAATAAATCCTGGTGGTAAGATTGCAGCAGCAGCAAAGGAGTAAGCCCTTGATCATCCTAGAGAGTATGGAGTCCTTTTGCCCATTTTTTTCATTTGTTTCTGGAATTTTCTTTTCAAAGGGCTTCTCTCCTGAAATTATTACTTAGCTTTCTTGAAATCATTATATCAGTGCAAAATTTCTCATTTTACTAGACAAAAGCGTAATCCACCTTTTAAAATTTTTATAAGTGCAGGAACATACTTAAAAGTTTGACACTAGCATATGGACAAATGATACTGAAGAGTGGTTTCTTCCACGCAGATCCTCATCCTGGAAATATATTGATCTGTAAAGGTTCTAAGGCAAGTATGCTACTAGCATTTATTTCTTTGTGATCTGCTCTGTATTTCTTGATTTTGGCGTGTGTTCTTTTAAGCTATATGCTCTTGACTGATTGTGATGATACTTGTAGTTCTCATCCAGTAGTTACCGAAAGTTGATTATGAAAGGATCTAAACAAGATGTAAACTATATGTAGAAAAACTGAATTATGTGGTTTTAATGTTCAACTATTAACCTTATCGGTATCCCCTTTTCACCTCAAGTCAGGTTGCCTTGTTAGACTATGGGCAGGTGAAGGATCTCCCAGATAAGTTGAGGCTTGGGTATGCTAATTTGGTACTTGCTATTGCTGATGGTGACCCTATTAGAGCAGCAGAAAGCTATAGGTAATGCTCGTAATTACCATTCATTTCAATAATTATTATCAATTGTTTGTCAAGACAAGAGGAGAAACTAAGGTCAAAATTTATGTGCAACTGAGTGCATATGGGTGCGTGGATTAGTAATGGGTTCTAATGGATTGATGATGAACAGGAGATCTTATTTGATGATTGTAATGCTTGCCTAGTTGTTTTCTATATTGCATGTGTCCATTGTTGGATACAGTTTAGCGGTTCATTTTGTGATTATTTTGGTTCACATGATCTAGGATACAGTTAAAGTTTAACAATTGCCTTTTTTAATATTTAATGTTTCAAACCATACAAATCCTAGTACTGCTATTGGTATTTTATTCATATTTTGTTGTTTATCCTGTTATAGGGAGCTTGGCATAGATACCTTAAGCAAATGCGAGAATGAAATGCAGGAATTGTTTAGGTTGGCGCAAACAATGTTTGACACAAAACTCCCACCTGGAGTAGCAATGTTGCAACCTTTCTCAGAGGATTCTTCCATTAAAAAGATCTCTGTTGAGGTAAGCAGTATATAATAGAAGGTGAAACCATTAATCTATGTGGTACCATATTGGTAGTTGGATGGAATCCAAGATTTTTCACTGAAGCGCAGAAGAAAAAACTACTGCAAGTTTCATTTCCTTGTTTTTGCTTTAGGCCTTTTGTTCTGTTTGATTGTCAATATTTTTTTAGGAATAACATGTCAGGTGCTGTTATCATTGTTTGTTCCAATAATGAACAACATAAAGGATTATTAATTAGCATCACGAACTTGAAGAACATGACTGAAAAGTGCAATTGAACTTGGAACCGTAGTTAATACAGTTTGCTGGGTGTGGTATGGACTGGTTAACCAGTCACATGGCCCCTTGGGTGGTTCAGTATTTTATTGGACCTTCTAAGAAAGGAATTAGGCTGTAAACAAGCTGAATTTAACTTGAACTGGTGATTCTGCTTCATTACAGGATGTCTTAGATAAGGATTGGGTTTGATAATCTTGCTCGGGAAATGAGCAGCTGAATCGAGAAAATAGATGACAATCTTGCTACTTTTTATCCATTATAAGATTTTTTTTATTGTGTTTTGCATGTGTAGACTTTCCCAGAGGAACTATATTCTGTTCTTCGCACCGTGCATCTTTTGAGAGGTCTCAGTGTGGGTCTTGGTATCAACTACTCATGTGCAGAACAATGGAGACCCATTGCTGAACAAGCACTGTATCTTGCTGGCAGATTAAAAGGTGGCTTTCTAAATCCTAGCTGAATGAGTGAACACCGTATGAGGTCGTTTACAATCATGATTTAAATGGCATTTTGAATGGATCCCTTTAAGTTTCTCCCACAGCATACTCTTACCTCTTTTTAAATTAACATCAGAGTTGTGCTGTACTCTTTCTTTCAGCAACTGTATCAATGCCAAACTTTCTCAAATTTTATCATTTCAGATACAGATCTCAAGACCAAGCGTCGCGGACGAAGTTTCTTCAGGAGATTACTTTGAAGGGAGTGACTTAGCTATTCATGAAGTAAGCATCTGCATCCATCTGATTTCACTTACTATGGATGGTTAGGTTTTCTGTTTCACTTACTAGTTACTACAATCGATCAATATAGAATGGGATTGATATTTAGCAAATAGCATCATATGCCATTTTTCATTTGCAGTTGTCATTCACAAGTCCTTATATGGCACCTGTTGCCACCATGTACAATGCATAGAAATTTTATAACAACTTAATTTCAAATCTGTTCTTTACTGAATGGCACATCCTTTCAGCAAAGTTATTTCCAGAAATTGCACATCTTTTAGGTGCAAAACCCAGTGGCAAAACATCATATATGGTCAAACTGGCCAGCAAGATATTCCACCTACCAGTGTAAACTGGGTTGAGACTCAAACTTGATTTGTCCACCGGATAAACCCACCTCTGGTATATGTATATCGGAAAAATAAGATCTGCAACATAAACAAAAATAATAATGTTAGCAGTGCACAATTAGACCATCTTACGTACATACGACTGTCATGGCTATGGAATGTTGACTGTATCTCACCATCACGGAAGACAGAAAACTGATGCAATGTTGGCATTTTGATGACAAATGCAGAAGGATCGTCAATGATGGTGTTTAGGAACTTGCATGTCATCTGCCTCCATGGAAGATATTGAGCCACGGACTTCAGCTTGTAATTTATAAACAACTGAGGGCACATCATGATAAAAACCATATTTCAAATTCCTGCTCCATTGTGAAGGTTTTAAGCAAAAATACAGAATCAGTGAAGGGATGGAAGGAAACAGTGGCTTACCAAACATGTAAACACAGATTGTGAGTGAAGAGAGAATCCATGAATAGCAGCTATTGTCGAGTTCATACATTAGTGAGTAATATTGCATACCACTTGGTCAATTACATGTCACCTCCTTATAATTTTGGGTGAAAGATTTATACAGGAGATGGTGCACGGGTACATAGATAAAGCTGAGGACTTGTATGAGAAAGCAAAGGATACTGTATCAAATAAACTCTACACAAAAATATAACTGTGTGATTGTGTGATTATGAACCATGATACCAATTAAAATCTTGTTGAGATATCAATTTAAATATTGTTATTAACAACATATGTAAAAGTGTATTATTTGGAGTTAAAAAAAAAAATCAGTGTTATCCTTTCAAAATTAAAAAACTACTGTGCTAATTTTAGAAAAAATCCCGAGAAACTGGAAGCTGCATGCTTACCAAAGGCCAATAGTTGTGCAGAAGATAGATTGGCTCATTTTTAGCGTCAGCATAGGTGCACGTGTGACTTAACAGAGGCGCCTAAATTCTTGTTGGTGTATCTGTTAAAGGATTAACCTAATCTTGTCAGTTCATCGGGGGACAGTTTTGCGACTGCCAGTCTCTGGTCGGCACAAAGGAGCATTCTTTTGTCGGATACAAGATTTCACCACGTTTTTTTTTGTTGCGGTTTTGATCCAACAATCACTCCATGCATTATAGAGTATAGACAGGATCAAATGGAAGTACAGTAAGCATTCTGCTCATCTGGGTGGAGCATTATGATTGCTAAATGAAACACAGTTCAACAACAGTTTCAAAATTCCTCGCCAATGTATCAAACAAAAGATTGCAGATCTTCTGGACTAGACTGAGCAGAAACTCATGAACATCTTGTATTAGTTTTATGCGATATAGAGAAACGAACAAAAACAGATCAGTTTCCATAAGTTTTCTTACAGCATGTTTCACATTGTAATTCTGTTAATTGACATGAAAAAATTCAGAATCCTGAAAACAATGAAGTTTGAAATAAATACAGCTGCTCAGATGATAAACACCTCAAAACTGCATGCCTCTTTAATCAAATCCACTGTAAGAGTCACTCCCGGAGCCAAGGTGCTTGAGCTGGTGTCCACTGACATAATTCACCTTCTTTAAACCAAAGTCCTGTGAGAAAGCAAATGGTTAATTTTTTCATGGAGAGAAAAGGGCTGGGATAATCGTGAAGAATGATAAGAAGTTTTCGACATAAAAGCTTTAATCTATCACTTGAAGCATTATAATAGTGAATACTGTCACAGTTTGGAGCAACATGAACTTCGTTTTGCTGCCATCTCTTGGTTCCATTGGAGACAAAGGACTCAAAAGTTTATTGTAACAATTTAAAATGTGTCTTGAGTTCAATATGGTACAGCACAAACATGCAGGGAAACCACAATTCAATGAAGATTGGAATCGACTAAGAAATAAGCCTACTGCTTATTTGTGCCAAATTACAGCCTTGTAGTTGTGACAAATGAAAGGGTGAGCAGTGAGACCGAGTTTGTGCCAAACAGACTCAAAGACCAAAGCAAGTGTCTACTGCTTTCAGAGTGAATTTTCCATCTAAACACCTATTCTGGGTTATTTGAGTGTTTCTCCTGATGTTATTAGTATATTGTCCTTGTAAAAAGCTTGCTACATACTATTTTCATGCCATAGTTTTATGAATCCTGTAATTTTCCTTAATTGACTTGATCACTTGTGAAAAACTCAACTAGGGACCTTTCACACGCTAATTCAAAAAGTCTAAAAGCTCAACTGCATTCGAAGCTTAGCACAATTTCTAGCGTAGATGGAAGAAAAGGAAAGCTTTTTTTGGCTCATGCAAACAGTACATTGTACACACAAGAGAGAGACTATTTGAGGAATGGAATTCATTTTCATCACATATTGCATTATTTATTCAGAAAACAAGAATATATCTGTACTTGCAAAATCATTAACAACAGAATCATTTGTGCTTGATTTTCAAAACTAAACATAGGGCATAAGCAGTCCCACCTATTTCACGCTTTCCATTTTCAGGGCTGTCACTGCCATGAACCACATTCCTGCAGAAAGTTCACCATAGGATAAAAAAATTGCTAAGACCAGGAAAGATATTGCAACCCAATTTTGTGAAAATGAGCACATAAAGCGACTTATCAGGAGAGTATGAAGGGCCTAACCTTCCTGTTTGAACAGCGAGATCTCCTCTTATTGTGCCTGGTTCGGCCTTAAGAGGATCCGTGGACCCTATTAGCTTACGTGCTGATGCTACAACCCCAACACCTTCCCATGCCTGGCAAAAAAACAATATCGTCAGTATTCTAGAAAGAACTCAAAACCTGTAGAAATCTCAGATTCATAAACTTCATACCATACACACAACTGGACCAGAAGTGATGTAATCGATCAGACCAGGGAAGAAAGGCTTGGCCTTGAGATCCTTATAGTGCTCCTAATCATGCAGGATAGTAGATAAACGAACGATAAGACATACAGTAATTTGAGGATATGAAAAGACCACATTCTAGTAACAATAAATGGACATCTAAAACACAATTACAGAACAGAGACGTGAAATTGATAAAGCAAACTTTTTTCTTGATTGATAATAAAAAAAAAAAAACATAGGAAAGATTAGTAGAAAGTTTGGGTTCTATACTGGGGCATTGACAAAAGAATTTATCAACAGGAAGATAAAATACAGTTCTTTTGTGATTGATTATCAATAACCATACAAAACAATAGCAGAAAGCTTGGAATTTTACTGTGACTTAAGGCCACTGTCCAGTATGATTTCAAGATTTCTATTCTTTTTCCTTTTTTTTTCCTCGTTTCTGCTATCATTTTCAAAAAACAACAGAAAAACTTGCTTTACAATCACATAATCATAAACCTTAATAGTTTGCTTCAAGTAAAGCATTATAAGAGGATACAAAACAAATCTGACATTTGCAAGATATTGGATAAAGGTTTCGCCTTATAAAAGAATGGAGCGAGTATCGACATTGCAAGACTACAAACCTCTGCCAATTCTTTAGGGCATTGGAAGAGCTTCAAACCAGTCAGTTTAAATCCTTTCTTCTCAAACCTCGAGATTATTTCTCCAACCTAAAGCAACCCAATCCACATAAAATAAATTCAGAATCCCAAAATCAAAAAATAGTACCATTTCAACTATTACATTGCCAATATATACTCAGGTTTACACAAAATACTTCACATTTGGCTCAATCCAATAAAAACTACTTTCATCTAATCCTAAACAATGAAAAACGAAGGTTCCAATCTCTAAAATTTTAACATCACTCAAACTTCCCCAGCAATCACAGCAAAAATTTAACAATAATTACAGTGCCAATAAAAAAAAATAAAGAAAAACTTACAAGGCCACGTTGAACACCATCAGGCTTGACCATAATGTAAGTCTCATCAACTTGTTTCTGGACACAAAAATTTAACAAAAAATGTCAAAACTCCAAATGAGATTTCGCTAAAACACGTGAATTACTAGTCAAAATATCAAACACTGATCGGGGCTCTCACTAATTTCCAGAATTATTCAAAAAACACGAACAATTAGTTTCCTTTCCCTATCTTCAGCTAGAAAAAACAGATACTAAAACAATTCTACAGCAAATAATCTGAAATAAGAAATACAAATAAATACCATGGAAGCCACCAAATGAGGAAGAAAGATGCGGGGCTTTCTAGAGTTGCGAGTTTTAGTAGCATGAGGATGTGAAGGGGAACTGTTGAAAGAGAAAAGATGGGATTTTGAATGGAATGCAGATAGGTGGGTTGTGCGTAGGTTAAGGTTATTGCGGGAAGTGAAGGATAAGGCTGTGGTGTTGGTGGTGTAAGTTGATGAAGGAAGAATGGTTGAAGAAGAGATACAAAATTTGGCTCCACCAAACGCGGCTACACTCTCCATTTTCTCCTGTCTTGCTAAAGCTAAACCCCTTTCTCTCTCCACACGAGCGAGCAGAGTGGACTTAAAACTAAGCTGGATTTTGTCTTGGACATGGTTTTACTCAATTGCCCTTGTTCTGTATTTTATTCCATTGATTCTCTTTTGTTTGTTTTGGAGGCTTTTTTTTTCTATTCAAAAGTGATTTCAAAAAAAATTATTTAGTTTTTTTAAATTAATTTTTTTATATATATAGATTATTTGATATATTAATGTTAAAAATAATTTTTTAAAAATATATTATTTTAACATATGAAAAAAAATTAATGGTTCATACTTCATAGTTAGAGTAAGGAAAGAATCAAGGAATTTTGATGTGTACATTTTGATACTGCACGTAGGCGCACCAAACCAGCAATGTATACATTTTCTTTATTTCATCTGCTCCGTCACCTGAGCAGTTCCCAATCCAAACGGAAAATCAGTGCTTATTTTCAGTTCAGAGTCTGTTCTTGCACTTTACCGATGCTAGACAAATTGTAGCAGGTGATCAACCATACTAGGCAAATTACACAGCAACCAATGGCCTCATGAAACCTGGACCAATTGTATTCAAGAACTGCAAAATTATTGGCTGCCACTTTTTTGGCATTTCCAGCAAGAAGCACCCCTTCTCTTCAACAACTGTGTAATCATCACAAACCTTACTCTTCACCAGCCATTGCTTAGCCTGGGCCATCATCTTAATGGGGGCAACCTGAAATCCTGCACGGCTCCTCCTCCTGCGCCACTGATCCACCCTCTCATTCCGTTCAACTCTTGCCGGCCCCTCACAGCTCACAATGTTCTTGTCAAAGATTGCGGAATAGTAATGCAGTGCCTCCATGAATCTTCCTAGAAAGAATGGACCATTGTGGCTTGAATCTTGTTCAACTAGAACAAGAACCTTTGGTGAGAGCTCATGAATAATCTGCAAGACAGAATTCAGATCTCCCCTGCTTTCCTTTACCACGCAATGGAGTTGACGAATGCTGTTGACAACAAGAACTTCATCTTCACTGGTTTTGATGTCTTCAGGCCTCAAGTTTTCCAGGCTGCTTTTCACCACTGAGAACTCAGATTAATTCCCATATCTTTTGCATATTCCTCGAGTTCATCGCCGATGATTCGGAATCTGTCAACGCAAAGGCCAACACCAGTTATTCGAAGGCGACTAGGTGGCTTTCCAGCTCGTTCGGCGAGGCTTTGGATAAGCAGGCGCCATTGGTGACCGTGTGGTAATCCAAGTGTCATTCCTAGGTCCATCACATGAACTGAACTCTCTCCCGCAAAGGATTCCAAAATAGAATTATTGGCAACAAAGTGACCAAACCGAATATGTGGGCAAATTTCGTAAACAAGGCGTGAAGCTTCTTCCTTCTTGTCTGAGGCAATGTCTATTATGTTCATCGTGGGTGCAACAAAACCAACCGCCCCTAGTGGTTGAACTTGAACCAGAGAGAGCCTGTCGATCAGTCCTTGCACGAAGCAAGTTGCCACGCGTTGGAAAGCAGAGCCAAAGACCAAAGCATTAGATCGGAGCTCGGATAATAAGGCCGAGGCTGAACCAACCTCATTCCATCAGCATTCCCTTCTTCTTCATTTCCACCTTCCTCGGCATTGATCATGGCTGCTGCTGCCTCTTCAACAGCCTCAGCTGCAACATATCTTTGCGTATAAGTCCATATATGATCTCTGAAATGAAGTTTTGGAATGTTATTCAAGCTATTAGTGCTGCTACAGCGGCAAATACTGCTTCCACCACTATAAAGACTGCTACCATTACTTCTTATGGATTCAAGTACCATGCTTGAGGACCGTTTGATCCTCTTAGCATCTCTGGTTTCATCCGAAAAAGGAAGCATCCAGGAAACAACATTGCTCTCAAATATGGGCAAATAAGGGTGCGGATAGCATGCAAGCCATAGCTGCAAGACTGAGATCAAGACCCACTCGTTTCACTTAAGGTTTCATCATTGAACTCCCTTGACAAGAAAAATGCATGGAGCAATGAATGTAATCCCCATTGTCATCTTTCTCCGAGATTTTTGGATTTCCTGTCTTGGAGACATTCCACCGTAGTTGGCCACTTCTTTTACTCATAATCCTAACAATTGAAAAATCTTAAAATGGTAAAACATCATTTTCTTCGAGGTTCTCTTGTCTTCAAGTTCATGGAGTTTATTTTACCTTGCACACACGCACACACATATATCAGGGTGCCTTCGCAAGAAAACTTACCCAACATTGATTGAATTCAAACAAAGATTCCACCTAGGTATTATCCATTACACTATTAGAAAATTACAAACTATCAATGAAGTATTTGTCGAGATATAAAAAAGATTTTGTCTGTTTTAAAAATTACTGATAGAAACAATAATGAAATACTACTATCAGAAACTAACTTTTTAGGGTTTTTATTCTATTGATAATTTTCAAAACCAACAGAATCGTCAACAAAATATTCACGTTTAAAAATTAGTTTTTATTGTCTATTTTCTATTACTAATTTCATCACTGTTTATTTTTTTGACATAATATTATGTCAATGATTCCATCAAAAAGCTCTTATACATTCTTTAAGTTTTACCAAAAGTTTTAGAATGAGTACAAATAATCAGGTGGAATTTATGAAATAAATATTGATGGAATATTCATTTTATAGGTGATTTCATCAAAGTATTTGCATCCTCGTTGAATATTTGCTTAGATTTAACAACCAGTAACAGTAGAAGAAAAAACATAACTTATTCAAGACCTTAGAGTTACCAATTATTAAACACTATGTGTGTGTATTAGAGTTTAGTATAATTATCAATCTTATAATTTAATATAATTAATGAAAATTCTATATAATTGAAAAATTAACTTATTTGATCTCAATTAATCATAGTTAAATAACATATAATTATGTATTTATTTAAATTAATGTCAATCAAATATTTTCTCCTCATATCTAAATTTAGTGTCAATCAAATATTTTCTCCTCACTGATTTTTTCAATGATGTTCATCCAATATGGTAAAATATTAACAAATTCTCACTTGAATATAGTTCACCACTAATATCATTTATAGGAATTTGATTTATTCTATATTCTCAAATGAGGTTCAAAATATTACGATATAAATATTGAAATATCTTTAGCAATATAAATCTCAAGTATTGAAGCCTCACTTTAAATTTTTTTTTTCAACCTTTGTTTTAAGGTTAAACAAGTATTTACATGAAAGTAATTAAAGATTAATAATTAAATATTGAAAAAATAATGGAAAAATTACTTAGGATGTCATCCTTTATCCTTAAAAAGGATACATCCATTTACATTGCATATGACCTCCTACTTTTACCTTGTATATTAAATGTATGGGTAGATTCATCAAGTCAAAGAACAAAAAAAAGAAAGATCATTTCAAGTCTGCTACATAAAACTCATCATTAATCAACTCTATATTTTCATAATTACAATGCAAAGGTAAATATAACCTAGTTTTATATTGTTCTTTGTTTTTTATTTTATGTTCATGATCATGTTAAAAATATTTTAAAACACATTATTCTCGATGTCCATAACATCCAAACTATGACGGATGACACTAGCCTTTCAATAAAAAAGCTCCGAAAAAAATACCTTGCTTAATTCAATTATAGATCACGTCAGAACCATTGAATTTTTTCTTTTTTGAATTAAAATTAAAAACAATGCTTTCATATTTTGAAACTTCATAATACAATTCTTCACTCGATAATACAAATAATGCAATATCTTTTTTTAATTTTACCTTTCAAGAAGTTTTTTTATTATTATTTCTAAATCGATGATGACTTGGCAAAAACCTCTTGTGGCAATATAAAAAATATTTTTACACTATTGAATAAGATAAAGGCCTTATTATGATGCATGTAATATGAACAAGATAATTTTACATGTATGCTCCAACCCGACACCATCCCATAAACAAGAAGATCATTTACAGTCCATATCAATATTGTTTTTATTTGAGAATTATATTTTCTAGAAACATTATATGTTAAAGCCTGTCTAACCATAATTTATTCAACTCATCAATTAATAGTAAAAGATAAATACTTGAATATAACTTTTTTTTTAAGTTTATTATTGTTTCCATCTAAAATCACTAACATAAAAATTTTATTGATAAACCACAGTGAAATTCAATTTTTTTTAGTGGTGTTGATAGTAATGCAGATTCAGATATATAGATATTCTTATCTTCTTGAGAATTATCTTATATATATTAAACCCGAAACCTCTAAATAATTATCACCTATTTATTTTGCTTGCCAACTAAAAACCTTCTATAGAGGTGTAGGTTTACATATTTTCTTTGTTTCTATATATATTACTTGAAAAAGATCATACACAACGCGCATGAGAAAATTAAGTTCATGTTTGGATCATGGAAGAAAAAAAGACTTTCAGCATGGAATGATTTGCCGGCTTATACGAGAACATCCAGGAAATACAACAAGATTATCGTGAGCTAGCATGCATCAAGTTGATCTTTTACAGGATTAAAAAATTATTAAAGAATAATATAAATTATATCTTGAAACCTCGTTTAATAGCTTAAGTTATTGGATTGAAATGATTTTTTGACATGGTATCAAAGCATTGATAACCAAATGATCACGAGTTCGAATCTCATTATCCTTTTTTATTTGATAAAAATTAAAGCACAAGGTGAAATGAATATATACAACCATACAAGATTTAAATCCATAAAGCTTTCATTTGAAGGGTATGTTATAGAATAATATAAACCATGGTTCTTTGACAAAAATTAACACACAACAAACATATACAAATGAAGTAGGAATAAGCAAATTTGATCTTGATGGCTGGATTATTCGAACTTACAAGACTCATTTAATTTCGATAGTGTCCAGCATAACATATATATTCCAAGGCTCAACAATACAATAGTAACAGGAGATTAAGACATATGCATGCCATGATGCCACTGTCTCCTTGAGGATGTTAATGTCACTGTCTACGTCATGATCATGCATCGGACGGCGATGATGTTCTGGGATTAGAAATTTTGCATGCTTCATTTTGTTTTTACTTAGAACATCCATCAAGGAAGAATACGATCAGCTAATCTTCTCATCTTCGTTTGTAGGGTAATGAGAGGGCCATATATTATTTGTTTGATCCGGCCTTTAATTATGATAATTGCCAGGAAGATATTAACAGCAAATTTAGGTTTTTTTAATATAGTCCATCCTTTTTATTTATTGAAAAATAATATTTGGAAGATTTAAAAAAAAAAAAAAAAAAAAAAAACACTACATGTGGTGCGTGAAACTTTCTAGAATTGAAGGGCCTAAAGATGTGGTTATATATGAAATTCTTAAAAAATGTGGGAGCCATGGCAGAGAAAAAAGAACAACATAACTTGCTGTGTGATTTTAAGGTAAATTTGGAATTGTGGTAATAAATAATAATGATGGTTTAAATTATTTTTTATTTAAAAATATATTAAAATAAATTATTTTAATATTAGAACATTAGAACAATATAAAAATATAAAAATATTATTTTAAATAAAAAAAATCTATTTTTTAAAAAACACGTACAAACACACCATTCCCACATCTGATGCGATGGGGAAACAGAGCTGCCCCGCCTGTTGCAGCATGAGTGGGCCTATTGAAAATTGATGTGAAAAAAAGAGAGAGGGGCTGCACTGCGTTAACACTTCGGCGGTCCAATAACTCAAGTCTAGTCCAAACCAGTACTGCAAGCAAGGCTTTGTACCCCATTTTACGATATTACAAAATTATCTGCTTAGTACGTCTTGCAGTTTGCACACCTTCGAAGAGTTAATTGGTGTTGAAATTCTTTTTCCAAAACATAGCAAATCAAGATTTTGAATCTGTAGCTTGCGATTGGATGTTTCAACAATTTTTTATTTCACTTTTTAGCAAGATTTATTGCATTTAATTTATAATACAAGCAATTTAATTTATTGTATTTAATTTATAATTCAAAATTCAATATATATACAGATGAACAGCAGAAGAAAAAGACATTACTTGGTCTAACTCAATAATCGATCTAGCAACCCATCAACCCGAAATCTAGTCTGAGTTTAGTCAATAAAAAAAATTAATAAAATAACATTGTTTTAATAAAATAATATTATTTTATATCTTTAAAAAAATTAAAACTTGAATTGACCTGAGATTTAAATCAAGCAAATTTTTAATTCTAAGTCTATGGTCGGAAGTGGAAGCTATACTTTCTTTTTATAGCTAAACTCCCATTTGATTTTGGAGGATATGTTTATTTTTATCTTTATCTTTATTTTTAAAAAAAAAGATCAAAATCCAATTTAATATTGCTTTAAAAGCATTTATTTTTATATTTTTATTTTCTTCATTCAATTAAATATATTTTTATTTTTTTTTCCTACTAGAGAAAACCCACATCTTAAAAACCATAGTTGAAATTAATGAAAATGCGGCAATAAAATACAGTACTGTGGGTGACAAAATATTAGAAAAAAGCTTCATAATTAATTAAACTTACAGGAAATTAAGTACAAAGACTACTAACATGCATGCACGGCCTAGTAAATATTTAAATCCGAAGGAAATCAAGCAACAAGAAGATTGATGATCAGGGATCGGGGAAAAGGATTCTGAGACTGGAGATAGAGTGGATAAAGATAAGAGCTATTATCTATCAGTCTATGTATGCATATCTAGCTAATTCTCCTGAGCACGATCAGTACGACGGAGTGCAGGCGATGCAGGCAAGCAAGAGAATAGCTGAGGAAGCGCCATCTTCTTCGAGATCGGAGCTGCTCCTCTTGAACTTGCAGGTTTTTCCTTTGTTGCATTGAATTTGCTTCTGCGTATGCTGCTGGTAGTGATGACTGTGTTGTTGATAGTTGCAATTCTCCCTTCCCTTGTGCTGTTCTTGCTGCCTCTTCTTCATGGCTTTACTTCTCTCTTCTTCTCCTTTGTAGAGGAAACTCGGCGGTGCTCACTGTGACTCCGGCCCTGACACTTCGAAGAAGAGAGGAGAGGGGGCTGTGCATGGTGAACGGGCGTCCATGGTCGTTTTATAGCTCCTAGTTATACCAAAATGCCCTTGAATTCTATCCATATTCACCTTAGAGGACTCACCGTGGGACCCTGGGAGTTGGGATCTCCGACTCTCCCCTCGAACCACATTATACTTTGCATGTGTTTTGTACGTGGGGAGATGAATTACATGGTGGGACAGTGGCCATGCTTTTATCTTTATTTTTTTTTTATTTATTTTTTTTTGTTACAATGCCACCTGGCTATGCAATGCATGACATACGCGCATGTGCCTTTCCTACTCGCTACCTCCCTGTATGATAAAAATTAATGTCACAAAGGAGGGTCCACAGCATCTAATAAATGAAGTTCCGCCATATCTAAGCCACTTGATTGAGTAATGTAGAAGGAAAATGCCACATGTTTGACGGTGAGCGGGATTAAATTGTTTCTATTGTAAAGAGGAGGCTACAAGAGATGATAGTGTTTTTAAATGTACAATAAAAATTTGGAATACAGATCATTATTTGAATAGATTTAATAAATTTGGTTAAATTTATAATATAATTATATAAAAAAATAACAATGACTAATAAAAAATAAATAATACCCTATTAATATATATTCTTAAAAGTTCTTAACGATCTTATTCAAAAACAAAATAAAAATTAAATAAGAATAAAAAAACCTCATAAAAAGAAAAAAAATTCAAAACTTAACTACTAGTAAATCAAACAATAAAATATAAATGGGAGAACAAAAATCAATTTTAAAAAAGTATAAGAAAAACTTACTATAGTCAGCATGTCAAACTCGCGGCCTGCTTACGAGGGTGAGATAGCCCTATATAAGAAGAAAATAAATAAAATAACAGATGCCAACTCTCAGGCGAACAAAATAATAAAAGACAAAATTGAAAAAAAATCAATTCAACTTGGATTAACTTGACTATCTCGCAACTAGAGGTATGAGATCGAGATAATCTTATATAAAAAAAAAAGAGCAAAACTTAAAAATTTGAAAGCCCAATAATATAATATCAAAAAATAAAAATTATAAAAAAATCATTTAAAAAAATAAATAAAAGACTGAAGTCAAAGCACACTGATTTTTAAAATTCATGATCTGGATCATAAAACCGAGTTACTCCATAAAAGTCAAACCTAAAAAATAAAAGTCAAATTAAAAAAAAACCAATAAAAAATTAAGAAATAAAATAAGTCAAGAAAAAAATTAAAAAGCAAATCAAACAAAAAAAATTTTCAATTAAATTTTTTTATTGTGCAAAAAATCAAAATTTAAAAAATGAATTAAAAAAAATTATGTGTTTCCCGGAAAAGTTTCAAAAAACTTTCCTGTGTTTTTTGTCATTAGGAAAAACGGAAAACACTTTCCGGTCAACGGAAAACACTTTCTAGTCAACGGAAAATATTTTCTGGTATACACTTTCCAGTCAATTTCAGTCAAAGAAAAATTTGACTGGTTTTCAGGAAAGTGTTTTCCCTTTAGTTTTCTGGAAAGTGGACGGGAAATCACTTTCCAAAATTTCTTGTGTTTTGTTTGCCAGTAGGAAATTCAATGGAAAAAGGAAAATTTGGCTTGGTTTTAAGTTTTCAAGAAAAAAATTTAAAAATTTGCAAATCTCAAAAAAAAATAGCAATTGCTATTTGCTTTCCTTATCATATTGTATTGAAATTTTTTATCTATCAAATTTGGGTTACTTATTTTATTTGAAATAATTTATGAAATGTTGATTAATTTCTTTAATTTCTTCAATTTTTTTATTTTTTAGTGCAACTTTTTAATTTGTAAGATGATAATAAAAAAAGATACATTTTATATATATTAGATAAACTTGAAAAAAAATTAATTTATTAATAAATTATTTTTCAGTTCATTTTCCATAACACAACCAAACACTGGAAAGTGTTTTCCAGTTCATTTTCCATAACACTGCCAAACATCGGAAAATACTTTCTCGGAATTCACTTTCCAGGAATTCACTTTCCAAAAGGAAACCACTTTCTTGCAAACAAACGGAGCCTTATATTTCCTTGCTTTTAGTATAAAAGGTAAAAATATCAGTACTCTACAGTAATTTTTTTAAAAAAAAAAATTCTTCCGATCACCTTCTTGAAATATCCAATTGTCAATAAGAGAGAAGATAAAGGATACAAAACGCTCTAATAGTGATAGGATATCCGGTTTGTACGTAATTTTAGGTCAAAAATTGATATTGAAAAATGAGCCTTTAAGCAATTTTTATCGTTTGAAGTTTCGACTAATTCAAACGTGGTATAACTGTCATGTATTCCTTGTAAAACAAATATTATAATAAAATTATCATGCATGGTACTATAATTAGCGTAGTAGTAGTATTATTATATATATATATTGCCATTGTAAAACGAACTCGTATCATGATGATCATTCCAGCTGGAAGTGTTGGATTCTATTTGAATGCCCAATCATCGTACGTCTTCTTTAGGGTTGGTATGGCAATGATTTTCCTTAGCTGGTATAAGATTTAACGAATTAGTGCATGGATCGGAAGCTGGCTCCAAGAACCTGCAATAAAAATATATATAAAAAAAGACATATATATCTGAGTAACTAACTAATCATCAATCGCACAAAGACAACAAGGGTTTAAGGATTGGGTTTGTGTGCTAGGAGAGATCAACGGCATCATCAATCAATGAAAACCGATGAGAAGGTGCAGTGCTCAGGGCTCTGCATTAGCAAACTGTAAGCCCCAAGCACGCCACTAATGGAGTTAGGCCATGCAGTTTGTCGTTACTCTTGAAAGACAAAAGTCATCATGTGCAAGCAAAGCCATGTGCTCATCTGTTGATGTTCTTGTCCTCTCTTTGCCAACCCTCTTCCACAGGGCCCAGAGGTTTTCTTTCTCCTTCCTCCTCTCCTCACTTATTGCCCCTGTCCACTATACGATCACAGTTCCGGTACCGTTTTCTCACTGGCTCAAGCAAAGAATCTAGGGTTCAAGCAATTTTTGGCTTTGGTGCATGCATGGACCATACCTGTACTTTGTCCGGTGGTGAATGTTCATGGAATTACAGTTCTTTTTGTTAATTTGTTTGACCTAAGCACGTAAAATTAATTAAGGGCCGTGGGGGTGCTCAGCTTTTCTTGAATGAGTTTAAAAGCATGCTCGTTGTTTTTTTAGGATTTCCTTATAATTTTGATGGGTGTTAAAAATAAATAAAAATTTATTCTAATTTATTTTTAAACTAAAACATTTTTAAAAATCATTTTGCGAAAATGATCCAAACATTGTTGTGATGGAAACAAACAAACAATTAATGGACAAATGGATAGTGGAGCCATGGAGCCCATAATTGTAAACATGGTAGGGGCCACGGGTTCAGAAAATGGGATGTTGGCCATTATGGGAACAAGTCATTTTTGCTGGTTTGACCAGCAATGGAGCTCCAATGAGGACGATCCATTCACCTTTTCCTTTTCTTGAGTCATCCAGATTCCATGTATGTGTATATATATATATATGCTGGTATTTATTTTCTAGGTCGTCCCTAACCTAATCTTTTGGAGGACACTTGGACTATATATGGTGCAAGCTGGATTTTTGTCGTCCTATGTGCACACCTAGGATTCAAACAAGCTTAGGTTAACTGCATGTTGGCTTTAGATTTGACTAGATATGAGTGTGCGAATATATCTATGTGCTAGCTCGTTGTCTGATTTGTTTAAGGGTTTTATGCAGGGTGTTTTCTTCATTTACGCCGCCATGGACGTGACCATTCTGTCTCTTCATCTTATTTTCTCTTTTGCTTGTTGAGTAATTATCAACACATACTTACGCACGCTATAAACTGATATTGGGACAGCTACTTTGGACTCTTGATGGATGCCTTCCGGGCAGAAAACACCAGAGTACCGGTGGTGTTAGCAGAGGCTAAACCGGTACAGTGTACACTTAACACTCACCGAAGATCTTTAAAAGAAGTGGGCTCCCTTGCTTGCTGTTGACCTTGAAATGGAAATGCCCAGTTTCATGACAAGTTGGCGCATAGTTTTTAATAAATTGCTAGTAACCCATATATACAGCCCTATGGACTGTAAGTATTATGAAATCCTAAATTCAAATTTTTTAAAAAATCCTTATAGAATTCAATGCCTCCAGTCTTAAATTTCTATTTATGCCCTTGCCATGTTTGATGTGTAGGGATGGCAATTTTAGTTAAATTCAACTAATAATAGATGAGTTGTTCCTTGCCTTGATTGTTTTCCAAGCTTAAATCAAGAAATTGTTCCTTGATTTACACTAATTTCTTGTTACAGTGTAAAATAATATTTTCATTATAGTGTGCAGGCATCACAAAAAATAATACCAAGAAAAATACTCGTGTAAAAACACCTGAGATGAATGAGGCAGTGCACATCCATGCATATGCAGCCTCGGTGTGGGCACTGATTTTTTTATTTTATTTATTTATTGTATCATCAATATGTAATAAATGAACTTGATTAGTAATATTAACACAGAGACTCAGCTAATTAAATTTCAATGGAACACAATCAATCGGCATATGCAAAGTTTTATGTGATTCCTTCTCCTCGTGTTGATCCCTCGCTTCAAGTAGGCTGGCTTTTTAAAAAAAAAATCCAAGCATGTGTACTGCGAGTATGTTTCTTCAGTGCTTTGGACCATATGAGGTGTTCCAACTGGGTGGCTCTAGTTTTAGCATTTAATTATTTAGGTGTATACTTGCTGGGAATTCTGACCGATAACATAATAGTTAATATAATTTGATAAATTACCTATATCTATGAAAAAAACTATTTGATTATATAGAAAAAAAACAAGATTTACAATAATAGAGATGAAAAAATTATCCACTCTTTATAACTCTCAACCTCACTGTTTTCTCTCTTTGCAGTCCTGAAATAGCAACCACTGCTTGCTGTCATTGGCAACTCACTATCTTCTATACTCCTCACATCTTTGGCTTTGCACGCTCTTTTTTTTTTTATTTTGCTTTCTAACTTATGACTCTATTTATAAGCATAAATGGTGAGACAACTTAACCATAAATTATGGCACTAATGGTAACAATACATGGGTTGTACTTGTACCATTTTGTTTGATGATAAATACCTATCATTGTAGTCTTTTAACAATGACATCGTTCTTTTAGAGTAGGCTGCAGATATTGTTGCTTATCAATGACAACATCCTAACAATATTTTCTCTAGAAATAAAATAAAAAATTAAAATAAAAGAAGTAAAGAACAGACCACATGTTTGTATATCACCAAAACAATTGTCCAATAAAACAATGCATGTGATTTTGTGGCATTTAATAATGTCAGAATAAATCAAATTATAATCAGAATAATAACATTCAAAGACTGAAATTTGGTTTTTAAGATAAGTGATGTGTCATAAATAACAATCAAACGGGACAAGGTTTACTGTTAACATCAAACAATCTAAAATGCTCTTGCCTACTTGAGCTAAGAATTCAAGTCAGAAACAAAATGAAAAACCAAAACACTGTAGGTGGCTAGTGGTGGTGGCGTCTAGCCAACCCACGATCACATGGCAGTCCTTTTTATCAGCCTCCATGCCACGGAGAACTATTCATCTCGGAGAAAATATGTTGTTTTTGATGGTAATGACAGAAGAGAAGTGTCGCCAAACAAGAACCAAAATCAAAATGGCTATAAAGAGTAAAGACCGATTAAGGGAAAACACTTTTTTAAAAATCAAGTTAATTTTTTTTTTTGACTGAAATTGATTGGAAAGTGTTTTCCGTTGACCAACTTTTTGACAAACAAACACTTGGAAAATAATTTTTTTAAAAACTATTTTCCAAAAAAACAAACATAGATGTATCTGTTTGATTTGCTTGGTTCACATGTTTCTATATATCGCTATCCCAGTGTGTTTTATTTAAATTGAAAATGTGAAAAGCGATATTCGTTTGTGTTTTTGTTGATGAGGAAGCATAAATTAGAGGGGAGGGGGGGCGTGATAGCGCGTCCATAAACTTACAATGTCGAGCACCAGCCTACGACTATTTGGCATAATTATAAAAAATCAATTTAAAATTTACTTCGTTGATTTGGAAGGGTTAATTTGCAATTTGATTAAAATTTAATTTAATTTTTTTAAAAAAATATATCTAAATAATATTGTTTTGAATCTTTTAAAATAATAAAACAATTTCATTTTAATTTATTCGACTAATTCGGCCATCATTTTAATTTATTTAAGTTATATGCTTGGATGACTTCAAAACTATGATTAGATTGTGGTCCAGGTATAGAGTCAATATATATTAGATAGGTTGTTTGCTTTTTGTCGTAGGCCGGCTTATATGTTTTTCAACATATAAAAGATATTCATCGATATTTGTTAGGTTTTTTAAAATTAATATGTTTAATAAACTCAATTAATTTAATAATATTATTATAAAAAAAATTAATAACAAATAAAAAAAACCCAACAATGATTGAATGAATCAATTCCCGGCAAGTAAAATATTGAATAGCGAAACTAAAAAAAAATAATTCAACTAAACAAAAACAAAAAAGAAATTGACTTGAGTTTGTTATGGGATTGGAATAATCCCATGAAAAATAAACCGAATAAAATTAAAAAATTTAATTATCAAACTAATTCGATATTAAAGGAATAAATTGAAGAAAAAAATTATATAAAAAACAATGAAAAAAAAAGTTTGATTCAACCCTATTGAATCTACTGAATCCATAACTCCAGATATGATATTGAGATAACTCCATAAAAATAAAAGTTTTAAAAAAATAAGAATACCAACTTTCATCAAGCCAAAAAAAATACTAACTTCCTACAAATCTAATATTAAAAGGTGAAATAAAAAATCTAAAAAATCATGACATAAATTATGAAAGAGTAAAAGACAAAGGAACCTAGAAATAATAAATAATATCCATGCAATGGATACTCAAAATTTAATGAAGATGATACAAATGTTTAGAATTTTTTTTTAATAAATAATAAATAAAATATAAACATAATAAAACCCGATCTTCGTGAACACTAATTGAATCCTCGAGATTCCAAAAATCTATATACCAAATGCCCTCCGTAATGTTATTGTGGAGACTTTTCCGGATTAATGCCCTCCATAATATTACTATATTAACACATTTAATTCACATAATTTTAGTTTTCAGAGTATGAGAGCATTTGATCAAAATACTATCATCAGCATCGGGAAAAAAAATTCTTATGCGTGCTTCACAAATAATGTCCAAGTGATGGGATTTAAAAAGTGCTGATGATCGGTTTTGAAACTATTGCGATTGGCGTTTTGTTTTTTAGAAGAGAAAACATGACTGATGGTTAAGAAAAATAGGGTTTTTTTTAATTAACATTTATTATTGTTTTTTCAAGATGGCTTAAATTGAATGCTCAGCCACGAGATAAGATTTTTTTTTATTCTTACTTGAATATTCTTATATTTAAAAAAAAAAATTAGACTAGTTTCGTTTTAGGATTTGTAACTATTTTTTTTAATAAATACATTTTATATAGATTAAATTTATGTTCTTATCTTCGTAAGGAATATAATAATATTCTTAATCACTAGACCAATACGGTAGCTTGGTAAGATAGTTTACTCTTCTTCTTTTATTTTATTTTTCCTTCCATTTGTTGACAATATTAATGTACAAATTGATTTACACCAATATCACTTGGAGTACGTGAATCACTTTTCTAAAGTATTTTGTTTACGTGGCAGTAAGTGTTTTTTTTTTTTAATTTTTTTTATATTAATATTAAAAATAAATTTTTAAAAATAAAAAAATATATTATTTTAATATATTTTCAACTAAAAAACACTTTGTAAAACAACAGCTATATATAATCAAATATTATCTTAATTTATAATAATAACTTGACTTTATTTATAAAAAAACATTATATATAATTATAAACTTTTGGCGATAATTCTGTGTGCATAAAATTTCTTTTGATAAATTAATAAGTTAATAAACACCACGTCATAAATCATGGGGAAAAAAGTCAAGGAAAGATTTTACGAGTCCAGGTTTGCTAGCACACACCGTCGATCATACTGCCTCACCAGGCCATGGATCGACCCGAAGCCCGCCTAAGTCCATGACGTTATGGGCCTTCACCGTACATTGCTGTAGAGTGTAAAGCTGAAAGAAATCAGGCGGTCCACATATCATCCACATAGATTCTCGTGCCCGTCAAAAATTGACGCGGCCCATGATATAGTCCACAAATAGTGACGTGGCCACCAATCACCCCTCAACTTTTTCTTAATGGACGTAAACAAAAGTCGTTCCCTTGGAAATATGACACCACTTCTGTACCACTTGACTTTTCGTTTTCGACAACAGCCGCTTTGAAGATCACGTTATCTTCACACAGATCAACGGCTAAGATTAACCTCAACGTCACACTATACCTAACAAATCAAATCTAACCGTGTATAAAAACAAGATCAGCATGACCCATTAAAGACATGGATCTCATGAGAGTTTGACCAAAATCATCTTCCCATTTTATAATTTGGTCAAATGAATCCACATACTTCATTTGTTTTTTCAATTTGAACCCTTAGCGTTAAATTTAAATTCAATTTAATTCTTCTAGCTAAATAGTTACTAAAACAATTAAACGACATGAGATTATAGATTTTAGACCCGGTGGCCGGCTTGATCCAAGGCCAAGGTTTCGGGTTCTACCGGGTCATCAGGTTTTTATCGAGTCGCTCGGGTCAGTTTTTTTTAAATCAAAACAACATTATTTTAGTAAAAAAAATCAACAGGTTGCAACCAGGTCAATTGAGTTGTCGAGTCACACTGAGTTTTTTTTCTCTCTATTTTTTCTTTAACCCAATCCGGTTCCAATCCCGGATCAGCTGAATTTTAAAATTATACATGAAATTGATAATAGTAAAAAAGTTGATATTATTTTAATTGTTTAGTTAATATACTCATGTCGCAACTATAATTTTAGTTCAAGATAAGGTCATGGATTGGATCAATGTTAAGCGACTAATCTTTTTCATTTATATTTATAGATGATTAGGTTAATGTATTATTTTAATTGGTTAGTTAATAAATCCGTGTAATGACATAATGGTTAACACATGTGATTTAAGGTGAGGTTGGATGTCTAGTCCATGCTATTAATAAAAAATTTGTTTTTTTTAATTATATCATTTAATATAATTTTATTTATTTATTTTTACCATTTAATATCAAGTTTGATTAATGAAAGGTTTTTTTTGGCTTTTTTTTATCTTTTATTCCCATTCCATCATTCTAATATGAGGTTTTTAAAACTACGATAGAAAGTAATATAAAATCTCTTTCAATTTATTCCCGTGCACTTGGAATGTAAAAGCCTAAAAGGTGGCCAACTCTCCTTGGAGGAACTAATTTAACAAAAATAAAACATAGATATTGAGTTGAATGAATCCCAAAACTCAAGGGATCACAGATGATTTTAGTCAATAGTCACCGCGCGGCTCTCTTTTTATACTTGCAATGGATCCTCGCTCCTATCGCCCACTACATCACTTGTATCTCCTCACTGACTACTACTCTCATACTGTCTCTCAGCGTGTCTCGATATCTCTAGAATCATGGGTAAGTGATCCTGTGTTTCTGCCGTTCCATCGTTGTATTTTTATAAAATTTGCTACCTTTTTTCTACGATGACCTTCAGATCTGATTTTCATTTTCTTTTTTTTGTTCCTTTTGTTGATGTTCAGGAAAGATCAAGATTGGAATCAACGGTAATAAATCTGTTATTAACTTAACTTGATCTGATTTGATTAGATTATGTTTTGATATGATCTGATCTGATCTGATATAAATGAAAAATTCAGGATTTGGAAGAATTGGAAGGTTGGTAGCTAGAGTAGCTTTACAGAGAGATGATGTTGAACTTGTTGCTGTCAACGATCCCTTCATTACCACCGATTACATGGTACCACTCTGTTTTTCTTCTTCTCGTGTCTGATTTTGTGTGTTCGTATTTCTGGATCTGATGTATTCTTGCTGCTTGTAGACATATATGTTTAAGTATGATACAGTTCATGGTCAATGGAAACATCATGAGCTTAAGGTTAAGGATTCCAAGACACTTCTCTTCGGAGAGAAGTCTGTTGCTGTTTTTGGTGTCAGGTATGCTTGTCTTCTTCTCCTTTCCTTTTCCTGTTGATATTCTAGTCAATAATTTTAATTGGTAAAGTTGATATGGTCTTTTTAAAATTTGTAGGAACCCAGAGGAGATCCCATGGGGTGAGACCGGAGCTGATTATATAGTGGAGTCGACTGGAGTTTTCACTGATAAGGATAAGGCTGCTGCTCACTTGAAGGTATATTTCTCAACTCTTTAATTTTTTTGTGCCCTTTTCTTATACTTGATGGGATGTATTTTTCATGGTTTCTGTGTTTTGGTTTATTATGGTTTTACTTTGATTAGTTTTTGTGTTTTGGATTCGAGTTGGTGCTGGTGTATCAGTCTTGTGGTTCCTAGATTTGATGCATATGAATATCTTACTAAATAAGCTCAGAAGTGCCCTTTTAGGTAGGTTTAGATGATGATGATGAGTGTAAGAAGTGACCGCTTTTTTGTTAATCATGCATTTTTGTGCCTATTGTACTTGTCACGGCTGGAGTCACTTTTCTTACTGATTATAGTTTTTTATTTGCAATTGAGTTTGCATTGGTTCTAAATGCCTCCATGGTTGATATCGTGCTAATCAGCTGTGTAATTGTGCTAGTTATTTTTTGAGTTTTTGGTTGCATGGTGGCTTCACAATTTAGGTGGTGTTTGGAGTTGTGGTAGAGGTTGCTTTTCAAAGTGTTTTTTTGCTTGGAAATGCATCATAATAAAGTTTTTTCAGTTTTTAAAATTTAATTTTGACATCAGCACATCAAAATGATCTAGAAACACCAAGAAAAAATAATTTGACTATGCAGTGATGTTTAATTGTCTTATATGTAAGTGGGTTAATTTTGTTTAACAGGGTGGAGCTAAGAAAGTCATCATCTCAGCCCCAAGCAAGGATGCTCCTATGTTTGTTATGGGTGTTAATGAGAAGAGTTACACACCGGATCTTAACATTGTATCCAATGCTAGTTGCACTACCAACTGCCTTGCTCCCCTTGCTAAGGTCTGGGAATCGCCTACTTGGTCATTGAACATGTTATGTAAATTATGGGAGCCCTATAACTGACTCATTAAAATTGCAGGTCATTCATGACAGATTTGGCATCATTGAGGGACTTATGACCACTGTTCACTCTATTACTGGTATGGCTCTTCCTCTTTTTTCTTGTCTTTTTTTGGAAAAAAAAAAAAAAACCATCTAGTGAGTAATGGATGTATGCACATTATTCTTACAATTCTTCTTCATGACACTGATCCAGCTACCCAGAAAACTGTTGATGGGCCCTCTTCAAAGGACTGGAGAGGTGGAAGAGCTGCTTCATTCAACATCATTCCTAGCAGCACAGGAGCTGCAAAGGTAAGGACCATATGGAGTTCTACACAAGTTTGTTGTTCAGCTGCTGACTCTGAAGGCTTCACTCTCCTTTGTGTTAACTATATACAATTTCCCTCCTCATTTCAGGCCGTGGGGAAGGTGCTACCTGCTTTAAATGGCAAGCTGACAGGAATGGCTTTCCGTGTTCCCACCGTTGATGTCTCTGTCGTGGACCTCACAGTGAGACTTGAGAAGGGAGCTTCATACGAAGATATTAAAGCTGCAATCAAGTGAGTTCTATTAAGATTTAATCCAGAACATATAGGAGAAACTATTTTGTAATGTATGATATAGGTTAATCGTGTGCCTACACAAGCTTTGGGGATTTATGGTGTTAAATCAAACTGTTCAAACTTTCCAATATTTTATTCTTGATATCTTCTTCCAGATTTAACTTTGTTCATCTTTTCAACAGGGAGGAGTCCGAGGGAAAGATGAAGGGAATCTTAGGGTACACCGATGAAGATTTGGTTTCAACAGACTTCATTGGCGATAACCGGTAAGAATGGATGTAAATCCCAGACATTCAGACCTTTTATTTCCTAGCTAAGATGAAGTTGATGTGCTAGTGTTGTGTGTTATGGAGGATGCTTGTGGAATTTGACCAATTGGTTTGATGTTTACAGATCAAGTATCTTTGATGCCAAAGCTGGAATTGCTCTGAACGATAACTATGTGAAGCTCGTTGCGTGGTATGACAACGAGTGGGGCTACAGGTAATTGCCATAATATTTCTTTCATTACCCAGCTATACAGTTACTGGATGTTCATTCTTTTGATTGGAGAAGGGGGGTTAACTGCTTGAGTTGCGTCTTTCTTCTTTGCTTTAGTTGAGCATTAATAACCGCGATGTCATGCATCTCTCTCTTGATAATTTTGCAGCACTCGCGTGGTTGACTTGATCACCTACATTGCATCTGTTTCTAAATGAAGTCGCAAATGATGGAGCTGCCGCAGGCACTTCCCCATGCCTGCCTGGGTGTGGTGTTGGTTTTGTGTCATGTTAAGAGTTGAATAAAATTGTTTCAAGACAGCAATGCTATGAGCTTTGTAATGTCAGCAAGATTCTGTTAGTTTTTAGGTTTGGCTTCTCCGTTGTACCCCGAGGAACTTTAAATTCATCGCAACCGGATTTTAAATATTTTTGCCTTTCTATTATTGCGATTAAGGTGTTTCTGCCACCCTCCTGTATTGCCCTTGTTGACTCCTTTTGCGCTTAAATTGAGTAATCCAGAGGTTAGATTTGGCCTTGTGGCCCGCTAAAACACAGTTTTTGCTGCGAGTATCGTGCCTGGTAAGATGTGGCGATGACAAAGCAAAGTCTGATGATGGACGGGGTAGCTTAATACGGTCGGTTTTTAAATTAAGGGTCTAAATTTCATTAAATTTTGATTTCTTTTTTAAATAAAAATGTTGATTTTAAAAATAATTTTAAAAAAATAAAAATAATTTTATTTTAAAATTAAGGGTCTAAATTTCATTAAATTTTGATTTTTTTTGAAATAAACATGTTGATTTTAAAAATAATTTTAAAAAAATAAAATGTTTTTATTTTAATATATTTTTAAACAAAAATACATTTTACATCATTGTTATAATTTTAAACATATTGGTGATTGACCTTTCATTATTGGTGATTTATTTTATTTTTATTAAGCTGAATATTTAGATTGATTTTTATATATTTTAATTAATTTTATAGATTTTAAAATTAACACTGGTATAAATTTTTAAATTCATAATTGGTGGAGAACAAATCTAAAACTAAAGCTAATTACTCAATGGTATTTTATTTCGAAGTGATTGGAGACAAGGGATATTGTGTGTCTGTTTCACATGGGGCGTGGCCATGGAAAGTTGAAACGTCCCCTTCAGACAAGGTGTGTGTTGGCCACCGCATAAACTAGAGCTGGACGTGGCAGAGCGCCTGGCATTTGGAGGCCCGGGGGAGCTTGACACGGAGACATCCATCAACACCCCAGCTCGGGACTGTGTTTTTATAGGAGAGAGAGTGATTTTTTTTAAAAAAAGGTTATTTTTTTATTGTTTTAATATAATAATAAATATTTTAATATATTTTAAAAAATAATAGTTACTTTAAATATTTGAATATATTTTAAAAGAACAATAGTCCTAAGGTTGTCAACACGGACCAAATTTCTCAACCCCTGAACTGGTACGCTATTTCCGTGGAATTGTTTATTATAGTGAATGGATCATAATAAAACGATAAATTAATAATAATATACAGAACAGTATGATGTTGCAATGTCTTTTACTGACACAACTGTTTTTGGACATTTCTACCCCTTAGCAATGAACATGGAATCTTTTCTTTATTCATAAAAAAAAAAAAAAAAAAAAAAAACATTCTTCTACGCTTTTTGTAGAATAAAAATTTACAAGCTTTTATTGTCGATCATAATTCAGACAACAGTAAATAATTCAAGATTTTATCCATAAATGGAAGAGCTTTTTCCAACAATAGCAAATGTTTTTTTTTTCTTCTAAACTATTATAATTAAAAAAATAATTTACAAACCAATATAATTTAACTAATTACGCATGTGATACCAACACGACTTGAAACAATTTCACATGAATTTTTTTGTGTGTCAAATGCATGTAACAAACACGCCAATAATTAAAAAAAAAAAAAAAAAAGATTTTCTTAGGCTGGCAGATAGAATACACAGCGTAGCACATCAAAATTTCTTGTGAGTAACACGTGTGTTACAAACGTCAGTATATAAGGAAGTTGTTGCTTTTAGGTGGTGCATATAAGTCTCCTCCAACTCTAGAAATTGTTTTTTTTTAGTGTTTATAAATTCGTTTCTCGAGATTTTTTTTAATTATATTATAAATAAAAATAACAATTTAAAATATATTTAACATTATAATAGCTTTAACATTCACGGTTTAAAAAGATAGATTTAAGAAAGAATATATATTATTTATTTTTACCCTTGAGCAATGAGCATAGAAGCTTTTCTTTATTTATAAATAAAAATACTTCAAAAGCTTTTGTAAAATAAAATTTAGAAGCTTTTATTCTCAATCATAATTTATGATATATATTTAAAAGAAATTTTTTTTTGCTAATCTTCAAGTCACGAGCATTATTGTTTGGAAGTGTGGTTACAGTTGCTTTTCAAAGTGTTTTTCATTCAAAAATGCATCAAAATAATATTTTTTTAAAAATTTATTTTTAATATCAGCGTATCAAAATGATCTGAAAACACCAAAAAATATTAAATTAAAGTTACTTTTCAAAATACTCTTCACTCATAAATGCATCAATTTTCTTTTTAAAAATTATTTTTGATACCGGCACATTAAAATAATCTGAAAATACAAAAAAAATAAAAAAATAAAATAATTTTTTTAAAAAATACTTTTAAAATGTGAAAACAAACAGGATTATAACTATTATATAATTACTGCATGTAAGATAAATAGAGAAAAAAAAAGAATCATATCAATTATCTTTTTAATTTTCTCTCTTTGATTTTTTTTTATATATATATTCATCTATTTTCTATATTATAAATATCTAATAATAATAAGTATCATAAAATTTTTCATATTTCATATCCATGAGAAAAAATAGAAAAGAGAAGTGTAGCTACCAAATATACTGCGAGCAAAATAATTCTTTCTAAAAACCAAATTCCTTATATATACCAGCAAATTTATGAGTGTCAAATTCCAAGTTTAAAACACAATACTAAATTACCACACTACCCTTGCCCAAACCAATCATACCTAACATAGTTTTTAACATCCGGAAATTTTCAAATTTCTTCAAAATTTTCGATCTCTCCGCCAATACCACCAGCTGAACCCCTCACTCTCTATCTCTCTCTCTCTCTCTCTCTCTCTCTCTCTACAGCTCCGCCCTCTGCCATCATCCCCTCCTCGTGATTTTACTCGCATTATCCTCTCCGAAATGCCAAACATAGTAATTTTCTTCTGGTCAAACCTAAAGTGATTTTTAACTTTCTCCGTGGGATTAAAAAAATGGCAACCTCGGCGTTCAAATCCACGACAAAGAGAGCACCAATCGGCAACGACAAGAACGACAGGCCGTCTGCCTCTTCTCACCGGCGGTCAAGGAGTCTCAGCCGGTTCTCCCGACCGATTCCATCCAACTTCTCCGACGATGCTCCGGTGCCGTCGAGAGGGAGGTTCGTGAACACGGAGAGAGGATCGGGAGTCCCGGATATGAGTCTTGATGATCTCGCTATTCAGTTGTTCAGTTCATGTGATCGAGGGAGGTCTTCGGGTTTTAGAAGTGCTGACGTCAGCGGTGGGGAGAGAGTTGTGAGTGGGTCCCAAAGGAGAGGGAGGTCTGTGTCTAGGCAAGGCAGTGAAAGTAATAGTAACAGTAAGAGTTACAGTGGTGGTGCGAAGGGGAACTCGGACGGTAATAATTCGAGGAGAAGACGTTCTGTTTCTGTGGTTAGATATCACATTAGTGATTCTGAGGTAAAAATAAAAAATTATGGATTTTTTTTAATTATTGTTATTAATTTCTGAATAGTAAATTGCTCCTTTTTAGTGAAAAGATAGTTAGCTTTTTGAATGTGGGGATGGATGTGGGATTTACCTTTGCTGTTTAATAATCATGACAAGAAAGTAGTGAATTGCTAAATATGGATTGGAAATAGCATTCATGATCACTTTTGTACTTTCTCACTAACAAAGCCTCTGCAGTGGAGCCCATGATGAGATCGCTCTAAAATTTTTGGAATTTTAAATATTATTTCTTATGAATAATCCTGGATATTTTTAGTTCCATTGTTACTTATCGTTACTTACAGAGGTTTTAATTATGGAAAGAGCTGATAATTATAAGAATGTTTTGTAAAGTATTTTTTATTTAAAATTATATAGAAATAATATTTTTTATTTTTTTATTTTTTAAAATTTATTTTTAACATTAACACATTAAAATAATATAAAAACATAAAAAAAAATTAATTTAAAAGAAATAAATGATTTTTTTAAAAAATTATTTTTGAAAATAAAAAAAATAAATGAGATGCTTTCAGATCTTGTTTGCTGCAGTAAATGACTATATGAGAATTGGATTCTTTCGTCAGGCTTCTATAGAAGGGGTAATTAAACGAATAAATTTTATCCATGTTTGTTCTTTTACTGTGTAGGATTTCTTAATTTTCGTTTATTATTTATGGTTGCTTACCAAACTCCACATTTAAGAGTTAATTAATGCCCTTACTTGGAGTGTCATATGTTCAAAGCGTGAGAAAATGTAATTCTTCTGAGATTGATGCACAAATCAGTGAATATATATTAGCTTCTATACTTGGAAAATGATTCAGGCACAAATTAGTCAATGACTTTATTTTCTAATATTTCTACATTATTTTCTTGGCAATGTCAGAGTGATCTAGATCATTCTCAGAATTCAAGAAATCATGCTAATTCGAGGCGTCACAGTAATGGAAACAGCCAGGTCCCTTCATCAAATAAGACACTGCCTTCAAATCATAGACCTGGACTGAGAAGGTCTCTTAGCCAGAAAGATTTAAAGTATCATGATGGCTACTCGGTAAGCCTTGTATCTATGCAAGCTATGTTTACCATTTCTTCTGTATGTTGTTGAATCCTGTTTTATATCTGATAGGCTGACAATCTGGTACATTGCCTGGTCTGTCACATTCACATGCACATGTACACATTTGCTGTTGTTTTAATATTCTTTCACAACCTTTTCATAATGAGTTGTTGCAAGACTGGATTAAACTTTGTCCTTTCAGAGCCATTCATCAAGCCTAACTGATGATGAAGGAAAGGATGCTTCTTCCAATAAAAACGGGTTTGAGAGAACGATAAGGACAGTTTATGCACAAAAGAAGGTTGGATATGATTTTTGGAAATGATAACCGTGCAATGGGTGCTGTTTCAGTGTCCCTCCCTCTCTATCTCTGTGTGTGTTTTTCTGTATGAGTAGGTGTCCTCTTCTCTTGAAATCAGTCACTTATTGGCCATTCTTTTCACCTTTTAGGCAGAGCATCCCACCGGTGAGGATATGAATAGTGGGCTGTATGAAGCAATGAGAAAAGAACTTAGGCATGCAGTTGATGAGATCAAGATGGAGCTTGAACATGTCGGTATTTGTGTATCTCTTGAACTTGATTTAATTGTCTATATTATATATTACATGTGCATCCTTGTTTTGGTTTGTCTGATACTTATCTGGTTCCTTGAAATTGATGCAGTCTAGGGGGGGAACAAATGCAGACCGCCTGCAATCTGGAAAGTCCAATGTTTTTCAGGCTGGTTCCACTATCAGAAGGAATCATGCAGCAAAATCAGAACAGGTAAGAACGCTAGTTACAATCTTTCTGTTTTTGTTAGTTTATCCCATGGCATAATATTCTTAATTTGATTGCTAGTATTGCCAGCAAGCAAAAGAGTGTCTTCTCACCTGTCTTCTTTCATTTGGCTTTCTTGGAACTTATTATTGATTGAGGAATGAAACCTTGATTACTTCCAAGTTACCTTTTTGACACATGTTAGAAAGACTTGTTAGAGAACTGGTTAAGTTGCTATTTCAACTGGTGTTTCAAGATGACCTGTTCATATACGGATGTTGTATTAACAGTCCGAGAAGCGTAAACAAGACCTATTAGCAAAACTACTGTTGGAGGAGCAACGTGGTAGAGATATCTCGAAGATTGTGAAAGAATTGCTTTCTGATCCGAAGAACACTGTGGTAGAAAAGCCATCACGAGCCCGAAAGGTACTTAGTCCTCTCTTCCGTGCTCATACACAGTTTGACATGTGCATATTGTTCTTGGGAAAATTTGTTTATGAAGATTTCTATTTGCGGTGTTCAGAGGAGTAATGACAAAAGTAGGATGTCTAAACGATTGACTGAAGAGGCAGAGAAATACTTTGAGGACTTCATTTTAAATGTTGAAGATACAGATATTTCATCTTTGGATGGGGAGAGGAGTGATACAAGCTCAACCTTGGGAGGAATAACAAAGACAGATACTTTTCGAAGCCCAGTGATATCCAAGTCTCGACCTGTAGAAATGGATGGGGTTGCTCTGCCCTGGTTACAATGGGAAACTTCTAATGATGCTTCTCCTCTATCCATAAAAAATAAGGAGCTACCATCAACTCCAAAAAGTAATTTATGGGATGCTGTCCAGGTAATCTATGGCCTATTTTTCTTTTCAAGTAGATCTAAGACCTTGGAAGAATTAGCTTACCCATTCCTAGATTATCTTGCTTAGCAAATCCACACTATGTTTCTTGTTCCCTTTTCATCTGACATGCATTATATGAATCTATCATTACTATTTTTTGTTACCCTGTGTGGGTAAATGAATTGCATGTCAATTCGCACTCAGGAAGCAACGCCTGTTGAAGATTTAAGCATGCACTCCATCAGTAGCCGTGGAAGCTGGAGCCCAGGACTTGCAGATGGCCATTCAACAAATATTAACGAACTTGAATGGACTAAATTTGGAGAACTTGAAAGCTACAAAAACCAAATTTTGTCCGGAAGAACAAGGTCACAGTTTGATGTTGACGAGTATCTGAAGCGTGCAAGTGATGAAGATTTTCTCTGTGAAAGATGGAAGCAACAACAGAGAATTCATTCAGGTGGTCTCCTGCTCTGTAACCAGATGTTTTTCTAGCTGTGATCTTCAATTTATTCTTGAAGTTCATTTTCGCCAACTCTAAATCACATAGAACTCTTTGTATAGACATTTAGATCTACAAATCTTCTTAAGATAGCTGTTGACCTTCATCTTTTCGTCCTAAATCCTTGTTACAATGTCCTTGTAAAAATATCGTTTGAATCTCCTGCACAGGGAAATCTTATCAGATGGCACCGAATATGCAGCCAGATAATTTTAGTTCTATTACACATCAATTTTAGTTTAAATCACGCATGCTGATAACCCGACTAGTTTTCTATGTTTTTTATTGGATATACTTTGTCTAATCAATATTAAATTAATTAAGAATTAAGCTTTTTAATTCAACTTATGTCTAGGATTTAATAGATTGTAAGTTTGAGACTTTAGTCTAAAGCTTTATTTTTATATGTTTGCTTGATTTGATTACTTTTTTTTAAGCTTATAATTTTACCAGCGATCATTTTTATCAGTAGCAGTTAGATTTTAATATAATATTCTATGAATTTTCAAAAACAACCAGAATTATTTTCTTTCTTCTTATTTGTTAATTTTTTGCAGGTATCTTCTATTTTTTTTCTCCCAAACACTTGCATTGCACAGGCGTCTTTTTGTCCTTTTTTAGTGATGAAAAAACAATCTAGCCCGCCACATAACACAGCCCACAAATCTGGTAAAAACTAAATCATCCAAAACTGCTATTTACAGGGTCGGCCTCCACGCAGGGAGAGTAGTTTAATCATGCAAAACAAATCATTGCAGGAACAACAACATTTCATCACAAGAAGTCACAAACAGAGCACAAGATCCCACCCTATCATCCCCCAATTCTCCTCAAAAGGGTAGCGAGTGATCTTTTTTAATATAGAATGCAGAAACTGATACCTTCCAGTCCCTGGGGTATCAAACTATGCAAATAAAAAAGAAAGTGAAGTGAATGCCATTTCCAATTGCCTCAGCTTTCTTTTAACTATAAATATTACAACTCCTACGTTACATTTCCTCCTCCCTAAACCTTCTTAATGTGACCCAAAGAGCGCACTAACCCATACAAAACTATAATTTCCTTTTTACAAAAGAAAAAAAAAAAAAACCTATAATAAACAAAACCCCAACCCCAAGCACCTCTTTCTCTGGCAATGGAGAAGTCACCATATTCTAGCGGACAACAAATTGGTGTTTACGAGCTTTTTAAGCCGCCCTCCTGACCAAGAATAAGATGGAGGCCAGGAAAACAAAAACCCAATATTACCATTTGCTGGTGTTTCCCTCCTTATAGTCCGAGGCTTGCTCTTCTCAGCTGGTTTACCACCAATGGAGAGTTGAGACTCAATCCGTCATAGGTCTGTGCTTGTCTGCTATATTGCAGAGGGGGGCGGACGATTATGCATGCCCATAACTCTTCGAACCACAATTTTGTAAAATTCTTGACTGGCACACAAAGCAAGAACCTAATCAATCAATTTCTCCCTCCTCAACATCTTTTGTTAGATCTGGAACACTAGAGGGTGGTTCAGCTACTTCCTCTTCGTCTTCGTCATCTTCCTTCATGTATAATCCTAGTTGCTCCAGTGGATTACTACCCTGAAGCTTGAAACTACCCTGAAGCTTGAAACTACCTAGCCCATTTTGAGAATGATCAGGGCTTGTTTCCTCTATGAAACTTGGAAGCTGTTCATCATGATGGGCAATCCTAAGCATTTCCAAGTCTTCCATAAACCGACAGTTCTCGTTGATATCAACAGTCTTTTCCATCTGCAGAGAACAAGAAAATGCTTGGTCGTATTCTAAAAGAAGCATTGGAGCTGGTTTTGCATGGATGTATTAGCCTTACCTGTATCAATGCCTGACGTGCAGCTTCCCTTTCCAGTTCCCTCTGCCTTTTGGCTTCAGCGGCAGCTTCAGCTTCAGCTTTCCTTCGAGCCTCTTCAGCAGCCTTAGCTTCTGCCTGCAACCGAGCTTTTTCTGATATAACAGATTAAAAGATAAATCATTGCTCCAGTAAAATAACATCACAGGACTCAATTTATTGTTGAGTGGCTGCAATTCCAAACCTTCCTTTTGCCTTCTTTCAAATTCCTCCTTCTCCTTCCGCAATTTCTCAGGATCACGCTTTTCACCCTGAATTCCATATCACGGAGTGAATGGTACACGCCCATAAACAAAACAGAAGCATGTACAATTATGGCAATTAATAGCATGAAAGTTTATAAAAGGCCAACCTTATCAAGCGCCTTTTCTCGAGCTTTAAGTATGGTGTCAGCAAAACGGTTCCTCAACAAAGCTGCACGATAGAGCTTTTCAGGAGAGACTTGCCTCTCAGGTGGTGCACTCTCCCCTATAACATTACAGCATGATGAGTGAGATGAAATCCCACATGTAACAGGAGTCTTCTTAATGAGTATGCTTACCCTCTTGGTGGCCATCTGCCTCGGCTGCAACTGGCTTACCCTCAGTATCCAGCTCAACTTGGGCCAACCCGTCAACAGATTCTGAACAAAGCATGGCAAGCAGGATTTCAGATTAAATTTGGCCAAAACAAACTCTAAGAACCCTATAGCATGCATAATATGAAATAAAACCTAAAAACTCACGATTTCTCACAGCTGGATCACCAAGATGACTTCTCTTTTGGACTACATTTTCTCCGGCTTCCATTTTTTCCTATAATCAGAAGAAATACAAGACAAAAATCAATGTTACATCTAAAAGAAAAGGCACAGCACTTAAATTCATACAATTCTCTGACTTAAGCTGATCAATTATGCATGCATACCTCAGTAGCATTAATGGGACCGGACGCTTTAACTGCATCAGATTCACTACCAGATTCACTGCCAGAATCTGAATCTGAAAAAAGAATCACATGAGTAAAAAGGGATCATTAAATTAACTACGAAGGCTTTCACAGCTCAATTTACATATATAACCTTTTTCATCTATAGACTTTAAAAGGAAAAAGGAGCAGCAGCCATGGAATTTAAAAGGAAAAAAAGAGAGAGAAGGAAATTAACCACCACCAAATTAGCAATTACTAGGGGGTAAAGTTAGCCAAACCACACATTCTTATTGTTATTATACACGAACTTGGTAAATAAACAACATCATCAAGGCAACACACTAATTCCAAAGCCAAAACAGAGCACAAACCAGACAGAGAACTTCCGATTTCCTATTCCAGCCATGGGGCAAAACCTATGACTTGAGTTAAATAATTGGGAGAGGAACTATGTGGGGCACATGTCCCACTCTCATCTCTCATATCAATTAGCTATTCAAGGCATGGAAAATAAATGAAAGATAGGTTTTAAGGCTCTAACTTCCACACCCAAAACGATAAAATCTTAGAAACTGAATGTGTAAATATAAAAATCATGAGAAAAAGGTTTCTTTGCTCAACTTCTGATTTATTGTGTCAAAAACCCCATCATGTTATGACATTCACATGTCATGGACACAGAATGACATGTTGTAGGATGCTACTCAACCAAGACAACAACTGGGTGAAAAGAAATTTATTCCAATCACTTGATGCATAACCCACAACAGTTCTAAGCTAAAAGGACATCTTTTGCATTCATCTTCCCGTCTTGATGACAAAAACACCTGCAATGGCCCTTTCCTGATCATAACATTCAGGAAATTCAAAATCCATCAGAACAACTGCGCACTGGGCTCTAAGCAAAGTCCAACGAGCCCGCACTTCTTCTGTGTGAATTTCAAGAAGATTTTATGATTTCTTTGTCCTGATCTATTTTTGTATTCTTTGTCATGTATGATGTCTTATTCCCCAATGTGATTTTTCTTCACTTCTATGTATTATAAACTTTTTCTGTTATAAGCAAAACACTGAGTAGTAATTTACCAGCTACAAATTATAAGCTCACACTTAGCCCATTGCATTTAACTGTTTGAACAATGGTTCTTAACAGAGCAACTGTCCAACAACCTATATCAGAAACATGAAGGGCAAATGCCACTATGCATGCACATATGATATTGCACATAAATTTGGCCAATAAAAATGATCATGAATTGGGAAAAACCGTGGCTTTGTATGTTTTGATGGCACTACAGTACATGGCAGCCTTTTTCCACTCTTAAATCACATCAAAAAAGAACAGCACTTGTTAGATTCAAATATCCATAGTGTTTCAATACCATGCTCCACTACATATCCATGCCAAAGTGTAGACAAATCAGACTTGCATCTTCTACTTTCAGAGAAACATTGAACACGTATACCTAATACCATAGCCGGACTGAACTCAAGGGTCAAATATAAGTTCGTGACAAAAAAATATAACTCAATACCAACAATAAAAGCAAGCATTCTAAAACACATTTACTCAAAACAGCTGAGGGCAGATCCTGGCTGAAAACAGGGAAGAAAATCATTCTCCACAGAATCTTTGCATCCACCAAAAAGCAAGTTGAAGTAATGCCAGAGTTTTAATTGGCATGATATTCTAAGAAGCTATTGACAGGACACCAGGTGAAATGAAATCTTATAGCTGCCTTCAAATATTTCACTATCCAGGAATATACTGTGAGACATCTGTTGTAGCTTTATGAGTTACCAAATATGCTATACAACTCTCGAGTGGTTTGGCTAACAGAAAGGAACCAGAATCAAATTACACCTTAAGAAAAACATCAGAGTGGAATTAAGTGTCAAACAAGGTGCAATGGCAGCATGACATTCAAACAGAACTCCATCAAAGTTCACAAAGGTGTGCATTTTAAAGTTACACCAGAAGTCCACATTCGTATCAAACAAGGTCCAATGGCAACATGGCATCCAAACAGAACTCCATCAAAAGTTCACAAAGGTTTGCATTTTAAAATTACACCAGAAGTCCACATTCAGCATATGGAAAAACATCTTAATGTGTGTTTCTAAATTTTGAATGACTAATGTCTATAATTAATTTCTTCATATAAATCTAGAAATCAAGTATGCATAAACAGCAAAATTGCTTATGAGTACTCCAAATATTGGAAAACAATATATGTATAAACAAGTGTCCAAAGAAAAAGAAGAAAACAATATATATATATATAAACAAGTGTCCAAAGAAAAAGAAGTGGCGATGAAAAGGTTTACAAAACACTTACCATTTGAAGATGAGCCCGATTCACTATTGGAGCTACTTCGACTGCTACATTTACTGTTTTTATGAGCCGCCTCTTTTTCTATCTTTACTGGAGGGTAGCTTGAAATAGGAGGATCATTCCCACCAACAATATCTATATCTTCTTCAGCGGTATCATTGCCTAATAAACATGATGTATAAGTATTCAACTGGCAACAAAATAACCATGCATAATGCAGTGAAAATGCACAAAATTAGAGTAAAAGAAAGTACCTTTGCATGGTTGCAATGATGAATTGCTAATCCCAGACTCGTTAATAATCTGAATCAATAAAAGCAACTGCTCATCAGACTTTTATTCAACATTTCCAGGATAAAGAACACATCACAACAAATGCAAACAAACATATGAGAGAAATAGGGGTACCTCCATTTCACATGGTTCAGCTTTTGATTGGTTTTTCTGTTTCTCCAGTAAATAGTTATCTAAGAGTTTCCGTAAGTTCAACAATATATCATCACCGAGAGCATCAATATCAATCTCAATCTCATCCTCGCCAGTCTGGCCAGCATTTCCACTATGCTCTTTTAGGAATTCAATAATGTTTTCAGGCAATTCAGCGAGCAATGCCTCCAACTCCAAGCTCAACTTCTGCCTCTCCTCATTGGTCATGACTTTCCTGATGGGCTCTGGTTTGACCTTATTGTCACTCGGTGTAATTTTTTTCTTTTTCAAAGGTGGAGTATCAGTAGTGGTTTCCTTTTCTATATGAGCAGTTGTTTCCATTTCCATACGCACACCAGCTCTTGATGGCACTGGTTCTACATCAGCGATAACAGGAATCTTCTTCTCAATAACTTTCCATCTAACTTCAAAATATTTACTAAGGGTCACGGCCATGAAATGGAAATCATTTCCAGGGGGGTTATACTTCATTGCATTTGCGAAAGTAAGTCGCACATCTGCAGCAAATCCCAATGGACTTGAATATTCACCAGAAATAATCCTGCTCTTCACTGTACCCAAATCCATTGGGTGTTTAATGATAGTAAAGTAGTCCGGTATGTTCATTTTCACCACATCAACAGGAGTATTGAAAATCCAACCAAACTGATGTACCATCAAACGATTTAGTAACGCCTCACACTGTTTCATCAACATAGCATTAGTTATACCAAGTGGAGCACCTGACTTCACTGGCTCAAAACGCCCTGATGTACCCTTTTTTGAGCGAGCCCCATTTCGACCCGGAGGAACCCGTTTCTTACTCTTGGGAGCTGATACTTCAAATGACCTATGGACGCCTTCTAGAGGAAGCCTCTTTTGGCCATCACTACAACTCCGAGTATCACTAGAGGGCGATAACAGAACTGTATTTGAACTCAAAGAAGCCACTTTCCTCTGGAGGATTCTGACTTGTTCAAGTTCATTTTTCAACCTAATTTCCAAGTCCTTCCTCTCCGGTCTTGACATCTTAGACAATGACAGGATTTGTGAAGGTACACCAAATGTATCAGACCCGTCCACATTCAAACTAATGCACTTCCTCTTGGGAGCAAAGGAACCTTCTGATGCTGTCATCTCGGTGTCAACACGTCCAGAGCTCCCAAACCCTTCTGATTCAGCCATGGTCTCAGCAGCATGCCGGTAATCTGCAACAAATCCAGAGGAGTGCCCTTTAGAGAACTTCCTTGATTTCCCCATTGGTTGTGAAAGCCAGCACGTTTTCAATTCCTTCTGTCCAATAAACTCTATAGGAACAGTAGGTGCCATAAGATTAACTTCCAATAACTGCACATATCATCAACTTCAGCTATTTAACTTCTTATTTTCCCTCTTCAATTTTACCATACACGTTTATTCAAATTCTTTAAACTTCAACGAATCCAGTTTAATAAATAAATAAATATTTACTCTTGTTAATGTCCTTTTCTCGCAAAAGTTTCAGAACTTCCACTACGATAGTCCTCCTTTATCTGTGAGCAGCAATATCAGATCATCATAAGATTATATACCAATTGCACGTCTTTAAACCCAAATTCATCTGAAGCAAATCTTGAATAAACGATCTCTAAACCAACACTGATCTGATTTATTTATAGGAAAAAACACTAAAACCCCAATCTTATTACCCCTCTCTCTCTCTCTCTATCGCTCCGAAATTCAAACAAAAACAGAATTTTCAGAAATTAAAAAGCTTTATTTGTTTAACAAAACAAAATACGTGCTCAAAAGAACCCTAACAACCTCCTTTGAGCTAAAAACCCCTCGAGAATCGGAAACCCTAGATAGATCGAAATCGAAGCTAGAAATAAACCAACCGACACGAACACAATGTGACTGAATACAAAACATAAACCCTAGAGAGAGAGAGTAATCAAGGCTTATTAATCAAACCACTCAAAACCTGGATCTCCCGCTTTCGCCTTTGATTCCAACAAACCCTAGAGAGAGAAAATCATTTCTCTTCGCGATAGAGAGAGAGAGAGAGAGAGAGAGAGAGGAGAGAAGAAGAGAGAGAGCTTGAATAAGTGTGATATTTCTTGGGATAGTTTGGTCCTCTTTTTAAAGGCCCAGTTCAGCCTTATTTGTCCGCCGCTGTTAAAACAATCCTCACCGTTTAGTTATCCACTGGGTTAGATCTGATGGCTAAAGGCTAATGATTTCTTATACCACCGTCAAGTTCGGGATCTAACGGCTCTGATTTACTCTCTGCCATTCTGCGTAGATCGTGTTGGATTTTTTACAAATAGAGCTTCTAGACTCTACTTTATCAAGATTAAGGACAAAACACGCTCTCCGCATAAATCAATGATATATTCGCAGTATTGTGTTAATACGTGTAAGTTTGCTAAGAAATTTACACGTGTAATTTTTTAGTGGGAGCGTGTAGCTAATTTTGAGGTGAGGAGGGTGGTTGATGTGGAAGAGAGAAAAATCACCAGGGGTCGGTGAACACGTATTTTTATTGACACTAGATTTGCTATTTAGGCTTCACAAAGATTTTAAAAACAAAAATCTAATGAGGACCCACAAACAAAATAAGTTAAGTTTATTTAAATCACATGTAAAAAAAAGTCAATGAAAGCAAACGGGAAAAAAAAAAGAAAGAAAAAAAAAAATACATATATATATATAAACTGATAAATGGGGATCAAAATTGGAAAACAAATAGTGTATTATTAACTTGAATTAAAAGGTAAAATTAAAAAAAAAAGTATAAAGAGTTCGAGAAAAAAAAAGGATCAAAATATAAATACCAAACACGTAATAAAAAAAACATGAACATATAGAATTTTTTAAATATTTTTTAGATTAAAAAAAACATAAATATAAGTCAATAAACTTGTGCGTGCATTCAATTAAATAAATCACGAAAATTTATGTAGGCAAATAGAAAGAAGTAATCAACAGTAAAAAAAAAAAAATAGGGTGAACACTACATCATGCACCCCAACTTGTTGCAATAAAAAATAAATAGCTCGTCATCTATTAATCTTGAAATTCAACTACCGGTCTAGTTGGAAAAATGGAATTCCGTTTTTTACTTAAAAACTTATTTTCAATCCATACTTGACCTAAAAACATATAAAAAACACTTTAAGAATCTTGTAAAACCAATCAATGACTTCTAAAAACACAAAAAATCAATCAAAAATCCAAAAGCATAAATCTTTTTGAGTTTAAATTGATCCCCTTGTGATATAAAACTATTTAATACAAAAATCAACAATTTTTGTAGTCTAAAGCTTTCATAGTGAAGATTTAAAAAAAAAAATCCGACAACCCCTTCTCTCTTATCCATAAAAAAAAAAAAACAAGAATTAAAAAAAAAATTGTATCGATATATCATTTTTTTTAAACTATAAGGACGAGTCACCCAGTAGCTTAAAAAAATAAGGGGTTGAAAATGAATTTTAAAAGAAAAATCTAAAAAACACCTATGTTACACGCATTTTTTACTTCTTTTCTCTATTTTTCAATTAAATCCTCACGACCAACAAAAATAAGCAATCAAGTTTTAATTTGGATTAAAAAAAGAAGCTCAATTGTGTAAAATATAAGATCAAATATAAAATTGAACTTTTTTTAAAATCGCATTATTGTAGTCCAAGGTGAAACTTGAGATAATGAACATTAACAATATCTATGGTAAAAAAGCCGCACGATTTATGTGATTTTGTATGATTCAGAGCTTGTTTAGCTTTGGACACATTTTTCTGTCACTTTGACTTTTTGTCACTCTCACTGTTTTACTGTGGTGGAATTGTTTTTGCCAGCAAGTGAGTGTTTGTGATGTAACAGTGTCACTAACCTCCAAAATATACCAGGATCGAGTTCTAAAAATCTAGATACGAGTTGCCTTATAAGACCCGCTTAACCCGGTTAAAACGACATCATTACTTATATAGGTGTACGTGTCTCCTTGTGTACTAGGTGTGGACCCGGATTGTGCTGCAGGCAGACTGGTTTTTAGAACTGGATAGTGGTTTTTAAAACTGGATAGTGTAGTTGTGAGTTTTTTTTAAAAATATTTTTTATATGAAAATTTATTAAAATAATATTTTTTATTTTTAAAAATTATTTTTAATATTAACGTTTTAAAATGATCTAAAAAATATATATAAAAAATTAATTTAAATAAAAAAATCAATTTTTTTCCAAAAATGAGTAAGAATTAAGTATAGTCATTGTAAATAAAAATAAAAAAAAATCTATGTTTTGGGTTATATAATTATCACATCATATAATTTTATTTTATTTTAATTGGGTAATAAAAAAAGACAGAAACAGTAAGTGAATTAAATATAAAAAACCGATAACTTGAAAAAAAAAATATTAAAAATAAAAATACAGCTCAATTCTCAACTCATTAAATTTAAAAAATATGAGATTGTATAAAAAAAACTTAAAAAAATTAATACAAATCAACTCGAGTTAACATGATAAATATGAAACATTAACTAATTTATATGCTCGTCCTATAATATAATGAGATGATAAAAAAAAGTTTTAAGCACAAAAATGAAATGCAAATCTTATAGAATTATTTGTTAGTGTTATTAAATATGCAAATACAATTATTTGGAATTTATTTTTTAATTAAGATAGATTTTTGTATTAACCTCTTATAAATTCTAGCAACCTTGATGTTTTTAATTAGAATTATTGTTTGGGTTTGAAAAACAAATATTTTATTACTATTAAGCAATTTACAAAATATAAAAATAGCTCGTGTTGATATTTTATGGGTGTTTAAAAATCTAAAAACATCATAAATGCCAAAAAATAAAATAAATTAAGATGAAAAAAAATATGAAATATATTTTTTTTATTTAGGAAATAGTATACAACTTGTAAAGAAAAAATTATGGAAAATATGAAAAATAGAACCAGAATAAACTTGAAAAATAAAAATAAAAAAACTAGCTTTTTAGATTTTTTTTTAATAGAGAAATATTATATTAAATAGGAAAATCTGTTTTTTTTTTTAGTTTTTTTTACTCCATGTTTTTGAAAAACCCAAAGCATTGCCAAGTTTTCAATCTTATGCGTCATTTTTAAGATGAAAAAAAATAAATCTACTTTTATTTTGATGTCCTTTATTTTATTTTATTTTATTGATTTCAATTGGTAACATCGGTCAAGATTTCCTGTAAATGATGCTAATTCGAAACCATTGGCAATCAAGTGCTCATCCTCTTGGCCCACCATTGACATTTAAAAATTAACAAAACGAGTAAAAAAATTATATTTTAATATGTTGTTTAACTGTTTAGATAAAGAGTGAAGCATACCTGGATAGTGAAGTGCCTTCTTTTTTTATCATTTATTTCATGAGACTTTTTCCCTTCCTGATCTGATCATTTTGAAGCTAAATTCCACAAGATAAAGTTTTTCATTGAAATAGAAAGATAAATTTAAAGTGAGAGGAAAACAATATATATATATATATAGCCTATCTTAAAGTTTTTAGATTTTTTCATGTTGATTTAAAAGTTTATATTATTTATTTTTCACTCCATGAGTTGTAGAGAGAATATAAAAACCAGCAGAAAAAAAAAAATCAAAGTTATCTTTTGACCATAATCCAACATAAAAAAGGAATTTTTTTGTCGATGAATTCCTCTTCCAAAAAAGAGTTTGATAAAAGTTATTTTTTTATCTAGAGATGGCTGAAAAGGTAATTTGGGTTTGGTTTCGATTTTTGTTTTATTCTTTTCCTTGTGAAATTGGATTTTATTGGGTTGCCAGGTTGTTTATATAGTATTTTAAAATGTTTTTTTAATGAAAAATTATACAAAATAGATTTTTAGGGCAAACCCTCTCCCTTGATTTTTTTTACCATCATTGTAATTGCTGAATTCTATAATGCATTGCCCATTAAGGAAAAAAAAAAAGCTCAAACATGGACTAGGTTTTTTTTTTAATTGATGACAAGTGTGTGGACCTGATTTATTTTTTTTTAATTTAAATTTAAATATTTTTTTTATAAAATTAATTAATTTAAAATGTTGTAAAAAAATTAATTTACAAATTTTTGGATTAATTAAAAAATATATTTTAGATACTGTTTCACTAAATGCCATTTGAATTTTACTTTGATTTTTATAATAAGAGTGCAACCATCTTTTTATATAGTATTAGAAGTTTTTTTTAGGGGCCATCATTGTTTTCAAAAATTTTATGCAGCTGCTTTCCTTGGTGTATATTTTTATTTTTATATAATTAAATAACATGTTTTTAAAAAAAACATAATATTATTAAACCAAATTTCTCCATAACTCAAAACAAAGGCCAAAAAAGAGTTTAATTGGAAAAAAAAAAAATTGATAGCTGAAATTTCAAAAAACTAAATAAAAAGCTTTAGTGTATTATTAAGTCAATCTTGAAACATTTTAGATCTAATTTTTTATTTAGTTCTAGTTTAAAATTAAATTTTTTTAAAAATTGTTTTTATCGATTCAATCGACTTGGCAGAAAAAAATATGATTTGATTATAATAAAAAAAACTTAACATGACTTTTTTAAAAATATTAAAACAATAATATATTTAAATTCTTAGCGAGGGAAACCATAGCTAGTTTTGATAAGTAGTTTATATAAACAATAAAGTAGATGGGGTTTACCCCAATTCCTTAGTAGAGTAGACGATAATACTCGGAGCAAGATATCCGACCGTGGGCTACTTGCTCCAATGACATTAGAAGTAGACCATCAGCTGAGATTTTTAATGGACCCAAAGGCCCAGCCCATAAATCGTCCGCGCTGCTGTTTCACAAGAAGCCCACGCGGATCAATACCGGTAAGCGTCCACAAACTGCCCACTCATGGAGCTCTTCAGAGTTCAGATTTAAAAAACCTAAGCATTTGAAAAATGTATTAAGTACTTGTCAGGCATGGGCCAAGCCGACCAACATGTTTGGTTGGATTCACAGACATCTGTAGTCCAGCCATGCCAAGGATGTCTCCGTGATTAGCTACTTCACTGTTCATGTGAGCTGACTTCCGTCCTATATTTTTTTAAAAAAATATTTTTTATTATCATTCTTTAATATTTACTAATTTTAATTTGATATCCATAATTTATTTTTTATGAAGTTATCATAATTTCAAATAGATACCTCTAATATTTGATCGATGCTTAATTTTATATCTCAATTTTTATTGTCATATCATTTGATAAGAAATAATTAAAAAAAAAAGTTGTTTAACCTAGTGGTATTTATGATCCAACTTGTGGGTTAGATATTGAACCCCAAATTTATTTAGTATGTTGTTATTTTAATATTAAAAAAAACAATATCATTTTGATTTTTTTCTAAACAAATATAAACTATGCTTTTTATTAGTCGTTCATGTTACATTTAAAATTATCAAGTTAATTAAGTCACACCAGGGTAACTATCATAAGGGTTAATTTTAAATCCATGTCGAGCAAGGATTCGGGTTAAGAGGTTTCAAGATAACCCTTTTCTTCCTCTTCCTTTCATAAAAGAATTCCATCTTCAACTTCCAGTTTCTTATGACTAAATTCTTTTTGTTTTTTTTTTTTTAAATTTATCATTTAATATTTAATTGTTTTTTTAACTGATTTTCATAATTTATTTTAGTTTGTTTCTATAAAAATTATCACAATCTCATCAAACATATTGATATTTGATTGATACTCAATTATAAGAATGTTCATTTTTATTAATATATTAGTAAGTAAAAAATAATTTAAAAATAAAAATGTTAAACCTAATGGAATTCATAATTTAATTTGCAAGTTTAACGGGTTAAATTATAAAACCCAAATTGATTTAATATGTATCGACTTAATTCTAGAAAACAAAACAAAACGTTACCTTGAAATCCTTTTAAAATGCTAAACAACATTTTTTTACAGATCATTTTAATTGGATTTGGAGCCATTAAATCAATTATATCGACAATTTTCATACATGTTAGTTTTAAACCTGGTTTAGATGCACGAGTAAGTATATGTTTAAATATACCTTTTAGAAGTACTTTTTGTTTAAAGATAACTCACACGAATAACTTCAAACATAAAAACAAAAACTATGTGGTCGTGTCCCCAATCCAAAAGCAATCATTCTGCAAAATGTTCTTGGTATGCCTGAGTATAACGTCATCCTGGCCGTCAATATCCATGAGTCACATTTAAAATTGCGTGATGCTCTAGTTAAATCCATGCCATCGTTGTCAGTACACTTCTCTAGCTTGCTCAAGTTTAATTCCGAAACGATCAGACTTCAGAGGGGGAAAAAAACCACTGTTACAGCCCTGCATGCATAAATTGCTTCAGGAGAGACAGCTTACAGAAGACAGAGACAGTTGTAGCGTAGACACTGCTGCATACGGCTCTCCGTCTCAGTATTCTTTTGATTTTGCGATGCAGCCATATTTTTTTAAAAAACATTAATTTTCTTTTATTTTAAATTAGTTTTTCATATATTTTTAAAATTATTTCCATGAGCTAATGACATAAAAAAATAATATTATTTTGATATGTTTTTAAATAAAAAAAACTTTGAAAATTAATTTCTACTACAATTTTAAACACGCTTTTAAAAAAACACTAGATCATTGTCCGAATGTCCGACGCTGTTGTGGGTAAACATTAATTTTTTTATATAAAAAAAGTATTTAGATATTATTGATATGTATTTTAGCATAAATATTTTTTTAAAAAAATTATAAGAGAATTGATGATTTGATCGACTTGATAAATCTAAATACAAACTAAATAATTGATAAAAAAAATATAGTTTTGACTATAAAAAAAAAATTAAATGACATCTTTATTTTAAATATTAAAATGAAAAAAATATTAGATTGACTAGGATAAACTCGATGAATCTGTCAAAGCTACTACCCAGGTCATGAGACCCTAATAACTTTAAAGAAAGCAAAATAAAAAAAATATATTAAATTAGCTTCTCAATCAACCTAATATTAAATAATTGAAATTCTAAACAAGATTCAACTAAAAAAATTAGTTGAGTCAATTCGGGTTAATCTGTTAAGTCCAGATCATGAAATCGAAATAACTTAATAGAAAAAACAAATCAAGAAAATTATAAAATTTAGTTCTCAATCAATTCAATGTTTAAAAATAAAATTAAAAAAATAACATAAAAAATAAAAAAATCAAACAAGTCAATTGATCAAATCTATAATTTAGATTATAAAATCAAGATAATCTTATAGCATGCCAAACCACAAAAAAATTAAAACATAGTTTCGTAATTAGCTGAGGTGTGCAATTACTCATGTGAACTAATTTTTAAAAGTATTATTTATATTTATAAAACTAAAAAGCTCTATCAACATGATAATAATAAACTCCTTGGCATCTAATTCATTTTATAGTCCTTAATATTAATAATATAAAAAACAGCTCTGAACATCGGCCTTAAATATTATTATTTCAAGGGCAATACAGTTATTTTACCATGCATCATAAATATGAAAAAACCAATTTACCCCATTAATATAGTAATGGCCAATAAATTTTATTGAAAGAACATATTACACCAATAACAAAATTATTTAGTTTATTTTAAGAAAGTAAAATAATCATTTTAATATGGATTGTTATAATAATTTTCCTTTATCTTTTAATTTTTTTTTTAATTTGGCAATGCGATAGATTTTATTTTTTCTAAAATAATATCTGTCTTTACGATGAATCTCATATATAATCACATTTCAATCCAGGTTTTGTAGAAACTAAGTAGTCTACTATTTATTAAGAAAAACTATTTATTTATTTATTTTAAATACAAGATCCATCTATCTTAGAACAATTTGAATGTATATATTTTTTAAAATCACAACTAAAATTATTATTCTTAAACTTAAATTAACCTCCTCAATGCCAGCACATTAAAGGATAAAATTCCAAAATTTCAAATTACCCGCCCGTGTGGACTGGAGCCCTGCATCCACCGGTCCTAGCTCATGTCCTCACCCGTGTCTCCAAGCATCATCTTTTTTCTTCTTTCCGCCCTGTACGAACATCCCCACACCCTCTCTCTCTCCTCTTGAAAAAGACCACGCCACCCTGGCATCCTCCACCACCATCATCTCTCTCTCTCTAGCTTACTTTTTTACGTCCAAACAATCTCCTATCATACACATGTTAAACAAACGTACGGGAAACCAATCAAAAGCCGTCCAAGCAACTCCCCCTCCCCCTCTCCCGCTCTGCTACCATGGGAGATCGTAATATACGACAGGCGACAAAGATTTAAACAGGTGCAAGAGAATAATTAATGAAATGATTTAAATTAATCTTATTACATGAAGCTCTGCTTTCAAAAATGTCTTCCCGACAAATTATACTTGAAGAGCGAACATAAAACACCCAAAGCAAGTAGAGAGAGAGAGAGAGAGAGAGAGAGATGAAATGATAGGAACATGGGGGAACAGTAAAAAGTTCTAAAAAAGCAAACACCAGGTATGCTGGACCAACCAAGAATATCCACAATTTTAAGGTTACCATCATCATCATCATGTCCATGCATGTTAAAGCATCAGTTTAAGGTAATTAACAAAACTAATTAAGATATTGATAATAATAATATAAACACCTGGGCTGCACAATCCAAACGTAATCACAAGATAGCCAGCTGAGTTTTCTTTGATTTAATTTCTCTTCTTTACCGGCCCAGACAAAGAGCAGTCTTGACGTCCAATCTCCATGCAAAACAACCACTGTCCATTCTCCACACATCACACGGCACCGTAACGATTGAAATCTTCTCCTTCGCATTAACCCTACACGTGTCGTGCTTCTGGTACTGCACCCTAACCCTGCATGTGAAAGCCTTGTGACCTGCTATGGTGACCTTCATCGGCACTTTCTCCTTCATCGCCAACCACAAGAACACCTGATGATCTCCTCCCTCCCCTTGGCCCACCATCTTCCTATAAGCCTCATTTTTCCACGTCACCCTCCCATAACCGTCAGATATAAACCCTGGGCACGTGTCCTTCTCCATATTAATCTTCTTCTCATCATCTGTACGCCCTAAACCATCCACATCCACCCACGTGTCAGTTACGCATTCAACTGTCACACACGATTCCACTATGTTCACCACTCGTGGCATCACAAGCGTCTGATCCGCTGGCACACCAAAGCCGACCGTCTGATTCTGATGGCCAGCTTGATCTTTCACTTTGCCATCAAAACTAAGCCATTTACTTTTTACTGGCTTCGGCGAAACGGAACCCGGACACACTTCAGTCTTGAGTTCTTTCGTCCCGAAATCTTTCCGATCAGGTGTTTCCGGCAAAAGAGGCAGAGTTACGACAGAATCAACCACCGCCTTATTCTCTTCACCTAAAACCTTTCTTTTTCTATTACCACCACTATTACATTTCTTGCTATTCGTACCGTTACTGGTATTATTGTACTTTCTCTTGCCTCTTCCAGACCTAGGGCTGACGTCACTCATTTCTGGCGATGACCCACCACCTGAAACAGATGTACCAGAGGTGGCCGTGGCTGGTTTAGGCGCTATTGGCCTGAACCTTAACATGATTAGGTCCACCTTTGACATGCCGTTCCCTCCTCCAACGCTTGAATATCTTGCAATACAACACCCTCCTCTACCATCCATCTCTCTATCTCTCTCTCTCCCCCCCCGCTTTGTTTATCTTAAATGGAGGTACTGAATGCAAGGTGGTGTCGTGGTGGTATTTTATAGGGACTGTGGGGATGACACGCATGAAGGGAGAAGACACGTGTGAAGACAGTGACTTTAACAGCACAGGAAGGGGATTGGTTGGGATTATCAACGTGGCATTGGTAGAGGGTTTCTTTGGGCCCCACTGAATTGGGCCCAGCTTATTATCTAATCAGAAGGCGAGAAGTTTCGTGCTCAAGAGCTAAAATAGGGACACGTAAGTTTATTGGGTCTTGTGCATGGACCGGTAAGGTTAAATTTTTTGACCTTAATAAAGTTATTCTAGGAGCAATAGTTTTTTCTAGTTGGAGATGGAGAACTCGTGGGCCAATGGAGTTTCGATAGAAATGAAAGAGGGAGCGAGACAAGTTTCTATAAATAGTAGGGGAAGATCTTGCCAGGTGCACGGCGGATGTTGACCACGATCGTGCTGTCGTGTTAGAGAGAGAGAGAGAGAGAGAGAGAGAGAGAGAGGTGTTTTTCTCTTGTCTCTCTGACTGGTGAAATGGAAAATGACCGGTGTCTTCACAGGTTTTTTTGCCTTTTAGGTTGCATAAATGCCCTTGAGAGATGCTTCGTATTCATAAACGAGGGCTTCATGGTTGTCAGTGTCCGGAGAAGGTGGATTTTGCCATGGCTTGAACCGGAAAGAACCAAAGCATTTAAAACTTATAAAATCTACTCGGCTAGTGATTCAGAGCTTGGTGCGAACCATGTTTTATTTTGAATAATTTTGAAAGTTAAAATAATAAAACTAGCATTAACTTGATTAAAATTGGTTAATTTGAACAAATTTAGGGGAGACTCGAAAATTATTGTCTCTAAAAACTTTTATTTAAAATAATATCATTTGATTTTAAAAATTTAAAATAATAGTTTTAATAATAGACCCGTAGTTGGAGTCTTGTGTTGAGTTGAAAACATAGATAATAAATAATTTCTTTTACTAAAATTGTTCATCATCGAAAAATGTAAATTTGATATACTTAATTTTTTGATTAATTTCTTATATTTGAATAACCAATTCTGATTCTATCCATTTCCATTTGAGTTATTTTAATTTTGTTACTGTGCTATCTAATTTGTTAAATAATAGCATGTTCGTTATTCAATTTTACTTGTGGGTTTAGATTGAAAAGGAAGAAAAACTTTTTTAGTATCAATGTTTTTATTAGATTTTAAGGACATCAGTTTTAAATATTTGAATACATTAACTTTTATTAACAAAACCTATTTTGCATGGAAAAGTACTGTTTATTAGACCTGATTTATGGTGGATTATAATAATAAAATTATGTTTTTGCCTCTAAAAAAAAACCATTTGAATTGGCCTCTAGGTGTAGATTGGTATTTTTATAGGGTTTATCATGTCATTCTACAATTGTTGAGGGACATATTTGTCACTTCATAAAATTTTTATACAATAGAATTATTTTAGTATCTTGAAAAGCAAAGCTTAACGTAACTTAATTATGCCCAGGGGCATTCTTGGTTTTCACTTTGTTTAAAAGAATGTAATGACTCTATCACCCTTGAAATGAAATTCTCAAAGTATCTTTGTGGGGGTGAATTTGTCGTTTCATAAGTGTTTTTTAGTAGTAGCTATTTGGTTGTGGGGTGATATTGTCCTTTGACACATAGAAAAAAACAAAAAGTTGTTGACATTTGTTGTGCACGCATTAACACCCAGCCACTCCATCACCTTCAGGTGGCATGTGTGTTTGATCACTGTAGTGTAAAAAATTATTTGGTCATGTTATTTGACGCGTCTCGATGTTCTCTTGGTTTATGGGTAGCCCATGTATGATAATAATGTTTGATTTGGTGTCGATTTAATTTTCTTTTTTCCCTTTACCTCTCTCTCATCTGCCTTAATTTTCATGTTGCCTATGGAAAATATCACAACAACCCTTATACTTCTTTTCTTTTCAGATTCAATCTCTGTTTTATTTCAAAAAATTACTTCAAATTAGAAAGTTTTTTAATTTTATCTTCCTTAAGTTTGTCATCTCTCAAATTTGATCGCTACTCTTTTAATTTTTTTTTTTGAATGACTTATAGATTTTATTTTTTTCTTGTAGTTTCATCCTCATTCTTTTTTATTTTCATGTTTGATCCTTATTTCTTTTATTGCTATTTTTTTCTTGTTCTAATTCTATAATTCAAAATGAGATTGGTTAAGGATTGAACTTCTTGCTTTTAGCCCAACTCTAAGATTTCATGGGTTGTGATTTTTAAATATTAACCTTAGTTTGCTTGGTTTTTTCATGTTATATATATATATATATATTATATATATATATATATATATATATATATATATATATATATATACTATATATATAGAGAGAGAGAGAGAGAGAGAGAGAGAGAGAGAGATTTACCAAACTTATAAAACTCAATCGATCAATGACCCGCGTTCAAATTTCTTTTCACTTATTTGGAAATCCTATGTTGCCTTAACTTTTTTTTTTTTTTTTTAAGGTTGAAAAATTTGTCCTGCCTAAGATGTTGCGCAAACTATTGGTATAGGCTCACTCAATTCATTTTTCGTCATTTGTTTTTAATTTTTTTTCACTTTTTTCTTTCAATATCTGGTTTGTATTAATTGGGCCTCCTATTTTGTTTCGATGTGGGTTTTATAGTCTTATCACTATTTCATAACCACACTATGAGTTTCGTAGGGTAATCATGGTTTGTCTAAGTTAATCTAGTGTATCGTCGTTTGAATACCTTTTTTAAAAAATATGTCATGCAATGTCTCACCATCTAGTATTTGAATAGTGTTTTGGCCAATATGAATTAAATTTTTAACTTTCTAACATGTTTATATAATTTTAGGTTAAAAAAATAATTCAACATGTGGCGAGCATGAGCAAGGAACTAGTTTTTTCTATAATGTGGTACTCTTTATGATAGCTTAGGGAAAGGAAAAGAAAGAAGTAATGACATGCCATTATACCTCCCATTATTACAAGAAAGAGTGGGTCTCCATCATGAAAATTAAAATAAATTAACATCAAGGAAATGAGAATATATTATAATTTTTTTAATAAAATGATTTCTCTTACAAGTTAATAAACATTCATGGGACTTTCTTGTTATAGTAGTCAAGAGATTTAGGTCGATTCAATTTTAGAAGTTTAGTGATTTTTTCCCTTCTTTTTTCTTAATAAATGATTTTGACATTTGGCCTTTTTAAAAATCATTTCTTATCTCCTATAAGGAATTTGAAAAAACTTCATATTGGATTTGAGCTTTTCATTATCATGTTTTGAGCTTAAAGTGTTTGGATTTGAATGTAAGCTTTATTCTTAGACTTGGTTTTCCTTACCAAACAAGTTCTATATCAAAATAAGAGATCTTTCGATCCTTAAGTTAATGAAATGTATAAGAGAAATAATATATAAAAGAGTATAAAAGGTGAGAGATTATATTTGTTAATGTTGTGTTTTGTCTAAACTTATTGAATACTTAAGAATAATGTAAAAAAATAGTAAAAGAAATGGTTGTGTTTTGTTTAAACTTATTGAATGAATAAGAAAAAAAGAAGAAAAAAGAGAGTGTATTTGTGAAGTTTGTGTTGCATCTAAGAATAAAGTTGTGTTGAATAATTTATTTATTGGTAACCTGAATTTATTATATATATATTTTCATAATAGCTTACTTTATGGAGAGTGATGTAGTATTTAAGAATGAAGGTGAGTTGTTGCACTTGAGGTCTTGGCCCAGCAGTTGAAGAGACTTGTTCCCTTCCTCTGCATCCTGGGTTCAAATCTCACCGTGCACGCCTGTCACCCCCGCGGTGCCTTACATGTTCATTGGGTTTGCAAGATGTTCAGTGAGTCGTGGAATTAGTCGTGGTGCGCGCAAGCTGGCCCGGACACCCACGTAAATAATAATAAAAAAAAGAATGAAGATGAGTTGTTAGTTGTTATGTCTGATTATATCATTGATAAAAAGCTTGACGTTTAAGGGTGATTGGTGTGAAGGATTGACAAACTTTGATGAGAGAGATTGGTGAGAGAATTTTGTGATTGAACGTCATTGATTTTTTCTTGCTGTAAATTTCAACTGTGTGACATTGCCATGCATATCTTAATTAGAACTTTGATATGTCTATCAACATCTTATTATTTCTTTTATTGTTTTCTTAAACCTTGATTTATGCATCGTTATTCTTTTTTATTCTCCCATGCGGGCCAACTTGTTTCCATTGTGATTTATGTGATCATCGCAAAGTCTCCTATTTTGACATGGCACTTGTTCTTACATGATAACGTGGAAGTGGCTTCCATAACCCACCGATTAATGATCAATCTCAAGACACAAACAGAAAAAAGTAAATTCAATTTAAAGTTTTCATTTCATCAATCAATAAACGACAACCACCAAATCTTAGCCAACGTCGTTTGTATATATAGTAATACAAAGTAAAATGTTTGGGAAAATGACTTGTTTCTACCGATAGAGAGATGAAGCCATGTCACTGCCCATTTTATCAATTCTTATCTCTAGAAGCAGTCATGTGCAATTCAAAGCTCCAAAACCGTGAAGTTCATACGAGGAAAAACAAAACCCTAAATTTTAGAGTCCATTTGTTTTTAAAATATTTTCTTCGATTTTTCAATATAAATCTAAGACTAAAGTAAATGAATAAAAAATATATTTTAATCAATTCAACCTTGTTTGATTAAAAAATATATTTTAAAAGAAAGGGTAGTATTTTTCTTCAACACTATAAAAAACCTGTTTGGAAAGTGTGGTTGTAGTTGTTTTTTTTAAAATATTTTTCATGCTGAAATACATTAAAATGATGTTTTTTTTTATTTTTAAAAAAATTACTTTTAAGATTAGCATATCAAAACGATTCAAAACATATAAAAAAATAATATTTTAAAAAACACGATTTTTTTATACTGCATTTCCAAACGGTGCCAAAATCATATATTCATCACAATCACTCCCATAGTAAAGTTATGCATAAATAATAATAATAATAATAATAATTAGATTAAACATTACTTTTCCCATTTTTTTTTTTTGTCTTTGTGAACTCTCGTAAATTTATCTTGATGTTATGAAATAATTTTTCTAATTGATTTATGAAGTTGCTGGGATGTTAATGGATTCCACAACGAGCTAGGCTAGCACCCATTGCTTCACCGTTTCATGATATCTAAATTATTACAAGATCACCAACCACTAATTCATTCCTTCAATTGTTGTCAAAGAATCTAGTACACATAGCCATCCTTAGAAATTAGAACCCAAGACAAGAGGAAGGCGAAATGTCATTTCTAATAGCTTCTGAACTAACTTGCTATAAATCTCAAATCACGTGTTAATATCAATGATTATTATTTGTGTTGGTTAATATATATAATAAATCATTTGATATATTAATATTAAAAATAAATCTTAAAAAATTATTTTAATATATTTTTAAATAAAAAATACTTTAAAAAACAATATCTATCAATTTCTTAAATACCCACTTAATTTCCTGTCCAATAAAACTATATAATCATCAAAATTACTGTTTTTTGAAACACTCTCTTAATTTCCTATCCAGCCATTGAAGTAAAAATACACAATCATCAAAATTAATCTATCCATCCCATGATCGGGGAGTGTTCTTCACCTTCTTTTGATGCGAGGGTGAGACCTAGTTAGCTAGCCGCTTCCAACATCATAATCAGGACGTATTGATCATGGAGCTGGATTTTCTTTTCATAAGGATATGTCCACCAATAGCATTCAGCCAGGTCATGTCAATCAGTGCTCTTCCCCGTTCCCAGAAAATGTAAAATACAAGGCAATTTTCTTCTCCAGCACCACGTGTCCATGCAAGCACTTGATCTCTTCAAGACTTGAAAAGAACTAAAACCCTCCTTGCCAGCCTGCCCGACGACATTTGTTAGGTTGTTGCCCTCTTTGAAAATGGAAGGCGCAAGGAGACAGCCACTAGTTTATTCAATATTTCCGGCACCGCTGTTTTCCAGTGGACCCCTATAAATACCGGCACAATGGTAGCCATTTAGACATGTTTTTTTTTTTTTATTATTATTATTTACATGAGTGTCCGGGCCAGCTTGCGCGCACCACGACTAATCCCATGACCCACTGAACATCCTACAAACCTAGTGAGCATGTAAGGCACCGCGGGGGTGACAGACATGCACAATAAGGTTTGAACCCTGGTGCAGAGAAAGGGAACAAGCCCCTTCCACCATTAGGTCAATACCTCAAGTGCGCTATTTAGACATGTTTGGAGATTATTGTAATGATTATATTTAAAATTATTTTTATTTAAAGTATATTAAAATATTTTTATTATTTTAAAATCAATATATCAAAACAATATAAAACATAAAAAATAAAATTAATATTTTTTAAAAAATTTAAAAATCACGATTTTATTTCAACATGTTCCCAAATAATGTCGTCTTATTATATAACATCCGGTCACATAAATGTTTGGCATTTTTAAAGATATGAAATATTTTTTATTTATTTTATTTTAAACAATAACCCATCAAAATTATTAAACAAGTATTTAAATAAAATATTAATATGATGTTTAAAAACACAATATGAGTACTACTGAAATGGCAGCAAGAGGCTCCAGCTATCCACCGTGCATTAATTGACATCCCCAAATCGCGCGGTCTAGATTCGTGAAAAGAAATGTGATAATTGATGGCACAGCATCATTGGTATCGTTGCTTCGTTCTGAGTAATGAGATCTTCATTCTCATGGAATGATTTGTGTCTCAATCGTCATATAAATGCAGCAATGCAACATCAGTATTGCTCTCCCCCTCCGTCCCCGATTTTTTTTTTTTTAAAAAAATAACTAAGTTAAAGTATACAAAAAATAGCATAGATTCAATATAATCATGTTTTTTAATATCATTATTAGTTTAAGTAAAAGTTTGATCGAGATTTTATAAAGATCATTGAATTCAAGATTACAAAGATGAAATATGATGACGCGGGAAGAAAAAGAAAAAAAAAAAAGTAATGGGTCACCGAGGTTCTATTTCTAATGTATTTAATATCGTTAGAATCATTTTAACTAGATAATTTTAATAACATTTTAAAAAATTACAAAATAAGGTAGTGATTAGTTGAATGAATTATAAACTCATTAGGCGGTTTTTCAATATATTATTAGAATCGTCTCATTAAATTTTTTTTAATGGTATCTAAAATCTAGTTTTCTTCTACCTGCCTTGAAAATTAAGGACCAAAGGACTAATATTGCTCGAGGGAAAGGAGTTGTGTTGGGTTAACATTTTTCAGCAACAGCATAGGGTAAGCCTGGACTCATATTTACCTGTTCTTTTACAATTTCTACCTATATTTATAGGTCACCTTTCGTAAAGGGTAAGCCCTGGCCAAAGCCAGGAGAAATGCATAAGAGTCCCTTAACTTTTTTTTTTTTGGTTTAATCTTTTATTCGTATGGCAAAGAATCAAGAAGTATTGATTTAGGCTGAGAGTAAAATCAATGGGAACTTAGAGGGTATTTGGAAGTGTGGTAGCGGTTGCTTTTTAAATAGTTTTCCACCATTTTCTGCTTCCTTTCACCATCTTGTATAAGCTGTATGACATCTAGGTTTCTTCATTTCCTTTTCTTTTTTTTACCCTTTTTTTCCCTCAAAAAACATCTCTTTAAAATAAATTATAAGAGGCCCAGTCTCTTTTAAAGTGAATTAAAAGAATGACATGACCGTTTTTCCCTTCCAAAAAAACCTACAACCTTGTTGTCGGGGATAATAAAGTCTTTTTATAAGTCCGTTAGCCATTATAAAAGGTTCACTCTCTTTATGATTTTTTATTTTTTTTTTTATGGATGATTTTTAAAGATTAGTCCAATTAGATTTTGGTTTTTTTAGGTTAATTTTTTAAATTTAATTTTTTTTATCAATTTTATCATTAGACATTGTGTTATTGGATCTTGAGTTTATATATTTTTTTATATTTTTATAAAATTATTAGAATTTCATTTACCACAGCATGATTATTTAAGTTAATCAAAATCAATTTAGATTTTTTTAAATTATATATATATATATATATTGGATAACCACCCGTGTACTCCTCTACTTTCAAGTTTCAACATGAAACTCCCAGTGAGGTCATAATGACTAGTGAGATAAATAGCTGTTGAAGAGTCCTTAAATCTTCCATCGAGCTTCCTTTGCATGTGTTGTAGCTATCCAATTTCAATCATCTACGTCATTTAACAAGTAACTCTCATGAAAAAAACCTAAGATTTTTTAGAGATTTTCAACATCTTCATCATTATCCATGGAAAAAGACATCAATTGTGTGACTTGTCCCTCAATCCTTTATTGATTATGTGTTGTATTTAGAAATATATTATGGTTGTTTTTTATTTAAAAATATATTAAAATAATATATATTTTTTAAAAAATTATTTTTGATATCAATACATTAAAATAATTTAAAAATATCAAAAAAAATATTAATTTGAAGTAAAAAAAAAAATTAAAATTTTTTTAATTTTTTAAAAAAGAAAGCTCAAAAGCACTGCTGCTTCCGTCGATTATTTTATATTTTTCTTCCCATATTTATCTTCAAGGCTGGGCCTCCGAGCATGTGCCTCCAATGGGACTTGACCACATCAAGTGCCATTCGAGTATTTTCAAAGCTGATCCCCTTTCTCACGCTTCAAATAAATTAATTTTAGATTAACTTGTATATACAGGCTTTCTGCCACGTGTATCTAAAGCTGCTAAGCCCTGATAAGTCTAGATAGACTAGGTTCGGGCAACTTTCCCAATCCTGGAAAGGATAAGGGCAACGAAAGCGAAATATAACTCCTCTTTGGAGTATCTTCTTATTTGTATGCCATAATGAGCGAGACTTGCGTTTGGATTGGACCCATTAACTAATGTATCTTCTCATTCTTAAAGCCTGTTTGGGGCTGAGTTTCAACCTGCTTTTTGATAAATTTTGAATTTTTTTTTTGCTAAAATTGAGTGTGGTTTATACTTTTTGGATCGTTTTGATGTGCTGATATCAAAAATAATTTTTAAAAAAATAAAAAAATATTATTGACATGCTTTTCGGTACGAAAAGCTATTTGAAAAGCAACAGCTACCACACTCCCAAACACCCTCTTTATCTTTTTATCATTTAAAACAAGTCTCGAGTCCTCGGCCCAATCAAACTGAGCACTACTTTTTTTTTTTTAACTTGATATATTTTTATTTACTATAGAAATAATATTTATTATTTATGAGTAATGTTAGTTATGCAAAACTTGTTTAGAGCAAGTTCTCAAACTTGATTAGATCGAGCTATTTTTTTTTATTTTTTCTCTTTTTCCCGATTTAATATGACCGGGCTATCTTATCTCATTTTATTTTACTATTTATAAAAAATATAATTTACATGATAGTATTTATCCATGACACTACTTGTCACTATTCATACTATTTATAAAAAATATATTTTCTCATCCTATATGTCAAATATTTTTCGAGTCATATATTCTCAGCTTTAAAAAAAAATAAAAAATCTTAACACTTATTTATACACTTTTTTATAATACAGATAACACGAGATAAAAAATACACATCTTTTCTTTATAAATAAAAATACTCTATTTTTTTATTTTAAATATTTATCTAATCATCACTTTAAAAAAAATCAAATAATAACTGAAACATCAAAGTTTTTCTCTTTACATAAGAAACTTGTTTTACAAATTCCAAAGCTTAACATCCATGGAAAATCAATAATTTTCTTATGAAGTTTTTCAACCACTCTATCACATCACCATGAAAGAATAAGAAGGTGTAAGTCTGGGAATTTTTTTTTTTTTTTTTTTTTAATTATTGAAGCAAACTAGATCGTTAGTTCAGATTTATTAGACCCGTGAACTTGTATCCATCACTGTGACATGGGTTCATTCTAGCAACTGTTTTGACATCATTTGATTTCAAGTTCAAGGAGATGGCTCGAAAACAAATGTTCATAAACATGCAATTGATTTATCTAGAAGCCTAGCTAGGTTTGGGTATGGAAATGATTGGTGGTTCGGTCATCAACACGTGGGTCGTCCATACAAAAACACATGTCATCAAACAATTGACTGGCTTATTCTGAACCTTTTCAAAATCACATGTGATGAAGACTTCTCAACTTACCCTTTCAGGACACACCCACATGGCAACCATCAAGGACGGAGGAGACGGGTCAAAATTTTGCCATTTCGTGAAGTCCAAATAGCCATAGCCAGTAGTGTAATGGGTAAAAAAAATTAATTAAATTAAGAAAATTAAAAAAATAATAATTAAAAAAATTAAACTGTTAAAAAAAAAACCAATTAAACAAATTAAAATTTTAAAAAACTGACCGGTTTTAATAAGCTTAAAATCAAAAAACCCGAATAGAACCCAAACCGGAAAAACCAAGATAAATTTGAAAAAATCGAGCCAAACTGGTTTGAACTAGTTTTGTTCTTTTAAAAATTTTTTTTTTTGTTTGGTTATTTTTTTTTATAAAAAATCGAACCAAATCGAAAATAATCATTCCTGGTAATATATATGAAATAAAAAAGAATAAAACAACTTTCAAAAAAATAAAATTAATTTAATGTAATAATCTCAATTAGGAAAAAAAGAGCCGTTAAAATCATGCATGGTCAAGCTATAATGAAAACCTAAAGTTTATGCCCCAATCCTTGTTGAAAACGGGAAAAATATTTCAAGAGATGCTAGTGTTATTACAAAGATATTGGCTACAAAAGGAAATATATATGATTATAATATATTTAAAATATTGTATTTAATTTGCATGAGTATGCATAGATTATAATTTCTTCTTTATATCTAAGATTATGTAATAAATAATTACGTATTCTTATTTAACTAGATTTTATAAATCATATTAACATTAATAAGATTATCTTGCACACAAAGTGCAAATAATTACTCTTTTTTTTTTTTATGTTAAAAATAATCATGAAAGTGAATTTGAATACGGTCAGTATATGGGCCGAAACAAGCAGATTTGAATAAATTCTGGTGGGTGATTTTTTGAAATACTTCAAGCCCAAACGACGCCCTTGTTCCCAAGCATTCCGTTCGCGGCCTTTTTCATCATTTCAATTTGTCTTCAAAAGTTAATTATAACCTAGTCTATGATTTAGCAAAAATAATTAATTAATCTTTATTATTTCAGAAATTATTATTTAATCCTTATGTTTTCACTTATTTTTTTTAAAATTAATTCTTATTTCATGTTTCTTTTCAATTTATTTATTTATTAAAAATAGAAAAGGTAGAAATGAAGAAGTAAACAGGATGGAAAAATTAAGAAAAAAAAAAAACATTTTTTTTAAAAAATTAATGTTAACTTATACATGATAGTTTACAAGTCGATCATAATCCTCGACTTACACACTTGAACAGAGAATAAAATTAAGAACATGTAAAGTCTATAACTTGAACTGAAACAGATAGGAAATGACCGATCCCAGGAAATGAAAAACAGGCAATGAACCTCATGATTTAGAGGCTAGATGATCCCATAGGGTGATGGATGTCGATAATATTATTATAAGGGCAGCTCCAAATGAAGAGGAATAGTACAGATGCCTTTTATTTCTTTATCTTAGGCATTCCAACGGCAGAGACAAAGCAATAACCAAAATAGCTTTTTTCTTTGTCAAGAGTCATTTCTACAGTTAAATGGCCAACGACTATCAACAGCTTTTTTTTTTTTTTTTTAACATGAAAAATTTTATCTATAAATACATGAAGAAAAAACTTGTAGTTTTAAATTTTTATATTGTGCCTCCCTTCTCTCAAATTTTAAAAAACAAGAATCGATTATTCTCCGATTAATTATTAACATCGGTTGTGTTAATTAGCTGAAATTAAAAAGTATGCTTGTTTAAAAGCTTTTTCTATTTTCGTTTTAATATCTCTTGATTTTTTAGAATTTTTGTTGTTATTTTAATATTTGTGATGAGTTTTATTTCTTTATTATTTTATGTTTTTAATATGGGTTAAGTAAGACAATTTTTATTTATGTTGTTATCTTTGATAAATATTTATTTTGATTGTCTGTTTTAATTTGAGGTCAATTATATTTTGTCTTTTTAAAAATACAATTAAACCAGTATATCGATTCTCTTTTAGTTTCAAAAAAAATGGTCAAATTGTTATGTTAGAACAAGTAGAAGGCAGTGCTTATTATTAATTCGCATGTATGAAAACTACAAAATTGCTAAACATTGAATGTGAGCTTCTTGTTATGAAATTGATATCAATTCGTAATACTTTTATAAGTTTGAATTTGAATTTACTTTTAAAAAATTAAATTTTTAACAATAACATATAAAACTTAAAATTAAAAATATTCATATAAATAAATTTTAAATTTAATTTTAAATTATATTTTTTAACTTTTATATTACTTCATTAATTTTATATTACTTTTATAAATTACTCATATTAATTATATAATTAATAACGTCATAATTATATTATATATAAAATATCTAAATTAGTTATATAATTATATTAAAATTAATTTAACATGAAATATATTAAAATATAAATGGCTTTTCTAAATAGCTTTTTACCATTGGAATGCATATACTACAAAAAGTTATATTTATACTATTCAAAAAGCTATTTTTTTTATTTGGCTCTTTAGTGGCTGTTTGGTAGTGTGGTTGCGGTTGAGGTTCACCCGCAGCCACACTACCTAGTGTTTGGTTAAAGAAAAAGCAGGGTATTTTGCTGGTAGGACCCACTGATATTTGAGGCTGAACCGCAGGTGTTGAGAAGCAGCAAAATGCTGCTTCTCATGCTGCTGACCGTTGTTAACAGTGGAGCCATGCTCCACAGCGCACTGTTTACGTGAACAGTTAGGCTTTTTTTTTTTGTTTTTTTGAAAACTAGTGCACAAAGTTTTTTTTTCCTAAAAAACTAGTACATTTAATTAATTACACTCGTATTGTTCACGTGAAAAATATATGTGTGTGTATATATATATATATTCTTATATATTTTAAAAAAAATAGTTTAAAGTAAATTAAATTTATTCGTACTTTAATCTCAATTTTATTCCTGATAATATTTTACTTAATTTTATTGCACTCAAGATAAATCATGATAACTGTAGTTATTGTCGAATGAATTTTGTACATAATGAAATTGTTGATTTTTTTTTTAAAAAAATTGTGTTTTACTCGAAAAACTAGTACTTAATATTATTTAATAACACTACATAAATTAGAAGGATATCGCATAATGACGTAGCATTTGTGAAATTTGATCGCAATTCCAATTACATTATTGTCGGGTCCGGCCCAGTAAAAAAAAATTCAGTCATTAAATTTACAATATTTAAATTAAAAATCATTAGTATTAATATATATATATATATATATATATATATTTTAATTATTTTATAACCTCAATTTGAAAAGCATTTTTTTAACCAAACACATTAAACTACTTTTTCTTCAACCTCAATTTCAACCACAGTTTTAACCAAACACCTATTTTTTCAAACCAACCTCAACTAAAAATACTTTTTATAAAACAACTTTTTTTAAATCACAACCACAAAAACTACCGCAATACCAAACACACTCTTAAAATGACATTTTCCATTGAAGATGCTCTAATCATTCAGGGTAAGAAAATCATCTAGTGCTGGTGCAGTGCGTTGGCCTGCGAAAATCCTGCAAGCCTCCCTGTACATTCCCGTTTTGAACTTCTCTTTCCCGACTTCCCTTTCAATCGTAGCCATTTCCTCTTCCACCACTTTCCCGAACAGATCAACGTTCACTTTCACTCTGAGGCCGTCTCCGTCTAGTTCCACTCTAAATTTAAGCCATTGCCAGTTCTGAACTCTGTGATTTCTGCGGTGGCAGCATCTTCCATGAGGTTGTAAAGAGAGACCGAGCCAGTTCCAGTTAGCCATGCTTCCAGTGAACGAGACCTCCTGGCCTCTGCAAGAGATCTTCCTCAGTTATGGTGGATGCATCTTCACGCTTCATGGAGTGAATTTGGTCTGGTGTGTTTCCCATATTGCTTGAGAAGACTTCCATGCAAGCTGGGATAAGTCCAGGGTGGGCTGCCATGTTCCATCATGTCCTGCTCGAACCTCTCTTTAGCTTTTTCCAGTGCCACGTTGTTCGCCTCAGTATCGTCTCTGATTGGAATCTGAGCTGCCTGTTTAAGAATCAAGAGATTAAACATGGATATAAAATTTTATGTACAAAATTTCATAAGAGTTGCTGTTGGCAAAGATAAATATGTTTTGTATGATGCAAGAGATCAAGTGGAACATACCATGCCACCCATGGCGTGCAAGCCCCGCCTATGGCATGTCCAGATGAGGAGATCAGAGTAGCTCTTCATAAAGAGCTGAGTCGTGCCAACTTGAACCCTGTCTGGTAGCAGGCGATCTGGGTGAGCCTGGAATGTCTTGGCATTGCTGAAGATGTAATCCCATCTTCCACAATCAAGCCAACAGAGTGATCCCTTAGCTCGTAGAGGATCAGGACAGTGGCCCTGATGCTTCCCCTTTCAATTCCAGCTATCTTCTTTGTTTTCTCAAACACAAAGTTCCATATCTTAGCCTCCCTGCCAATAATTTAGAACATAAATAAATGTTGAGTTCAACGTGAAATAACGTGATCGCCATTAGTAATAATATAGCTTCATCAATCGTTGTTCTAAAGCAACATTGCGTAAGGGTTCCTCCAACAAGTGACGACTATGATTGAGGTAAGAGGGGAAATTGAAGCTGAAATAATGTTTTGAATTAATCAAAAGGGTTTCGATTTATTCTCAAAATTAAGTGCAGAAAAAACTTCTAAGTTATGGTTGCTTGACAATTTAGCTGCTTTATTATGTCAGATGAAAGATTACCTTGAATGCTCCATCTTTGGGAGATATAAGAAAGGCCCAAATCCTGCACCCCGAGTCCGACGGAATGCAGCATAGTTGTGGTAAAAGTAAAGGCCAAAGTCCACAAGGCAACCAGTTGCAGGTTCTCCATCAATGAGAATGTGTGCCTCAGGCAGATGCCAACCTCTTGGGCGAACATGTCCAATCACCTTCCCTGATGTACCTTGTAGCTGGATCAAACCCTGGTAAAGCCCCCTCATAATACCTCCTTTTGGCTTCCTTGCGACACTCCATTGCAAACTTGATGCTGTTCCTAAACTCTCTCTGCAGATCAAAAACAAATTGCAGAGCATCCTTGGTAAGGATCTTCGCAAATTCCCCATCATATCTGCCCCTAATTTCAACCCCTTCTGGAGCATCGTAGCCAAAACTTCTTCACATGGGGCGGTGCATAGTAATTTTCATAAGTTGCAAGTCCCATTACTCTCTCCTGTTTTTCTAGAAACGCTACTCTTCTTTCTCGTTAATTTTGGCTTCATGCGAGCAAGATTAATCAAATGTGAATAAGATGAAGGAGGTGCAAATCGCTAGAGGAGATGGTGGTGGGATGGAGGGGTAATACAAGCTGACAAATTGCTATGAAGGTAGGCGTTCACTTTGTATATGGGTCTGATAAACCCTACAAAAGATGTAGGGCCTACATCTTTTGATACAGTTCACTAGTTTTAAGCCCAGGCAAACGGATCAAGAAGCCCTGTAAGCCAGCCCCTTCTCTTGGCACAGCAAGCCCAGTGACGTTCTTGAAATCTAAATATTTTTAATTAATTATTTTTTTTCCTTAGACGGATATTTTTTTTAAAATAAAATTAATTCTTTTTAAATTTTATGGCTGTTCCTCCCAACAAATATGTTTATTAAAAATCATACTTGTATTTTTACCCTTACATAAATATAATAATATCTTATCGACTAGACCTTATTAGTATTAATCACATTCCTACAACATTAAATTTTATTTTTTATTTATAAAAATGCATGATGATTTCTTTTTTATAATTACCAAAACATTTTTTCATTTAAAGTATATTCTCATACTAAAAAATACATCAAATTAATTTTTTAAAATCATAAAAATGTTTCCATAAGAAATTCAAAAATACAAAGTAATATTTTAAAATTTATCTATTAATTTTATTAACAAGATAGAGTAAAAAATAAAATTCTATGATAAGTTTTTATTTAATTACCTCTAGTGGCTCACAATAATAAAATGACAAAAGGAGGGGCATTAGAAATGTAAATATAAAATATTTCAAGGGTCTAAAACATAAAAAAGAAAAAGGAAAGAGACTAGAATCTCCACCGCCCAGGAGTCCACAGAGAAAACGAGTAGCCGACTCAGAAACTGTCTATATAAATTATTCCAATTACTGGCGGAGGTCAAACCAGAACAGCGCACATAATTGCGTAAACGCGTTTTGGATTCTCTCCTCTCTCTTTTTTCAACTGTTTATCCGATTCCGATCACCGTTGATTTTGTCTCCATCTCTCTATATCTCCGGTAAGATCTTTGATTGCCCGTGTTTTCTCAAGGAGAGACACCGTCAAAACCAAAAAAACAAAAGAAAAATAATCACGATCTGGGGTTTTGATTTTTTCCCCCCAATCAATTTCGTTTTTTTTCCAATTAATCGTATACGGTATTTTCCATATATTTGTTTGATTGCTTAATAGATTTGAAGTACCTAGGTTTTGTTTTGTTTTTTCAAAGAAAAACAAAAAAATTAAATTGAATTAGGGTTTTTGTTTGGGTATCTGGAAAAAGTTGTTTTCTTTGTTTCCTTGTGAATTTTGATTGAGAAGAGTTGTGTGTTGTGGTTGTTGATAATATGGCGGCAGGGCGGCTCGATGTGTCTAGGAGGCGGGGTGGTGGTGGTTATTTTGATGAAGTGAAGCGGGTTGGTGATCGTGGTTTGATACGGAGAAATGGGTATCATAGTTCAACGATTGTGCCTAGTTTTGATTTTAGACGAGATGGGCTTAGTTGTAGAGATGAAGAACGACAGTCAGGGGAGCCGTGGCAATTTCATGCCTTCGGTTCCTCGAAGTATGAGGAAGGTGAGATACCAGCAAATGAAGATGGGGTTCAATTGCCCGCAGACAAGAAAAGGAAGTTTTCTCCTATTGTATGGGATGTTGAGGAGAAAAAAGCGAAGATTTCTTCAAAGAATAGAGTTGTTCAGAGGAGCAGTACTCGGGATTTAAATGTTGTTTCAGACGAGGATGTTGTGAAAAGTCCTGTCCAAGGAGGATTGGAGCTTGTGGTGGACAAGGATTGTGTGGATGGAGGATCAGCTGATGGTATTGGATCTGAGTATCCAGCCCCTTTGTCTCCTTCGTTGCATCCAAAGAAAGATGGGGGTTATGACCAAGATCAGGGACAAGTGGAGGAGGAAGAGCTTCCTGAAGCACGGAATATAGCCATGTCCCGGTGGGCTTCTGATGATGATTCTCCAAGGGATACCACTTTGATTGATGATAAAGGAATGCCTGGAGAAATGGTGTACAGGACAGATTTGATTCATAGAGAAGGGTTCCAGAGAGAAGTCTCAGATAGAGATGGATCAAGTTCATCTCTATCGGATGAAAGAGGTTGCAGTGGCAGCTCTGCTTCTGAATATGAATTGCAAAATGATGTCATGGACATTGATGATATTAGGGATGAAAATGCCAGTGTTAATGAAATGGAGCAAACCGCTGGTGAAGAGCCCACAGTTACAAACCAAAGGGGGTTTAATATGCTAGAGGGTTGTAGAAGTGTGTTCGAGTATGAAAGACTCAATGAAATCAATGAAGGAACCTATGGTAAAGTGTACAAAGCCAGGGATAAGAAGACTGGAGAATTTGTGGCTTTGAAGAAAGTGAAGATGAATGTCGGAAGAGACAAATACTTGGAAGAGTATGGTTTCCCCTTGACATCTTTGAGGGAGATTAACATTCTTATGTCTTTTGATCACCCTTCAATTGTGAGAGTTAAAGAAGTTGTGATGGGGGACCTTGATAGTGTTTTCATGGTGATGGAGTACATGGAACATGATCTCAAGGGGCTGATGCAAGCGATGAAGCAGCCTTTCAGTACAAGTGAAGTCAAATGCTTAATGCTACAGCTTTTGGAAGGTGTCAAATATCTTCATGATAATTGGGTGCTTCACAGGGATTTGAAGACATCAAACCTTCTTTTCAATAACCAGGGAGAGTTGAAAGTATGTGATTTTGGGATGTCACGCCAGTATGGTAGCCCATTGAAGCCATATACCTCTCTGGTGGTTACTTTGTGGTACAGGTAAGTTGCACTTTACATGCTTAATTTTTTTGAAGTGATCTCTTGTAATTTTCTGGACTGGGATAACTAGAAGTTGTAAGCTTATCTAGTGTTACTTTTACATTGCAGGGCACCAGAACTTCTTCTTGGAGCAAAGAAATACTCTACAGCAGTTGACATGTGGTCAGTGGGTTGCATAATGGCTGAAATGTTGACCAAGGAACCCCTATTCACAGGGAAAGGTGAAATTGATCAGCTTGACAAGGTACTAATCAACTTCTGCTTTGGTACTTTACTCACTTGATTTTATTTTTTTTAAGATTTATTTTCCATAGTTCTTTTCTGATTTGAAAATACAAATAAAAATGATTGCAGATCTTCAAAACTCTTGGCACACCAAACGAGACTATTTGGCCTGGGTTATCAAAATTGCCAGGGGCAAAAGCAAATTTTGTTAAGCAACCGTAAGTATCTGTTTGATCAATCCTGTCTGTTATTATTTTTTTCCCCTTAAAAATATCTGAATGCTATTGGCCTGCACACCTTATATATACTGCTTTCTTTTTCAGGTATAATCAGTTACGGAAGAAGTTTCCTTTCACACCTTTCACAGGATCTCCAGTTCTCTCTGACTCAGGATTTGACTTGCTAAACAGTCTCCTAACTTATGACCCAGAGAAGGTAATTGTAGTGCACATGCTATAAGTTGGTTTTTGTTACTTCCCCATGGTTTTTAAAATATATGATTATTATACTAATTGGTGTTGCTTATTGCTAATGCAGCGAATAACAGCAGATGACGCTCTTAATCATCCCTGGTTTAATGAGGTCCCACTATCAAAATCAAAAGAATTCATGCCTACTTTCCCACCTCAGTATGCAAAGAACAGGTAGCTGATAGACTGGATGACTAGAAGCAGTACACAACTGAGAAAAATTTCGTGAACCTCTTACCTTTTCTTCACTATTTCCCAGAACAGGGCTTCTTGTTGTGTGCCTTTTTCTCAACTTGTACTCTGACTCTTAGGCCTAATCAAAGAACAATGAAGTGTCTAGATTCCAGGAGCAATGGTGAAGGAAAGCAGTACCGGGTGTTATCTGGCACATATTGGTGGATATCATCCTTTGGGATTTACATCCTTTTTTGTAATGATCCTGCAGTCCTTGACCCGCAAGGTCCTGAGTATTGACTTTTTTCTTTGTCTTCCATTGTTTCTGTTCTCTTTTAATCAGCTTGAGTTCAGAATGAGTGTAAATATTTCTCAACTCAGTTATAAATGATTAGATTTATTTTTACATATCTTTTCATTTAGTGCTAAACTGTTATTCAATCTATTTTCTTGTATATTCAAACTTTGCTTGCTAGAGATAACTGATGTAAGGCAATGGATTGGGGCGCTGATATTTCTGGTCACTTGTAAGGTACTGAACCTCCTATTTGTTTGATGATTATGTAATCTGGTTTTATATTTTTGCTTGTTTTGACCCAGATTAAAATTTCCCCTGACATTCGGTTGATTCCACTTTCACGTTGACTCTTTTTATGCTCTCACAAAAGCCAAGAATGTATTTGATATCGTTGCCTTCATTTATTATTCATAGTCAGTTTTTTGCTTTTTAAATTCAGCACATGAAGGCCTGTCCTATTTTACGCTTTTGTGGTTCAGCTTGTCAATGCATTTTCTATCAAGCGCAAGAAGAAGAAAAGTAATGTTAAGCTGCTATAGCATTTTGTTAGGCTCTCATTAATCAATGTAAAAAACATATCTGATAACCTGTGAAGTTTGCTTGGAAAGTGCACTATATAGTGTTAAATCAGGTGCACCTTTTGAGATAATTCTGATGTATATTTGCGAACAAATGATGCATAACTTTCATATACATCCCTGCTTCGCTGATGTGTCATTAGCCTCTATTGGTTTTTCATCCACAAGTTCTTTTGGACCTCTGTCAACACGTTTAAAGACTTTTCATTTTTCATTTTTCATTTATACATGTTATGTTCTTTTGATTCTGATCCCTGTAAATTTCCGAGTTACCAGCTTCCTTCAGTAATGGCTGCTATAGAATTTGCAACTACTCAGCTACTGTGTTTCTCAAGTTCTTTTGGTTGGATGTTCAGCCGGTATGTGAATAGAATGTTGAAAGGTTAACCCCCTTGCTCTTTTTTTCTACTCCATCCTCGCTTGTTAGTCTGTTCTGACTGACTTGTCTTTCTTGATCCTAGATCATTTTGTACATGCTTCCTTTTCTTTGCAAAAATGTGCTCCCGTGCAGGTTTGGAGGAATATCCCCAGTTGCCTCCATACCCACCTGTTCATGCGTGTGGGAGTGGATGGGGTTTAATGTTGCAGAACATGAAAAGAATTGCACATTCAATTGCCTCCCATGTGCTCTGCTTTCCCACTCTACTTCACAAATTCTTGGTTTCTTGTCTCTCGATTCCTTGGGCTTTTGAGTTACAGCAGCGTTTAATATCGAGAAGACTGCCAAACGTGTTCTGGCCTAATGGTCGAGGAAGCAAGCAATATGTGAATGTCCAATTGTTCATTTGGACGTTTCAGTTCAATCTTCTCCTATGTTTCTTTACCAGGAATAATGTTCTGATCATTTGTGATGAACACAGCTCAAAAATACTTTGAAATTTATGACATTTATTAATACAGAGGTATTTTTCTCCCGAAACATATGCTTCGTCTGATTCTGAAACACAAGCTTATTTTGCTTCACTTGAACACCTACATTGGCCATGGTTTTGCTTTCGACAGAACAAACGTCACAGAAGTGCAGTAGCACCATTTGTCAACAAGTATTCTTGTTTGCGGAGCCATGAAGTAGAGGAGCGATAATCCTGAATGCTCGATAATGTCGAAACTCCTCTTGAGCTCGTAACCTCAGTATGTAGGGGAGCAATAATTCTCCAGTCCTGAATGTTCGCTCACTTGTTATGCTTTATCAATGGACGAGAGATTTGTAAAATCCATGTCCCATGTAAATCAGCCATTTTTATGGACTGAAGATGTTATGTTATAAAAATTTAGATGATCTTAAATAAGAAATGGGGCCAAACCGATATGGATTTGTTGAGCTAAATCGTTTACTTGTGCTTTCGGAGGCGCTTAGAACAAGGAAATTTTACACTGGCAATCAAGTTGTTTGTCAACTTCAGCAAGCAACCTGATGTTTATACATGGCTGCTAACATGGCAATACATCCATCCCAAACATCAAAATATATCTGAATCTAGAAAATATCAATGATCCGACCCTCTTCTCAAATCAGATGGCTCTAGTCTTACAAAAAGAACAAGCGACTTCATCTCTAAAACGAATAAAGTGTTGGTAAGGAAGAATTGGCTCAAGAGTCTAAGTAAATGATAGTTCAGATAGACGAACGGTTCAATTTCTGATTATCATCTTTGATTATGTGGTGCAGGGAACTAAAGAAATTTTTATCCTTTTGTAGTTGCCATAGATGTCTTAATAGAAGAACGAATCTGAAAAAGGTTGTCTATATATCAGTATGAGCATTCAATCCAGAGCCTTGAGGGGGAAAACCACAGTTTTCTTTATTTTTTAATTACCATCTCCATCCTCTGCATGTTAGCCTGTTCAGTTCCCCCGTGTCTTTCTTGCTTGCATGTAATTTCTTCATGCATCGTCTTCTGCTACACTCTTGGGGTTTCCCGAAGAGAAAAAAGGGTTGCCGAACGTGAATCGCACGTATAATTGCCTGGTTTCAACAATTCACTTCATAAATTCTTTGATTGTTGTTTTTCTCAGTTCCTGTTCAACTTACAGCAGTGTGGATGAAGATCATCAGTACGCTATCTAAGAAAAAAGAAATAGGGGGGGTAAGGTGTCTACTGAGCAAGCAACATGCAAACGTAATCCTCGACTCTTTTTCTACCGAAAATAATGTTACGTGCCTATGATACGTTCAAAATTACTGATATTTGTCCAGACAACTATTTTTCTCAGGAATCATGCTCCATACACTTGACTGAAACACTTGGCTATGTTACATCACGTAACATTTGGAACCAGATTTTGCTTTCAACAAAATCCAGTTAACATCATCTAGAAGAGCAATCCCATCCATTTATAGGGTATCCTATATATTTCCTGCGGAGACGGTAAATAAGAGCAACAAGTCTCCAATCCCAATTGTACAATAATCGAGACAAACACCTTGTAGAGCTGCACAGATGGATCAGAAGTAAAATAAAAGTGCAATGTAAATCAGGCGAGAAAAAAACTGGAATGATCTTACAATGTTATCATATCATTTGTGATAATCCTGTTCAACCAGAGCAACAAATGAGGAGTTTGACTGGGATTTGTAGCTGACTGATATCATAAAGAGTTCTTTCGGGAAAAAAGAAGGTGCTTGGAACAAAGAAAATTGAAACCTATAAAACAGCATTCAATCTCATTTGTCAACTTTAGTATGCAACCTGATGTTCGAACAAGGTTGCTAACATAGAAATATATCTAAAACAATTACACAAACAACGTATCAGAATCTAGAAAGTACTAATTATGCTGCCCATTGACTCCAGCAAAAAATTGGGTGGAATATGCGAGTTTTATGGGGTATGCTGTGTGAATTTACGAATGATAGATGGTTATTGTCTTCCCTAGTACAAAAAGAACCAGCGACATCTCCAAAAAGAAGATAGTGTTGATGAGTGTCCGGTCAATTGTCCATCCAAAAACACTAAACCCACCAGGATTGGACTGCAAATACGTCACTGCAAAAGAAAAGGGGGGGTTCAGTTAACTTCACGGGTATTCGAAGGAAGAAATGAAAAGAGCCACAGAAATTGAGTAACTGATAGTTTTATTAGATTGATATTCATTTATCTGCTTTTGATATGCCAGATCTTGATTGTATGATGCAACCAAGGAGCTAAACTTCTTTCCCTTTTTTTTGGTAGTTACCACTTACCAGAGATTTGTTAGAGGAATGAATCTGTTCACGCGATATAAATAGTTGCATAAGAATCAAAATCATCATTAACTTAAAAGGGTTGTCTCTTGAATGGTCCTATTTGGGAAAACAAAGGTTTGCCACCACATCTGAACCTATATATTTAACTGCAGAATTGAATGCTATCCCCACTATTCTTGTTTACTATCAGTTCAACTAGCATCCAAAAGTATAGGCCATGGCAGCCTTTTGTGCTGTGAGAAAAGAAAAAAACATTGTTGGGCTCAGGGAAAGTCTGAAATTTGATAGGGGTTTAGAGACCAGGGTGTCAAAAAGGGTTTTGTGCGGCTGATAAAAATTAATTACTACTAGTTTTGGTGTGTACTATAAGGTATGACCAGCTTGGCTTGGTTGGTGTTGAACCTATCTCACATAAGAGATTCTTTGCTTGTACATGCGATGAAGTCCTCTATCATGATGAGTCTAGCAGCTACATGCAGCAAGCCTAGGATGAGTGAATCCCCACCAATTAGGATTAGGACGAACTGATTAGTTACTAATATGAAACCTATTTTCATTTGCAGCTACAGTGAAAAAGAGAGACAATTTGAGTGCACAAAACTGATTGTTGATTTAGATACATACCAAAAGCTTGTCTCTTGTGATATGTTGACATGTATGAAGCCAACTGGGTAGTAGTTGGCACTGGCACATAATCAACTGCCTCCAAATCACTTTCTGAATAATTTATGCACAATAAATGGCCTGTATTGGCAGCCTCCGAGCTTCCACCATTGCCGCTTATTTCCACTTGAGAAGTGTCATCAGAGGCACATGTAACTATAGAATGCCATTTAGCAGCAACTGATCCAGTGCCTTGTGCTCTATGTGTGATTTTTGCAGCAGCATGCAGGCAAATTATTAAACCAACAAGCTCAACTATAGAAGAGATCTGCAACCATCACAAAATTGCAATGTAAGAAAGAAACTCAAGTCTAGAATTGCTATACAAACACGTGGAGATGCTGGTGTATTGTTCAAATATTTTCAGCTAACTTTGAAAGCTGTGAGTTGTATGGTTTGACAATTTGCATTAGAAGGTCTACCTTTCCTTTTCCATCCTAAGTCTTGTACTTCTTTTGTAACTAATTTCATGAGATATTGCTAAAAGGTGATGATTTTGTAATGAGGGATGCTATCTACATATAATGCTTCATTTTGAGATGTGAGATTAATGTGAGGATTAAACAATGATAAAAACAAATGTCAAGATTAGAGGATCCATTTATGGTATTTCAAAGAAATATAATATAAACTTCTTTTATGACTCAACTGGTACAAAGAACTAATCGGATGATTTGTCACTAATAGCTCATTATAAATTATTAACATGATCATATTAGTTATTTTATTTAAGTAACACCAATATTTTTAAATGCAAGAGGTGGAATTTAGAATTGAACAAGTTGCTCCTTATCAAATCTATGGTAAATTGAGAAGGAAAAAGCAACAGCATATTTTTCTGCACTTACCACAAAATCACCACCATTGATGAAATTGATAATTTCACTATTCCATGTAGTTTGAAATAAAGCCACGACCTGACTCGCTGTCACAACCAAGAGCTCAAGAATGAAAAAAATTCGGAACCTATGGCTTATCTTAGATAGATAATGTGTTAGACGAATGTGTTCCTCAATGTACTGTGAAACATCCATATCCCTTTCTAAGAGCTTCCCGTAATTTTCAAAGTGAATCACTTGAAAATTGCATACTAAATTGAATAAAGCACAGCCTGATAAATAGATAGTGATTGAATAGGTCCATGAGACAATCAAAGCTATCAGTATCGCAACAGATTGCCCCCAAGAATGGTGCGGCACATATATAATGCGAACAGCCTCACGAACAATCTTCAGGAGGAGGAATGGCAGCACCCATACGGCCAACAAGCGGAAGAAACCCTGAATATATAGAGTTTTCAAATCAATGGCTTGACATCTATGAATAAAATATATTACAATCACAACTATACAAAAATTTAATGATTATAACAGAGATATTCTAACAGAGGAAGATTTCTTCACTATTTTCTTACCAGGTTATGCAGGAATCAAAACTTCCACTCAAGTGCATGGCATGAATACAGATGATTAAAGAAAAGGAAGTTTTAAGCTCTTTCCATTAAATGGACAACATGATATTCTATTCCACGATACTGATTAATCTGAAATTGCAGGAGAAAACATCCCTCTGTTAATGGACTCGAGTATCTTACTCCACAACACAATTCTTCAATAGCCTATTATTGATAGTTTCTTCGATGGATTTGTTTTTGAAACAGTATCTCCGTGCAATCAAACGATCCAAAAGGCTATTAATAATAAATTAAACAATAAAAAAAGCAGAAGTGCATGACACAAGTACAAATAAAAGGGCAAACATTCAACTTCGGTAAACTAAATTTGACAGTATGACTCTTTTTATTGCATGATTATAATTAATCTGAGATTACAGGAAAGGGGATCCGCTGTTAAGGGAATCATGCATCTGATTGTTAATCTACAGCAGAAAATATTATACTTCAAAAACCATCATTGCTAATTTCTTATTTGGATTTCTTTTTAAAGCATCATCTCCAAGCAATGGGCAAGGAACCAACTCAAAAAGATATAAATAATAGATAGATAGATAGATAGATAGATAAAATAATAGACAGCACAGTTTGATTTATTGAATGTCAAAACCTGACCCCATTAAAATCACTCCAACTTCTCTACTGCCTTTAATGCTCCAGCAATGACTAGTAATTGCACACATCAAGTATGAATCTTAACAAATCAACCACAACCAAATCAATTACCAAAAATTAATAATAAAATATCTTTAGCTTTGATCACTTAAAAAACTACAACAGATTTAGAAATCAAAAAAAGGTTTTCCTTACATTGATCTTCTTCACATATTCATCACGAAACTGCGCCATATGTCCATGATAGCGGTCCACAAAAAGAAACTTCCTGAACCCATACTTCCTCAAGTTATGTGAAATACAAACAAGAGAAATGGCAGCAACTAGACACTGAAACACCAAAACCTGAATCTCAAAGGTACGAATTTGGTACTTCTTACAGTCAGTAGTGCAGTAAGAGAAATAGTGGATCATCACAACAGGAAGAGCAATACCAAGAAGCAAAAAAGAGAGCCATGAGAGAGTGATACTTATAAAGGAGTGTTGACAAAAGCCAAAGACCCTTAAAATGGTTTCTAAATGGTTTAGAGATTTGGAGAGATGGGCTTCATCTTCTTGGTCTTCATATATGAGAGGGACTTGTGATGTTGATACCAAGTCATCTGTTTGCGAGCAAGGAACTGCCATTTCAGAGAGTGAAAGTGAGGTTTTTCTTGGTGGGTTTTCTGATTATAGACAGAGGAAAGTCAGAAACCTTAAATGCGCTAAACTAAACTAGTGGATTTTGGGGAGAAAGAGATGGTGAAAGTATCTGTCCGTATGTCTGAAAGGAGGCCGTGTTCATCTCTAAAATGTTGTCGCGGACTATATTTTATATGATGTAATCAATCTTTGGAAAATCAAGTGTTAGTTTAGCAATGCAGTGAAATATTATTCCATTTAATATATTTTAAATAAAAATATATTTTAAAAATCAAATAAAACCACAATACAAAACACACGTTGTATTTATTATATTTATTGTTTGTTATCGAGATGAAAATAACAAAGATAGAAAAACTAAGAGTTTTTTATTTTATTTTATTTTTCTGCCTAAAATTATAGAGATTTTATCTAAAATTATTCTAGAAACAAGTTTATTGTAGGATGATTTTTTTTTTTTATTTATTTTATCTTCATAAAAAACAAGTAAAAAGGCAATCTTGCATCCCACTTTCGGTTGCTTTCAGGAGGAGGAAACTATCGTTTCTTTTTCTTGATTGAAGGCATTGTAGATTCTGAGGCCTGGAAAAGTATGAAAGATAGAAGACAGCTTGAAAAGAAGAAAAGGAAAGGGCTTTATTGGGAAGTGGCCCAAAGCTTAAACCAAACGGTCAAGGGATCTGTTTTATATATATATATATATATATATATATATATATATATATGAAATTATTTGTTTTTATGTTTTAAAAGTATTTAATTTTTTTTATTTTGTTTTATTTTAAATTAATTTTTTTAGAATTTTCAGAATATTTTAATTTACTGATATTAAAATATTATTTTAATATATTTTCAAATAAAAAATATTTGAAATGAATAGTTATTACAATTTTAAATATATTTTATAGTATTAAACTATGGTTAGAGAGTTTTATTTATTTGTATAATTTTTTTTTATTCCTTAAATTTGAAAGTTCATGCACTAAAGAATATTAAATTGTTTTTAAATACATCTGCATTCAATTTAGTATTTGGTCTGCATTTGAAGGCAGAAGTTTGCTATGACAGTTAGGTTTGTGCATCTTTTTAAGCGAACTTTCAGATTGTCTTTCCAGTCTTTGTTGAGGAGGAAAAGGACAGGTAACTCCGACTCTCCGACGTCGTCCTGACGCCGCTGAACTCGCTAGTGGGCTTGTTATTGTGATGGTTGATATTTAGTTTGACATGGGATTATGATTTTTTTAAATAATTTTTTGTACTAAAATATATTAATTTAAAATTAATAAAAAAAAAAATTTAAATTTTTTTTTAAAATATTTTAAAACACAGAAATAAACAAGTTTTATTTAAAAAAAAACAAGCCTGTTTCATGACTTTATTTGTAGGCCGAAGTTTTTTACTCCAAGAAAAAAGTTTCAATCACAAAATGATGAATTAAGCCTGGTGAGTCGTTTTTGAACAGTTTTAACGTGATTGACGTGGAAATCAACTTTGACCGCAAATGACAGATTTGACCTTGGTAGATTTTGATCGACTTTGACGAACTTAAATTCAGATTTGACTGTAAAAGGATGGTTTTAGCTAATTTTAACAACAACAAAAAAAACACTCGATTTTTGACATGATAGCTAGGTGTTTTTTCTAAATGGTTTTTGGCTAGAAAAATAATTTTTAATCTAAAAACATTGTTTTCGTTTTCGGTCATGGAGGCCAAAACAGGTTATCTAATTTGTAAGAAATTCACAAAAACTCAAATGAGAGGTGGCGTTTTTTTTTTCTCGAGCGCCTCGTAAAATATTATTTATTATAATTTCACCTTATTTAATTTATTAAAAATTAAATTTTATAATTTATTGTGAATTAATTTTTATATAATTATTCAAGTTTTATGATCCGTATAGCAGGTTTAATGGAATAATTTAATTAATTAGAGTTTTTTTCTTTTCTTTTTAAATGATATTTTTTTTCAATTTCAACTTCAATATTAAATTTATTAAGAATTAGATTTCATAATTTATTTTGATTTGTTTTTTATAAGATTATTCAGTTTCATAATCCAGGTTATAAATTTTGCTAATTAACTGGGTAAATTTTATTGTTTTATTATGTTTTTTTTTTAGATTGATTTTTTTCTTCTAATTTTAACATTCAACTATTAGTTGATTAAAAGTAGAGCTGCATAATTTATTCCAATTTACTTATGAGGTTATTTTTGATCTTATAACCCGAGTCGTGAGTTTGATATATTAAATTTAGTTGATTTGAGTTTTTTTTTTTTTTCATCATTCAATACTAAGTTGATAAAAATTATGTTTTATATTTTTTTTAATTTGTTTTATATAAAATTATTATGGTCTCATATTTTTTTCTCTCTAAAGTTAGCAACATTTAAATACATCTTTTTTATGTTTAAGAGTTTTTGGATCCAACCGTAGCAGGCGACGATACTGTGAAACTACTAAATTTACTTGGTTTTGAACTTTTGACAAATTACAATAGTTAAACATGAAGAAGAATTAGGGATCAGTGAAAAAAAATTAAAAACTAGAATGCCCCTGGTGAGGTTCGAACTCACGACTTCTTGCTTAAAAGGCAAATGCACTACCACTGTGCTACAGAAGCTTTCTTGCTAGAACTTTCTAGCAAACATTATTTATAATTTTTTTAAACTCAAGCCGTTGAGTGGAGGTGTACTTCAGTAAACAAGAACGACACCTGTGGACAAGGGTGAGTACAAAAATTGAAAAACTGATTAAATAAAAATAAAAAAACCAGTTCGTAAAAAAAACCCAATTAAACTTAATAAAATTTTAAAAAAATCGACCGGTTCAGTACTTGCTAGTACTAGTACATCTGAAAATTTTTAATTGGCTAGTTGTAAATAGCCCCGGACTATATAACAAAGAATTATACCGGACTTACCTACACCGGGGTATTGACGGTGATTCTTAAATATCGCAAAACAGAATGTGATATGATGAGATAGAATGCAATAGAAAAAAGAGCACAGGGAAAGGCTACTCTTAACGGTCAAAGCGAACCCTTTCATTCCGAATTAAAGAATTTATAAGTCTAAAACTACGAAAACTAAACCGAACCCGAATGAAAAAAACCAAGCCAAACTAAAAAAAACAGAGTCAAACAGGTTTGAACCGATTTTTATCTTAAAAAATCAAATCGAAACCGGCCAATTCAAACTGGTTTTAGTTTTAGTTTTTAAAATTTTTTTTGATTTGATTATTTTTTATGATAAAAACTGAATCGAACCGAAAATAATCAGTTCTTCTAGTTGGTGCCTGCATTGAATATCTTAAATTCTTTCTTTTTATTTTTAAAGTCCCACCATTTATTTTCCCCCTGCTAATTGAACACAAGGCAGACACGAAACAGTTAATGGTGGCAATGTCACTGCTATTCATTACTGGAATCACAGCATTTGGAACCATAACTTGAGTTACTTTCTCTGATAGATATATCCCAACTGTTCTGTTGAAAGCTAAAATCTTGTAGGATGGAACAAAACGTGATCTTTACAAAGTTTTCCTATTAAATTATGTTAATGTATACTTCAATATTAGATTGTTAGAAATTATAGAAATATATGAGGAAGACAGCTACAGAGCAATCAGGAATAAAATGACTTTGTAATTTAAACCACTCCTCCCTCTCACAACCTGCAATATATGTATATATAACATAAAATTACTCAAATTCACAATTACAAAAAAAGCAAATAGAAATGAAGAAAACACTCCTAAACTCAAGTAAAAGAAAAACAAAATTGCAAGTGTATCTAAATAATCCATTGTTCAAAAAAATTTAAAAACCAAAAACATCCCTTGCCCTCATGTTATGTTTTTTTTTTTTAAATGATAGATTAGTAATTTAACTGTTCAATAAAAATATAAAAAAATCAATTTACCCCAAATATATTTGTAATGCCAATTGAATCCTGTGAAAAAACTATTTTAGCTCCTAAAACCCAGCTTTTTCCAGTTTTCCTCACAAACATGTAGGGTAAAATTGTTACTACATTGTTGCGATCCACTGTACACTAAGTCTTAGTTGATAGTGAAAGGTTGAACACAAAGATTATTTGGAAACGTGGCTATACTTGTGTTTTAAAAAAATTAACTTTTTTATATTTTAGATATGTGCTGATTTTAAAAATATATTTTTAAAAAATATTATTTTGATATATTTCAGTATGAAAAATAACTGCAACTACATTTCCAAACAAACCTGGCTATAATGAAAGGTTGATAGAGTTTAGTTTTTGTTCTTTTTAATTAAGACTTACTTTTCTAATCATGATAACTTTTTCTGTAAAAAACAATACATATAATATAAAATATATTTATGTAAAATACATGAATTATTGGAAGTTTTTATGAATATTTATTTTAATTGTTTTTAATATTTATTCAATAAACTATGTTGCCAACAAAAAAATATTGTTAAAAAAAAGAGTGTTGATAAATAAAAATATATTTTTTTCTTCAAAATTGAAATTATTGCTTCTTCTTTTTTAATATCTACTATAATTATCACATAATTAAATAAAAAAAATAAAATTGGTAAGCGCCCTCAGCATCCCGCGATCATAACCAGTTCTAACCAAGATATCAAGTATCTAAGCAGTATCGATGTCTGAATGGAAGATGTTATTACCCAAAATGAAAAACAGTATACCATAGGTTCATAAACAATGAACATCAATATTATTATCAGATGTCTGAATTAACAGCATAGTGTCTGCAAAAAAATACCCTGTGGGTGGAAGAACTGTTATTTTACAAGCATCGAAAACCTCATGGGGCCTGAGGTGGGTTCGGACAAGATGATATTCAACAAAGAGATCAGCGGACTCTGCCAGAAATCTCCACAGGTCGAGCCTGGATCTATGACTAGCTGATGATGGTTGATCCTAGCTTTGGATAGATGATTATAATTTTGACCTGTATTTCCCTGCTAGACATTTGGCCTTCATGCAATTATTGTTTTCAATAAATGGATCATAATTTAGATGAAGCACCGGCAAGAGCATGATTGACCAGCTCCCGCCTTAGGATCTTCCCTGCGGGAGATTTTGGAATGGCACTGATGAAGGCCACTCGTCTTATCTTCTTGTATGGTGCAACCTGCAAGAAGATGGCAACATAAGGGAATCATCCTCGATTGACGAGGGCAGTGATCCATAGGACATTCCAGAAGAAAATTAAAACATGCAATCTCAAATCAAATTCAGAATTCTGCAAGTTGTTATTTAGCCAACCAAGGAAATCAACCACTAGATCCGAATTCCAGAAGCAGAATGTCCTATCTATCTCCAAAAGGATCTCTATATTTTAATGGGGATATTGTTCTTTCACATGGCAAATGCAAAAATAAGTGATCCCACAAGGCATATTATAAGAGACACCACCTAACCAATTTGTCATTTTAGGCAACAACAGGGCAAGATTTAATATGGTAGAGATCCAGAGATGCGTGCAAGCATCTGCATCTTAAATTAAGAGGTGCCAAATCATCATGGTTTATGCAGAAGCTTACCTGTTTTGCAATGGAATCCATGATTTGAGCCTCAGTAATATTGCTTCCTGGTTTCCTCACCACATAGGCCATGGGAATTTGCCCTGCCTCTTCATCAGGATACCTGCTCCAAGATACCAAAACCAATGATACGAGTGGACGGGGATCTTCAGTAGAATCAAACATAAATAAACAAATAAGTAGATTCTGAAAGCAAGAAATTCACTGGAAGAATCTGATACTAAATACATTTCCATAAACATTTACCCTTAACAATAACTAGATTCAATACAACTGGTAAGTAAAATGATCACCTTATACATTTTAACGGTATCTGTCAAAAGAAAAAAAATTGGATTTCCCCAAGAAAAAAGCACCAGAAGATGAAATTCACAATTTTCATGAATTGAGATATCTTATCTAATCCATGCAGCGAGTTATCAACAAGTGCACTCTTTCTGATTGTCATCCTCAACAGAAGAATCTCTCTTGCTTCCTCAATAAATAAAATAAGCTAAGATAAACTTACAAAACCAGCAAAAAGAATTTGAAGCAAGAACAAAATTACTATATTGCGAAAAATATACACACATAGGATCAAATTTTAAGAAATAGAAAAATAGCATGCGATCCATCATGTTTCAGGAATGAGCTAATGAATCAAAGAGAACTTCAGACTCATGTCTGTGTGAAATAGCCAGCTGCTTGCTGTTAGAAATTGATGCGGAAATCGATGAAAAAAAAAGCAACACCCTGCATACACAAGTATAAATATACCAGCATGACATTGCGGCATGAGTAGCAGATGAAACAGCTAGACAACTTACGGAATCACAGCAGCATCAGCAATTTCAGGATTAGACTGAAGTAACTTTTCCAACTCAGCAGGGGGCACCTGAAAATAATCAATCATATGGTGAGATAACAACATTCCTGATAGTTCAAATTAGATTTACAATCCTATTGTCCATCGCAGTCAAGACTATGCTAATATAATCCAATCACCTGAAATGCCTTGTATTTAATCAACTCCTTTAGCCTATCAACAATGTAAAGGAACCCGTCGGAGTCAAAATAACAAAGATCCCCAGTCTTTAACCAACCTTCTGGATGTAAGGTTTCCGCAGTTGCCTTCTCATCTCCTACATAACCTGCACTAACACCATTGCTCTGCTTGTTAAAGAACAAGCTTATTAGACATGTTAATTTATTTGTCTGTCTTTCAATTAACCAGCATCTTCAGTGAATACCATGGTGTATATGAACTTCTATCTGTTCCAGAATAGCATCTAAAAAGGGGTAAAATATTTGAACTCTATCCTACACTATGTCCAAAAATTCCACATAAATAAATGCTTGTCAGGTGAGATGCATTTTTCTGTGTCAGGTGGCCTAAAAAAGAGAGTAACAATGACCGGTTGAAATGCATTAAAAATTAACAGCCAATATGTCCTTGATCACTACCTTTCATGACAGTTGGCCCTCGCAACCAAAGCTCCCCTCTCTGGCCAGGACCCAAGGCCTCTCCAGTTTCAGGATCAACAATTTTAGCTTCCATATTTTCAGACAGGCGACCGACAGAAGCATGCTGGCTAGTCTCTTCAGGTCCTAGAGTCCTTGTTGCCCCTCCTCCAGTCTCAGTCAACCCATATCCCTAAAATTCCAAATACAATGCACAATCCTTATTCAACAACATTTTCAAAATGCAATAATCTTCAAACACTCACACGATCATTTTATTAAACAACCTAGTCAAAACGCAATGACTTTTCTAAAAAACACTACATTCAACGTCAGTACTGCTCCACTTGGCTTGCCATTCAAACTAGCCTCAAACGGAGTCCATAGTTGAATGGATTGTAAATGCTGACCAATACCATTCAACTTCAATAAACTATCAAGATGTTGAAAATTGACCAAATCCACCATCAATAATAGAACATAAACATTTCTGATTGGTGTCCCCACTAAATTTAATTTACAGAGTTCTAAAATTATATGTTTGTTGGTGCCATCGAAAAAGTGCTTTCTCAGGCTGAAAAAGCTTTCATACCAAAAAGCATTGCATTTAAGTAAAACCATCAACTGCTTTCTTCCACCCATATATTACTTTGCTCAGCACATGAAATGAAAGTAGCAAACACACCGATGACACTAGTGATCAGGACAATAACATATAGACAGTTATTATTAATTTTAGCAAATATGAGGTTCCCTTTAGCAATTTAAATCAAAATATATTGATTGAAGTCTCAAAAAGGGATCACCTGTACTATTTCAACGTGTGGAAATTTCTCTTTAAACTTATCAGCAACCTCCTTCCCTAGTGGTGCGCCACCGCAGCCAAGTGATCTTAGCGAACTCAAATCATACTTCTCAGTCAGATCCGATTTCACAAACGCCACAATAAGCGGTGGCGACACCGGCATGTAAGTAACTCCATATTTTTCTACATGTTTCAACATTTGTACGAAATCAAATCTCTCCATCAAGACCAAAGTCTGCCCTATCGAGAACGCATTTATTGACATAAAGAACCCAAAAACATGAAACAAAGGCAATATAAACAGAGAAACTGGAGGTTGCTCAGGTTGATTCGGTTCGGGTTCTTTCATGTTGTGATGAAAACCGGAGATTAAAGCGATTAAGTTCCGGTGAGTCAATGCCACTCCTTTGACTCGCCCTGTTGTGCCTGAGGAGTAAAGAATAGCCGCAATGTCAGACTGACTCACTTCAACCCGGGGTTGTTTGGCTTGTGGTTTGGGCTGAGTCAACAAGGAGGTGAACTCGGGGGAGTCAATGAGGATGGTGCCAAGAGGGAGGGAGGGAAGCTTGTGGGCAGTTTGGGAGGTGGCAAAGGCGATCTTGGGTTTACAGAGTTGGATTTGGTGAGCCAATTCGGAGTCTGAACTCAGCGGATTGGCGGGAGAGATGATGACACCGAGGTACATAAGAGATAAATAAAGAACGGGGACGTGGAGGGAAGGTGGGCAGAGGATAAAAGCAACGTCCTTGTTGTTTAAAGAGTAGTGGTTCTTGAGAGATGAAGAAAGAGAGTGAATTTGGTCGATGGCTTGAGAGTAAGTTAGAGACTCGCCTGTGGAGGGTATGGTGAGGTAGTTGGTGGTAGTGGTGGGGACGGTGGAGGATTGGAGGAGAGAGAGGATGAAATGGGTGATGGAGAGAGGCTGATGGGGTGGTGGAAATGGAGTAGAAGGTCTGAGACTGTGAAAGGTTTTGGTTTGTTGGCAGAAACCAGTTCTTGGGTTGATTGACTCCATTGCCATCTTGATATGGAAGACAAGCAAAATGGACGAGGAAGAAGAGTTTCAATGCTTGTGTCTCTGTTTCTGTTTCAGTTTGTGCGTGTGTGGTCTTGGCTGAAGGAGGAAGATTGAAACTGTCAGAGATATATTTGGGAGCAGATCTGTCGTTTTCTGTTTTGTATTTCTTTGACTAATGAGTTGATTATTATTATTATTACTATTCAAATGAAAGATTTTTTTTAAGTTTGTAGTAGAATTTGCTAACGTGACTCAAATGCTATTCGATAAAAATTTAAACTTTTTATATATTTTTAAATTATTTTAATATATTAATATCAAAAATAAAATTATTTAAAAAAATATTATTTGAATTTTTTTAAGAAAATATTTTAAAAAATAATCATTATTATATTACTATATATATTTTTATATTTTCTTAATAACCTTGTATGGTGGCTGCCTTCGAAGGAAGGGAAGACCTTTCTTTTTTTCTACTGATTTTTTATTTTCTTGTCAATGTCATAGCTGTTGTTCATAGAAAGTATAAAGGTTTCTTTTTTTAATGTGACTGTGAAAATGAGTTTTCAAGAAAATATTAAAAAAATAAAATATTTTTTAATATTTAATAATATTATAAAAATAAATGAAAAAATATTTTCAGTATTTGATTATATTATAAAAAATAAATAAATAAACTTATGTTTATTAAAATAACATGAACCAAACCTAATTGATAAAATAAATTCAAGAAGAATAAAATTTTAAAAAATAATCTAGTTTTATAAATTATTTTAAATAAAAACAAATAGCCACCAAAAAATAGAGACCAAATCTAACATATAAAAAGATTAAAAGACAATGAAATTAAAAAAAAAATAAACAATGTCATAAATTATTTTAAGTAAAATACATAATGATCAAAATAATATGAACCAAATCTTATAGATAAAGAATTTCAACTAAAAAATAAATTAACAAAAAATAAAAAATTAGGATCAAGATTGATATAGTAATTAAATTAAATCAAATTCCAAGATAAAATTGAAAAAAATAAATAAATAATAAAAACTAAATATATAACAATAAAAATATTGAGGACCGAATATGATATAATTAACAAATAATAATATATTTTTAATTTTTTCATAACTTATAGAAAGTATTTTTCTTTCAAAATAAAATAAAAAATTCTTGGAAAACAAACTAAATTTTCTTTATTTTGAAAAAATGTTTTCTATTAATAAATTTTTCTTAAGGCTACAAGAATAAAAATGTTTAGAAAAATAATATTTAGGAAACTATTTTTTTTATGAAACAGACATGGCTTTAAAATGTGTTTGACAATAGATGTATAATACTTTTGTAAAACTATTTTTCAAATGAAAAATATATTAAAATAATATTCTATTAATTTTTATATTAATATTTTTAAAATTATTAAAAATATATTATTTTGATATATCTTTAAACAAAAAACACTTTACAAAATGGATTGAACAATAAAAACAAACACACCCTCGTTATTTCATTGTTTGGGTTTTAAATGATGCTTTCTCTAAATATATATTTTTGCAATATTAATGTTTTTTCAATAATTTCTTGAATATTTTTTATAATAAGATCATATGAATTGGTCCTGAGGATTTTATCATTTTATTTTTATCCCTAATAGCGCGAGGATGTTTTCTTTTTAATCATGTGTTGATAATTTAGTGCTTTTTATAGTGTTTTTTTAATATTTATTTTGTACTCAGTTTTTCATATATTTTTTAGATTAGGTTTCATAAATTTTTATTTATGGTTTCATACATTTTTATATGTTATATGTATTTTATTATTTACAATCATTGTTGCTAGATTTGCATGCATTTTTTCTTCGATAAATATGCCATATTACTTTTTGGCAGTTCTATACTTTTACTATTTATTTTGGATTTGTTTTTGCTGTGCATGCAATATTTTGACTATTACTATGCATTTCTTTTTATTTTGGTTCATTTAACTTAAAATTATTGTCTTATGTTTTTGTGTGCTCATACTTTATAATAGATTTTATCTTTGAAATATATAATTTGGCAAACTTTTCATTATAAGTCTATATCCAAATTTATTATTCATTAATTTTTTGAAATATTTGCTTATCTTTATTTGGTAAGATAATATTATGTTGATATATTATGTTAAAGACAATCATTTGCACAGATATTGCTACCTTTAGTTAATTCTTTTATATATATATATATAATAGAATATGATATTGATAGTTCCCTTTTTTATGATATAATATTATGTTTATCTTGTCATTAAATATAAATATTTTAATAAACTTTGGATTATATTATTTATACCTTTCTATCAATAATTATTGCTTGAAAAACATTTTTTAAGAGTATTGTATGTCCATTTATATTTAAAAATTTTTAATACGTTTTAGGTTTCAAGGCGTTGTAAAAAAATAAAACACAAAAAACCAAACACGCTATACATACATTGTATAAAGGAAGAACACGTTTTTTTTGTTTTTGTCGAATAACTCTATACATCGCAATTAATTAAATAAATCTTTTCTCAATGAGTCATCTATATTCATATATCACCAAGTTATTATCTCACACGTCAACCAAAACAAGAATATTATTATCAACAATTCATATATCATACTATATAATAATTTACATTTAAAAATTTACTAAGTTTATTTAAAAATTTTCAGGGTCAAACTAGCTCTAGTTGAACTTTAACATCATGTACAACAAGTGTTAAGTGAATATAAAAACAAAGAAAGAGTATTGTTATGAAACTCAATATAATATTTTAAATTTGAAAAATCTTGATTATTTACTTAGTATGAGTTTTAAATTAAATTGTATGGAAATTATTTTAGTATTATTTTTTTTCACTAGGCAAATCCAAAAAAAAAAATCAACCCAATGCTAGAGAAAAAGATTAAATAAACACTTTTATATTAAATGATCAAATGAAAAAAAAAATAAAAACTCTATATTAAATGATAAAATGAAAAAAAAAAATCAATAAAAGATAAAAACACTCAAATAAAATAAAAACCCATAATAAAGGATGGGATTGGGGGGAAAAAACCAAGAGATAAAAAAAAAGCCAAAAAACTTTTATTATATTATAAACAATACAAAAACTTATTTGCCATCAATCCAATATTAAAATATAAAATTAAATAAAAACCCTATATATTAAAGGATATAATTAAAAAAAAGGCTAAATAAACTAAAGAAAAAAAAACCCATATTAATGGATAAAAATACCCTAAATATAAAAAAGGCTAAAAAAAACCTAAATAGCCATACAAACACTCAAAGGCATGTTACAACAAAGCCTAGGCATGTGGGGCGAGGCCTATGAGCCTAGTTTTTTTATTTTTTTAAAAAATAGAGACAAATAAGCAAAATAATACTATCATCCAGGGGTTTTGTGTATTTTCAACCTAGTTTATATATATATAATTTCAACTTAATTTAAGGGAATTTTTATATTTTAATAATTGTTAAATATTAAAAAAAAAACCTTGCTAACAAGCGTCATGCACGCGTCAAAAGTTAGGCGGCCCTCGTGGCTTTCAAGAAAGAGTCGGAGACCCATGTTCATAATAGAACTCTTGCCTTACCTATTAACTATCGTTATGCACTCTTGTGAAAAATAAGGTCTTACATCATGACAAAGCAAAAGAATCATTAATAAAATACATAAAATACACATCTTTTTTTTACCAAATTCAACATTAATATTCAGTAATTAAGGTCCTAAAACACAGTAAATCTGGATCAGAATCATGTTCCTCACACACAGCCCCATCGACATACTCAACCAACAGACCCAGTTGACCTTTTCACAGTTCCACCCATGTGGGAATATAAATGTCTTCTTCGACATATATATGCTAGAAAAAACATATTTAAAAAACAGGGAACCTAAGACCACTCACATGTTTTTGAAGGTCATTTATATTTTCACCTGGAATCGTACATATAGCGAGTATTTTCATCTGGAATTCATCAAAGACCATACATCGCAAGGAGGTGAAAGGAAAAACAGTTAGCATTGAAGTCCAGTCCTGCCACAGCATACATAGCAAGATGTAACGAGTCTGTAGTTAATGTTGTGGAGATGGAGCAATCTGAGCAGGTCATGGCCCAAGGTTGCATGCATGCATGGCAAGGAATATCATGGGAACAGTGAAGTCAATACTGCTATCAATGAAGCTTCTGTTTTAACACCAAGGGTTGTAAGCCAGCGGTAGCAAGGATTTTCTTATTTTTTATCTTAGCCTCAAGTCTTAGCATGTATACATGTTATTTCTACGGTGCCTTATCCATTTACTGGGTTTACAGGATATTCAGTGAGTCTAGAGATTAGTCGTAATACGTGTAAGCTGGCCCGGATATCCCAGATTACCCAAAAAAAAAAAAATGAACCTTCTGTTTTATTATTTCCATGCAGAAACTTGAGCCAATACAGAGTTTGTGAAGGGTTCATAAATGTGTGCCCCATATATAATCTGTTGTGTAATAAAGACTACAGGCATTGAAGTTTTTGTGCCCTAAGTGCAATTTTCATTAAGCCCTGTCCGGAAGGCATGGGTTAAAATTAGGGGAGCAAAAAAACTGAAAAACCGATTAAACCGAGAAAACCGAATCGTGAAAAAAAACCGATTAAAATTTCAAAAAAACCGACCGATTCAGTTTTATAAGCCTGAAACCCAAAAAACCAAATTGAACCGAACTCAAACAAAAAAACCAGAAAAAAATCAAGCCAAACAGGTAAAAACCAAGCCAAAAACAAGCGAAACAAAAAAACCGAGCTAAATTGATCGGTTTGAATTGGTTTTGATTCAGTTTTCAGTTTTTTTTTTTTTAAATTCAGTTTGATTTTTTTTTTTATATAAAAACTTTGGTTTTTTATATAAAATATTTAAAAAGGAATGACTTTATCTCACTGTTTTACATATTATTATCTAACAATTGTAAGTAACTGTTACGAAATCAACATAGAAAATTTTTTGCAGCTCCCAAAAAGTAATAACAGAAACAACTCAAACCCTTTTTTTCAAACAAATAAATTATAATTTACAGAGCACCGGAGAGAGCATGATCGATGAGCTGCCGTCTCAAGATCTTTCCGGCAGGAGATCTGGGGATCGTATCAGTAAAAGCCACTCGTCTTATCTTCCTGTATGGTGCAACCTGTGGAAAGAAATTATAGGCCTCAGGTGAGTGCATTTTGTTGCGTTTCAAATAAAAATTAAATTATAGGACAAGATAAAATTGATGTGGTGTGATTGTCGCTTCGCCCTTCTATTGTTGCGTTTCAAATATTTTTACAAGGAGTCCATGTGGTAATCTTTGATTTACTTAATTTTATAAAGATAAAATCTTAAATAAAAAGAATTAATTGATAGAAATTTAATTTTATTTTATAAGGTATCAAGTTTTTGTTTAACAAGAATTCTTTAACAATTATTTATCTTGTATATTTTCCACTATCATGTATGATAAAGAATAAAATATAATTTTAGACTATTATTTTAATTATTTTTTAAACTTCATTTTAATTACTTTGTACTTTATTTAAATTGGGTGTATGTTTGACCAATTAATATTACAGTTTTATTTTCAAGAGTAGAAATACTTCGAATTTATTTCACTTGTATGAAAAAGATTCTTATATTTTTTAGTTCTCTAATAAATTCAATTGATTTATCAAATATTAATTGATTTCATGATGTTTTCCTTAGACTTCTCGCTTGTAAATTAATATCTGTAGGGTAGAGATTGTTACTTCAATGATATTGGTGTTTTAAGACATGTTTTAATTATATCATATTTTTATAATACGTGTCTCATTTTTTTCTGAATTTGTTATCAATCTTATTGTTGGTTGCGTGAATACATTATCATAAGTTTGCAATAATCCATGTATTGCCTTAAAGTACATGCTTCTTAAATTAAAACGGGGCTAAATTATTGTTTCTATCATTTTAAGCAACGAGAGCAAGATTTTGTGCGGACTTGATCCATTGAGCTGCCTTCTAAGTACATGCATCTTAATATGAAAGAGGGAAAAATAATGAAACTTAAAACAAGAAGCTTGCCTGTTTTGCAATGGAATCCATGATTTGAGCCTCGGTAATACTGCTTCCTGGTTTCCTCACGACATAGGCCATGGGGATTTGCCCTGCATCTTCCTCAGGATACCTGCTCCAAGATACCAAAAACAATCCATTAATGATTTCAAAAAGTAATGTCTCTCATTGTCATTCCCAACAGAAGAATCTCTTTTGCTTCCTCAATAAACGAGCTAAGAATATCTTCTCCCCAGTTCATTAAACTACCAAAAAGCAACACAAGATCAAGAACACCAAACATGTTGCCTCTCTCTCTCTCTCTCCATATGATTCAATGCGCATTGGTTTCTTGTCTATGCATCAGTACAACTTACAAACTCAAAGAAACGAAAAAAATGAGCTATTGCAGAAACATATGACGCGTAATTAAACAACATTTCGCATGCTTATTATACCAACATGAAGTTCTCAGCAGGAGAAGCAGAAGAGACGGCTTACGGAATTACAGCAGCATCGGCGATCTCAGGATGAGACAGCAGCAATTGTTCCAACTCAAAAGGGGGCACCTACAAGTTATCAAAGATGTAACAAGACAATAATATTTCTAACATTAGAATGAGATTTACGATCCTAACATTTATTGAAGTCAATACTATACTGGAAAGGGCATCGGATAATTCGATCACCTGATATGCCTTGTACTTTATCAATTCCTTTAGCCTATCAACAATGTAGAGGAAGCCCTCGGAGTCGAAGAAACAAAGATCCCCGGTCTTTAACCACCCTTCTGAATCCAAGGTTTCGGCAGTTGCCTTCTCATCTCCTACATAACCTGCACTAAAACCATCATTTTTAGCATCAAGAACAGAATATTAGAGAATTCTACTAGGAAGAAGATGCTGAGGTATTTATGGGGCCAAACTAAGATTTTCCAATATAGACCATTGATTTCCTAGTCATGGAACATTCTTCCCCTTTCAGATAACCTGCAGCACATTTCATTATTAATACCCTGATGCAAATATATATGCATTGCGATTTGCCTAGAAGGTATCTCTGGTCCATCCCAAGCAAGGTCACAGCAGTTGCACACATGTATACATGGCAGGTGGCTTAAGAAAAGCTGAGAAGGGTTGTATGAATGCATGCCAGGTTCCAATTAAAAAATCAAACGACAAAGCAGCAAAGAACCATTAAGGCTATATGCAATGGTACAAGATGCATATTCTTATTAATTGAGGCAGATTCAAAGTATGTCAGCAAAACGCTGAAATATTGCTCTTTGTAGTGTAAAACCACAGCGAAACGCTGTACTGTTGGAGTGCAGTCCAGTATACAGCTCTTTTGTTTTCCACACCAAAAGAACTACACTTCGAAACACATTAAAGAAGAAAGGTAACAACCACCAAGTCAATGTTCCCTACCTTTCATAATGGATGGCCCTCGCAACCAAAGCTCCCCTCTCTTGCCAGGACCAAAGGCCTCTCCAGTTAGAGGATCAACAATTTTGGCTTCCATATTTCCAAACAACCTACCAACAGAAGCATGCTGGTTACATTCTTCAGGTCCTATTAGCCTAGATACAGCTCCAGCCTCCGTTAATCCATACCCCTAAATCTCAAGTATAAGACACGATCATTACTTACTCAACAGCATTAATGTTGCTATACATTAACTTTGTGAAAAATGAAAATCCTGCGTTCAGTTAAAGGGAAGGATAAAAAAAGGCTTGCCTGCATTATTTCAGCCTGTGGAAATTTCCTTTTGAATTTTTCTGCAACCTCTTTACTCAATGGCGCGCCACCGCAACTAAACCTCCGCAATGAACTCAAATCATACTTGTTAGTCAAATCCGATTTCAGTAATGTCAGAATAATGGTTGGCGACACAGGCATGTCACTCACTCTATATCTCTCTACAACCTTCAACACTTGCTCAAAATCAAACCTCTCCGTCAAAACCAACGTCTTCCCCCACCGAAATTCATTTATCAACGTAAAGAAGCCAAAAACATGAAACAAAGGCAGCGTAAGCAACGAAACCGCATGTGGTTCAAGTTCTGCGGAGCTCATTTGAAAAGCCTCGATTGAAACTATTACGTTCCTGTGAGTCAAAGACACGCCTTTGACTCTCCCAGTTGTTCCCGAGGAATATAGGATCGCTGCAATGTCGGATTGACTCACTTCAACGTGGTTGGTAGCAGTTTCTTGTTTGGAGATTTGAGTCAACAGGGAGATGAACTCAGGGGAGTCAATGAGGATTGTGCCAAGGGGAAAAGAAGGAAGCTTGTGGGCGGTTTGGGAAGTAGCAAATGCGATCTTGGGTTTGCTGAGTTGGATTTGGTGTGTCAGCTCGGAGTTCGAACTTAGGGGGTTGGCAGGAGAGATGGTGACACCAAGGTAAAGAAGAGAGAGATAAATAACGGGGACGTGGAGAGAGGGCGGGCAGAGGATAAAAGATACATCGTTCTTGTTTAAATTGTAGAGACTCTTGAGAGATGAAGAAAGAGAGTAAATCTGGTTGATGGCTTCAGAGTAAGTGAGAGATTGGCGTGTGGAGGGCATGATAAGGAAGTTTTTTTGGGTGGTTGGGATGGCAGAGGAGTGGAGGAGAGAAAGGATGAATTGGGTTATGGAGAGAGGTTGATGCGGTGGTGGTGGAGTAGCAGGTGGTCTCAGACTTTGAAAGGTTTTACTTTCCAAGGAGTAACCACCTTTTGTAATATTGATTGCATGGGCGGTCATGGTGGTTTCTTGTGCGGGCACCGACTTTGTGGCCATAATTGGATGAAGACGGTGGCAACGAGAGGGAAGGAAGGGGATGATGAAAGGGGGGAGTGAATACAGTTATGGAGATGATCAACAATGGGAGAGCATTATTGTGGGTGATTAACATATTTTAACAATTTAAATATTATAAAATAATAATAATATAGATTATCAGATTGAAAAACCTACACAACTTATATATATAATAATAATAATAATAATAGCAATTGTTGAGTAGGTATCGCGGTCCTTGAGATATTGTTTTTTAATGTAAAAGTTGTGTAGGTTTTTCAATCTGATAATCTATATTATTTTTTTTTCTATATATATATATATATATATGGAGATGATCAACAATGGGAGAGCATTATTGTGGGGTGATTAACATATTTTAACAATTTAAATATTATAGAAAAAAATAATATAGATTATCAGATTGAAAAACCTACACAACTTTTACATTAAAAAACAATATCTCAAGGACCGCGTGTGTGTTTGTGCGCGCGCTGACAATAATATTGTGTCTCTTCTGGCTCGTGGAACATCATTACGTGAATATTTAGATGCAGTGTAATAATAATTAATTTTAAAAAATTTTATTTAAAAATATATTACTAAAAAAATTTAAAATTTCATCACCGCGTTCCAAAAAAAAAAATACAGTAAGAAGCAGGTGAAGTGTTGTAACCCGTAAGTATTTTGTTTCAGAACATCATCAATGGAGCTAAAAATAATAATAAAATACTATTTTAGTTTTTCAATATTTATTTTATGTACTTAAAAAGTAGCGCTAAACAAAAAGTTATTTTACTATTTGTTTTTATAAAAATATTATTTCTACACTAAATATGTTAAAATTATTATTCATTATAATAATATTTTTTTTATTAGTTTTTTTATTTTGATTTTTTTTTAAATCAGTATTTTTTAACGAGACCATTCTAATCTTATGATCTATATTATAAATTTAACATGTTTATTTAGGATGACTCGTGTTATTTCTTTTATTTTTTATTTGATATCTTTTAATATTAGATTAATTGAGAATCACTCGAGTTATTTTTTAAACTCATGAAATTAATCGGTCATATCAAATTGTTAAAATAGTTATGTATTAAATATATTAAAAAAAAAATTGATTCTTCAAAATAACTTTTTATTATTAGAGTGTACATAAACAAAACAAAATAAGTTATATTTACACTATTTAAAAAATTATATTATCAATTCAGCTTTTTTAAATAGTATTTTTTTATTGAAGATGCTTTCATAGATTATTTTTTTTTTATTTAGCATTACATGCTCATTATTAAAACAAACTCCATTTTGTCTTGACTAAAATATATAGACATCCTCCTAGAGAAATAGAGTGCTTCAATTAAATAGAGTAAACAACAGTTGGTTGGTTGATTCCCTATATATTCTGTGTGTATACTATTTATGTGACTTGGATTACATTGCAGGTCATATATTTTTATTTTCTATAAAAAAAATTATATGTACTAGTTTTTTTTTTATATGTATTTTATAGTTTAAAAAAATTAATTTCAAATCAAAACTTTTTATACATATATCTAAATAAATAAAAATTCATTAATAACACATAAAAAAAAAAATTTACAAATTAAGAGACAAATATAAATCAAAATATTTAATTTTAAAAGATGAGATATTTGTCTGGTTATGTTTGTTGAATTTTTTTATTAAAATAATTTTTTTATTCAAGCAAATGATAATATAATTAAATAGAGACAAAAATTAAATTGATTGAATAAAATAAAATGGAGAAAAAATAATTTATAGTTGATTAATTTATATTTGAAATTATTGTCTTATGTTTTTATGTTCTCGTACTTTATAATAGATTTATATTTGAAATATATAATTTGGAAAAATTTTTCATTATAAGTCTATATCCAAATTCATTATTGATTAATTTTTTGAAATATTTGTTATCTTTACTTGGTAAGATAATATTATGTTGATATATTATGTTAAAGACAATCACTTGCACAGATATTGCTACTGTTTGTTATTCTTTTTTTATAATAGAATGTGATATTGATAGTTCCCTTTTTTATGATATAATATTGTGTTTATCTTGTCATTAAATATAAATATTTTAGGAAACTTTAGATTATATTATTTATACTTTTCTATCAATAATTATTGCTTGAAAAAATATTTTTTAAGAATATTGTATGTACATTTAATATTATTTATACCTTTCTATCAATAAACTTTAGATTATATTATTTATACCTTTCTATTGATCGCAATTAATTAAATAAATCTTTTCTCATTGAGTCATCTATATTCATGCATCACCAAGTTATTATTACACACGTCAACCAAAACAAGAATATTATCATCAACAATTCATATAGCATTCGATATAAGAATTTAAATTTAAAAATTTACTAAGTTTATTTAAAAAAATTTCAAAGTCAAGCTAGCTCTAATCGGACCGTGACATCATGTAAAGCAAGTGTTAAATGAATATAAAAAAGAAAAAGAGTATTCTTATGAAACTCAATATAGTAGTTTAAATTTGAAAAATCATGACTTGATTATTTACTTAGTATGAGTTTAAATTAAATCATATGGGAGTTATTATAATATTATCTTTTTTCACTAGGTAGGTTCATAAAATGAAATCAACTCAATGCTGGAAAATAAAATTAAATAAACACTTTATATTAAAAGATGAAATGAAAAAAAAACAATAAATAAATAAAGGAGATAAAAAGACTTAAAGAAAATAAAAACCCCATAACAAAGGATAGGATTGGAAAAAAAACCAAAAGATAAAAAAAAAAAGTCAAAAAACTTTTATTATATTATAAACAATACAAAAACTTATTTACCATCAACCCAATATTGAAAAGTAAAATTAAATAAAAAAATCTATGATATAAAATTAAAAAAAAAATAGGCTAAATAACCCAAAGAAAAAAAACAATCACATTAATGGATAAAAAAACCCCAAAGATAAAAAAAGGCCTAAAAAACCTAAATAGCTAATACAAAAACTCAAAGGCCTGTTACAACAAAGCCCAAGCATATGGGCTCAAGGGAGGCCTATGAGCCTAGTTTTTTTTTTAAAAAAAATAAAGATAGATAAGCAAAATAATACTATCATCTAGGGGTTTTGTGGTCTTTTCATCATAGTTTTTTTTTGTTTAATTTCAACTTAATTTAGAGGAATTTTTGTATTTTAATAATTGTTAAATATTAAAAAGAAAACCTTGCTAGCAAGCGTCATGCACGCACCAAAAGGGAGGCGATCCTCGTGCATTTCAAGAAAGAGTCGTTCAGTCATTAAACACCATCTTTTATGACGGTATTTGAAATGTCTCGACGCCTCCTAAATAATGGGACATGGTGTGTGCTAAGCTCACCTTCAACTTGACAGTACTTGCTAGGCCCAGATGGTGCCTGGATCTGACAAGCTAACGGGGTGGACCAATGCTAGACACAACAACTTTTGGGTCTGGCTTTGGCCAAACCGAGCACGCTTTCATGGGGGTGTATTTGGTGTGGGAGTGTGTGCCAACCTAACACGCCCGAAAATACAAAGTTTGTGAAGGGTTCGTAAATGGGTGCCCTATAATCTGTTGTGTAATAAAGACTTCAAGCATTGAAGTTTTTGTGCCCTAAGTGCAATTTTCATTAAGCCATGTCTCAAAGGTATGGGTTAAAATTAGGGGTAAGTAAAAAAACTGAAAAATCGATTAAATGGAGAAAACCAAATCGTGAAAAGAAACTGAAAAATCAATTAAACCGAGAAAACTGGAAAAAAAATTGATAAAACCGAACCGTGAAAAAAAAAATTAAACCGATTAATTTTTTTAAAAAACTGACTGGTTCGGTTCGGTTTTATAAGTTTGAAACTGAAAAAAACTAAACCGAACCGAATCCAAATTGGAAAAAAACTAGAAAAAACCGGAAAAAACCGAGTCAAACCGGTTTTTGTCTTAAAAAACAGAACTCAAACCGGTTGGTTTGAACCGATTTCAATTTTTTTTTTAAATTCGGTTTGATTATTTTTTTTTTTTATAAAAACTGAACCGAATCGAAAATGATCATCTCTAATTAAAATGACTATAGTTTGATGGTTAGTGAGTATGTATTTTGCGAACACCATTTTTAGATAGAAATGAAGAACATATTTTTGACATGTATCAATTATTAACACTAGTATGGGTTCGGTATGCCAAAATAAACAAATAAAAAATGTACTAAAAAAACTTATGACAACTACAATGAAAAAAAAAATTGTATTTGAGCATGCATTAAGTTCTTTAATTTAATGCATCTTTAATCCACATTCAACTGGTGATGAATTAATTTTTAAAAGTTTTTTACTAAATAAAATAGTTAATTTTCAATATTCCTTTAAATGTATACCTTTTCAAATTTCTATTATAATAAAATAATTAATTAAAAAAATGAATTTTAAAAATAATTAAAAGTAATTTATTTTTTTTAAAAAAAAATACATTAAGAACTTTTACTTTAGAGAATATAGATTTTCTTAAAGAGTTAAATTTCTAAAATGATTTTTTAGCTATTTTAGTTATATAAAAAAAAATAGAGAACAAGAATGTGAATGATCGCAAGGAGGTTCTATACCTATAAAAAATATTTTTCTTTTCTTGTTTTTTATTTTTTTAAGGACCAGTAATTATTTCTTTAAATTTAGATGAAATCTCAACAAAAAAAAAAAAGAATTCACATAGCGAAGTAATTCCCACATGTTAATTCGGTAAGACATGGTAATTCTAAAAAAATATTATTTTGATGAATTTATAAGTGAAAAGTAATTTAAAAAACAATAATTACCACAACAATTAACGGGCTCTAAATTAACTAGAATTACAAGATAATTTTATTTTTAAAATATCTTTTCAAAGCATTTTTTATTTGAAAAATTCATTGGAATAATTTTTTTTTAATTTATTTTTAACATCAACACATCAAAACAATTTAAAAACATCAAAAAATAATTTGAAGAAAATAAAAGAATAAAATAAAATTTAATATTTTTTAAAACTATTTTTAAAAATACAAAAAATAAACAGAATTTCAAACACATGTTATACCATTTTCTTAGGAAAAAAAAAATTGTGAGCCAAGGAATAAAGACTCGAATTAAATTAATTGTAAAGGGGCCATGTTAAGAAAATCTCAAAAGTACAGAGACAAAAAATTATACTGTTAATTCGTTTATGAAGCCTTATACATGATTTGGGATTGATCTAGAATAAAACTTGGGTTAGAAGTTAAAAAAATTGATCTATCCTAAATTTTTTTTAAATAAAAGTATTTCAACCCAATTTTCTTTCATAAAAAACTAAATGGTTTAAAAATTAGATTTTGAAAGGAAAATCTAGGATCAACTGTATCGGTGAGTTAACCCTGCGAGTTAACCCAAGTTCGGCCTTGAATCAGCTAGATATTTTTATTATTATTTTTTATTTAATCTAAATCGTTATAGGTTGACCAGCATAACTGGTCGGGATTTATATATCAATTGTAAGTAACTGTTACGAAATCAACATCGGACAATTTTTGCAGCTCCCAAAAGTAATAACAGAACAACCAGGAGAGGACAAGGACTGTCATTTGAGAATACAGTCACACCTTCCTTTTCTAAAATTTTGAATTGTTTTTATTTAGAATTATTTTTATATATTTTTAATTGTTTTAATGTATTAATATATAAAAATATTATTTTAATATATTTAAAAAGCAACTTAAACAAATAAATTATAATTTACAGAGAGCACCGGAGAGAGCATGGTTGATGAGCTCCCGTCTCAAGATCTTTCCGGCAGGAGATCTGGGGATCGCATCAATAAAAGCCACGCGTCTTATCTTCTTGTAGGGGGCAACCTGTGGAAAGAGATTGTTGGTGTGAGTGCATGACAAGCGATTCCACATGATTAGACTAACCAACTACTCAAATTGTCATTTTATGCAACATGAGGACAAGTTAAAATTTATATATAATCCTAGAATTTTAGTTTAATTCTTCATATTTTAATTTTGTTTTTTTTTAAATTATTAATTAAGTACCACAAATCTTAACAACCAGAAGTTTATATAGTTGTTAACTTTAAAATTTTAGGGAATTAGTTGAAGTATACGTAAGATAGTCCGAATACCTACAATTACTAAAAAAATAAATTAATATGTGATGTGATTATCACTTCGCTCTTCTATTGTTGAGTCTCAAATAAGATAGGGTAAAATTAAAAATAAATTATTTAAAATTAATTTTTTTTATTTTTAAATTATTTTAATATAATGATATTAAAAATAATTTTTTTTAAAAAAATAAAAATATATTATTATAATATATTTTCAATCAAAAAGTTTTTTAAGAATGTCTGTTGCTTTTATTTTAAGACAAAAAACAAAGTGGATCTAGAAAAGTTTAATGAACTAAATCAAGAAACTTGAGTTAAAAAGATTTAAATTTGTCATTTTGGATCTTTGTTTACTTTTTAGATCATATCTGAAAATATAAAAAGAGTTTGGATGCAATTCCAGTTAGACTAGAAACTAGACATTTATATCTTTCTAACAATATATAGCATACCTGGTAATTCATCCGAGCGAAAAAAAAACATCTTGTTTAGGTTTAGGCTCAGAATCTACCAGCAAAATGTAAAAATAGAAGGAAAAATAATAAAAACCTTGTTTTCTTAAGAGTTATGAATTTCATTCACTATAAGGAGTCTTTAATGCTATTAGGAGCTTATATGACAAGCTTTGACTTATTTATTTGTACAAGAATTCCATATCAAATAAAAAAATTGATTAATCAAAAATTTAATTTTTATTTTACAAGATATCATGCTTTTGTTCAAAAAGAATTCTTTAACAATTATTTATCTCGTGTATTTTTCACCATCATATATAACAAAAAGTGAAAAATAATTTTAGACTATTATTTTATTTATTTTTATTATTTTTAAACTTTGTTTTAATTAGTTTGTGTTTTATTTAAATTAGGTGTGTTTGACCCACTAGTATTAGAGTTATATTTTCAAGAGTAGAAATACTCTTTGTAAGAATAAAGTATTAAGACTTATAATATTTTTGCTGTCGAATTTATTTAGCTTATGTGAGAGAGATTCTGACATTCTTTAGTTTTCTAACAAAATAAATTGATTTATCGAAGATTTTTTAGCTTCATGACGTTTTCCTTATACTTCTTGTTTGCAAATTAGTATTCGTAAGGTAGGGATTGTTGTTTAAATAGTATTGGTGTTTGGAACATGTTTTAATTATACCATACTCCTATAGGTTGCATTACCATATGGTATGGAGTTTGTAATAATCCATGTATTGCTTTAAAGTACTTGCTTCTTAAATTAAAACGGGGCTAAATTATTGTTTCTATCAATTTATGCAACGAGAGCAAGATTTTGTGTGGACTCGATCCATAGATCTGCCTTCTAAGTGCATGCATCTTAATACGAAAGAGGGAAAAATAATGAAACCTAAAACAAGAAGCTTGCCTGTTTTGCAATGGAATCCATGATTTGAGCCTCAGTAATATTGCTTCCTGGTTTCCTCACGACATAGGCCATTGGGATTTGCCCTGCCTCTTCATCAGGATACCTGCTCCAAGATACCAAAACCAATGAAACGAGTCGAAGTGTGAAGGCAGGCTATTCTCTCAATAACTAAGACACTAAATACACCTTCCATCTATCATTAGCACTTAAATTATCGAGCTACAAGTTTTACTGATGCTATCTCCATATCAGTCAAGAAAAGAAAATCTGAACTAATCCACCATTACACGCAGTTCAATGGCCAGAAGAATCTCAGTTTAATTCAGAAATTTCATCAGTCGAAGTGTTTTTGTGTAATACCACCACTAGCAAACTATCCATTGATTTCAAAAAGCAAGTCTCTCATTGTCATTCCCAACAGAAGAATCTCTTTTGCTTCCTCAATAAACGAGCTAAGAATATCTTCTCCCCAGTTCACTAAACTACCAAAAAGCAAAACAAGATCAAGAACACCAAACATGTTGCCTCTCTCTCTCTCTCTCTCTCTCTCTCTCTCTCTCTCTCTCTCTCTCTCTCCATATGATTCAATGCGCATCGGTTTCTTGTCTATGCATCAATACAACTTATATCTCAAAGAAACGAAAAAAATGAGCTATGTATTCAATCAAAAGGGAGCTTTGGGGATATGTTTGTTTGAAAGAGAGATTAATTTGTTGTCAGCAACTGCTACAATGCAGAACATATGACTCGTAATTAAACAATATTTCGCATGCTTATTATACCAACATGAAGATTTCAGCACGAGAAGCAGAAGAGACAACTTACGGAATTACAGCAGCATCGGCAATCTCAGGATCAGACAGCAGCAATTGTTCCAACTCAACAGGGGGCACCTACAAGTTATCAAAGATGTGACAAGACAACAATATTTCTAACATTAGAATGAGATTTACGATCCTACCATTTATTGAAGTCAATACTATACTGGAAAGGGCATGGGATAATTCGATCACCTGATATGCCTTGTACTTTATCAATTCCTTTAGCCTATCAACAATGTAGAGGAAGCCCTCGGAGTCAAAGAAACAAAGATCCCCGGTCTTTAACCACCCTTCTGAATCCAAGGTTTCGGCAGTTGCCTTCTCATCTCCTACATAACCTGCACTAAAACCATCATTTTTAGCATCAAGAACAGAATATTAGAGAATTCTACTAGGAAGAAGATGCTGAGGTATTTATGCGGCCAAACTAAGATTTTCCGCAGTACAGACTATTGATTTCCTAGTCATGGAACATTCTTCCCCTTTCAGATAACCTGCAGCACATTTCAATGTTAATACCCTGATGCAAATATATACGCATTGCGATTTGCCTAGAAGGTATCTCTGGTCCATCCCAAACAATGTCAGAGCAGTTGCAGTCCCTGATGCATATTCTTAATTATTAATTGAGGCGGATTCAAAATATGTCAGCAAAACGCTGTACTGTTGGAGTGCAGTCCAGTATACTGCAGCTCTTTTGTTTTCCACACCAAAAGAACTACACTTCGAAACACATTAAAGAAGAAAGGTAACAACCAACAAGTCAATGTTCCCTACCTTTCATAATGGATGGCCCTCGCAACCAAAGCTCCCCTCTCTTGCCAGGACCAAAGGCCTCTCCAGTTAGAGGATCAACAATTTTGGCTTCCATATTTCCACACAACCGACCAACAGAAGCATGTTGGTTACATTCTTCAGGTCCTATCATACTAGATACAGCTCCAGCCTCCGTTAATCCATACCCCTGAATCTCAATTATAAGACAAGATCATTAATTACTCAACAGCATTAATGCTGCTATACATTAACTTTGTGAAAAATGAAAACCTGCATTCAGTTAAAAGGAAGGATAAAAAAGGCCTGCCTGCATTATTTCAGCCTGTGGAAATTTCCTTTTGAATTTTTCTGCAACCTCTTTACTCAATGGCGCGCCACCGCAACTAAACCTCCGCAATGAACTCAAATCATACTTGTTAGTCAAATCCGATTTCAGTAATGTCAGAATAATGGTTGGCGACACAGGCATGTCACTCACTCTATATCTCTCTACAACCTTCAACACTTGCTCAAAATCAAACCTCTCCGTCAAAACCAACGTCTTCCCCCGCCGAAATTCATTTATCAACAAAAAGAAGCCAAAAACATGAAACAAAGGCAGCGTAAGCAACAAAACCTCATGTGGGTCAAGGTCTGCAGAGCTCTTTTGAAAAGCCGCGATTGGAGCTATTACGTTCCTGTGAGTCAATGACACGCCTTTGACTCTCCCAGTTGTTCCCGAGGAATATAGGATCGCTGCCATGTCGGATTGACTCACTTCAACGTGGTTGGTAGCAGTGTCTCGTTTGGAGATTTGAGTCAACAAGGAGATGAACTCAGGGGAGTCAATGAGGATTGTGCCAAGGGGAAAAGAGGGAAGCTTGTGGGCAGTTTGGGAAGTGGCAAATGCGATCTTGGGTTTGCTGAGTTGGATTTGGTGAGTCAGCTCGGAGTTCGAACTTAGGGGGTTGGCAGGAGAGATGGTGACACCAAGGTAAAGAAGAGAGAAATAAAGAATGGGGACGTGGAGAGAGGGCGGGCAGAGGATAAAAGAGACATCGTTCTTGTTTAAATTGTAGAGACTCTTGAGAGATGAAGAAAGAGAGTAAATCTGGTTGATGGCTTCAGAGTGAGTGAGAGATTGACGTGTGGAGGGCATGATAAGGAAGTTTTTTTGGGTGGTTGGGATGGCAGAGGAGTGGAGGAGAGAAAGGATGAATTGGGTTATGGAGAGAGGTTGATGCGGCGGCGGCGGTGGAATAGCAGGTGGTCTAATACTTTGAAAGGTTTTACTTTCCAAGCAGTAACCACCTTTTGTAATATTGATTGCATGGGTGGTCATGGTGGTTTCTTGTGCCGGCACTGACTTTGTGGCCATAATTGGATGAAGACGGTGGCAACGAGAGGGAAGCAAGGGGATGATGAAAGGTGGGACTGAATACAGTTATGGAGATGATCAACAAAGGGGGAGCATTATTGTCTATGATTAACATATTTAACAATTTAAATATTATAAAAAAAAAATAGATTATCAGATTGAAAAACCCAAACAACTTTTACATTAAAAAACAGATATATCAAGGATCGCGATACCTACTCAATGATTGCTATTATTATATATATATATAAATGCTGGCAACAATATGGTGTCCCTTCAGGCTCTTAGAAGTTAGAACATCATGACGTGCCTATTTAATTTAACACGGAGCAGGTTAGTAACCCGCAAGTAATTTGTTCGAGAGCATCTCCAATGCAGATGATAAATGGAAAGCTAATAATAATAATAAAATATTATTTTAGTTTTCAATATTTATTTTATATAGAAGGGCTAACCAAAAAGTTAATTTACTATATTTTTATAAAAATATTATTTCTACTAAATAGTTAAAATATTGTTCATTATTTATTAGTTTTTTTTCCTTTGATGTTTTTAAATCAATTTTTTTTATTTTAATTTTTATGAGATTATTCTAGTCTAATAACTTATATCTTAAGTTTGACAAGTTCATCCTAGATTGATTCGAGTTTTTTTTAATTTATTTTTAACTGATTTTTTTATTTTATCTTTTAATATTAAGTTGATTGAAAATCATTCGAGTTGTTTTTAAACTCGTTAAGTTAATCAAATTATATTGAGTTGTTAAAATAGTTGTGTATCAAATATATTAAAATATAATTATCTTTCAAAAATGCTTTTTATTATTAGAGTACACATAAACAAAAAAGAAGAAGTTATATTTATACTCTTTGAAAAGTCATATTATCAATTTAACTTTTTTAAATAGCATCTTTTATTGAAGATGTTCTGATAGACTTATATATATATATATATATATATATATATATATATATATATAGCATTACATGCTTATTATTAAAACTAACTCCATTTTATTAATAGAAAAGTTAAAGAGCATGGGAAAATTATTGTTCACCCACACCCAATGCACCGTGGTTTACAATGTATTACCCTTTCTTTTCTTTTTTTTATCACTTTAAAAAAAAACATTATTTTTTTACAAATTTATTTTTGTTTATTTTTTAATATTGATATAATTGAAAATCAAGTTTTGTGATTTATTTCTTTTCATTGTCTTTTCACGGGGTTAAAATTGTTTATCTATTTGCTAGGGTAACCTAAGTTGTTATGGTTTACAAGTTTCGTGGAATTTATTTTCTTTTTAATTAAATTTGACTTTGTTATCATTAATCTCATATAGTTAAAAACAATATATGTATTTAAAATGCTGCCAACAATATGGTGTCCCTTTAGGCTCTTAGAACATCATGACGTGCCTATCTAACGTGAAGCAAGTTAGCAACCCGCAAGCAAGGTTGTTAAAATTATGATTTTAACATGACATGAAAATATAAAACAAATTCGGATCGTAAAAACGAATTCGTAAAATCATAAATTTTTTTAAGATTGTGCTATTTATTTTATTTTAATTTAAAATAGTTATTTGTTCATTGTATGCACTTAGGATTAAGGTTGGGAGTTTTTTAAAATTATATTAATTTCAAATATAATGAATTTTTTCTTTTCACTTATAAATATCAGTATAGTTGAACCAGGTACACAATATATCTTTGTGTAAATTGGAATGATTCTCTTTATAAGGTGTAAATAAATAAAATAGAGTTATTTAAAAAAAATTATATATCAATTTAAACCTTCGTTGAAAAACTATTATGTCTTGCTCCTTATTCTACCTTCATGTGATTATAAATAACTGAATTTTTAAATAAAAAAAAATTAACACAATTAAATTAATGCAGGCATCATGTTCTAACTTGATTTTAATCCTTTATTTTGATTAAATTTTAAAAATACAAAAAAATACTAGGTTTTATAGTTATTGTTATATTCAATTAATCTAATTAAGTAGTACTTTTAAAATTTTAAAAACAAATATAAAATAGTTTATTTTAGATATAATATATATAATAATGGTTATATTTTCTATCGTGCAACTAATCTCTTTATATATATTTTGTCTTGATGTCTAATGCCACACATCAAGTAATTACCGGCCCAAAGTCACAAGAATGTCACCACCATTCTATGTACCTATTTTACTTTTTTAAGTAAACATGACTGAGAACAATAAATTTTTGTACGGCCACAGAATCAATGGATAAACATAACAGTATTTTTTTGCAATTAAGTGCTAATAGTCAGTCGACACTTGTAATAACAATTGCGCTTTTATCTTCTGCGGCTTCGTTAAATCGATGATAAAATCACGATTTTATGAAATTTTATCTGATTTTACCTGATTTTAACTTGATTTTATTTATTTTTGAGTTTTATGAATAATTTGGCATGTAAAGCCTGTATTAACTTTTAAAATTATATAATTTTACGAGTCAAATCGTAATTTTAACAACCTTACTCATAAGTATTTGTTTGAGAGCATCTCCAGTGCAGATGATAAATGGAAAGCTAATAATAATAATAAAATATTATTTTAATTTTTCAATATTTATTTTATACAGAAGGGATAACCAAAAAGTTAATTTACTATTTTTTTTTATAAAAAATATTATTTCTACATATCTTGTAAATATGTTAAAATATTGTTCATTATTTATTAGTTTTTCTCCTTTGATGTTTTTAAATCATTGTTTTCTTTTTCTTTTATTTTTTATGAAATTATTCTAGTCTTATAAATTATGTTATAAGTTTGACAAATTTATCCAGATTGATTCGAGTTTTTTTTTTTTGTTTTTTAATTGATTTTTTTTATTTTATCTTTTAATATTAAATTAATTAAAAATCATCCGGGTTGTTTTTAAACTCGTCAAGTTAATCAAATCATATTGAGTTGTTAAAATAGTTGTGTATATCAAATATATTAAAATAAAATTGCTTTTCAAAAATGGCTTGTACACACACAAACACAGCATTACATGCTTATTATTAAAACTTACTCCATTTTATTAATAGAAAAGTTAAAGGGTGTGAGAAAATTATTATTCACCCACGTCCATTGCATTGTGGATTACAATAGTTGTCGCACCCAACATTGCGGCGACCTTAAAAATAATCCAAGATTAAGGAAAAAGAACAGATTTCTAGCATTTTGTTCTTTTAGAAAAAAAGTCTTATTTAATGAGTCGCCACTTAGTATTATGGTCATTAGGAACCCTAACTGGTCAACAGAGATTCTATGGCTCGGGATTGGTTACGTAAAAGGGAAGATATTATCACTCCTTAAACGTTCTGCCTAAGGCAGATTGCATTGTTGGTTTTGTCTTAAATTGCTAAATATTTATTAATTTATGCTATGATAATTTGTTTAAATATTCCTGATTTTGGCGTCAGTGAATATTCGAGCTCAAATAATTCCAAATCTGGCGTTGGTAAAAATTCGTAGCTACGAAAAAAATTAGATCAATATTTTTTTTTTATTTTCCTTACTCTAGCATCCTTTGATAGATAAATAAAAACAAATTTATTTTTAAGCATGCACATATTTTTTATTTATCTGGCTAAATAAAATAAAATACAACGAATAAAAATAATATAAATTTAAGCCGGTATTTTTATTCCTGACTCTGGTATCAATGAACAAACCAATAAATTTACATTATTTTTAGTCATGCATACATATTTTTTGTTTTTTTACTTTTTCTATTTTTTCTATTTGTTTTTTATTTGTTTTTAATTTTTTGGGGCTGGGCCCAGTCACTGGCCCAAGCCAGTGACCCGGCTGGGCCACATGAGGCACGCGTGATCCAAATCACGCGTGCTGGGCCTTTAGTTTTAAAATCAAGACAGGCGGCGAAGGTGAATTAATGAAACACGGGGAAAACAAAAACAGAGCAGAAGACTTACCTGGCGCTGGAGACCGAAGAAGACGATGGTGGAGCTCTGGCTGGCCGACGCTACCTCCTCTCTGCTCTGTCTCTTTCTTGTTTATTTCTTATTCTTTCTGTCTCTGTCCCTATGCTTCTGTTTTCCTTAGTTCTTCTCTGTCCCTGTGCTTCTGTTTTTCCTAGTTCTTCCTTTTCGTCTGTTCCTCTCCTGATCTTCCCCTGTTTTTTTCACCAGTTTTCTTCTCGGTTCATTATTCTAACCCCACTGTTTGCCCCCCTTTCAGTCCAATTCCTCCAGTTTGCCCCCCAGTTTTTTCTTGCTTGTTTGTGTCTCTGCCCAGTCTTCTCCGTGGTGGTAAAAGCACGAGGATTTGTGGCTGGTTGAGGGGCCAAAATTTTCTCCGGGTTTTGTCTCTTTTCGTCCTTTCTTTTTTGTTTCAGTCCCTCGGTTCTGCACCTCTTTCCCCCTGGGTTTTTTTTTTCTGCTTTGTTCTGTGATTTTCTTCCCCTCTCCTGGGTTTTCTTCGCCCCCTCGTGTATGGACTATCTCTGGCTTTTATAGCCATAGAACAAAGCCGTTTCTTCAAGCCATAAATTGTGTTAATTGCAGGTGTAATGGTGGGAGCGGCGGTGAACGGTTCGTTTCAGACGGGAAGAAGATGAACAGTTACAGGAAAACGGTGTCGTTTCTTGTGTTTAATGGCTATTTGCATTTTGGACCTTGAATGTTTGACAATTTTGTAATTAAGTCCCTAGTTAAATTTAATTGGACCCCTGCATTTCGGCGCCTCTTACAAGTTAATCCCTGGACTTTAATCTGTTGCAATTATGCCCCCACTTAACCTCTAAACTTTGATATTCTTCAATTAAGTCCCTGATTTCATTAATTTAATTAAATCTAAAGTCCAATTAAGTCTCAAAACTTATTAATTCTCCAATTAAACCCTTAATTGGATTAATTAAATCAATTCCAAGCTTAATTAAGTCTCAAAACTTATCAATTCTCCAATTAAACCCTTAATTGGATTAATTGAATTAATTCCAAGCTTAATTAAGTCTCAAAACTTATTAATTCTCCAATTAAATCCTTGATTGGATGAATTAAATCAATTCCAAGCTTAATTAAGTCTCCAAACTTATCAATTTTCCAATTAAACCCTTGATTGAATGAATTAAATTAATTTCAAAGTTTAATTAAACCTCAAAACTTCCAATCATGTTGCCCTTAACCCAAATTTTAATTCATTCTTAATTTATTTTTTCATCATTTTTTCATTATATTTTCAGTAAAATAAAAGGGTCAAAAATTGGGTTATGACAATATTTCTCTAAACGATTTTTTTTCTAAAATTGTCTTTGTTGATTTTATTGGGAAAAACATTGTAGTTTTCCTCACAAAGCATTGACAATTGCTATAATGTTTTTTCTCATGGGTTTTTTTCCTTCCAAAATTGTCCTTGTTGATTTTTTTTAATATTAAGTTGGTAGAGAATTTAGTTTTGTAATTTTTTTACTTTTTTATTAATAGAAAAGCTAAATCATATGAGGAAAACACTGTATCTTTCCTCACAAAACACTATGAATTGCTACAAATCATTTTATTCAGTCTCTAAGTTTTTAATCACCAACACAATTTTTTTTTGTTATGAAATATTGACTCCATTATACCTTTAGTTTTTATTACTTATCTAGTTTATAAATATAACACTATTAAACATATTTATTTTATAAACTCGTCACAACACACGAGCATACCATCTCATCTTACTAAAATATATGGACATATTGCACTTGAGGTCTTGGCCCAGCGGTTGAAGGGACTTGTTCTCTTCCTCTGCATCCTGGGTTCACACCTCACCGTGCACGCCTATCACCCCCGCAGTGCCTTACATGCTTATTGGGTTTGCAGGATGTTCAATAAGTCGTGAGATTAATCATGGTGCGCGCAAGTTGGCCCGGACACCCACGTAAATTAAAAAAAAAAAATATGTGGACATATTCCTAGAGAAATAGAGTGCTTCAATTAAAAATAGTAAATAATAGTTGGTTAGTTGATTTCCCTCCACCTAAAAAGGTCTGTTTAACTCACCTCTGTTATAATTTTCGTTGTTGGTAGTGTGAATGCTATCTCTTCCGTGGTTTCAATCTTAGATCAGTTTTGCTTGTTATCTGATCTTATATTTAATCCTTCAAAATGCGAACTTTTTTGTTCTTGTGTAAAAATGGAAGATGCAGCACAAATTCAGAATATTTATGGGTTTAAAATGGGAAAACTGCCTGTCAAGTTCCTAGGGTCCTCTATTAACAGGAAAGCTCACAATACATGACTGCATCCCTTTATTGGATAAAATCTCTAGTAGAATTCAGCATTGGGCAACAAAACTCTTATTCTTTGCAGGAAGACAACAACTAGTATCATCAGTGATCTTCAGGAAGACAACAACTTTCTTCCATCTCAAGTTATAAAATCTATTGAGAGTAAATGCAATAGCTTTCTCTGGAAAGGAAAAGATACATCTGCTGTAGGTGCAAAAGTTGCTTGAGAATTAGGTACACTGCCAAAACAGGGAGGGGGCCTTGGAATTAAAAAGTTGAAAGAGTGGAGTTGTGCTTGTGCAATGAGAAATCTATGGTGTCTCCCTCTAAAATCTGGTTCATTATGGGTTGCTTAGTGTTGGGAATATTTAATTAAGAATAGGAGTTTATGGAGCTTAAATGCCCCAAATGACTGCACCTGGAACTGGAGGAAGATGCTGAAACTTAGACATATGATGTGGGACTCTGTTGATTACTCTTTTGGCAATTAGAAGCTCACCTATCTATGGTGGGATAAATGGCATCCTCATGGTGCTCTGATTAAGAGATATGAGCAGGAAATTACTGTTGGAACTGTATTCCCTTTAAATGCTATTGTTGCAAATGTGATCAGAGGTGATTGCTGGGTTTGGCCTCCTTCAATGTCAAATGTAATGGCTAATATTCATAGTGCCATCTGCGGTACTGTTTTTCTAAGTCAAGATGTTGAGGATTGCATTACATGCAGAGAAGCTGTTTGATGGGGGGTTTTCATGTCGAAGTGCCTGAATCTGGTGAGAAAGAAAAGAAATAATGTTGCTTGGCACAAGCTCCTTTGGGGACCATTGCCTGTTCCCAGACGTAGCTTTATTGCTTGGCTCTCTATCTTGAACAGTTTATCCACCAAATCAAGACAGCTGAGACGGGGAAGGAATATAGACACAACTTGCTCTCTATTTCAACAAGCTCCAGAAGATAGGGATCACTTCCAAGCTCCAGAAGATAGGGATCACTTCCAAGCTCCAGAAGATAGGGATCACTTCCAAGTTCAACAAGCTCCAGAAGATAGGGATCACTTATTCTTCTCTTGTAGTTTCACCAAGAAAATATGGCAGTGTTTTTTTAAAGAAAAGTGGAATTTGCAGGCTGGCGATCGTCAGGAAGAGTTGGATTGTGCCATTTCTTTTCAACAGAAGAATTCTCCGGTGCTCCTGCGTTTATCAAATTTAGAAAGAAAGGAACATGAGAGCGCATGGTTTTGATGGGACTGTTGCCAGTGTCATTGTGCATAGGATTTCCAGCTTTGATAAGCTTAGACTTTACAAAACAAAGATCTACAGGAATTAAGCTATCGTAAATCTCAAATATGATGGCTCTATGCAAGAGCTGGAACTTTCAGTAGCTTGCTTTTGATCGTATTGTGGTGTTTGTACATCCTTCAGTAATTTGTTTTTTTGTTGTATTGTGGAGTTTGTATATCGTACAAACCTTGTAAGCAATCTGCTTTGGTTGATTATAATTAATGAAAATTCATTCATTAAAAAAAAAAAATCCACTTATCCATTCTTTGATTAAGTTTTTCAACATATAGCTACAATTTTAATTAGTTTTTTTCGGAACTAGACATGATGGGGCTCGTTGAACTAGTAATATTATGTTTTAAATATATTTTTTTATGTATTAATTTAAAAATTAAATTATAAATATGATTTATAAATTTTTTTAGTTATAGTAGTTTATTATACTATTTTAAAATCTGACTTTGACCTAATAAGTTAAATCATTACTAAAGTGACTTGGGGTTTAAATCGAGTAATAAAAATTAAAAATAGAATTGGCATGATTTAACCTAGTTAAATTTTAGGTTGATTTACAACTTGTTAACTAGGAAAAATCATGATAAAACTTTTTAGATTTTTTTTTTTAAATTGATATTTTTTTAATTTTTTTATAAAATAAAAAAGAAATTAAATTAACTTAAATTAATTAAGATAATTTTACCTAACTTATAACATGATATTTACTCTGACTTAACCTGAACCGAGTTTAAAAACCTATAGTTTATTTATATCGGTTTATTAATTTTTATTTTATAATTCTTTAGAATGTGAATAATTGTGATTTTTAAGGATAATTTCTTTTTTTAAAAAAAAACAACCTAAGTATTCTAGATGGAGGCGGTACACACAAAAGGTCATCCCGTTCGGATTCATCGCCATATGATGTCAACAAATCAACATGAAAATTAAGGGACGGATTTGAAAGTTAAGGAAAGTAAAGGGGTACTAAAACCAAATTATTCAGACAAAACAAAAACCAGGGGTTTAGGGTTTTGTATACTCTGTATCTCCCTCTCTCCCTGTCTCTGTTTTTATTGACAAGTGAAACTGAATATTACAAAACAATGCCGCGAACCACGACACTAGAGTGCCCAGGTTGCCCTCCACTTCGAGCTCTAACTTTTGATTCTCTAGGTCTTATCAAAGGTAAATACATTATCAATTCTCTTTAACAACCCAATGAAGCAAATCGCTGTTTGCGTTTCTTATTGTTTTGATATTTGGTTTTGATTGTAGTGATTGAGTCTCGTGGTGAAAGAGGAACACCTCAGGTTGTAGAGAGATGGGGTGATCCTGTTTCCTCCAAATGCGTGCTTGCTGCTTCCTTTGATGACCGTAAAAAAGACCCTGTATGTGTTGCTCTTCCTTCCTTTCTTTCTCTATTACTTTTTTGAGCTGAAACTTGTAAATCTATGCCATTTTCTATGTTTTGATTTCTGGGTTTTTCTTTTTTTGCGGAGTTAATGTGTCATAGACTCATAGCCGTGCTTGTAATACATATGCGGTGGACATACTGATGTTGCATGCATTTATTAAACGTGGTATAAAAATTGTCTTACCAGGGTGTAATTTTGTTTCTTGCAGTTATTGGCTGTTGCAAGAAAAAATAGAGAGGTGAGTTAATTGTATTACATTCTGAATGTTGACGATGGAGTGCGGTTTAGTTTTTGGTTCTTGATGGTAGTTCTGGTGTCACTTGAGCGTTGCTTAGTTATCCTATAGTTAATGTAATACAGGTTGAAGTAGTCAACCCGCTTAATGGGGAGATTCATGTCGTGTTTTCTAATGTTGGTGAGGATGGTGTTCAACCTGAAGATGATGCTATTTCTGGTTTGCATTTATTCAGGAGAGAGAGGTCATCTGGGTAAGCTCTACCGTTTCTTTTTTCAGAGTAATAATTTGAAGTTTATGGTTATTTCTACTTATGACTACTAGCAGTTACCGAGCTTCGTTGTGTTGGTTATGTGTAGGTCATGTACTTTGCTTACGTGTGCATCAAAAGGAAATGCAAGCATGAGGTCTATTGGAGTTGATAAATCGACTGCTGATAGTGCCAGTATTAGTGTAACAAAGACATGGAAAGTTTGTGGTTCTGGTAATGTCTTATGTTCTAAAGTGGATGGAAGTGAAAACTATGCAGTGTTTGGAGGGTGAGTACACCCATCTGTGTGATTATACCATATAGGATTTAGACTTGGAAACTTATGTTCATTAGTGGCATGATGGCTTTTTTGTTTTCCAAAGCAGGAAAGGTGTTGAAGTTAATCTATGGGACCTTGAGAATTCTACTAAAATTTGGACTGCCAAACCTGTGAGCCATATTACTAGTTAACTATAAATCAAGATGAAAAAATATTTTTCTATTTACAAGTAGTTTTGTACTTGGCCTTAGGTCAATTTCATTATTTTTGCTTTGTGCAGCCTCCTAAAAATAGCCTTGGGATATTTACCCCTAGTTGGTTTACATGCACGACATTCCTGAGTAATGATGATCACCGTAAATTTGTGGCTGGCACCAATAGTCATCAGGTAATCCTTCCATAGAAAATACTCCCATGGGAAAAATTATTGCAGCATGGAAGAGTTTGGAGTTAAGAATTTTATCTAGATATCCACAATGCACACCTAGTAGCTGCTCCAGGAAAATGTGTGCTTCTAAAATAGCCAATACCCATCCTCTCTTTCTTTTGCAACTTTGCATGCTTATGTGGAACCAATGTTGGTTGTTGGCTGTGATTACTGCAAAAAATGGTGATATAGTTAGAAATGGAGGGGTTTAGAGATAACTTTCCATGAATTGATAGTATCTGTTTTTCGAGAATCATATGGTGTGGAATTGCAGTCTCACATAATCACAGGCATTTGCTAACAGCTGAAGAGGTTTCCAGATGGCCTCAAGTTTATATAACTTGATAATTGTTGTTTACCTAACAGGTCCATTTGTATGATATTTCTGCTCAGCGCAGACCTGTTCTATCATTTGATTTCAGAGAGACTGCTATTAAGGCCATTACTGAAGATCAAGATGGCCATACTATATATACAGGAAATGGATCGGGTGACCTTGCTTCATTCGACATGCGAACTGGTACATGCATCTATTTTGACTAGAATACGCAATAAATACTTTACACTCTAATTCCTGTTTAATTTTGTTCTGCATTCTGCATGTGATTGCAATATAAAAATATCAATTGAGCAGGTATTAACTCTTTTAAGATTACCCTATAGTTTCTTGTGAATGGACCAAATTTCTGTTCAGATGAAATATGTATTTTGTTTACTGGTGGCAATGATTTTTTGTTGTAGTCCAGTTTTTGAGTTTGTAAGACGAGGATCTAAATAGGAGGTTGGCACTTCAATAAGGGCTGTGACTCAAATAATTTGATCTGACTTAGGAACAGAGTAAGGCCCTTGCAATGGACTGTGTTTGCCTGACCTTAAGCTTTGCAATGTGTCTGTGTTGGAGTCAGTGGCCTTAAGTAGGCTTGGTGAGATAAATTTACAATTATTTTTTTGCCTTGTCCCATCCTTTTTAATTCTATGAAACACATATGGATCAAATGGTCAGAGGATAAGTATAAAAGTTAAGATTTATAATCTGATTTGTCCTTTCCAGCATTGTGGAAATTTTTTTTGAACTGAGCAGTGTGGAAATTATGGTATTTAATGGAGTTATTTTTTAGTGATATGTTAGCTGGGAATATTTTCTTTATTGAACTCATACATAACTTGGCATTTCCTCATGGAATGCGGAAATCTGACTCCATACACTATGGAGTGCATACAAACTGGCATTATTTAAATCAAGTTTCTGCTGCACATAGCAAGAGAATTTTCTGTTAGGTTAATATCTAAGCTTCTTTTGTGTTGTTTCCATCTGTTTTGTTTGGAGGGTCTTACAGCTGTCTTTACCATGGTTGCTAGCATAAAAAATCACACATAAGGAGGATATGAATCATGCTTAGATCAATAGTTGATGATTTTGTACAGATATTTTATTTACTTTAAAAAATGAGGAACCTCTGAAAGAATCCCATAATATTGTTCTTTTATATAATTATTCTTAATATAATCTGAAGTATCAGTGGAATTCTATCTTAGACCCAGTTTGCTCAGGACCTTCAAATGGCTCCCGATGAATCATAATCAAATCAAGCAGTCTTGAACCATTTCATGAGTTTTATATCGCACTATTTTGGCTAATGACTAATTAGGAACTGGGCTAACCCAGGAGCATGCAGGTCCTCCATCCTGTACACAGCAGTCAAATGATCAGGCTGTTTCAATTTATTATTTTAGTATGTCAACTTGTCTTCTTATGGCTGAAATCCACTAATCAGATCATCTTATTCTCTGTTGTGATACATCTGTATACAATGTCAACTATTTAGTAGTTGTGAATTGGGCTAAATTTTGTTGCTTGGCAATCCAATATCAGTGCCTACCTGCTGCTCCTGTCCTTGATTATTTTATCTCCTGAATGTTCTCTTCTTCCCTATAATTCTGTTAACATTGGATCTATCTTTTTCTTCCAGGAAAGCTGTTAGGATGTTTTATAGGGAAGTGTTCTGGAAGTATTAGATCCATTGCCAGGCACCCAGAGCTCCCTGTGATAGCATCATGTGGTGAGTATATAGCACAATTTTGCTTTATCTTTGTCACTGACATATGTTTGACTTGGTTCTCTGTGCCATTAAATTAGCAGCTTCCTAGTTCTGAGGCCAAAATGTTTTCTTGATTTATTGCTTTCTTTTTCTTAGGTTTGGATAGCTATTTGCGGTTGTGGGATATAAAGACTCGTCAACTTCTTTCAGCGGTATTTTCTTGGACTTCATTTCTGTGAAGATATCAAGTCTAATTTACTTTACACTTCTTTACTCTTTTTTTTCCTTTTTTCAACTTGGAATGGCATTTTATTTGACTTGATGTTGGTTTTTTCAATTCCTTCTTTATCTCAGTGTCCTTCTTAATGGTGGAACTACAGAAGTTGGAAATATTCCAATGACACTGAGGATAAGAGTGTTGCATACAGCTTAATTTGTTACAAGTACTTGATTTATTACTGATTAATATTGCTGTAGTTCTGCAATATTATCTTTTTCAATACCTCACTGGGAATCAGGGTACAATCTTTCGACCTATTAACTTAAAATACATGAGTGCTCTAATTGGAATTAACTTGTCAGTTTTTCATGTCTCTTTAACATTGTATCAACTGACATGATGTCATCGCAACTACTGTTAGTTGATTGAATGTTCTATAAAGTGAGTTTCATAAGATGAAAGTTGAAACTCCCATGTATACAGTGCTGAAATAATGGTTTGGGGTATTTGGTTCAAAAATCATTCCTGCCAGTGTAAGATTACGTGTGGTGCTGTCATAAGTTTTGATGTCTGGGTGATGGAGGTTTGTTTTTGAATGAGCATATGGGAATTATGATAATATTTCTTGTGGATATTCCAGTCATTTAATCAAACTATAATTATGTGGTGCAGGTTTTCTTGAAGCAGCACCTTACAAATGTTGTTTTTGATTCAAACTTTGTTGACAAAGGTTGGTTTTCCCCTTCTTTGCACAGCTTCGGGTAGTATTTTTTTATGCCACCCCATAGTACTTGAATATCAAGACCCTCGGTAAACTCGAGTGTTTGAACAAAAACTTGTCTGGATGGTTAACTGTGATAAGGGATAAATTATTGGCCCAAAATAACTAAATGTGTTGATGGCATTCATTTTCTTCCAGCAGTTTTAGGTTTTCACGTATGGTGCTGGTTGAAATTCTTTATGAATCCGATGGATGAGTGCGATGCTTAAAAAAAAAAACACCTATGATGCTTGTTCAGTGGCTTCAATTTAATGATTTCTAATAATTGGTGTTGCTCTGCAAAAGAATGAAGGTAGTAATTGTCAAGGCTTTCCTGGGAATGCCATTAAGATGAGCTTCTTGATACTCGAGAGAGTCTCTAGGAATATGATAAGCTTTTTCACCATTGTCTTTTGGGACCCTTGGTGCCAAGAGATCACAGCTCTCCCTTGGAGACGATGGATGGATACTTGAAACGAGTATGCCGTTTAAACTAGATTGATCCCAACATCAGGCTAGAGCTTTGTCTTTCTAATAGTGCTATGATATGTTTTTGTTTATTGCTAAATGCTAACATCAGGTTAGAGCTTTGTCTGCATCAATGATTTTTCTTGTGTAGATTTTCGATTGATTATCGCGGTCCCTATTGTGCTTGCAGAAGTGGCAGCAACAGCACAGAATGCCAATGAGATCCAAACTACCGAGGTCCAAACTGAAGATGAGATGGGAACATTGCCTGTAAAAAGAAAGAAGGCATCTAAAGAAAAAAGGGAGAAAAAGAAGAAATCTGAAGAAAGTAAAGAAACCATCGTGTTAAAATCCAAGAAAAAGAGCCGGAAGCACAAAAGAGAGATTTGTGATGACTCCTGAGATTAGCATAAAGAGCTGGGATTTTATGTTTAGGGAATGTTTGAGATTGTAGTTGTACTGTTTTTTTTTTAATTTGTTTTAGCTTCAAATTATTTAAAAAAATTGATTTTTTTAAATGTATTGATGTGAAAAATATAAATGTTTTTTTATAAAAAAATTAATATATTTTTAAATAAAATACACTTTAAAAAATAATTGCGTTATTCACATTCTCAACATGACACTTGAAAGACTGGCAGCAGCATATAGCAGGCTGCATGGCATCTCACGAGTGAAATAGCAAAACAAAACCCATGTAATCTTTGCTCAAGACTTTTACAGTATGAATTCTCACTCATTATTCTTTATATAGAGGATTCATTATGATTAATTAATTATTTTAACATCAATACATCAAAATAATTTAAAAATATTAATTCTCCAAAAAATGTAATAAAAATTAATTTTTTTTCAATAACACTTTTAAAAAACAAAATCTAACGGCTGCTAAATGGATCATGGTTGGTTCCGGTATAAGAGTTACACTATTTCCATAGTGAAGAAACGATGAAACAAAAAAAGGCAAGGGGTAGAACCCGATAGGTCCAAGAATATATTGCTCCACCGGTGACATCACCGGTTTAAAATCTTTCAAAATGTTCAATTGCTGGAACTACTTAGATCCAGTGTGAGATAACCTTGCTAATTAACGGTTTTGCACTTGTAAATGATTTATGACCGTGATTTTATTTCCCTCCCAACCAGCATCGTAGACAGAAGGACAAATCTGCATCACGGCTTGTGGGGTAAAAACAATGAAGAGAAACATGATACTGCATTATTATACGTCTTGAGCTCAGATGAAAGTTGATCCAAAGGATTGTAAATAAGAAATTCCATGATTTTTCTGCAGGAATCACAATAAAAACAACTGGAAACGGGGCAGTAAAAGCACTTGCATCAAGTTACTGAGATTTAGCCTCCTCCTTTTTCTCCGGTGACAAGTACCTAAGAAAAGGAATAAGAAACTTGACTAAGCAGATCAACTAACCACTGGTAATAGAATATTCAAAGTCCTATTGCATCATCTGATGTTAATTTAAGAAAATCTTTTATTTAAATAAAAATACTGTCAACTGTTTGAAGGGATAATCAATGTCTGATGGACTAGCAAATGTCTAGGCTAATTATTAGACCGGATATTGCTTATTCGGTTGGTGTTCTAAGTCGGTTTATGGCGAATCAGGGTAAAGCTCATTGGGAGGCCGCCAAGTGGGTTCTTCGTTATTTGGGAGGCACAAGTGGTTGGACTTGACACAGATTTTGAATCCACTTCTTGAAAAAAATGGTCAGGCCAGAAGAAAGGGAAAAAAAAATTACTTTCCTAAATCTTCCAACAACTTTCCGCCGGACCATAATGATGGAATAGTTTTTGTTTTTTCTAACATTATTCCAAGCAACCAGAACAGAGGAATACATATTGCAATTAAGAACAGATTAATTCAACACAAATCACAAGTGAAGTTACTCACCCCTGACCCCTTGCCCAACGAGAGAGTTGATAGAGCTGCACAGTCTCGTTTGAAGCATGGCATACTAGAAGTAGATAGTTACGAGGCTGTACCATCCATGCAAACCTCATGAACAATGCTGAATACACGCACATAGCTGGAGCAACAATAACAAAGATCAGAACCTCAACCATCAGCACTAGAAATAAAAAAAAATCAACATTGGAATTGTTTTACCTCCTGTCATATTTCCAGAAATCATTTCTGGGGGTTTTTTCATATCCACTAACCCCTGTTGAATAGAGCAGATACGATCACAATAAGTCACAGAGCATGAAATTAAAATCATGCAGCAACACAGCATATAAAAAAGAAATATACATATAATCCAAAATGAAAATAAATTAGTAGAACATACAGCAACAACGAACCCCCAGTTGGCAACAGGTCCCCAGAAGTGAGTTGTCTTGGGACCAACAGGACTGTTCAAAAATGCTCTGAAGGTAGCCGCCATTGCCAACAACTGAATCCTCTTGAATACCTCTGCAAAAATCCAACATAAAACGAATCCAGAGTCGGAGATAATTACACATGTTGTCAAGTCAAAATCAATCGGATAAAAAACCCAAATTCTACTCCCATAAATAAAGTTAAAAATATCACCAAAATTACATAAAAATATAAGAGATTAAAAAAATACATATGTAACTGAGATTTTTCTTCGGGCTAATTCATGAATTCCACTTTAATACCTTAAATCAGATTGTCTTTTAATCTCAATATCAAATCATAATTTGGCATAAATCAGACAACAACCCATGATTAAAAAACATCATAAAACGAAATAAGTAACAAACATCATCATAAGCCAACAAATTGGAGATTAATCATTAATTAATTAATAAATAAATATAATAAATGTATTTTAAATTATAAGAGTGAGCATTAAAAATAAATCTAATAAAGCATAAAGCGTACCAGAGAGACGATCGCCGAAGATGATCGGAGAAAAAATCCGAGAGAGAGGGGGGGCGGGGGGGTTTGGGATCGGGCGTTGAAGAGGAAAAAGGGAGTTAAGTGAGGGATTGGAGGACTTGTCGTTCGTCAAGTTGCGTCTCTGTCACTTGATATCATTGCAGCTGACGTGTCTTTTTGAGTTGGGAAAATATTGGTTGACAACATGTTGTCAATAAATAGTTCAGACAAGATGAGATGCTATGCTTATCAAAACCGTTTTTAAAAAATTTATTTATTTTTATTTTTTTATTTTAAATTAATACTTATTAATTTTTTTCAATTATTTAATATGATGATATTAAAAATAAAAAAATAAAAAATATTATTTTAATATTTTTTCAAGTAAAAAATATTTTAAAAAACAACCAGAACAAAACTTTCAAACACACTTCTTCATGGGTAGGGTTTACTCCTCGCGTTTCCATGTATGGTTAAGTTGTTTTGAAAGTTTGGATGAATCATGATTCTGAAAAAATTAAATTAATATTTTTAATTATTTTAATATTAATAATAATTTTTTTAAAAAATTATAAATATTATTTTAATATATTTTCAAAAAAAAAATATTTTAAAAAACAATATTTATCATACTTTCAAATAAGAGTTTGAAATTATAGTAAAATTGCTTTTCAAAATGTTTTTTTATCTAAAAAAATATTTTTTATTTTTAAAATTTATTTTTAACATCAATATATCAAAATAATATAATTTAAAAATACATAAAAATTAAAAATATATATATAGAAATTAGAGAGCTTGTGGAACCTCATCAAAAATAGGTGCTGAGCCAAGTGTGGTTGGTGTCCTATCGTAAAGGAAACATTTGTAGAAAAGAGGAATTGACAATAATGAAGACTTCCACAAAAATTCGACATAATAAAAAATAATATTTGGGGTGTTGCATTGTATTAGAATCTACTAGGTTTTTTAGGGGTGCTATGTTGATTTTTTTTTTCAATCTTCAAAAAAGTATAAAAATGCTAGGAAATAATAAATTTGATATATACTAGACAAAATATTTTTAAAAAATTTAAATGGTACTTATTTAATAATAAAAAAATAAGATGGTGGCACATCATATTCGACTCGGGCCAAACATGATTAACCTTTTTAAATCGTGATCCGAGACATGAAATAATAATAACCTCATGGAACCAATGTCGAAACAAATTAGAAAGTCTAATCTAATGAACCAAATATTGAAGGTTGGAAATGAAAAAAAAAAAAGTCAATAAAAAAAATATTTGACAAAAATGACTTGAATAAACCTATATTTATGGTCGACACTACGTCGTGGGCCCGGATAACTTTTTCTGAACAAAAAAAAAAGTTAAGTTAGAGTTTCCTAAGAAGGGAAAAAAAAGTTAAGATTTTGGTTATTAAAAAATTGTTTGGCAACGTGGTAGTGTCCACGTTTCTTGCGATTTCATGCAACAAGCTATTTGATTAATTAACAAATGTTTGTTACTGTTCATGGGTCCCACGGTCTACTACGTTTGAAACGCAAAAAAAGGGTAAGCATCTAGGAGCTGCTTCCTGCGCGGCCAAAACCTGATTCATGCTCTACTGTTTAGTGAACAGTGAAGTATGCTTTCACTGTTTTTTTTTTTTGAAAACAGTGGAGGTATGCATCCAGTGTTCACTGAACAATTTTTTTTTTCCTTTCGTAAAACCAGTTCAGTTAATTGATTTTGCTTGCATTGTTCACGTAAACAATAATTTTTTTTTTTAAAAAAATTAGTTTAAGGTGAATTAAATTTACTTGTACTATAATTTTAATTTTATTCTTGATAATATTTTACCTAATTTTGTAGTTCTTGTCGGATGAATTTTATACGTAATGGAATACAATAGTCAAAAGAGAACCTCAACTAAAAGTATTTTTATAAAACAATAACCGCAATACAAACACACTCTAAGTCTACAAGGTTTAATAAGCTTGGTTAGTTAAAAAAAAAAAGCAATCATAATTTAATGATATGAAAAATAAAGTTGACGAATCTCCTACACCGGGGTTAATCATCTAAATTTATGATCAATGAAATTCTAGACTCGAACTCAATCAAGAGCCCGATTCCTAACTAAATTAATGTCGATGAATGAAATTGAAAAAATAATCCATTAAAAAAAAAATTTCAAGACAAAAAAAATTAGCAATAAAAAATAATGATCAAACCTAAAAGGGAAAAAAAATAAGGAAGATGAAATTGTAAAAAAAATCAAATTTAAAAATCATCTTAATTAAAAATTAAAAAAAATATTGATTGAATTTAAGAGATGAAAAGTTTGAAAGCGGATGAAATTGAAAATAATTTTTAAATTAAAATAAAAAAATATTTATCGTGCTATGAAGTGCAATTCCAAAAAATCCTTTACAAGGCAGATGAATGGAGAGCGATATGTGGACCTTCAATCCTCGTTCTTATCGCAAACCTATTCCCAAGCTCCTGTATGGAATGCAACCTGCAATTCACAGGACATTTCCATCAAAAGAAAAGTTCGGCAGTTTTCATGGTATTTATAATTTGGAAATTCTCTGTCACCTTGCATCGCAGCTTCTGCAGATCGAGCGAGTGGAAGATTCTTGGAAAGTTTGGAGTCTAATTCTTTTAGGATAAGCAGACTTTCTTCATTCAGATACATAAACCATTAAGAAAGTTAAAGAAAATAAAATTTTCTCTCTACTGGGCTTCCAGAGATATGGTTCCTCTACCATCTTACAATTTCAGCTGTGGTAGAAACAGATTCATGTTAAACTTGAAAATGCACAAAATCTTATTTTTTTTTTCCTTTGTTAAAGGCAGGTGAGTGTGGAGTGAGCATATAATATTATTCCTTCCTTCCTTCCTAAGTATATTATTCTCATCTCCAAATTCTAAACCTTTGTTAAAGGCAGGTGAGTGTGGAGTGGGCATATAATATTATTCCTTCCTTCCTTCCTTCCTGAGTATATTATTCTCATCTCCAAATTGTCTTTTCACAAACCTTTGTTCATTCACTCATGTCTCTCATGGTGTTTGGGTCGTTACAGTTTTGATTCCACAAGCCCATACCACAACCACACACACAGCGCTCAGCACTCAGCACTCAGCACAAACATTAAGAAAAAGCAATCTGAAATGCAAAAAATGCAAGAGAACTCCGTTGCTTCTGAACTCATCAACTTCTTAAACGCTTCTCCGACCGCTTTTCACGCCGTCGGTAACTAACTTAACAACTATCTAACACTGTCAGTTTTCTTTTTCTATATATATATATATATGTATGTATGTATGTATGTATGTATGATGATTGATTGATGGATGGATATTGATAGAGGAGGCAAAGAGGAGACTGAGAAATGCGGGATACGAGCAAGTTTCAGAGAGACAAGATTGGGATCTGGAAGCTGGAAAGCGTTATTTCTTCACGAGGAATCACTCTACTATCGTTGCTTTCGCTATTGGTAACAAGTATGCCTTCTTCAACGATTTTTAATCATAGTAAATTTAATCATTTTGCAGCAGCAGCAACTTCATTTGGTTGTTTAGAAATTAAATACTGCTGGTATTTTGGAATTATGCTTGTTAGATTTGAAGCTGGGAATGGATTTTATATAGTTGGTGCCCATACAGATAGTCCTTGTCTCAAGTTGAAGCCAGTTTCCAAGGTGATATTCTTTTTGTTTTTTTTTTTTGTTAAGTGTTGAGAAAGAAATATTGGGTTTAGTGTAAAACTTTTGTGTGATTCTTCGGTTTAAGTTTTTTGGGAATGGATGGACTGGTCAGGTTACGAAAGGTGGGTATTTGAAGGTTGGAGTCCAAACATATGGAAGTGGTTTGTGGCATACATGGTTCGATCGTGACTTGACAGTAGCTGGAAGGGTGATTGTAAAAGAAGAAAAGGATGGTTCAGTTTCCTACTCCCATCGGCTGGTTAGAATTGAGGAACCCATTTTGCGTGTCCCTACCATCGCAATTCACTTAGACAGGTTTTGTTGCCTGATAAATTGTTTTGTTTACTTGTTTCTTGTTGTTTTGTCCATGCTATTAATGCATGGGATTCTCATAGCTTTTGGATTTGGTAGCCTCATTTTTATTGTGCTTGGTGTTATGACATTTAATTTTTGCTATGTGCTCTGAACAGCAATGTTAATAGTGATGGATTCAAGGTGAACACAGAGACTCAACTTCTTCCTGTCTTGGCAACATCAATTAAGGTAATCTTTGAATCTCACACACTTGATATCATTTGGCTGTTTGCACACTTGTATTTATGGGTTTATTCTAGTTGCTATGATTGCCTTTATGTTATGTTTCTCGCTGTTAAGAAAAATAAGGATGAAACAAATTTCTTAGTTCTAAGCATGATGATTCTATAAAATAGGTGTTGACCATGATCTTGCAGAATCCTTTGGACTTATCAAATCTTAGAAAAGATGGGCTGCAACTTATCATAAAGAATGTTTGCACCAACCTTAAAAAAAATTGTGTCCTGCACTACGAAGGATGTTTTTGCTTAAGTTAGTGGCTAGAAATAAATTATTTTGAACCATTTTTTTCTTCGTGTCTTTGAAGAACTATCGATTCCTGAGGCACTCTAGAATGCGTCTTTGTGACTTCTTAATATGAACCGGGACTTGAAGCCACGTGCTTTGAAGATTAGACAGTAAGAGAGACTTCATTTACTTTTTGTGCACAAAGATTACTGCTTGACAACTATTTCTGCCTTACAAACAGAAGTTATCTGTGTGCTCAGTTTTCAGATTCCAAGCATTAATGCTAGAGCACTACTAAGCGTGCAATATCTGATAACTTTATTGTGAGAAAGTAGATATTTCTCTAGAATACTAGAGTATGGGATGAAGTCTCGATATCGTTCCAATGTATTCCATTGTCTATTAACAAACTTCTTTTCACAGACAGAGCTCAATAAAGGAGTTGCTGAAAGTGGTCCAGTTAAGAGTGAAGAAATTCAAGTTGATGGGAAGAAATCTGATATAGGAACGATTAACTCAAAGCATCACTCACTTGTACTTGAGGTTAGTAAGTTATGATGCAAGAATATATTTTCTCCTTCATCTTTTCTTTTCTTTTTTTGTTTTATATATATTTTTGGCAATTTTAATTTGCATCATCAGTTGTTCTGTTATTTTCTTTGTTGTCTTCTAGATGATTGCTAATCAGATTGGGTGCAAAGTAGACGATATATGTGACTTTGAATTACAAGTATGTGATACTCAACCAAGTGTAATAGCTGGAGCTGCAAAGGAATTTATTTTCTCTGGAAGGCTCGATAACCTCTGCAGCTCATTCTGCTCTCTGAAGGTATTACGTGTTATGGATTTCTTAGATCGGAAATCTTGTTGGTTTGTATGATACCATGTCCTGTACACCAGTCCCATTTTTACCGCATTGTCTTTCTGTTACCTGACTACAAGGTTTGCTGTTGTTCTATTGAACACGCAATGCCATCTCATGTCAGATACAAGATATCATGTTGGTTTATGTAATATCATGTCCCAAAGCGCCAGGTTTTCTACCTTCTGACTATAAATTTTTCTGATGCCATCTGTTCTACTAAACACACAACCTATGGTGTTCTCTCTTGTGTTGTGAGTGAATCAAATTCAAGGTTGTCATTTTGATGATCCTCGTTTGTGCTGAGAATTAGGCATTGGTTTGAATTCATTGTTGGACAAAGCCAAGTGATTGTGTGGAGTTTCATTTTTCTTTTGAAGTTTGGAAACTAGGTTTGTCTTATTTGAGTTTAAGCTACTTTTCTATTCTGGAAGTTAATATTGGTTCACAGTGAAAATAAGGATTTTCACTTTAGATAGTGTGATTAAGTTTGAATGTGATGTTCGAAGTTCTTTGAGTTTAAGCTATGTTAGTATCTATATTGGTGGAACTAATTTTTTTCACAACCATTTTCTTTCCTAGGGTGGGTGAGATAATGAAGTAAAATTTTGCTTAAGATCAGAACTGGAAATTGTGTGAACCATTTGGATCATTTACTAGTCATGTCGACAACCTACTTTAGTTTCATGTCATCCAGCAGCAAAATAACTGCTATTATCCCATGCACTTCATTTATGTTCATTTTCACTTTTGCATAAGAGAAAAACTGGTCTTGACACTCCAACAGAAACTTATTGTCATTTCTGCTATTTCAATTTAATTACAGGCACTGATAGACGCAACATCTACTGAAAGTGACCTTAAGGATGAGAGTGGTGTTAGGATGGTGGCGCTGTTTGACCATGAAGAGGTAGGATCTAATTCAGCACAAGGAGCCAGGTCTCCTGTCATGTTAGATGCTCTATCACGAATCACAAGCTCCTTTGATTCAGATTCCAAGGTGCGTTATTTTCTGATTATGACTTCTTCTTCGGGAATGAAATTAGTTATAGTTTCAATTTTGGTCAAGTTATGAACCTGAGTTTATCTTCTAAATGCTATAAGCTTATAAGAAACAGTTTTAGTTTCTATTTTGCTGGAAGTTGTTTTATTCATGCATCTTAATTAGGAGTTCAAGACACAAAGTTAAGCATGATCACCAGCATATTAGTGTTTATTTCATGTTTCACTTTTCTGATAAATTCAGATAAGTTTGCAATAGTAAAATGATAATTGTAAATTTCTCACCTAACAGTGGTGAGTTACGAGGATGTTAGTCCATTCCCATAAGGAAGGGCTATTACAGCAGCCGGGCTTATGGGTTTGACCCGCATGGGTATGAGGAGGAACAAAAACTGGGGATGCCTGGTCTGAGGGAGTGGGATAATGGTCTTGAAATTAAATCATAGTTCCATTCATGAACATAATTGTTTCTTTTCTTTGATTTCTTTTCAGCTGCTTCCAAAGGCTATCCAGAGGAGTTACCTTGTATCTTCTGACATGGCACATGCTCTCCATCCTAATTATATGGTACTTTGCCTTATTGTTCGTTTAGGTGGTTTATTCTTTCAGACTGTTCTAATATGGGATATGTCGTTTCTAGGACAAACATGAAGATAATCATCAGCCCAAGCTGCATGGCGGGCTTGTAATCAAACACAATGCGAATCAGCGCTACGCAACAAATGCAGTCACTTCCTTTTTATTTAGGGAGATAGCGACAAAGCATAACCTTCCCACCCAGGTTAGTTCTCTCCTGACTTGAACATTATGATTGTTACAGCTATAACAAACAGAATTCCTGGTAAAGTAATGTTACCATTTGATTGAGTTGAATTATTTTAATTTCTATAAGAACTGGACAAGCATAATACTGTCCAATTTGTTCTCCATCATTTCTTCTTCAAAACAATGTGATTTCAAGCATTGATGACGATTTGATACTCGAAGTGACGGGAAAAAATGGCACCAGATACATTCCACGCTGATTTTTTAGTACAAAGAATTGTGTCCTGAATATTTGGGCACTCAGGGAATGAAATACATCTGTTACAAATCAAAATACAACATATTGTAGCTTTGACTTGTACTATCATTCTTCTCTTGGCATTTTGAATCTTCCAATCTTCGTCGCTATTGGCACAGAAGATATAGCCAGTGAAATGGAGATTCTATGTTGCAGCATAGGTAGTAGCAGTTCAGTCTTTGGTAGATGAATTGATCATCCTCAAAATCACTGTAAATGCAGGATTTTGTGGTCCGCAATGACATGACCTGTGGTTCAACTATTGGTCCAATCCTAGCAAGCGGTGTTGGGATTCGCACTGTTGATGTTGGTGCTCCACAACTATCGATGCACAGTATAAGAGAGATGTGTGCTGTTGATGATGTCAAGCACTCCTATGAGCATTTCAAGGCATTTTTCCAAGAGTTCTCTGATCTGGATGCTAAGATTACAGTAGATATGTAGGTCACTGCTCCTCATCTTTGCTGGACTTTACCATCTTTAAATTCATAAAATAACTGCTCGCATAGGCCTTTGTGCCTAAATGCTAAAGTCTACTTCCATGTGTAGTAAATGATAAATAAATCGCAAGATCGGATTGCGTTTTCCCCCCATGTTTGTGACTGGCAGGGGTGTCGTACTTTCAGTTAACGATTGGAATATCTACTCGTTGTATGTTTTGATACAGGAATAACATTTGAAAGAGCATGCTTCTTCTGCATGTGGTAGCTTTAAAAGGAAAGTACCATGGCAGAAGCTTTAGGAGCACCTTCAGGCTGAGCAAACCCAGTTGGCTTTATCCCGGTAAATAACTAATTTAGGGTTTCACCTCCTACACCCAAACACTCATCCCAACTCTGAAGGCTTCTTGTATTTATTAGCCTTTGCGGCAAGGGTGATTACAAAAGCTTGAACAATACTTGGGGAAGTTTAGGGCCCAAAAGATTGGAAGCAGGGTGGTGGCAAGTTGCAGCGTTTTCAGAGAATGGGAGGCAACAAAAGAGGCGGCCAAAATGGACAGCGATGAATCCACTGTTTTGCCGCAACAAAAAACCCAGCTGCATAAAAGCATCTCCACTGATAAAACCAACAGTGATAAAGGAGAGAAAAACAGAAGCCAACCCTGTAGCATCTTTTATTTTGTATGTGTGCTCGGTTATTTCCTCAGTGACAAAAGGCAGCCGGCAATTCGCAAATAAAATAAAAGGAAAGCAAAATGATCAGCGTATGTGACAACATGTTTGATACATATGAAAACAAAACCGCTGAATTCCCAAGGGAAATAATATGTTACGAGTCCAAAGGGCCCCAATTTCACGAGGAAAGCACTTTCTGAACCTCAGCTGTAACCTCCTTTGGCGATTTCTCTGCATGAAGCTCTGCAACAGCACCTTTATTCTTATAATAACCAATAACCTGCACTCCAAGCATCCAGAACACCATCAGATTTCAGTAAGCGGCAAGACACAGGCAGGATTAACAATGTAGAAGAAATCTAGATGCTAAAACCAAAGAGGTGATTCAAGTGGGCTCCATAACCATCCAGAGACTTGGTAATCATCATTACTCAATGACTAAATATAAGCAGCCATACTGTAAGGTAATATTTCCAAAAAAAGCTAATTGAAATCCAGCAGGACTTGTGTTATTCTAATGGCAAGATTCATGTCCACAAGAGAACTTTATACTATCACAATACCATGTGTAAGAGAGGAGGCCCTAGGATGAATGGCCACAAGCACAAGTTGCTGTGAAAAACACAACGGCATATTACCATGTGATGCCTGGAGACTTGACACTTGATAGAATTGAGTGAGAACATTTTTTATCATGTTCATAAAAGATAGCTTGTGAACAGACCAGCCATGAAGGCCTTTCTGTGCTTATAAATAAATATAATACCGAAGGCCCAAGAAAATAGTTGTCCTAGGTCGGGAGAAGTAAACCCTGGTTCTTCCCGTCCATGGCTTAAAGGCATTTTTCTCTTGCCCCCTACCGACATGTAGTGCCATCACCTAAATACTAGAACAGGAGTTGGATGCCTGTCCATTTTTCCATGGGTGCCTAGATAATTGAATCCAACACTGTAGTGTCACCAAAGGTAATGAAATAAAGCTTACTAGTTAGGAATAGATTCCTTTTTGTAATAGGCTTCTTGTAATCAGCTAGGAATCAATCGTTTTACTTTAAAAATCTACATCTCCACAAGCCATTCTTTCCTTTACCAAAGCGGGGACTTCTTTAGCAAGAAATGCATCATTTCACATGGATAAAAAGCAAAAAGCATACCGGTTCAGTTTGCCTGTGAAATGCCTCTAGCCTTGACTTAAGAACAGCTGCAGTATCATCTTTGCGTTGAATCAAAGGTTCTCCAGTTACCTTCAAGAAACCAAAAGAAAGAAGCAAGTCCGTGAACATTTATTGCAACAGCAGTGATGCAGCAAGCACAGTTTGTAGATTAATGATCTATCCACAAAAACAACACACCCCAAATATGTGGTGCCAAATAGCTTCCCTGCAAACAATTTTCAATTGGCTCTCAAAAAGTACCCAATCCCACAATTTTGGTCAACATGGATAACCAATGGCTAGATTACCTCCTCTTAACATAATCAACTCCTTATCAAACTAGGAATGAAAATTAACAGTTTTAAAAACTGCAGTTGATTTTCAAATATTCTGTTGTTTAAATCTTTTTTTTTTTTTTAATAACCTGTCCAGTGGCAGTCTACAAATATACAACCAGAACATTGACACTCAGCCCAAGTACTGACAATCGGTAATATGTAAGAATAACATCAAGTGCAGGAGATCACAATTACCAAGTACTGTTCACAATTGATGTTACAGACTAGCATATTTGAAAAATATCCAATTCTATAAATAAAAAAATGTGCACTCATTAACCAGTTTATTTGTCGCTACATTCTCCCAGCATCAATATATGCACTTCAAAATCCAATTAAATAAAATGTGATAACAAAAATATGTAAAAGAAGGATCATTCATGTTTCCTTACATCATCGACACCAGGAACCTTGGGAGGTGCAAATTTTGTATGGTACGTTCTGCCACTGGAAGGATGGATCCAGCGGCCAGTGATCCTCTCCTCCAAAATTGCATCATCGATTGCAAAATTAAGCACCTTGTCAATTTTAGCTCCCTGCTTTTGAAGCATTTCATCAAGCTGCACATAAAAAGTAAGCAATTCATGGTTAGAAGCATTTACAAAAAAATCAATTGAATATATCCAATGCTAGAAACATATAAACACACCCATTGTTGATGAATATATTTATTCACATTCATACAAGCACACAATTAGATATTGATAGTTTGGCACCTTCTCTGCTTGGACCACAGTCCTAGGAAATCCATCTAGAATGAAACCTTTCTGACATGAAGGTTTCTTCATTGCTTCATCTATGATCCCAACAACCAAGTCATCGGAAACAAGTTCCCCCTGAGAAAATCATACGAAACTCTTCCATTAGCTGAATCCAGTAGAAACTATGAAAAAGAAAGAACATCAAAGATGAACCAAGGAATATAAAAATAGTTGAAATTTCAACCTTGTCCATTGCCTCCTTAGCCTTAATCCCAAGAGGGGTTTTAGCAGCAACAGCAGCTCGCAACATGTCACCAGTAGCCAAGTGGCATAGACAGTACTCATCCTTGATGATTGGTGATTGAGTACCTTTTCCTGATCCAGGAGGGCCTGCCAATCACAAACCTCAGAGATTACTTGCAGTGATGGAAGCTTTCTGACAGAAGCTATGGTTTAATTGACTGATTGGTTGCTAACAAAAATACTGAAATCAGTAGAAAGTTTTCACCAAATAATATGAATAAGAAAACATGCATTTGTTACTGGATGAGAATGTATTGAGGTGGTCAATTACAGGGGTATTAAGCAGTACAGACAGTATTCTCCAATATACACATCTTGGATCTGAAGTTATCAGTCTAACCATAAAATCAAGGTAGAATATTAATCCTAGCAAAACCGCAACAGCAGAGATAGCATGCTAAAGGGGCTGAAACGAAAAATAAAAAGTGAAAACCATCGTACATATTGAATTCAAAAACCAAATATTCCAACCAAGAAATAATTCCTCTACCTGATTGAAAGGTAAACAGTCAGGTAATACAACGAATACATATATATTTGTGATCGGTGTGTTTTGCATTGGTGAACTCTGTAAATTCAAAAAGAAATTTCGATATACTTTTTTAGAAACAGCCTCCTTTTAACAAGAAATGTCAAATTCCATCCAGTGGGTCTCCGAGCATGAACTGTTTAAAACACAAATGGCCCTAAACGCTGTGGATTTTCTTCCTATCATGTAACGTTATCATCCTTGAATTCAAATTTGAAACCAGTTGTGCATTCTCCAAACACCGCATCTCGATATAACTAAAAGCACAAAAGCCTCAACAATCACTCTCACGTATAAAATTGCCATCATGAAGTAGATTTCCTTTACTTTCTTCTCAAATTCCCAGCTCTATAAACAAGCAAAAACCAAAACCCACTTCTCAACTAAAGCCACAGAAACAAAAGCTCTTTTCTTTTTCCTCAATACCACAACAACCAAGCAAAAAAAAAAAAAAAACAGAAAAATTGAAACATCTTAAAAAAAAAAAAAAAAAGAATTCCCGGATCTGAATGCCCCACGAAATTAAAAACCAAAAAAGACCAAAAATTTAGGCATTGCAGTTCATGTCACATAAACAAAACACAGTATTGTGTGGAGAGAGGAGGGAGCGAAGAGAAGTGTAGAAAATGATACAAACCGATGAGAATGAGACGCTTGTCGGGTTTGGAGGAGCATTTCATGCGACGGAGGAGCTCAGTCATGAGATTCACTGATGGAACATCTTCCAAGTTCGCAGCTGCACTGCTTGCCATTATTTTCTTCCTCTAGCAGGGAGAGAGCAGGGGTTTTTTTTTATCTGGCTTTTAATTTTAATGAAACAGAGAGGGGGGAGAATCGGGCGAGAAGGATTTATTTATAGCCAGACGTGTGCGGGTGCGGGTGCGGGTGCGGGTGCGGGTGCGGGTGCGGGTGTGGATGCGTGAAAGGTAGGTAACCGTTCGGACCTTCCAATGCTTCAAATTCAAGCAGTTCTGGTCTGCGCTTACCACCACCTTAATTACTCTTATACCCCTTTAAGAAAAAAAAAAAAACCCTCAATTTAGTCCTTTAACATATTACCTCACGAGTTTCAAGCATTTTGATTTTATTAATTTTGCCTAGTTAATATTAGAACTACACTATCCCTCTTTTCAGCGATTGTTTACATTCGTCAATGTTACGCTAGATTAAAAAAAAATAATTCTAAAAAAATATTTAGGAATTATTAACATATTTTAAAAAGAAAAAAAAAATTGTAATTGAAGTTATAGTCCGATTGGTCCAATAAATTATTTTCATTTAATTATATAATAAAAAATAACAATAAATAAACATTTTTTTATAAGAAAAGGTGATTATAATAGCCTAAACAAAAAGAACACTTGTCGAGATGAAAACAATCACAAAATTCAATTTCTAAAAAACCTAGTGCGGAATGATAAGATTGAAAAAAAAATAAAAAATAACAAAATATATATATTCGTGTTGCCCGAGATAGCATGTCAAACTCGTGACTTGATCAACTCTATTAAAAAGAAAACAATCAGGTTCGATTACCAACAATCAAAATGCACATAGATAAAATCAAAAAAAATAATTAACAAAAAAAAAAACACCAATAAGCTTGGGCAAGTCCACTAAGGTTCGTGAGTTGAATTATGTAAATGAGATAATCTAATAGAAATAAATAAAAAATAAAACCGAATTTTCACAAACCATCCAACTGTTGCAAGATGAAACCAACAAAAACATATTTCAATTATGACCCTAAAAAATTCAAGTCAACTTTGGGCAATCCCAGACCCGTGACTTAGGTCATAAAACTGGGTTAACCTCACATAAAGAAAATAAAAGAAAAGAAAATCACAAAGCTCAATTTCTAACTAAAGTATATATATAAAAAAAAGATCTAAAAGAAAAATCAATGTCAATCTGAATTAACCTTTCACAATTGTGATCTATGACATGAGGCCAAAATCACCCCACATAAAAACAAATCACAAAACCCAATTCTGAAATATCTAAATATTGAATGATAAATTAAAAAAGAACTCAAAGAAAAAAAAAATTGCAATAAAAAAAATAAGAACTAAAATTAATATAAATACAAAATGTCATGACACCTTTAATTTTTAATTGGATCAACACAAATTAGGAGGACGAAAGAGAAAAGTGGAGGGGAAGAAAAAAATATTGTCACCACCTTACTTCCAACTAGCTACTAACACATGTTGCCCCGATTAAAAGAAAGTGAAAGTGACGTGACGATTCATCTGACATATGAATTATTGTTTTTGAGCATCAAAGAAGGTCACACGCTCCACCTGATCACAACAGGCCTCCTCCACATGTTGGTGTGTATCGTCCACATGCCATTTTAGTTGGCTTGCTCATCTACTCTACTCCAATTTATTTTTTTAGTTTCAATTTTGGTTCTATAAAGCCTAATAATTTTACATTATTGCAGTTTTATTTTATTTTGTCAAGTTATGCATCAATCGGGACCCAAACTTTTCCCGAGATACTGTGAGAAACTCATATTTAGTCAAATAAAACAAATTGCAAAGTCAAATATCAAATAAAGTCAATGTAAATGAATTATATATATAAAGTTTAGTGACCAAAAAAATACAAACTCTTCCCTTGACCGAACAAATTAGTCCCTGATATTAGCAAAAAGAAAAGGGACTGCATATTTTTCTAAGCCTCAAATTTGGTCCTCTAAACTTTGATTCTTTTAAATCAATAAAATTGAGTTTATTTTGCAAAATTAAGTATCAACCGAGCGATGAAAATTAAGTATCAACCGAGTGACGAAATGTTTTTCCAACACCGCTGACGTAACAAAATAATCCTTTATATTAGCTCAAAAAAAGGATTGAATATTTTTATAAGCCTCAAATTCAATCCTCTAAACTCTAAATATTTTAAATCTATGAAATTAAATTTTATCTTACAAAATTAAGAATCAAAATTAAATGAAACTGAGATGAATAAAAATCAAATCTTGTAGGTGTTTTTCTATAGTTACTATGTTCTTGGTCTTTCAAAATTTTGATTTGTAATAAACCTTATTAGTTTTATTAGTCTTGGAGGGTTTTAATTTTAAGAAATCTCATTGATCTTTAAGAATTTTGACTTATGAGAAATCTTGTTATCATTCACTTTCCCAGGTAACAATAGTTAACAATAGAGCCTAATGATTTCTAATAGTTTTTTGTTATGTGTGGTTGAATCACCACATAATGGAAAATGATGGTTTTCATCAAAGAAATTTTCATTGAGAAACATTATATTAGATATTTTAACGGTACAGAATGATTTTCAACTAAAACAGTTTTGTCTTAAGAACAATTTAAATTCAAGGATGAATTCTTTTGAACCTGAAAAAAAGATCAATGCATGAGCTTTTTAATATATATATTTTTGTTGTTTTTATTTCTTTTTATTTAGTTTAAGAATTTTATTTTTTCCTATTCACAAGAATATTTTTAATTTTTTATTCAATACTATTAGACTTTTCTAATTTTCCTATTCAACATTTTTAAGGTTTTCTAGTTGTTTATATCAATATTTTTTTTATTCAATAGTTTATTTAGATGAATTCCTTATTTTATTTTGCTTTCAAAGGGTCGGTTAATGACATATTTAAAAAAATATAATCATTCTTTTGGAAGTTCTAGTGTTGCTTACATTAAAAAAAATTAAAAATAAAAGCAATGTAATGAACTAAATTATAAAGAGAAAAATGTTTTTGTAAGAGATTAGCAAAATTTGATTGAAAACAAATGATTATATTTACATGCAAGTGCCAGTAATATATTTTTAAAATGATGATATTACCCTCTTTTACTAAATTATGTATGATTTTTAATATTCTAAAATCATGCAATGTCTTATTACTTGTATTAAAAATATGTAATGTTTTTTCACTCGTCCAATAAAATTAACTAATCTTAACCTTAAGTTAAAGAATCAATATATCTCAACAATTAAAAAAAAATAAAAGAGGAGAATTCACTCTTTATCTTTCACAAAGTTTTGTTCATTGTTTTTTAATTTCATCATTCAACATTGAATTTATTGAAAATTAAGTATCATAATTTATTTCTATTTTCTTAATAAAAATATCTCAATTTTATAATCAAAGATCACAAGTTTGATGCGTTGACTAAGGTTAACTCAAGTTATTTAATGGGATATTATAAAAATCAATAAAGCTTAACAATCAAAACTTTTTTTAAAAAAATTGTTCAATGCACAATGCTTTAATGAATTATAACATCATATTAGTTATTTAATGGGGATTTTATATTGAAAAAAACACATGCACAAGTAAAGAGAAAAAAAATTCATGACCCACAAACAATAACAAAAATATCTCCACCTAATATTTTATTTTCTTGTTTGTATTTATTAATTTTTTATAAAATAAACACTAATTACAGCTTAATTAACATAAAATATCTTCGAAACATTACTCTCTCTCTCTCTCTCTCTCTCTCTCAAGTACTCTTCTATTCATCTCATATTCAATATCATCTCCTAAATTTTGCAGTCAAATCAATTCCTTATTGAAAAAAATAACTTCACATCATGTTTGAGAAATGAATTATCGCCTCACTCTATGTTATATAGTCCTTTTCTCGTCTGAGGGTTCGTTCTTCGCCATGGTTTCGAAGAAACAATCGTGCCCATGTTATCGGGTTATAAGAATGATGGTGAGTGGTTCATTAACGGATTGATTTTGAAGATGGTTGTTTTCGCATAATTTCTTCTCTTTTTTTTTCCTCAAGAATTCTGAACAAAGTTGTGTAAATTGAATTTTTTTTTTATCAAGAATTATTTTTTAAAAAAATATTTTTATTTATATCTTTGATTCTCATTAGTTACCACTAGTCAATATCTTCAAGTTAACTTTGAATGCCAATAAGGCACCATTCTAACATGTGTTTTTTAGTATTATTAGCTTTGTCAACTAAGAAATAAAAATGCGATATTTGTGTTTAATATAATGAATTAAAAATATATTAATTGATAAATAAAAAAATTTAATGAATTGTTTTATTAATAATTATAATATGAATCTAATATGAAAAAAATTCAAAACGTTGGCTAAAAAATATATGAGAATAAAATATTTATTTTGTTATTTTCAATTTGTAATATAGTTTTTTTCAATTTATCATTCTTTTATTTTATTTTTTCATATAGTCATGTAAACATATATTAACAAGTTTTTTTTTTTAAAAAAAAGATGGGACTTGACATCCACGTAGACAAATATCATGTCATCCAATTCCACTGAAAAATCAAGGTCCAACCAAAAATTCAATTCTCAACATTGTTTCACCTATGGTAAAACCTTCAAGGTAAGTGTGGAGTTGATAAGCCCTCTCAGCTTAACACTATTGAAATATATCTCCAAGGCCGCAACATATTGGCTGGGCATGGATATCATCATCCTACAACAACAGTACAGATCTTCAAAGGACTAAAAACCAATATAATCCGGATTAGAAACACAACCAAAACTAGGGCTATAATTCCATATTTCTTGAAATTCAAGAATTGATCTCAACACAATTTGTGGAGAGATCACTGAAAAACGGGCCACTTCCAGACAATTAACTGCACTTATCATGAACGGTCAGCAAGCTCACAAATCTTCACCTTTTGACTTCTTTTTTTTCTTTTTCATGGCACTAGCATCTTGCAGCTCCTCTGTATCTCGGTCTTTACTCTTCTTCTTCTTCTTCTTGGCAGTACCATCCTGCTCATCGGCATCAACCCTGTCGGTACCATTTGACTTCTCGACAGCCTGCTCCTGATCCAATTTTCTCTTCTCCTTTTTCCTTTTCTTCTCTGATTTAACATCCTCTGCAGCACCTCCATTTACCGTTGGTTTGTCCTCAGCCTCGCCATTCTCTGCAGTGTCAGATTTTGATTTCTTTTTCTTGCTTTTCTTTGCTGAAGCAACAGCCGGTGACTCTTCAATTTCCATAGCAGTATCTAGAGAATCCAAGACAACCAATTAAAAAAACAAATTAAACGGTTGGCATCTAGAACTGAAAACTGTAAAAGCAAAACCAGCAAGAACACAATGAGTTAAACCAGCCGCTTTAAGAAAATCACATGCAGGAAGACACAGGGGTTGCTCATCAAATAATGTTAGACTGTTAACAAAGCAACTGAAGAAGCTAAAATATAACTTCCAACAGAAACTAGAAATTCTTGAATGTATAAAAAAATTAAGAAACAACATCGATTTCACTCGGGTGCACACCTTTATTTTCAGCACTTCCAATTGCAGCTTTCATCACATCAATGTTTTTACGTGGTGCAACACCCTTGTCATAGAAATCCAATCTCTCTTCAACTTGTTCTCTTAGTTTCTCCCCAAAAACAGTTGTACCACTCTCTGCGACACAACAAGATGCAAAAATAAGTTAATTATAGAGTTGAGTGTTGAAAATAATTAAACAATTTATCAAGAAGTTTGAAATTTACCAGAAAAACAATCAATGCGAGATGCGATAGAACATTTATTTGCAAGATAGCGAGCCATGCGTCCCTTGTTGCGAGCAGATGCTCGACCAATAAAAGATGAATGGAAAATCAAACCATATTTTGGTGTGTTTCCTCGGGTTTTCAGTGCCCTAAAGAACAAAACAAAAAGGTTAAGGTTTGGAACTCATGATACATATATATGGAAGAATCTATTAGGGGAAAAACTTAGAATTATATGATGCAGTGATGGAAAAACACCTGAATAGTGCCTTTTCTGCACCAAGGATCTGAAGGGTGGAAGAAGGGCACTTGGCCAGATTTGTGAGACTGCCAGCATGAGATATCAGACGAGCACCAACAATTTCACCAATCAAGGAAGCCAAATTGGGTGCAATATCATTCATTTTAGTAATTAGATACTCATGGAGCTTCTTCCTGTACTCAGAGAGGTCCATTATCCTCTGAGCAAATTGCTGGACATTAATCAAGTCAATGGGAGACAAATCTTGACCTGCAAAAGGGAAAGAAAAAATTGAGCGGAAGATAAAGACAAGATTAAAATTTGGTCAACATAAGAAATACAAAAAGAAATTCTACCCATTGATGCTTTGGCAGCTTCTACAACCTCCTTTGCTTTATCTTCATCTCCAAGTATGTCAGTTAGTGCTGGGAGTTTGTCTTCAGACAACTTGGACTTGTCATCAATGAACTTTGCAAGTTTGGCATAGATATAGTTGTCATTGACGATCTTCACTAATTCAGGGAAATGCCAAGAATACCATTCTCTGCGGTAAGTTAAAGTATTAAAGGAGCTGCAGCTAGGTAGATGCAAATTCCAAGTAATGCAGGCAACACGTTAGTGTAAAAATCAATCACAAACCTGACCCTCATTGCGAATGAATTGACATCCTTATCAAGAGTATCAAGAAGGAAGATTGCTTGAATAACCATATTGTCAACTCGGTTGACATTGAACTTCACTTTTGCTCTGCTGTAACTGTGTCCCAGACCAAGTTGGGCTTTCTCCAAGTCACCAGGCTGTAGAAAGGGATTGGAGAGGGAGAGAATAATTTTTTGAGAAACATACCTCTTGGAAACAAACAACAGGAAAACTTGAAAAGAAGAAAAGAAAAGCATGCATCAGAAAAAATGCAAACCTTTAAGTCCTTGATGAACCTTTCAAAATGTAACCTTACACCACGAAGAAGCTCATGTACGAACTCATTACTTTGGCAAGGAATTTTAGTCACCTCAAAGATATGTGACCCAACCTTAGGCTCAGCAACTCCCAAACTAAACTTCGCCTTCTTTCCCTCCTTGACTTTTGGGAGGTTAAGCTCCAAAAAGTTCCTCAGTTCATCAGTCATGATCCCTGCATACAAAAAACAATAACAAAACAGGCATGAACTAACAACAAACATTTAGAGAGAGAACCAGAAAGAGCTAATCCCATCTCCAATATCTGCCGCTTTATATCTTGGATAACATAAAAAGAGCAATTCATCCAACACAACAGCAGCAAAGTTAATTACTCTTACTAATGACTACCGAATAGGTCATTTTCTACGACATGCATTGATTTCTTTCTTTAACAGAGTCTCGCCAACCACCCAACCAACAAAGACAGACGGGACTCTGCAGATGTTTAGCACACTATAAAGCCATACAGAACTAAAAGGCAACCTTTTTTAAAAAAGCAAAGCAAGCACAACTAGCATAAAGCATCTCTGTTCCTCAGCTGATATAGCGTTAATTGACCACTAAAGCAACCGAAAAAAAACAGCTGACACAAGAATAATAAAGTCCATCAAAAAGCAGGGGCATGCATGGCCAAGTTAATTACTACACTTAAAAGAAATCAAAGGCATTAAACCTTTCTCATTGTTTTCAAGTTATTTTTAAACAACAAAACCCGTCAACGAAAAATCAGACAAACTGCAAATACTAATCACTTCAAGAAACCAATTGACACAGTCAGAAAATTATGAACAAAGGGGTCTTTGAAAAAAAAAAATACTACACCTTCAGAAACAGAGTTACACTGATTGAGAGCATCTAAAGCAGACTCGAACGGGTGAAAAGCAGTGAGCTGCACTGCCTTACCAAACCGGTTAAGATCCAAAACCGAGTTCCTAACAGCTTCAGTGTTTTGTCCAATTTCATCAAGACCATTAGCGAGGAAAAGACTGTATCCCGATGATGTCTCGTACAACAAAAACAAAGCCATTGTGGAAAGAGTAATGTGTGGTCGAAGTGGAGGTGGCTTTGTGGCTAGTGCAGGGTTTTATATGTTTTAGGGTTTAAGGCGAGGCATAGCTTAGTTGGATACATACAAGTGTTAGAGAGGAGTGGAGAGGAGGAGAGGGAGAGGTTTTGTTAAGGCGACTTAGGGTTGATGGTGGTGATGGGTCGGGCCTGATGAAAAATAGGTTAACTTAGGTGGTGTGGATTTTTTTGCAGGATATTATTTGTTTTTAAATTTTTTATATTTTTGATAAATGGAAACAAATTAAAAATATAAATTTCTTTACTATGTCATTTATTATAAATTCAAAAGTGACAGGATATGTTTTGCAAATAGTTGTTATTGTCAAAAAGAAATTTTAATAAAACAAAGATTTTTAAATCCAAAGTTGTATCAATAACAACAATCTAATTACTAAAAAAAATAATACAATTTTAAATATCAAAGTTAAATTAAAATCATAATAAGGTAATTTTTTTTTCAATTTAGCTTTTTTTTTTTTTTTTTTAAGTGAGAGATAAGAGATTGTGGTCAAGTATAACATCATTTTTGACCACATGTTATTGAATTTCATTTATAATAAAAGTTTTATGAATATTGTTTTATGAAAATCTGAAAAAGTAGATAGGGTTGGAGAGGGAAAAGTTTTAACCAATTTGATTTTATATTTTCTGGTTGTTAAATTGATTTGTTAATATTATAATGATATTTATCTGTGTTTTTAAATGAAAATAAATGAAAATATATATTTTTATTTCAAAAAAAACCACGCCCTTGATTTTTCTGATTACTATTGTTTTGATCAAAATATAAACAATAAAAAGATGCATTGTTCACTATTTTTTTCAGCAAAAATAGTTGTATATCCCTTAAAAAAAGAAGGTTAGGGTAGCATTGGTCTTGGTTGAGAGTCCCGCTACATATGGGCTTTTTAAAAAGGCTCAGATTTTTTAGGTTATCCAAGCTTGGCTTGAGTACTTGATTTTTTTATTTTTTATTTTATTTTTTTATTTTTATAGTATAATTGAGTAAAAAATATTTTTTTAAAAAATAATTTATGTTTCTTTCCACCATTTCTTGCTCGTATTTTATATCCATAACTATATACAAGAATACAAATTCTATGTTGAAACATTTATTTCGAAAAAAAAGAGTCCATGAATTTTAAACACCATCATGTATTCTTAATGGTAAATATTAAATATATTATCTTACCTCAAAATAATTATACATGTCAAAAAAAAAAAATACTTCTACTTCTAATAAAGAATTTTTTATGCATATCTAAATACAAAATATATGTAATAATAATATGTAAATACAACTCTATATATTCCCAAAAAAAAAAAAAAAAGATGACATAAAATATTTGATCTTGCTAAGAAAATAAGAGTTTCAAGGGATAGGTTAAACGGCAGGCAGGCAGGCTAGGAGGGCGCGCGCACCCGACGAACGAAAGAATACGCAACAAAAGTAAAAGAAAACCTTCATTGATCTTCTATTCATCAATACATTAATTGATAATGGAAAATACACTTCTCCTTGTAATTTTCTCCCTACTTACTTCTCTATTAACCTTTATCTTAACAATCACGTCCCGCGAGATAATCAATGGCAGAAGGACCCGACAGAGGGCTGTCGGTTTCTTCCATCCATACACAAACGATGGTGGCGGTGGAGAAAGAGTGTTATGGTGTGCCGTGAAAGCAATTCAAGAAGAAAGTCCTGATCTTGACTGTGTTATTTACACAGGAGACCATGATTCCTCTTCAGAAAGCTTGATGTCTCGTGGCCTTGATCGATTTGGTGTCCAATTACTTACCCCTCCAAAGGTACCAACATCAAATCTCTCAAGGACCCTCTATTCACTAGATGAAAACTTAATGTGCGTTGATTTTAATTTTTGCAATTTCTGTCTGTTTGATGTTGCCCTTTGTTTATAAGATGATGACTTAACGTGAGCTGGTTTTAATTTTTGTTATTTTGTGTCATGGGATGCTGTAGGTGGTGCATTTGTATAAAAGGAAGTGGATCGAAGAAACTAGTTATCCTCGGTTTACTATGATTGGTCAAAGCTTTGGATCAGTTTACTTAAGCTGGGAGGCTTTGTGCAAGTTTACTCCTTTGTATTATTTTGATACTAGCGGATATGCTTTCACATACCCAGTTGCTAGATTGTTTGGTTGCAAAGTTATTTGTTACACGCATTACCCTACGATCAGTTTGGATATGATTTCTCGTGTTCGTGATCGGAACTCCATGTACAATAACGATGCTTCAATTGCCAGGAGGTGAGGTTCTTTTGCAAATTAAAATTTTGATTGATTTATTTGTATGCTTGTTTAGATAACTCTTCCAACGTTAGTTTAAAGCACTGTCCAAGTAATCAAATGCTTGTTTTGAAGGCTTTCCCTGCACCTTTTTTTTTTTTTGAATGATCAGTGAAGATATTGTTTTTGGTGTAAGTGAGAGGCAGAGATTTGCTAACATTCTGCATTTCTTTTTTCAAAATCCTCATTGCTCGATCAAGGAATGCAAGTACATGGACGTTTAGTAGAAACCACATTTGGGTACGATTTGATGTCAAGTAACGATCTTATGGCTATGTATGGAATAAGTGCAAGAGTGGTCTAGTGACTTGTTTTCTGAAGTGCTTGTTAGAAATATTGTTTCAGTGATAGGGAGGCAGAAAGACTTTTCAGTGAAATGCCCATGCCAAGTGTGAATTCATGAACCCTTATGACCACTGGCTGTGGAAAGCATGGTCTAGGTAATGAGGCAATTCATCTCTTTGACGAATTGCTTTAGTAGCACCAAGCTTGCTGTTTATTTGGCTGTGTTTTTAGCATGTAGCCTTCCAGGATTAGTTGAAAAAGTCAAGAATACTTCTCAAGGTTATTTTGTGACCATAGGATCAATGTAAGACTAGAGCATTATGGATGCATGGTGGCCAAGCCAGGTGCTTAAATAAGAATCTCATTGAATCACACTTTGAAGCCGAATACAGGGATATGGAAGACATTGCTAAGCACTTGTAGAGTACATGGGGACTTGGAATTAGGGAGAGAATTAGGTGATATTTTTTTTTTTGAGATTAGACCTTGATAGTCTTGTGAACTATGTGATGAGTCCAATTTTTATTAATGGAATGAATGTGATGGAATAAGGGAATTGGTGTGGACTAAGAGGTTAATGAAAGAGACAGGATGTAGAGATTGGCAATGAGGTCTGCTTTTTGTGACTTAGATTTGTGCAAATTAAATAGTGATCTGTATTTGGATATTGCTTTGAGATCTGTCAAAATTTAGCTTTGGTTTGATGGCTTAGGGTGTAGATCGAACCACTATTTATCCACATTTATTGTTAAATGCTTGTTTAAAGGCTTCCCCTGTACCTCGAAGTTAATTTTAGCTCACCTAATATTTCTCTATTCTGGATTGATGCTTGCTGGAAGTTACACTGTGTGTGTTTGGGAAGGAAAGGAAACTAATTTTGGGGAAACTTACGTGTTTATTTAACTTAATAATCTTATATAAAAAAATCTCTTTAGTTAGATGTGGCTGCTACCAGTGGCAGCTCTTTTGTATAATGATTGGAAGTTTGTTTGAAGCTTAACAATGCAGAAGACAAGGCCCACCTTCTTTGTGTAGCTGCTGTTTTGATTTGGTAATTGTAGAAGCATACCCACAATGTTGTTTCCAATGATATTCAACCAAATCCTCAATTGGCTGTCTATCTGGCATGAATTCATGTGCTGGAATACAAGCTTGTTGCAGAATCTTCTCCTAGCACTGGCTGTTCTATCCCAAAGTATCATATAATATTTTAGTCATCAGGATTCTAGTTGGATACATCGAGCATATGGCAAGTTGAAGTGCAAAGTGGGTGCATCCTAGAATGGTTGTACAAAGTTTGGTTGTTTAGGTATTAACTTTCGAGATTTTGAAGATCACTTTCTTGCAAAAAAAAAAAAAAAAAAAACTGACCTTATATGCTACATGTGAAAGTCTTGGAAGGTATGGTCATCGAGGAAGCTTTCAGTGGTTCAAGATGTTAGGAGTTAGCTGAATTAGTGATAGAAACAGATTGTTAGGAGCGAATTTAGACATTCTCAAGGGAGGACCTCTGGCTTTGGATATTGAGGTTATTTTGCATGATGATTTACAGTTTCCCAGGAAGTCCAAGTGGGCTTTCTTTTGATATATTCACAGAACTTGTAACAAGGATGCTAGCTTTTATGAAGGCTGCTTGTTTTTTGGCTAGGGAAGCTAGCTTGTGGGCATTTGATGACATCTCTGATTCTAGTTCTTTATGTATTCACAATGTTCTGTCTGAGGACATGACTGCACTCTTGTATCTGCTGGAAGTTTTTTTTTCCTCAATGAATCTGTTAGCTGAATTCCCAGAGTAGGAAAAAAGGCAAATAAGGAAAGCTTTTCTCACAAAAAATTATTTTTTATTGAAACAAAATAGAAAACTTATTGGCTCTGTTGGTCTTTCAGATTTATGTCCATGCAACTTCATATGCATGTGTCCTTATTTTTATAAAGTCAAACAAATTTTTCTCTTTTGGCAGTGGTTGGCTATCATGGTGCAAGATGATCTACTATACACTGTTTAGTTGGATGTATGGATTTGTAGGCTCTTGTGCACACCTTGCAATGGTGAACTCTTCATGGACCCAGTCTCATATTGAAAAGCTTTGGAGAATTCCAAGTCGTATTAAGCGAGTGTATCCTCCTTGTGACACATCAGGGCTTCAGGTTTGTGATATTGTGTCATTGCTCCTTGTGTCAATATCTCTTTACTTGGGGTTCTAAAAAGTTGGAAGTCCAAACAGGTGCTTCCTTTGGAAAGACCGGCCACAACTCCGATATTTATTTCTGTGGCTCAGTTTCGTCCTGAGAAGGTGGGCATACTTACATAAACCTAGTGAGCACAAGGTTATGCAGTTTTGGTGGCTCATTCCTTGGGCCTTTATGGGCATTCATTGTTAGTCTTTTACAGCTTGTGTTTGATGTCTCAGGCCCACCCCCTTCAACTCGAGGCCTTTTCATTGGCAATCAGGAGGTTAGATGCAGACATGCCGAGACCCATACTCCAGTTTGTTGGTAGTTGCAGAAACAAATTTGATGAGGATAGGCTGCAGAAGTTGCAGGACAAAGCAGTTGAACTGAATGTAGATAGGGATGTACAATTCTACAAGAATGTGATGTATAGGTTGGTGCAAGCATTTTATAATCTGGATCCTTATTGCTCTCATTTTCTCTTATTGAAAGCTGAAGAGCTTGATATTTGTGTGCACATGTGTGTGTGTGTGTGTATGTTGGCAAGCGTGTGCACGCACACCGTCACCATCTGACCGTGTCTGTATTGTATTTTTGTAATTTTTTTCTTAAAAAAGAAAAAACCACTGGAAGGATGTGATGTGGAGCATACATTCCTTATGTGGAAGAAGATGATTAATCTGTTCTGGTTCAGCTTGTTGATCAATTTGATATTTATTTTAATGGCTCACTGGTAAAAGAATGCCTTTTGTCGGGTTTTCTTTACTTTTTACTATTCATTCCTTGATTCTGACCATGCCAGTATTCCTGTATACTATCACCAACTTGATAGGAAATTTGATTTGGCTGTGGAATTGCAAGTTGTGCCACTGCCTTATTATTATCCAACTCATCATTTTTTATGGAGTTAGTGATGCTTTGGTCAAGAAAACTTGATGAGAGTCTTAGAAGGTGATGGAGGACAAAAGAAAAGGGAGGAAGCTGTGCTAATTGATATAATGAATCGTTTAAGTTTAAGAATTTTTTTCTTTGTAGTTGGTTGCCCACCTAAGATTTCAGGTTGGTTTCACTTTAGGTTTCTCCTGATAAAGGTATTCACTATTTCTTTCCCCTTCTGTGTTGTGTATATCCTCTGTCTTTGGGTGTTTTTGGGGCATTTTTCTCATGAATTTATCATATATTTAGATTCTTTTATCGTGTTCAGTTTTTACCTGAAGAAATAGAAAGGGAAGAAAACCCCACTGTCTGGATTTATATCAGCACTTTAACCATGGCAATTTACAGGGACTTGGTGAGACTTTTGGGAGGTGCAGTAGCAGGAATGCATTCTATGGTAGATGAACACTTCGGCATTAGTGTTGTGGAGTATATGGCTGCAGGCGCCATGCCAATTGGTGGGCATTTCAATAATTTTTTTTGTTTAAATGTTGATACTTCTCTTTTCCATTAGAGAATGCTTTGCTTTTTCTGAGAGGAAATGAATGTTCAAATGATTTTTCAACGAATGACTACATCCATTTATTTTGATGTAAAAAAGTGTTGGTTTACAGTGATGTTCTAACTTTCCTCTCTTCAGCTCATAATTCTGCTGGGCCAAAAATGGACATCGTTCTAGAAGAAGATGGGCAGCAAACGGGATTTCTCGCCCAGAATGTAGATGAGTATGCAGAAGCCATCCTCAAAGTTTTAAGGATGCCAGAAACTGAGAGACTCAAGATCGCTGCAGCTGCGAGGAAACGTGCAGGCAGATTTTCTGAGCAAAGATTTTATGAAGATTTAAAAGCTGCAATTCAACCCATATTAAACCATGTTTCCAGATGATGATTAGCAACATTTATAGTATAAAACAGAGGAGCATTGGTAGTGTTAAATTAACTCTAATTTACAGCCACAACCATCCATGCTTGACACTGGCCTTTTGCACTAACGGTGCAAGATCTTGGGATAGAAAAATCTTTTGGTGCATGGCAAGCTCACCGGAGGAACATTAATCATATCAAATGACCTGTTGTTCTTCAGTCCTGTATATCTGCTGTTCTCTACCAGAAACATTAATAAATAGACAAGATTGAATACTGATTTCCACACACATTGATCATATCAAATGACCTGTTGAATTTGTTATTACTGATTTCGTATTCTGCTTCATGAATGTAGTGCTGCTACTCTTGTATTTGACTAGTATGAGGGACCTTATGGACACAATCAGGTTCAGTTTTCGTCTTAGATTGCTCTTCCCTCCTTGGGCATACTGTGGCTCCACCATGAAAAACTTCCTAGGGCGTAGAATTGCAGCAAAATGAGGGGAAGCCTAGGCTAAGAAAGAGTTTGAAAATGGCATGGAATGGATCAGGGAATCCTAGTTTTTTCTCTCTCAAATATTTAGATGTCAATTGCTGGGTTTTTTCCCTTCATATTTTGATTCTTTTGATGACTCAGTGTCTTGAATTGTCGGTAACCTTATCGTTTCTAAGCTTTTGGTTCTTTTTACACAGATTCTAAGCCCATGGATGCAATTGCCGAGTTAGTGCCATGGAAAAAGATGAGCATCTTTATGCAGTCTATGACTGTTCATGTCTACGCGCAAAAGTCTTCGTCTTCTTCTTCTTCTTCTTTCTTTTTTAATGCATGAATTTCTGTGCTATTTTCTTAGAGTTTAAATTACTATACCGATATAAATCATTGTCCTAACTAGCGTTGATGATGGAGAGGCGGTACACTGGTCCCAAGTTATAATTTTTCAGTGTATTTAAAAGTGTGGTTATTGTTATATTTTAAAGTGTTTTGTACTTAGAAAAACATGTTAATAATATTTTTTTTATTTTTTTAAAATTATTTTTAAGATCAGCATATTCAAAATAATTTAAAAACATAAAAAACATATTAATTTAAAACAAAAAAAAAATTTAAAATTTTTAAAAAATGTTTTTTTACCGCACTACTAAACAGCTTCTTCAACCTCTGATCTGATTGCTGGTATGTTTTTTTGGCTAAAATATCAAAAGCTAGGGCAATTGTTCTGTACTCATAGCAACATTATATGATTCAGTTGCCTGTATTATTCCATAAAGACACATCATGATGCTGATAAGTGGAATATGAATTGGTAGGCCCTTCTTTATGCCAGAATAAATGGTCTTGTCTGTGATTTATTCTTAACCCTTTTTAAAAAAAATTAAATTTTGTTTTTTTTTTCAATTTTTTTCAATTTTTTTTATATATTGATATTAAAAATACATTAAAAAACTATTATTTTTATGTATTTTAAAATAAAAAATACTTTTATCATCAAAATGAAGACCAAATTATTCTCATTTTTTATCATGTAATATAGTAATAAAAACATGAAATAGCACAGAGCAAGTCTCTATTTTCAAAACCCAATAAATATGAAAATGACAACTTAAAAAAAAGAAGAGAAAAGACAGCCAGCAATAACGAGAGAAGATTGTCGTTGCAGTTTTACGTACGTGAAAAAATCTGAAGTGATTATTAATCACTGAAGGAAGGGACTCCACTAACGATCCTCCCATGATTATCAGACAGTATCAATTTTTGTTTTTTTCAAATGAGACAAAACCTTGATAAGCAGGAGATAAAATCCGACAGGGCTATGATTTTTCATTTATTACATCATAAATGCTATGTATTTTTTTTAACATAAATATGAGCTAGTTTCTATGTACCGAATTCCACGTGCCTTTAAATTTATAATTATATAAGTTTAATAGGCCTGAAATTTATAAAATTTAAATTAATAATATTTAATAAACAAATTCAAAACTTGATTACTTAAATTATCGGTTAGCATGTAATGCTAACTTGTTGTCTGTTCCGGTGCCGGTGGTTAACTATGCCCTCAGGATTAGGGTTAGAAAATAGGAAGAGTGGGGTCAGTAATCAACAATTTATTACAGATGTGATGTGGCAAGTCCCCACTCCAGTCATTGCTGCTTTTATTAAGCTATCATGCATGGCATGGCCTACTGATTTATACATGTGGGGCATGGTTTTCAAACCATCTGTCTTCGAGCTAGAATCTTGTTTTCAAGTTACTGTTTTTTAATTTAAAATATATATTTTTTAAAAAATTATTTTTGATATTTATTTATCAAAATAATAAAAAAATAAATTAATTTAAAATAAATAAATAAATATTTTAAAACACTGTTAAATTACAATAACAAAAGGTTATGATCTTGAATGACATGATGATATATGATCAGTTGCTCATTTACTACGTGTGACAAAAAGGATAAATCAATGCAATCAATTATTGAAGCAGCATTGCTTGCTATCAAGGCATTGTTAGATTTTACAGAATAAAAATATTTTGAAAAAAATTATTATTTTTTGGTTTTTTTATATATTACTATTAATATTAAAAATAAATTTTAAAATAAAAAACATTTTTAAAAAATAATTATTATTATAATATTAAACGAGCTCGAAGCAGCGTGTTGGACAAGTTTGTTTGAAACGGAGACCGTTCCAGGCTGCTTATTAATTTGCTTCCAATGAACACAGATAATGCAAAGAAAAGCTGTCTTTAATTTGAAGCAACCCTTGACATTTTACAAGAAGACAGGTTTTCTTATCCTCTAACCTTAAAAGTCTACCAATCAGAGGAAAGATTCCCATAGAAGATGCCGACTCTACACCGACACCTTTGCAGCCATTTAGCTAGATCCATAACAGAATTGCATGCGTGTTGGGCAAGAGCTTTTGAAATTACGTTATGGGTATTTTTTAAAGTATTTTTATATTAAAATATATTATTTTTGAGATTAATATATTAAAATGATTCAAAACATATAAAAAATTAATTTTTAACAAAAAAAATTAATAAATTTTTAGGGAATAAGGTTTGCACCGTATTTCCAACCGATGTCTTTATGTTTCAGGTTGGCAGCTGCGACCTATGTGTTTTTATGTTACAAAAGTATTTTAAAAAAAATTAAAATTTTTATTTTATTTTTTTCTTCAAATTAATATTTTTTTTGTTTTTAGATCATTTTAATGTGTTAATATAAAAAACAATTTAAAAAAAACAAAAAAAAAACATTATTTTAATACATTTTTAAATGAAAAACATTTTGAAAAACAACTGTAACCATGTTCTCAAACAGCCTCTACATCATGTCTCTGATCAAAAGCATTTCCAGGGACTGCTTATAATGGTATTACTCTTTATCCCTCAAATTAAGGATTTTTGTTATAAAAAAAATAAATTAAAAGTGTTGGTAGAATAACAATTTTTGAAAAAGATTTGATGAAATAATATATTTTTACATTGTTGCATTTTTGAAATACAATGTTCACTGGATGTTATTATTTCTAAGCATAACAAAATAATTTTTGCGCTTCAAAATAATGATATTTAAACATGTCATGTTTTTGAAGTGTGACAACTGCTTATTGGTCGCCTGATTGGATGTAGTTGTATAATCGATCGATTGTTTCATTCAAAAACCATAATTTTATGAATTTTTTCTTTCAAATATGTTTTATGAGTAAAAATATACATATTTGTCCAACTTGTACACTAAAAAACAAACTCCAATTAAAATCTTAAAAAGTTATTGTTCACGTGGTAGTTCTTACAGGTGATTCTGAGCGTTTAAGTGTGGGTCTAACATAACTAGATGAGGATCTGCTTTAAACAAATTACGTGGATGGCCTAACAGATACATTTATGGATCAATGAGACAATTCTATGTCTAGGAGAAGATTTGGTCGCGCTAAAACAAAATAATGGCTTAAAAAGACCATAACTTTTTATTCGACTATTGAATTGCTAGATTTCAAAACTCTCACCCCTGAGCCCTAGTTTAACAAACCAGTCAACTAGTTAGTCCTAAATTTAAATAAATATCGCGATTCCTAACCGCGACATCCAAGATAGTGCTATTTTGACAACCTTCTTACTTTAGTGTTATTTTACCATTTACTTGCATTTTAAATGCCAATTGCCCAATTTATCCTTAAATTAGGGAGTGTTTTGTTAACTTAGCACGATTAAATTTTTTTTTTTAATAAAATAACACAAGTGAAAGAATATTTAAGGATCTATCATAATCGAGAGAGTTGTAATTGACATTTATGATGCCAAGAGTTACAAATACTATTTGCAACTCCATTATTGCAAATACCATCTACAACTTGCAAGTCACAGATGTCAATTATGACTCACGTGTCACAGATAAGATATGTGACTCCTACAACAAACTTATCCTAAAAAAATATTTTCTGTCATTAATTCCTTGCCCAAAAAAACAAAAATTAAAACAATTCAAATAACCAATTTTCCAGCATTAAAACACAATTTACATAAGTGGCGTATGACATATTCAATCATAAATAATAAATTTAGACCAACGACTAACATAACATAATATTTTATTAAAATTAAACTAGCTATATATCTATTCATAATTCTCATAACATACAATAATATGTAACTATATATAATAATCACTTTAGCTCGTAAAAGAGCCTGAAGCACTTGTGTATGGGTTTGGAGCATTACCCTAATTCGTCCAACTCGAGGACAAGTCCGTAATATCCATGCAAGTGTGAGGAGGGTCAATATCATCCCAACTTATAGATGGACCCAGGTCATTTGTGGACGGGCTTGGGACACATGTGGACGAATTAGCATCCCCAACACTCCCACGATAAGCAATCTCATTTTTTGCTAATGGTTACTTTAAGATATTGCCCATGATTTTTTTAGGTTCAACATCTAGCCAAGCTCTGATTGCATCATCAATTTCCACCAACTCATATAAAATATCAAAATCCTATTTAAAAGGAGTTGTACACATACTATGCGACATTTTTCAACAAAATATTTTTGAATTTTGTGTTGAAGTTACTCACAAAGTGTCGTGAATAACATCAATGTTATCCAATAGGCTCGAGAAAAATTAATGTGTGGACACCTTTTAATTTTGAAATTTCCAATGAATTAGGCATTTGGTTGTTACCTCCTACACAAGTATCATCTACAAACCAATTTTTAAACACACATCAATTGAACATAGGTTTTTGTTGAACGATGGACCTTATACTACATTAATGCATTCAGACTTGTCTTCGGACCTTTTTCCAACCTGTAATTCATCAACCATTTGCTTAATCATTGTAACATATTAGTAATTCTCACTAATAACCTCAAATTTAGAAGCAAAAGATGTGATGTATTGATTAACAAGCTCAACCAACTTAACATTTCCCATCATCCCTATCTTCCTCATCTTCCCGTTTAACTATAACTCTATCAATATGACACTCATTTCATTATCATTTGGTTCGGATTGTTCATAGCAATATGAAACATATTTCTTACCCAATTAAGGTTTTATATTAATAATTTCTTGCACTGATATTTGTCGACTAACATTATCACCTAACCTAGATAGACCAGCTGCTCGTGATGCCTGCATGATTCTCTAGGAGTTACTTGAAAACCAAGTCAACTCCATATTAGAAGAGTTTCCTTGTCTTGGTCTACTATTCAAGTAGAGCTTCAATATATTAATCTCATTAATTCACGCAAACCCAAACATTAAATTCACAATCATAAACCCTGACTTATAACATTCTCCAAGTAATTTCAACTTTTATTTCAAACATATTTAGCTAAGTTGATCACATAACATTCTCGATAACTTGTTAAGGGACATATAATATGTAGGAGTTAGGAATTCATGTCTTCCTCTATTATAGATGATACTAGTGTCGGTATTGACAATAATACTATCATGAAAGCATAATATTCCTAAATTATCATATATTTTATCGAACAACACAACAAAATTTATTAATATATTGAGGTTAATCAATGTATATTATTTATCAACAAAACCATAATATTAATTTAATCAGCTAAAATCTAAATTCATCAAATTAATCAGCAAACACCTACATTCATCAAATTCCACTATCATAATAAAATTATCAATCAAATTCATATATTTCATAGCTAATATTATTATTTTACATGTAATTCAGTATAATTCATAATTTAATCTAAATCAACACTAACTCTTCCATTACATAATTTTGTTAATTCACAATCAACAATAGCAAAAAAAATTGATTATTTATGAAAGTAACCTAATTATCAACTTATATTATATGTAATTAATCTAATCCTTAATTTAATATAATTCAACACTAACTATTTAAAAACATAACTTTATTAACTCACAATTAACAACAACCTAAAATCATTAATTATTTTAATAAAATAACCTAATAATATCCTATTAACAACTTAAATTATATCAATTTAACCTAATTTCTAATTCAAAACCTTAACATTAAATAAAATCAAATTTTAAAACACATTAAACATAAATTACATCAAATTAATTAAGGGAAAATGTTTAATTTATCTCTAAATATGGAATGTGGGTGGTGAGGGTGACTAGTAGTGGTTGTTTTTGCTAGAAAAATAAAGAACCATCACGGGTAGAGAGAGAGAGAGAGAGATGGGTCATATAGTGCTGCTGTGGGTGTTTTTGGTGGCTAGGAGAGAGAGAGAGAGAGAGTAAGGTTCCAGTGGTGAGAGGGGAAGTGGAAAGAGAGAAAGAAAAAGGAGGAGGAGGAAAGAAAGAGAAAGAGAGATAGAGAAAGAAAAAGAGTTTTAGAGTTATAACTCAAATGAAATCGCAGAAGCTATACGCGACAAGTGAAAGTACGTTAAATTCATAATTATTTTTTCATTTTTCATTTTTTTCCTGTTCTAAAAAAACAAAAAAAACCTCCAAAGTGGGTGACAACTCCATTAGCCGTAGTGTTTTTTTTTACCCCAAAGCTTTGCTTGTCATCTTGTGCTATTGACAACAATTTTGTTCTCAGATTCTGTCGGTGTAAGAGTTTCCTAATAAAACCATATCTCTAAGTTCAAGGCCAGTGATACACCTGTATATTACACTTAAATAAACAAGAAAGATAGACCTTCACTGGAGAGAGAGTTTTTTTTCCTTTTCCTGTTAGCTTTTCTGCTAAAGCATTTTCAAAGCTAACTGTGTCCATTACTAGAGATAATAGTGTTTCAACTTCCAACTGTGCTATGACCAAAATCTATTTCCATTAACGTTAAACAGAAGCTCACAATCTTCGAGGAAGAACACCATGCGAAAGCAGTAACTGCATCAATTCCAGGTACCCCACCATACCAAATCCTAAGCTTTTCAGCAAAAAAGCAAAAGTTGTAGTTGGTGTTTCATTGGAAAGGAGAAACTTCCATACCAAACTTTTCAATAGCTTCTTCAATATATACGGGTCCTATATTGCTTCTTCTAAAAGGGTTAAGCAAAGATCTTTTTAACCTTTCTTCTTATCTCTAAAGATCAGTTTATTACTCAAGCCTGTGTTTTCCCTGTTTCTGCCTAACGGGTGGTTTTGAACCTGTTCCAAAGCTCAGCATTTTCAGACCCGTATTGACAGCTTTTGAGGTAAAGTTTTCAGTCATTGTAATTGTTTCATGTATAATTCTTTAAGAAAAACCATAAAAAGAATCCATTACTTCATGCTGAACTTGTGCGAACCTATCCTGATACTTCACAGGCCACTTTCTGCTTCAAATCTGTTTCACCTTACTAGTACTGACTAGATAACATTCGATGGCAAGTTCTCTTGGTAATCAGTATCTCTTATTAGCTGCTTTCAGATGCTCAAAAGCTTAATAAAGTGTGCATAGTAACAAGAGAGTTCTTCCATGGGGTACTGTAGCTTGTTTCTTCTGCTATGTTTCCCGTGGAGTTTTCTCATTACTGGTACTCATCAATTACAATCCTCACAAACACAAGTGCTTCTTCAGCTAAGGAAGCATTTAGAGTACCCAGCTCAACTAGAATTTTGGAATAATCATGGAATGGATTTATGCTATTTATCTCCATCCACACAAGTTAATATGACATGCCAGGACAATGTTGTCACTGAGCTTAGAATGACGGGAGACAAGCCGGTCAAGGTCAATAGCTTTGTGGGATTTGCAATTACTAATAAAACTTTATCAGGGAACTTCTCTATGGACTCTTTTGTGGCCACTCTTGCAAGGTTGACCAGCTTGAGAGTTCTTAGTCTTGTTTCTTTGGGCATTTGGGGTCCACTTCCAGACAAAATTCATAGGTTGTCTTCGCTTGAATATTTGGATTTGAGTTCAAATTATCTCTTTGGTTCCGTTCCTCCAAAGATTTCTACAATGGTGAAACTTCAAACTCTTAAACTGGATGACAATTTCTTTAATGATACAGTCCCTGATTGGTTTGATTCGTTGTCTAATCTGACAATTCTAAGCTTAAGGAACAACCAGTTGAAAGGTCCATTTCCATCTTCAATACAGCGAGTAACCACTCTCACTGATCTTATTTTGTCTGGCAATGATTTATCCGGGAAGTTACCAAATCTTGACAGGTTAAGGAAACTGAATATGCTAGATTTGAGCGAAAACAGTTTAGATTCTGATCTACCTTCACTGCCCAAAGGGTTGGTCATGGCTTTCCTTAGCAACAACTCCTTGTCAGGTGAGATCCCAAGGCAATATAGCCAGCTAAGTCAGCTTCAGCATCTTGATATGTCATTCAATGAACTAAGTGGAAAAATTACTGCTTCCCTTCTCTCACTGCCCAGCATTAGCTACTTGAATTTGGCATCAAATATGTTGAGCGGTTCACTCCCAGAACGTCTGACCTGTGGCAGCAAACTTCAGTTTGTTGATGTATCTAATAACAGGTTAACTGGTGGATTGCCTAATTGTTTTACTGAATCAGGATATAGAGTGGTAAAGTTTGGTGGAAATTGCTTATCTGTTGATTTTCACCATCAGCATGCAAAATCATCTTGTATAGATGTTCCTGTGAAAAGGAAACATTCTGGAGGCAAAAACATGGGAGTACTAGTTGGTGTGCTTGCTGGCATATTTTTCTTCATAGTTCTCTTGGCTTTTGGCCTTGTCATGGTGCGCAAAAGATATTTCTCTCGAGGGATACCGGAGCAGCATTTGTTGCACAAAACAGAGCAGGATAAATCAGTGACAGGATTCTCCTCTGAGATCCTCTCTAGTGCAAGTAGGTTATCTTCTAAAAATATTATGACCAGACATTGCAGAAATTCAGCTTTAGTTTGCATAATTTAGTCTAACATGCTCTTCAGAGTTTGTTGATTGATTTCTAAAGAACTTCTTAAAGGTAACCGTATCATTTTTTACTTTGCTCTTCAGGGTTTGTTTCCGAAGCTGCAAAATTGGGTATACAAGGTCTCCCAGCATGCCGGTCATTTACACTAGAAGAGTTAAAGGAAGCAACAAACAACTTTAATAACTCTTCCATTTTGGGCGATGGTTCTTACGGGAAGGTATAATGTCTAAAACTTCCAAATAGTACATTTTTTGTAAGTGTTTTCAGCAAAAATCACAATGGTGATTCCCTTAGGTATATGAAGCTATCGATCATTATCTTGTAACATTAATGGTGTGATTATCACAGGCTTACTAGGATTAATAAAAGGAAGTCTGGAAAAATGAAGTAGAGAACCAATAGCTGCCGTTCATGATCCAATTTTAGACAAATGCTTAGCTGAATTCTCATAATGACCTCAGGTTCTTGTTTTGATATTTTTGTTGTTCTACCCAGCAGATGAGTGTATTAGTCCCATGCAAGACATTCTCTAAGTGAGAAGCTTCAATTTCTGATAATCACACGAAATAAGTGTTTTTTCAATACACAAACCTCATTTCTGTGGGCTTGTGGCTGCTCGCCAGTCTCGAAGCATTGGTTTTGACATATGTGCAGCTGCTAATGCTATGCATGCTACTTGTGGCACTCCAGCTGTGAAACTGAAGGCAAAAACTCCATAGTAGATATGCATATACAGTATATAAATTTATATATCATGAAAATTCGGGTATATTTTGGTAACGAAATCAATCAAGGTCTTATCTCTTGATCACCGAAACTTTCAATTGTTCCAGATCATTTTTTTATTTTTTTTTATCATTCCTCCTCTTTGTTTTATCAGCTTTACAAAGGAATATTAGAGAATGGAACCCAGGTTGCTATAAGGTGCGTACCTTCATCAAAGAAATATTCAATGCGAAATCTTAAACTCAGGATGGATTTGCTTGCAAAGCTTCGCCACCCGCACCTGGTTTGCCTTTTAGGGCACTGCATTGATGGTGGGGGACAAGATGATTACAGAGTGAACAAAGTCTTCCTCGTATACGAATATGTTTCTAACGGCAACTTCAGCGCTTACCTCTCTGGTAATTTCTGGATAATTTTTTTTTAAGCAATCTTCTTAGAAGTGATTGAAACTAATTGCCAGAGATTCAAAAGCATGATATCCATGCACATCATGCAGACATAGAGGAAGTTTGATTGGTACCCCATTTTGACCTTCATAGCGAACCATCCTCCAAAGTTACTCTTATATATAACTCAAAAATCATTGACAATCGCAAGAGCCAGGCTTTTTGCATTTTATATGTTGTGATTAGTATAAACTTGTACATTCTAAGTTGGCCCTGTTATATGTGTAGAGGACAGACCTGGAAAGGTTCTAAACTGGTCAGAGAGATTGGCAGTGCTAATTAGTGTCGCAAAGGCTATTCACTTTTTGCATACTGGAGTTATTCCTGGTTTCTTTAACAATCGATTGAAAGCAAATAATATACTGCTCAATGAACATGGGATAGCAAAGTTGAGTGACTATGGGCTTTCCATCATCTCTGAAGCAGCTGGAAATTGTGGCGTAAGCTCCTTAATTATATATCAAATGGCTAGTCTTGCAATAAATTCTTGATTGAGTGGTTTACAAGTGTGTGACTTGGGGTTCTTATGTCTGCAGGAAAATGGGGAAGGGCCTAAATCATGGTAAGAATTTCCTTTTATCACCATATCACCATGATATGACACACTACGATCCTGTCTCAATTTGTCATGTTTCAGAAGTCATGAAGTGGTTTGAACTAAATTGACCATAACAAATTACAAATTCATTCAAGGCAGCTGATGTGAGAAAAACCCCACAATGAGCAATTTTATGAAAGTCCATTCACCTTGATGTAGTTACACATACCCTTGCATAGATAATTACCTACATGTAATCCATTTTTTTCAGGCAAATGGCAAGATTAGAGGACGATGTTTGTAGCTTTGGATTCATATTACTTGAATCACTCGTTGGACCTTCAGTATCTTCCAGAAGAGACAAGCTTGCACTAGATGAATTGGTAGGTGCAGAAACTCTGAATTAAAGCAGATCATGTATGCTATGTTTATTGATTGAGGACTAGTTATAGCTGTGCTTATGTCCGCTGAGCTATTTCCCACACTTTTAATACATGCTTGATGGTTTGAAGTTGATGACAACGTATTAGACATTGACATCAATATTTCATTTTTCAGGCATCTTGTAACAGCCAAGAGGGACGTCAAAAATCATTAAACCCTATTGTTCTGGCCACAAGCTCACAAGAATCTTTATCAGTTGTGATTACGATAACCAACAAATGCATTTGTTCTGAATCATGGAATCGACCATCATTTGAGGACATTCTTTGGAACTTGCAGTATGCAGTTCAGGTCCAGGCAACAGCAGACGGTGAACAGTTTCGATGAGTTGTATATCAGTTGCTCCAAGAAATTTTCTTGCCTCCTCGTCTTTAGCATCCTTGAAAAATTTGTTTTTCACTGAGGTGGTAACTGTTATAGCACTTTAAGCAGCTTATCTCAATTAGATCATCTTTAGTTTATGTACATTGTAGAGACTAACCGAAGATCAATTAGTAAGGAAGAAATTTACCTTTCAGATGGCGATTATGATTCATTTTTGGTATCTTACCATTGTTGGTAAAAGCTGCAACATATATCAATGTTTTGGGAAGTTTTATATTTCACTCAGAGTATCTGCTTTGCTGTGCCATTTGGCAAACAAAACCAGATTGGAGTCCGAATGCCGAAAACGATATCTGCGAGAGGAAAAATGATTTGCAAAACACAAACAATTATTGGATACGGTGCCAAGAGTCTCGATGAATTAATTCAAAATGACTACAATGCTGTGAACACAGAAAAAGTTTCCGACGTAATTTGGTTTTACTAGAGATCTAACAGGCTATTATAACAGGCAAGGCAATCCCATGATGCTTACAATTTAATATAATGGCTTCACAGCAATTGAGTTTTGACCCTGCTAAATTTACCGATGGTGAGTTTAACGTGGACAAATTTCCCCAGGGGTTTCATTCTATTGTCGAGGCGGGAAAGGCCTTTTCAGTCATACACTGTGGAGTTTGGAGCTCCATGGAAAGTTGAAAATCAAACCATTAATGTACTGCACATATCCGTGATTCAGCAAGAATATTGATCTTCTCATATTAAACAGTGAAAGACTACATATTTACAGATTTGAATCATCAAACTGCTTCAGTACGCTCAATTATAAAACAAAAGAGTACGTGCAAACTTGCTCTTCCCATATCATTCGCTATGGAAAATCCTCCTGGTTACGCTATTCACAGCACTTGTGTTTACAGTAAAGTCGATACCTAAACTAATAATGGGTGATAAGAGTTTTAGAGAAAGATAGATCTTACAGCCAGTTTCTTTGAAGAACATACAGTATTTTTGTGTGTTGTAGATGTAGTGCAGCTAACAGCCCTTGCCATTTCTCTGCGGTGCACTGCCTACTTGAAAGTCAAGAAGCCTTTTCCGTTTCTGGTAATAATCTTCTAGTGGCCTGCTCTGAGGAGAAAAAACGAAAATTATTGATAAAAAATTCCCACCTTCTGCTTATGTAGAAACCATGCAGCAACTGTACTGATCCTATCAGCAAGAACTGTCTAATACAATTTTTTTCGCAGAATGACATCAGAGCAATAGATATCACATTTTTTTAGCAGAATGACATCAACAAAAATAATCCACTCCAAAGGAATACCATGTCATAGGAATAAATCAACAAAATGATAAGGAAGAAGATAAAAGCACAAATATCACCTGTTCAGCATAAGCTTGGAGCTTCTGTTTCCAGGCACCTGCTGCAATGGCAGTGGAAGAGTGTTCTATGAGGTAATATTTAGACCATGCGAGGAGTTGGTCACTTCACAAGATTTGAGAAAAGAAACTACCTTGTTGGTGTTTCACCAAGTAATCATCAGTGCATCTAAAACCCGCAGCCAAATCAATCTCCACAAGTTGATCAAGAATCTCCTGTGCAAATTTAAAAGAAAATGATAATAGATGAGATAAATCAGTGCCAAGTAGTGTTGACTGTTGAGTCTAGCAAATTTGTACTTAATAGCAGCGATCCAACTAAGAACAGAATCCCAGCAAGTGCAAAACACCAGAATACTAAAGTCAACAACATAAACAATCTTTCCTCTATGCTAAAAAAAAAAAAAAAACTCCAAGAAAAAAAGGTGTTTTTAGCATCCAAATGACAATGAATGTCAAGTGACTTATCTTGCAATACAAGGACAGGGCCAGCATGCCACGCAGACATGAGGGGCTCCGCCCAACCTCCCCCCCCCAAAAAAAAAATAAAAATTTGGCCCCTCTAGAAATTGATTGTTCTCCTTTTCAAATCCCATAATATCCTAATTTTCATGAATCAATCAAAAGAATCCAGTTTAGGAAGATTAAGACCAACTTAAGAAAAAAGAGACATGCCATTTAGGAAATATTTATCCTTTTCATATCAAAAGGTCTCTCACGTTCATACTTCTACATTTGCGATGCTTTTTTTAGCCGAGTAATATTGCAGTTTAACAGTGTTTTTTAAATTTTTATTTATTTTTTTTTAAAGTTTTAAATTAAATGTGTTAGTAATTTTTTTATTTTTTAATATATTGATATAAAAAATAAAAAAATAATTATTTTAATATATTTATAAATAAAAAATATTTTAAAAAACTCCTATATGACCACAGAGAATGTTTCTATAGTGTTTTGGGTTCTAAAAGTGTTCATGAGAACTTGATTGAGTTTTACATTGGTTGTAAGACAAGAAATGAATTATTCTTTAGTACTTAAATTTGTTCAACATGATCATCTTAGTCCTTCAAAATAACAAATCTACAAATTAGTCTCTTGACTCTTGTTGATCATGATGCATTAACACATCCATTAATTTTTTTCCTTAATCCAAAATACACCATTTAACAAGTTAAATTCTTAGAGAAAAACCAGCATACATAGTAAGAGTTGATTATTCAAAAAGACAACAGAAGTCAACAACAACAACAGATGCTGAAGGGACCAACATATAGGTTTTCAAGCATGAGAAACCAAGCTGTAACTGTGCTAAAAAAGGAGGGACTAAATTAGCATGATTCACTAAATTTTTAGAAGCGTGTGGATGTTTAGGAAGGCACGTGCGATGTTTTTCTAGCAATCCAATTTCAAAAAAATAAATTAAAATGATAAGGAAAAGAGGATATTTATTATCTCTCAACCTTACAAAAAAAAACTATCTGCTGTTCTGCTCCCTCCCTCTCATCAGTAGCTCTATTTCCCGCTCCCTGAAGAGCCTCAACTCAACCGCTCTCTCTACAAAATCTTGGGTTTCAATTCTATAATTTCCTGAAGCAAATGCTGTTAGGGCTTTTGGGAGGTTTTTCTCTCTACTGCACGTCTTCTAGTAAACCTCTCAAAACAACATCACCAAACATGGCTGCCGCTTTCAGTGCTCTCTCCTCCTGTCCGTACACTTTCTTCTGCCGCCCTAGCTCTACTAAGCTTTGCGTTTCCTGCTCTGCTGGCTCCCCTACTACAACTTCTATAGGTCTTCTTTCTTTAATTCCATTTCCTTTCCTATTTGATTTTTTGAAATTAAATGTGTAAATACTCACTTCGTTTAATTCTTTATATATTGTTTTTGTTAAAATTCATTTAGGCAGTAGAGGAACGAAAGCTCCGCCGCGTAAAAGGACGGGAAGAATGGAAGGAACAGGGAAAAGTATGGAAGATTCGGTTAAAAGAAAGATGGAGCAGTTTTATGAAGGGCCTGGTGGTCCGCCGCTGCGTATAGTTCCAATTGGTGGCTTGGGTGAGATTGGGATGAATTGTATGCTTGTTGGGAATTATGATCGATATATTTTAATTGATGCCGGTGTTATGTTTCCTGAGTAAGTATTCAGCCGAATTTGGGAGGATAAGTGCTTTCATTTGTGCTTTTTTTGTTCAAAGAATATGCTAATTTCTTGAATGTTTAATTGATTTGGGGATTGAACAGGAAAAAATCTTAGTTACATAGAAGTTGGAATAAATCACATTGTTAGTAAAGAAATGTTACTGTGAGAGGAAGTGAAAGTTGCCTTCTTTTTTCCTTTTGAATGCATTAGGTTAAACACGTGGCTGAAAATTCTGCTTTCTGATGTGTTGACTTTGTTTTGTGTGTGTGACAACATGCTTCAGTTATGATGAGCTTGGAGTTCAAAAGATTATACCTGATACCACATTTATCAGAAGATGGAAACACAAAATTGAAGCAGTTATTATAACACATGGTCATGAAGATCACATTGGTGCGTTGCCTTGGGTAAAGTTTTCCTCGACTTCTTGAAAGCTTCATGTTGACCTTGCACTTCCAGATTAAATTACTGTTTATGTGGCCTTTTTAACTGTATCAAATTTTCAGCTGTTGACATTTGTTTTGTAGTTCTTGATAGGGTTTTAGTTGCATAGATAGTTACATTTTTCTGTAGATAAATTAAGGGTGGGCCGAGACACTAATTACAGCTTAGTTGATGTGGCGATGGGCTAAAGGATGCAAAGCTTGTTTGTGTGATTGCCGAGATAGTTAGATGGAAAACAACATGAGATGGGAGGGTTGTTGAAACATGAATGGTACCTCTCGGCAATTATTCTTATTTTGAAATGGGGAATAACATGAATTTCCATCCTTTTTTTCCAAGGGAAGGGGGTTGTCCATTATGCTTCATCCTTTCCAATGATCTTGGTTAAGCCTTTGGATAGGCTGTGCCGAGGATCTTTGATACTTAGCATTTGATGCAATATTTACACAATGAACCCTGGTTGTAGCCTGACTATGGTTGTCTTTGTACTGTTCCAATGCTAGTTGAAGTAAATCTATAGTATATGATGACATTACTGCGCAATTAGATGAATGTGTTTATCAGTTGAGTACATTCCCTATGACCTCTGCATTGTATATTTGAGCATGACATGTTGATACGGCGGTATCAGATGTGCCATGGGATTTGTTTACATAATATCCCATATTTTCACTTTTTTTCCTTTCAGTTAAGAAAAGACAATAAGATATCTTTTCCACTGCCTTCTGCATCTCCCTTGTCAAAAGTGTCTATGCTTGATTATTTAGAAGTTTTTCAGCTTCATGACTCGTGGTTCTTACATCATGTTAATGTCTAAGGTGAAGCCTCTTTTTATTGGGCATAAACTCATGCTTTCCAATTAGTCAATAATTAGTAGCAATCATCAATCTAATGGTGATCTGTCTCTTCTAATAATTCTGCAGTAGAAGATGTTCTCAGAATGTTCTTTCAAATGTTTTAATGCAAGGAACTTCACTTAAATAGGAATGGTTGATGTTACGTCTGAGTTAATGAACTATTAAAAGATCTCATCTGTATTTAAAGGTTGCCATGCAAGGAATATCTACATGGCTATGGCACATCAGCAACCCAAAGACTAGAGCTAGCACCTGCATCATGGATAGTTGATGTTCACTGATCAATTATTGTCTGCACTCCCTCGATCAATCATGGATTGTTGATGATGATGCCATGAATTGTGATGGTGGAGGTGGTGGCAATGAATTGTTTTGATCCACAATTTGATTGGATTTTAATTAAAGGAGGTTAAAAAAAAAAGGAATCAATCTGATACTAACATGAATCAAGAAAAAATAAACATTAAAATCATTTAAGGAATCAATCTGATAGCGTAGATAGATGGTGTCTACGACTACATATTTAGAAGGAAAGAAGCAACATTTTGTTTCTTTTAGAATAGTATTTGGCATGTGTGCTTAAAGTTTCTTGGTAGCAAGATAAAAAACAAAAGTGTGTTATTTTTGGCTAAGAACTTTAGCTAAACGAGCTTGGTTAAAAAACTGAGCCTTTGCAACTTTGGAAACCTGAATTGGATGATCTATTAAAAGCACAAGGGATGTGTGTAGGAAACATGAATCTAAACTTAGTTTAAGGCTTTAACAGTAAGGGGTGTTTGTTGATTTAATATTTATTGCAAAGGTGCAGCTATCCAAGCTGTATCATTTGGTTCAATGCTTAATTGCTGTAAATAATTAATCATGTTTTGATTTAAGCATTTTGCTTTGTGTCTTTTTCACTCTTAATAATTCTCTTACTATCCAAGCAGGTTGTTCCAGCTTTGGATCATAACACTCCAATTTATGCATCATCCTTCACGATGGAGGTACTTTGTTCTGGGTCTTACTTATCCATCTATAAGTGCTGAAAATAAAACTAAATTCGGTTTACTTAAGCATACTTTCATAAATAAATATGTGCACAAACATGTACTAGAATGCATGTTTCCAGAACTGACGTATCCTACTATTGCTTATGGGGGCTAATAAAATAGCTCATAATATATAAATGCTGCCCTTTTATTTTTCAGTAGATTGATATTAACCACAGAGTCAAATTTTTTCAATTTCAATTGACCTTGTAAGATTTTGCACACTTGCATGGCAGCTCTCTAGACCATCTGTTTGTGTTTTATGTGATGACAAGTCATGTTTTCTAGTTTTGATTCCCTGATGCTTCTAAACTGATTTTATGACAGCTCATCAAGAAACGTTTGAAGGAGAATGGGATCTTTGTTCCATCTAGACTTAAGGTGTTTAAAACAAAGAGGAAATTCACAGCTGGGCCTTTTGAAATAGAGCCTATCAGGGTGACCCATTCTATCCCTGATTGTTGTGGATTGGTCCTTCGCTGTGCTGATGGTACAATCCTTCACACTGGGGACTGGAAGGTAAGCTTGTCTATTTATGTTTTTTTTCCCCTCTCTATGATTTTGTAAGCTTCAGAAGAGGTTTATATTGTACAGATTGATGAATCACCATTGGATGGAAAAGTTTTTGATCGTGAAACTTTAGAGGAACTCTCCAAAGAAGGAGTTACATTGGTAAGTCTCCAAGATTATGTCATTTGTTACCATATTGACATAGTTTTTACATGGGAACTTTATCGGTTTCAGTTTGTGGAAGAGATAGTGGTTTTTGTGGGACCTACATATGTAAATATGCCTTCTGAGTGTAGGTGACTGTGGGAATGAAGAGAAGCTGTGTTGTAAATTGTGTCATGTCTTTCATGATATAATGCTATGACAGTTTTGGCCTTTGTTTTGGAATGAAGAGTGGCTTCTTCAGAAAAGGTCAATGTTTAAGACTTAATGGAGATGATATGCATTACAATTGCATGTTCGACATTTTACATCCTAATAAGTGCTCCTTGAGATGTGGATAAAGGAGTTTGTTAGGTAGAATTGAGGAAAATAGGTTAATGTGGAAAAAGTTATCACTTGCAACATCTTGATGGTGAGCACATTTTATGCTGGAAAAAAAATTAAGGAGGAAAATCACTGTGACATGGTAGTGGACCAGCTGCTTTAGCCATTATATTTAAGCTCAGACACTGTGTGATTTGTTTTGTACAAATTATTTTTGTAACGACAGTTCTGAGGTTGACCATTTGTATCTGATATTTATTCTTTTGGTATTCATTTGAGTTTATTGTGTTATTCTCTCTTTTTTTTATAAATTTTGATTTGCATTGTCTATGATGATGATTTTACCTTTGATTCCTTCATTAATGTGTTGTGAATTAATTTCTTTGCTAAAGCTGCCCTTAAAGGGCAGAGCAACTTGAGGTTTTAATGATGCAAGCCTCTGTTCAGATGATGAGTGACTCAACAAATGTACTGTCACCTGGAAGGACAATTAGTGAAAGTGTTGTAGCTGATGCATTATTGAGACGTATTTCAGCTGCTAAAGGAAGGATTATCACTACTCAATTTGCATCAAATATACACCGCCTAGGAAGTGTGAAAGCTGCCGCTGATTTGACTGGTAGAAAGTTGGTATGATTTTCTAATTTCTCATTTCCTCTTAGAACTATCACCTTGGTCTTCCAAAAGAATTTGACTCACAGTTTTGATTTTTTAATCATTGTATCAGGTCTTTGTTGGCATGTCATTGAGGACATATTTGGATGCAGCATGGAAGGATGGAAAGGCACCAATTGATCCGTCCACTCTAGTAATGTTTTTGCATTAGTTATTCATCTGACATGTTTTTCTGAGAGTTTTAGATTTCCAGTGATATCGTCCATCTTGCTCTTGTAGACCTCATGACAACTTCCTCTTAACAATTCCAAAATTATATAGGTTAAAGTGGAAGATATTGATTCTTATGCCCCTAAGGATCTGCTAATTGTCACAACTGGATCACAAGTAAGCTGATCCAGCTGCCTGATTCCATTTCTGTTGCATCAATTAGCTGGTATGTGACTGTGCATGCTGTTGTGTCAGGCAGAGCCGCGTGCAGCTCTCAATCTTGCATCATATGGAAGCAGTCATGCCTTCAAACTGAACAAGGAAGATGTTATTCTTTATTCAGCTAAGGTATTATGATATAATATGCTTGGATTCTTCTTAAAATGAACTCACAAGTCAATTTCTGACTTTTGGTTAATGATTTAAGCATTCATTATTTTTAATCTTCTTCTTTTTTTCTTTTTTCGAACTCCCCTTCAGTAATCTCAGTTTGCTAAGATCATGTAGTTGGATGCAATTTATGTTTTTCTACAAGGTGTAGAATAAACCAAGATGTTTTGTTAATGAGTCAATCTTGTAGAACTCAGACGTGTTGTTTGTGAGTCCATCTTATAGAACTCAGAGTTTCCTTTCTTTCTTTCTTTTTGGTACAAAAAGAGGCTTAAGAGCCCAAGAACAAGACTAAAGGACTTAAAGGACTAACTAGGACACATTCTAAGAGTGGCTGAACCACAATGGTCCGCCCAAAGCAAATCTACTAGCCCTGGAGGAGAAACACTGAAAAAGCCGAGTCCTAGTTCCCCACTAGCTCCTACATATGCTAACCAATCAGCCCATATATTACCCTCTATATATGTATTTTTATTATCACATTCCAATTTCTATTCAAAATTTCTTCTATTTGTGCCAAGAGTATGGAGCTAGGATCATCTCTGGACTGATCTTGAAGAATTACATGTTGAACAACTGTTGAATCAACTTCCAGGACAACATTCAATCCCATCCAAGCTATGTTAAGGCCAACCTGAACTCCCCGAAGTTCTGCTGTTACAAAATTGCAAAAACCCACCTTGTATGTGAATGGGGCTAACTATCTTCCCATCCAATCTCATAGCAATCCTCCTGAACCAGCAAGCCCATGATTTCCTTTACCCACTCCCTCTGTATTTAATTCAAGGTTTTCTTGATAACTATTATTGTGCATGTTATTTATATGTTAGGGAGTAGCAAAAATGCTTCATAACCTAGAAGATGGCCAGCAATGGGGCTCCATTTTGTTCTCTTCTCTCTCCTCTTCTTTGTTTTTTTTTTTCAGAAATGATGATTGCATTTGATTGGTCACGTGTGTATAGTGAATTTGAACTATTAAATTAGGCAGACTTTTGATTTTATGCTCAACTATTTATGATAGTCCTCTATCTTTTAATATTGCTGCCACAGGTTTATTAATGTCTGATGCTTAGACATGTGGTCATAATGCTAATCAATTTTGTGTTTTCTTGCTGAAAAGAACTTCCAATTAGTAGATATGTTCTCAGTTTATATTTCATTTTTCAGGTGATCCCTGGTAACGAATCTAGGGTAATGAAAATGATGAACCGCATATCGGAGATTGGGTCAACTATTGTAATGGGTAAAAATGAGCTGCTTCACACGTCTGGCCATGGGTATCGTGGAGAACTGGTGAGATCTCATATGCCACTCCTCTGGATCTAACTAAGTTATGTTACTTAGTTATAATGTTTATATATCTTGTACTCCTCCATGTTATGCTTTTTGTGTCAATAGTGGAAAGAGAAGCATCTTCACATACTGACTCATTGTATGAAGGTTATTCCTTGTTATTCCGTTACCTTTTTATTGTGTCATTGTTGTACGGAGAAACATGTAGAACTGGATGTCTTGATTCTTGAATATTAATTGCTTGCTATTATCAATACTATAATTGTTGTTATTTTTGTCAACTTTTAGGAAAAATCATCTAACGTTGATTCCATTTCTTCAGGAGGAAGTGCTTAAAATTGTGAAGCCGCAACATTTTCTTCCCATACACGGAGAACTTCTGTTTTTGAAAGAACATGAATTGCTTGGGAAATCAACTGGCATTCGACACACTACTGTGAGTTAGTCTTTACACTCTTATGGTAATTAGTATGCATAAGGTGATCTTGAAGTTTGTTATGTTTGCCAAAATTTGATGCATTTAGTGAGAGTGTAGAATCTTTCAGAAGAGAACAATAAGGCTCTCCGGTCTCTCTATGTATATGTACAACTGATTCTCATTTCATTTCTTCTTTCTCTTTTACTCTATTAATTATATGAATTCAGCTGATTTCCATGTAAATGAGAATGGTCAATTCTTGGGATGTACTGTCCATAACGCCCAAGCCCATTGAAAAAAAGTGCCTTTTCAGGTTCAGTGTTGCATGGTTTATCTTGAAAAAAGACTCATATGTCGAATTGCATTGGTTAATGATGTGCATATGATGGATTTATTGTATACATGACATTAGATGCATTCTTGTTATGTTGTTTTTCTTTCATATTCTTTGAGTTGCATATAATGTTATGGCATGGTAAAAGTTACAAGTGGTCTACAAATCTGTCAGGTTATAAAGAACGGAGAGATGCTTGGGGTTTCTCACTTGAGGAACAGAAGAGTTCTATCCAATGGTTTTGTCTCCCTTGGGAAGGAAAATTTGCAGGTTGGTAATACTGATTGTTTTATTATGGGAATTTAATTGAGGTACATTTTCATAAAATCTGGTCTGATATTGCAGTTGATGTATAACGATGGGGATAAAGCTTTTGGCACATCAACTGAGCTTTGCATTGATGAGAGACTAAAAATTGCAACAGATGGTATTGTAGTGGTCAGGTAGCTCTAGCAGATTCTGAAATAACATGTTGAATTTTCTTTGTGACACTTGTTGCTGTAATGATTTCTTAACATTTCTGCGGTACAGCATGGAAATTTTACGCCCTCAAAATCTAGATGGTCAAGTTGAAAAAAGCTTAAAAGGAAAAATAAAAATCACAACACGCTGTCTGTGGCTTGACAAAGGGAAGCTTTTAGATGCACTCCACAAAGCTGCTCATGCTGCACTCTCAAGCTGTCCGGTGAACAGTCCTTTAACTCACATGGAAAGAACAGTGTCTGAGATGTTGAGGAAGATGGTAAGGAAGTATAGTGGTAAAAGACCTGAAGTCATTGCCATTGCTGTGGAAAACCCAGCAGCAGTTCTTTCTGATGAACTCAATGCAAGGTTATCTGGCAATTCTCATGTTGGCTTTGGGATATCGGCATTGAGAAAAATTGTCGATGGGCATCCAAAAGGAAATCAGGTGGACAGGAAGCAACCTGATGGAAATGGTTATGCACATTTAGAGAAAACATCACCTCAAAATCTGGAAGGTCCACATATCTCCACATCTCTGTGTTTTAATTGAGTGTGTTTTTGTGTGCGTGTGCTTGTATGTGGTCAAGTTGGTGGGTGGTAGCCATTTTCTGACTGCCTGTGGATGAGACATGTGAAAAAACCTATGCCACCACTTAACTCACATCTTTAGGTTAGCTGATTTTTGCTTTGTCTTATGCCAATCATCAGTAAATGACTGATATATTATTAAAAAATTAACAATAATGAAGGAGAGTTTCCATTGGAAAGGACTTGTGCTAGCAACTCAGCATGCATAGAAATTGCTTTTTTGACCTTTGCTTAATGTCGACATTCTTGAAAGCAGGAGTACCTTTCTAAAGCTTGGGATTTTTAAACCAGTATACTCAATATTCTTTTTTTCCCACCGTTTAATCTTGCAGTTGATGGTATTGAATTTGAAAGAGAGCTACCTAAGGAAGAGGGCACCACTTCAAGGTCAATCTTAGCTGAAGGACATTCCTCCGCCTCTGAGGATCAAGATGATTTCCAGAAATCATCCGCTCCTTCATCCTCCCCAGTGAATGAATTAGTAAAAAGTGATGAAAGTATGGTTCCACCAGGGGAACAGAAGAATAAGCTCAAGGAAGATGTTGTGGACAGTAGTGATGATGACTTGTTGGAAAATGAAAATTCTAGACTGAAGCGTTCCAAATCTGTTAAACGGAACAAATGGAAACCTGAGGAGGTTAAGAGTCTTATAAAAATGCGTGGGGAATTACATAGTAGATTTCAAGTTGTAAGAGGTAGAATGGCTCTGTGGGAAGAGATATCTACTAACTTAATGGCTGATGGGATCAATCGCAGTCCAGGACAGTGCAAATCCTTATGGACATCTCTGGTTCAGAAATATGAGGTTTGTTCCTCCACTTCTCACAATTAAATTTTGGTATTGCATTTTGATTTCTGTTTCTTATTATGAAGTGAAGCTCGTATAATTGCATGTGAATACTACTGTGTGCTGCTACAGTTTTTGCCACAAGTCAAATGTTTTCCTGGACATTCTTTTGTACAATTCTTACTCCAATGGCAAATAAATATCGAAATCCAGATCACTGTAGGGGTGCCATCCGAGTCTTTAGTGTGGTCATATGTTGCCATTTCATCCATCTATACAGTGTTGCTTAGTAACAACCATTGCTAAAATGAACAGGAAAGCAAGAACGGGAAGAAAGGGAAAAAAGCTTGGCCCTATTTTGAAGACATGGATAATATTTTATCTGATTCCGAGACAATGGCAACAAAATGATAGGAAGAAAGGGGAACAGTGCTTTGAGTTTTTTTGGAAGGCCTCTCCAAGCCTCTTGTTTAATTGAAGCTGCAGTGGTCTACTAGAATAATCACTGTCAGGGACTTGCAGTTAAATTACAAACAGGAAATCAGACTTTTTTGAAGACACATGATCAATGTGCGAACTATTTGATCTCAGAGACCTGCGACGACAAACAAGAAATGAAATGGTTTTGTAGCCACAAGCTCCTCCAAAATTGGTCAGCATATATACTAGAGATAGGGATTGTGATATATTTGGCTTGGAGGACGTCTAGCATTTGTAAGCGTTGCTGTAACTCAACAGTTAGTTTGCTGTCTTTTTGTCAGTTGCTTTGCATTCAATCGAAAGGATTTAACTTCGTCTACTTCTTTTCTTTCTTCTTGAATTTTTTCCCTTTCGAAAGTAAAGCAATAATATATTGATGCGCAAATGGCTAGCCTAATAGGTTGAAAACAGAGTGATGTCTGTTTGCATGCAAAAAATTTCGGGAAAAAATAAAATCCAAATCCCTCAACGAGGATGGATGGTTAATTTTTGACTATGCAAATTTAGATATAGAAAATGTTTTGGATGAACAGTATTAATTTATCAGGCTAGGGACAAATAAGAAGCATGATTATAAACCATCAATTAGCATGCCGAGTTGCAAGTGAGCTTTCCATGGAAATTATTAGGGCCTAAAATAGCTTACGACTTCCGTGGTTTCCTCCCTCTCCTCGAAACTCTACCACATTTCAGGTCTATATAACAAGCCTCCTTCCAAATCTACCTCTTCATCTTTGTTTTGTCCTGCAGTGTTTCTCTATCCATCTGTCCTGGAGGGAACATCTGCAAAGATTCTCTGTATAAGCGAAAATGGCACGCAAACTCATTGTTCTTGCTCTTGTCTTTGTTGCCATTTTTGGGTTGGCTGTAGCCGCAGCACCTGCTCCTTCCACGACTTACCTGCCTCCAGCTGAGGCGCCTTTAAGCCATGATTTTATCGGTACTAATGACGGTGATGCGGCTGGTGCACCTTCTGCTGATGGTAGCACTGTTGTTCCAGGACCAATGGGTAGTACTCCATTGGCTGGGGGTCCTGCTTCTGAAAAAGATGGTGCTGCTACCCTCAAGTTCTCTGCCATTGTTGGAGCTGCCGCTGTCGCTGGCTACTTCTTCTAAGCTAGTTGACCATAAATCTATATAATCCCTCGTCCAAGCTTTCAGGACTTGACATGAAAAGTATTAACTTGAGGAGGTTATAAGAAGACGATTGAAATGCAAAGTAGGAATTCTACAGAGGGTTTCAAGTTGGAAGAGGAGAGAGAATAAAATGAAGTCCAGGGTAGGGAAAATCCTTGTCAGAGACTCAGAAATTAGATTTTCTTTCTCTTCTTCAATACTTGAATTCACGTCACTGTGTATTTATACATTTCTTTTCTCTTTTGTAAGAGTTGCATGTGTTTACTGCTTATGTATTCCACAAGCTTCTTCCTCTGGTGATGGAAATGGTCATTCCGAAGACCTTGTAAGCCAAACACAGCCTTCAAATTTATAAACAGGAATGTTGTTTAATCCTACATTTTGTATCATAATTCAAGAAGTAATCACATATCTGTCATTTTCTTGCAACACAAGTTAATCTCTCCTTTTGGTACTCATGTTCATCTTAAATACTCTAACACGGTTAAGGCTGGACAGTTTGAAGTTGTTTTTCACCACCTTGACAAAGATGGTGGCAGGTAGGTTTCACCATCTGAGCTAGGTTGTCGTCTGGGTTTGATAGGAGGAGAGTTGATCTTGAAAGAGGCAAAACTTGCTGAGGAGTCATTGAACTCTGGGTTTGATAGGAGGAGAGTTGATCTTGAAAGAGGCAAAACTTGCTGAGGAGTCATTGAACTCGGACGGAGATGGGTTGTTGGCATTGGAGGATCTTGTTGGACTAATGGAAGAGGGAGGAGAAGAGAAGTTGCATGATTTGAGAGAGGCTTTTAGCTTGGACCAGATTTGTGACCCTTGCTACACTGCGGGTCTATTAGTTATTTTTAAACGTACAAAATAAATGTTTAGGCTGTTAGCATAGGCAGTAGTTGTTATTGATAGAAATACAGCTGAAATAGGAGTGTAATTATAGAATAAGTATATTCCTATACTTTAGGCCTAAATTATAGGAATGTGACGTAAATCAGGATTGATGTAAATCAGGATTCCTTCCTATTTAAGGAACGGGACTCTCATGTAAAAGGGATTCAGACTTTTAGAAAAACAGAGTGTATTCAGCCAATTTTGACATGGTATCAGAGCTATACCTTTGAATTTGTATTCCAAAATCAGGTTCTTTCTTGTTGTTCTCGGTTTCTGGATTATTCTAGATCGGTCCTAGATACATAGGACTCTCGGTCTCCTGGCTCTTTGCAATCAGTCCTAGATACAGAGGACTCTCAATTTCTTGGTTCTTCTGGTTTGGTTCTCGGTTGTCAGCTGAGGTTTGTATTCTCCTGGTTTTGTGATTTTTTTGTGTATCACTAAAAAAATGTCAAACAATTCTGATCTGTTTGGTGTCCGATTTACTGGGAAGAATTACTCTGCTTGGGAATTTCAGTTTCAAGTATTTGTCACAGGAAAAGAATTGTGGGGTCATGTGGATGGGAGTGATCCAGCCCCTACTGATGCTAAAGAATTGTTTTTATGGAAGGTCAAGGATGCTCGGGTAATGTCCTGGATACTAGGGTCAGTTGACCCCCTCATTATTCTGAATCTGAGGCCATACAAAACAGTAAGAACCATGTGAGAATATCTGAAGAAAGTTTACTATCAAGATAACAATGCTAGACGTTTTCAATTAGAAAACGACATCTCTAATTATTCTCAAAACAATCTTTCTATTCAGGAGTATTATTCTGGTTTTCAGAATCTATAGGCAGAATATACTGATATCATTTATGCCCAGATTCCAGCAGAATCCCTCTCGGTTATTCAGCAGGTGCATGAGCAGAGCAAGCGTGATCAATTTCTCATGAAATTGAGATCTGAATTTGAGATTACTCGCTCGAATTTGATGAACCGAGCCCCCTTGCCTTCCTTGGATGTTTGTTTTGGGGAATTACTGCGGGAAGAACAGCGAATCCTTACACAAAGTACTCTAAAGCAGGACAACCCAGCTGCAGCTGCCTTTGCTGCCCAGGGAAGAGGTAGAGGCCGGAATATGGGCAATGTTCAGTGTTATAGCTGCAAGGAATATGGCCACATTGCTAACAATTGTAGAAAGAAGTGTTGCAATTATTGCAAACAGCAAGGGCACATTATCAAGGAGTGTCCCACTCGTCCTCAAAACCGGAAAATACAGGCCTTTCCAGCGGTGGAATCTGAAAGCTCATCTGTGACAGTCTCTTCCAGTTCTCTTACTCCAGAAATGGTGCAGCAAATGATCATTACAGCCCTCTCGGCCCTAGGGCTACAAGGTAATACTTCCAATTCACAACTTTGGCTTACTGATTCCGCTGCTTCAAATCATATGACCAACTCATCTAGTATGCTTAAGAATGTGCGAGAGTATCATGGTTCATCACAAATTCAGGTTGCTAATGGTGGTCAGATACCCATCACTAAAATTAGAGATATTGATCCCACCTTCACGAATATTTTTGTATCACCGGAACTGTCTACTAGCCTTATTTCAGTTGGTCAACTGGTGGATGATAACTGTGATGTTCATTTTTCTCGTAATGGTTGTCTTGTGCAGGATCAGGTGTCGGGGAAAGTAATCGCGAAGGGGCCTAAAGTTGGCACTCTAGACCGCTATAAAGCTCGGTTGGTTGCTCTGGGGAATCGACAAGAAAATAGGGTGGATTATGAAGAGACTTTTGCCCCCGTAGCCAAAATGACTACTGTGCGCACTATTATTGCCATTGCTGCTTCACAGGGTTGGCCACTTCATCAAATGGACGTCAAAAATGTGTTTCTTCATGGTGATCTCAAAGAGGATATTTATATGGCACCTCCACCGGGTTTGGTTTCATCTTCTAAATCGGTTGTTTGTAAATTGAAGCGGTCCTTGTATGGTTTAAAACAAGCTCCCCGAGCATGGTTTGACAAGTTTCGCACTACCTTGCTTCGCTTCTCCTTTGTGCAAAGCAAATATGATTCTTCATTATTTCTTTGCACAACATCTACTGGGTATGTTTTCCTACTTGTTTATGTCGATGACATTGTCATCACAGGCACTGATTCGACATTGATTAGCAGACTTCAGCAACATCTTCGGGATTCCTTTCATATGAAGGACCTTGGTTCTCTCACTTACTTCTTGGGTTTGGAGGTTCATTCTTCCCCTTCTGGTATTTATGTGCACCAACAGAAATACACTCATGATTTGATTGCTTTGGCTGGTCTTCAAGCTTTTTCTCCAGTAGATACTCCTTTGGAGGTGAATGTTAAGTTTCAAAGTGATGATGGGGATCTTCTTCGTAATCCATCTTTGTATCGACAACTTGTTGGCAGCTTGAATTATCTTACTATTACTCGACCTGATATCTCCTTTACAGTTTAACAAGTCAGTCAATTTATGCAATCTCCTCGTCACCTACACTTAGCAGCAGTCCGTCGCATCATTCAATATCTACTTGGTTCTTCTAACCGTGGTCTATTCTACCCCGCTGGATCTCCTATTAGTCTTGTTGCATACAGTGATGCAAATTGGGCTGGTTGTCCTGATACCAGACGCTCTATTATAGGTTGGTGTATGTTTTCTTGGTGATTCCTTGATTTCTTGGAAAAGTAAGAAACAAGATCGAGTCTCCAAATCCTCAACCGAATCTGAATATCGCGCCATGTCCGCTGCCTGCTCAGAGATTGTTTGGCTTCGTGGCTTGCTTGCCGAGATGGGATTTCACCAGACTACTCCTACTCTCCTCCATGCAGACAACATGAGTGTTATTTAGATTGCTACGAATCTCGTCTTCCATGAACGCACCAAACATATTGAAGTGGATTGTCACTCTATCCGCGAAGCCGTCGATGCTCATGTTATTTCTCTTCCACATATCTCCACCGATCTCCAGATTGCTGACGTGTTCACCAAATCCATGACCAGACAGCGACATCAGTTTTTGGTTGGCAAATTGATGCTTATTAATCATCCAGCATCAATTTGAGGGGGGATGTTAGCATAGGCAGTAGTTGTTATTGATAGAAATACAGCTGAAATAGGAGTGTAATTATAGGATAAGTATCTTCCTATACTTTAGGCCTAAATTATAGGAATGTGACGTAAATCAGGATTGATGTAAATCAGGATTCCTTCCTATTTAAGGAACGGGACTCTCATGTAAAAGGGATTCAGACTTTTAGAAAAACAGAGAGTGTATTCAGTCAATTTTGACATAGGCAACTAGTAGTATTTATAATGAAACAAGAAAAATCGATGTTGAAGTAAAAGGTCCTGTCAATACAGATAATCCTATCACCAAGAACAGTTCAGAGTCTGATCAGTCTTTGTTAGCACATCCGCCTTCAACAAATTCCCAAGACATCAGTGTTTCGGTCAATGAAACACCAAATTCAGCCATGAGTAATGGAACAGCCAAACTATCCATGCCATCTTCTTCTGAGGAAAGTCTGGTAACTGCAGATGATCGATTGGTTGAAAAAAGCTTGGATTCTGATCAGTTTTTCATGGTGCTTCCCAAGAGGAAGTCCCAAGACATCAGTATTTCAGTAAGTGAAACATCGAACTCATCAAGTAATGAAACAGACAAGGTTTCCAATCCACCTTATTCCACGGAAAGTCCTGTCATTGTAGATAATCCAATTGCGAAAAATAATATGGATTCTGATCAGTCTTTAACTGCACCACCGGTGACAAAATCCCAAGACATAGGTATGATTGGTTAATTTCTTCTGCTCCTTGCATCAATTATTCTCGCACAGTTTCTGAAGACATTTAATCAGAATTATGAAGTAAAATGTTCAGATTTTGTCATAACTTTGTGAACATATCCTTCGCAAAAAGTCTATAATATATGGACCTTCGGGTACAGGAAACAGGAATCTATAGATGTTGACTACATTGAGTTTCCTACGTTCTTGACAATTCCATGTTCCATTTCACAATTCTAGCTTTGCAAGCTGCTTATATACGTAAAACGTAAATCATTGTTGCATTTTATATGCAGTTAGCGAAGAGAACTCTTATGATTGTCAAGCCTGGCGAGGATCAGACTCTGATGATGATTTCTTCAGTGTCAGAAACGGTAAGATACATTTCCTCTGCCTTAATTTCTTCAAATTTCTTTCTTGTCTAGTGCAAATGAGTTGAAGCATACATCGAGAAGTTCAAGTTCAATGACCTAAACAGCACACTGCAGAATCTCGATAAGGATGAGGTTTTATGATCCTATGCCTTGTCTGTTCCTTGCGGTTCTCTCTGTTATGACACAAGAGAGGCTACAGCCAGAGAAAACACGTCAATCACCCAAAAGAATTGCAGGTTTTTAGCGATTTTCTGGGTTTTGACAATCCTTTGATTTGTTGTTTTTAATATTCAGACTATAGCAACGCTTCGAGCCGGCAAAGCGGCATGAAGGGGTCACCCCAACCTGACGAAATAAGCGATTCCAAAAGGGAGCCATATCCAACAAAGGGAGGGAAGAAATTTGTTGATCTCGTCTATGATCGTAATAGCACGCCACCTGCCATCCAGGAGAGAAAACAGAGAAAGTCCAAACAAGAAGCTTCTCCAATAGATGAAAACAAGAGACTTGCTGAGCTCTTACAAGATCCATCGTGGAGTGATCACAAGAGCAGCACAACTGTCTTGAAGGAGACAAAACTTGTTGAGTTCTTTCAGGATAGCCACTGGAGTCAAGAAATTGCATGCACTCGTGCAACACGTTTTCCTAGTACTAAAGGTGATGGAAAACTGAGGGCAGACGTGGAAGCCAAGCATTTATCTCCAAGGGACGGAACTTCAACTGTGACGACTCCACGCAGCAGAGCTAGATATGTTAGTGGCAATCTTAAGCGGGAAAATATAGCCAGAGATACTTACTGCTGCTTTCCAAGTTGGAGCCCAATCCGTGGCTCCCAAGGAGAAGAAAAGGCATGCCCCTCCTAGAGGTCAAAGATACCACCTCTTGGTTCGGCCCAGTTTGCCTGACGGTGAAATTTGAGGGTATAATATGTATGTATTTAAAAATATATTAAAATAATTTATTTTAAAATTTTAAAAATTTTATTTGATAGAGCACATCAAAAACTAATATAAAGTTACTAAAATGTAATAATTTAAAAAAAATTCGAAAAACATTGCTTAACTACAAACCATGTGCATAGAATTTGAGGGACAAAAACCCACGTTTCTTACCCGTGTATTTAATTAACTCATTTTTGGCATTTGTGAATGGAAACACCCGTCTTCACTCATGAGCTTCTTTACTTTATAAATATATTAAAATAATATATATTTAAAAAAAAAATTATTTTTAATATCAACACTTCAACTCATTACTTCCAAAATAAGAAAAAATTAAAATAAATAAATAAAATTTAATTTAATTTTTTTATAAAAAAACTTTTAAAACAATCAAATAGGATTCAAAAAGAATTGGCCACAATATTAAAAGTTACTTCTTTATTTACTCGTGAATTAAACATTATGTAAAAAAAATCAAAGTAGCTGGTACAAAATTCTTTCTTCTCATAAAAAAATAGAAAAGGAACATGGGATATTTTCATGGATTGAGATTAAAAAGGAGAAAAAAATGGGACTTCACACTGACTTCAATTTACACCAAATAAATGTGTGGGGAATTGACAAATGAAAGTAGATTAGTAACTGGTTGGCAAACAATGCCATCTCTCACAAATCAATCACGTTTTGTCTATCTTGGGGAGCGACACATTGCCACAGGGATCGATATGCAGGAATTTCTTTTGCATCAACCCCAAGGGTAGAGAGGTTACGTCCATACTCCTGATAAATTGCATACATGTAAGTCCAATAAAGCGCAAAGACCATTTCATTTGCAATCATACACACCAACTGTTCCTCTATATGAGTGGAGGTGACTATGGCTGTATGCATGCTTGGCTTATGGGTGCACAACAATTGGTGAAAGATAGAGGGAGATGAAGGACAATCCTCACCTGAATATCAAGGAAATATTGCATACATAGCTTGTCAGTATCAGATACAGAGGGATCTGACACATCTGCGCTTACTCCAGCTCGTCTTTGGGCACCCTTCTTTAATCTCTGGAGTGAAGACTCTGTCTTCCTAGCCTGAGCATGATGAATGGACATATTAAAGTCAAGAATTTCAAAATAAAGATCCAGTCAGATTAAAAATATATATAATTTGGACACTAACCACACTGACGATCTCAACAACCATGTCATAATAACGACCAGTAATCTCAGTTGCAGCACCATACCGTAACTCCTTAATAGTCTCCCTAGTCAAATAAGGGTTGTGTTTCTCCATGTCCAGAAAATCCTAGAAGCAAAGTCATGGGGTCAATGCAAAGTTCATAATAAAACTAATTCGCAACAGCATCTGAATGTTTAAAGCTCATTACAATAAAGTACAAGTTACATCTCTGGAAGGCTGGAACCAGAGCAATAAAAAACAAAAAGTTACAAGCAAAGATGACTATATGTACCTTCTTTAAGGGGCTTAACAACCCGGATACATAGAGTGAATGTCTGCTAGGAATAGGCTTATTAGTCATCCTGAAAGTCGTAGCAATTGCCTTCACGTCTTTCAAGCCCTGTGCAACAATCTTTGTTACTAAATGTTCAAAACACTAATTTAACAGAGTCAGGAATAATGTTTCAATATGTCAAACTATCCATTAATAAATAACTTTTTATGGCAGCATTACATCTAGAAAAGGTCCAAGGCAGAAGGAAGCCAAGCATTCTTAAACAAGGCCAATCCCAAATGCAGCTCACCTTAACAGCCTCATCAACTAGTGCATCTGTGATTGCATTGATAGCTAAAGGTGTTAAGTCATTTAATGACTTCCCACCTTGTAAAATGCTTTGTTTTACTAGATCAAGTACATCAGTGGAACATGAAGATAGAAGCTGAAGCACATGCTCAAGGTAATCTCCACAAACCTCAGTGGCCAAACAATTTATGTCATGAATAATCTGCAAATCAAAGAACCTCTATCAAAATGCTAGTTAAGCACAATCATTGTCACTCATGCATGTGGGATTAATACTTATTTACAGTAAATTAATGTGGAACCAAAATTTAGGAATGCTTTAAATCACAGTAACAAGACAATTAACACATTCTGTGCACACTTGCTACAATTACATTAAATGGTTACCATATAATGTGCTGTAAGTTGCGTCATTAGCTGGTAAAATAAATCTAGTAAAGAAGTTGCTATCTTTAGCATCATCACTCAAGTAATGTAAAAAAGTTAGGGCTATGAAGTGTAAGTGGTGGGATGATGGCTCACATAGAGAAAGTTCCGAGTTCATGTCTCACTTGATGCAAAGTATCTGTCTCACTTGAGCAAGACCAAGGATAGTAGGTGTACATGTTCCTGGAATGGTTTGCATTAGCCACACTAGACTGCAAAATGGTCCAGAGTGGGGGGGGTGTATAGCAGAATGAGATATCAAGACCTTTAGCTTAAGGCATTCTTTTGATCAAGATTTCAAGGTTTATATTCATGTCACATAAAAGACAAATAATAGAATCATGACACAACACATACATAGAGGAAATCATTAGGAACTGCTGAAGCTGCCCATTCATATCTGGAGTTGGAGCCAGTATTACCCGTCTTACGAGCAGCCAGCCCAGATGACAACCAATTTGAAAATCTGTCAAATGTTTGTTAATCAATACAAAGATTTTAGATATTATTTATTAGATATTACATCCAAAAAAGTATCCAAACAAGCAAATAATAGTAGTCAATTATTGATTCTCAATGGACTTGTCCATTCTCAATCAAGCTGACCTTGAAAGAAGCTGCAATGTTAAGCGAAGAAACTTGTCAGAGCAGGAGAGGATGAGAAAATCTTCTCTCCAGCAAGATCTCAGGCTCTCCAAAAGAGTGACGCTTTGTTTTAATGTTAAATCTTGAGAACTTCCATTACCAGAAGGTGAATTGTGAACTGGTACAAGACTGGTTGTTGCAAGTGCAGAATCCAGAGCACCAGCTATTTCCTGGAACCTGTCTTTAGCAGATGCACAATCAGCCTCATTACAGGATGTATCAATGCAATAAATAAAATTAGACCAACAGATATGTCAATTCAAAATAAACTTAGGAGAAAAAAGAAGAAGCTGTGCTGCATACCTCAAAGAGAAATAAACCCCAACATTCCATTGCTTCATGAACTCAATGTAGATGGCTTCAGCTCGAAACTTAGTGACAGCAGATCTGGATGGACAATAGCCTTGCATAACAATTGGACATTAAAATTACAATGAACACAATACATTTTCATAAAATCTTACAGAGTAATCATATCAGCCTGCAAACTTTCTTAATCCTGAGGGTGTAATGTAAAAAAGAATCAAGTGTTAAAAAGGTGCCACATGCTACCTTCAAGATGACCCAAGAAATCTAGGCTTGATTTGTAATTTATCAAGAATTCAGTAGGTCTTCCAGGGGAAAAAGCACCTGACTTTCCCTTTTTAATCGCAGAGAGAACCTCTTTCAGAATTGAATTAGCCAAGAAATCAAATACATGCAACCCTGAATTTTCTGGAAAAAAAAAACAAAAACAAAAGGGAAACAATAAGTTGCATTCAAAGACACAGGAACAGAGCTGGTATATTTATGGCATGCCTTCATGATAAAAGGGATACAAGTTCTGAAAAATGTATTTACGCTAAAATAACAGCAGGATAACTTGCGAGTATACGAGTATAATATAGAAGATTGTTCAACAGGGCACAACAATTAAATTCCAATGCTTTATGTAAAACAACATTTACCCAAAACATGCAAGTTAAACAGGGTGACACCAAAAAAATGAAATAGACAGATAAATCAGTCCCCTATGCAATTGAGATCAGTAAATATGTTAAGCAGTAGTGCAGCTTGGATCAGGGGCACCTCAAGAGAAAGATGTTGACAAGAATCAACAGATCAACTCCAGGCCAAAAACAAAGCTACAAACATTGATCTATTTCATACAAGCCGATTAGCCAAATAATTAAGAAGAGGCTTTGCCGAGTTGTAAGGGTGAAAGTGATAAATCAGTAAATGAAAGTACCAGCAGAAGATATCTCCAAAAGGAATTTACAGTCCTTCTCAATGCATTTCTTGATTTCTTGGTAATCATTTTCAAGTCCATCTCCCGATGCCCCAACAACCCCTCCTGATGGTCCATGTGGAATAATTTTCTGTATTAAAGGAGCCACAATAGTCATGCGAAAAATTTCTTCTGCACTACTGGTATTATCAATAGCAGCATAAGCACGTAAACAGTTATAGATTGCATTTTCATCCCGGTGCTCCAGTCCATCTACAAAACAATGTCCCAAACTTGCATCCAACAACAAGCTCGCACCTTGAATCCTCTTCTCCATGTTCTGAATGAAAGGGAGGTTCTGTACTGGCATAAGAGAGAATAGACATGAGCACAAATTGTATGACCTTCTATGAAAAAATCATTGACTTCACTTCATTTTATATGCTTATGCGTTTTCAACAGTCTTGAATTAGAATTCTATAAAACTTGTTCCTACGCATATAAAAAAAAAATAGAAGATACGAGCAAACACAGACCTGTGCATGAGCAATATAGAACTTAAGTCGATTCATCTCGCTGGCAATTCTCTCTAAAAGCATGCTTTGAGTCTCTCTTACATTTGTCCCATTCTCAATGCTGCCGTTGCTTGCAGCATTCTTCTCTGTTGAATTCACATCTCCATTCGACCAATCAGCAGGCACACTAGGTAGCTCCTTTATTAGTTTCTCAACCTGCACTCATCGAAATACATATAAATAAAAATTACTACAAAAAATATGAAACAAGAATTCAGCATATTCGAAAACCTAATTAGAGAAACAATCCCTTTCATTATGAATTCCAATTCCAAACGCTTCCAAGATCTAGCACCTTTTTCACTATACAAGACACACTCATCCCAAAAATGACATCTCCCAATCAATAAAACCACATTCCAATTCTACACAAATTGTAGCTAGATCTAGTAAATCTTACTACATCACCAAAACGACAGAATCCAATCAAACAAAACGACCGTATACCTTAGAAACGACATGAAACGTATCAAGCAACAACTCCAAAACCTCTCTAGTCACCGCCGCTTCCGATCTCTGCTCCAATCCATTCTTCAGAGCCACAAGAGACGACTCCACACTCCCTCTAAACCCTTCAATCTTCTCTCGGAGCTCCAATAACGGAGCCCGCATCCGTACGACAGCAGAATCCACATCGACCAGTTTGGTACTTAAATTAACAAAATCTGCGTAATCACGGTTGATTAAATCGATTAATTCGTGATTTAGGGAAGTTAAGTGTGCTTGGAGTTCCGATCGAAGAGTGTCGAAGGGGACAAAAGTTCGGAGCTCCGAAATATAAGAGTCGGAGTCGAAGTTCGGAGAGAGGAAAAGGTCCGGTTTAAACCATAACGGGTGGAAATCGAGCGGGTCCGAGAAGAAATCCGTAGCGGATCTTGGTGGTGGAAGTGTTTGGATCGGATCCACTGCCATCTTGGATTCAGAAAGAAGGAGAAAATTGAGTGGGATACGGTGTGTTTTGGCTATTTATATAGTACAGACAGAGGTGGGATCGGTTTTTTTTGGAAAAACGTTTTTTAGTTAGTCCTCCAACTTTGTAATATTCTTCAATGTGCTGCTTCCTAAGCATAATAATTTGGATTCAGAACCCTAACCCGTTCCAAAATATTTTTAAAAAATCTAAAAAGGGTGAAAAAATAAAAAATACGTTGCGATTTTGACCCTTCTAACAAAATGTTTTTACCGAGGCTCGACTTTAACCATCGTTTAGATTACTTTTCTTATAATTTTGTTTTAAAATTAAAAACAATTGTGTTTTCAAACCATTTCACGATTTTTAACCATCGAGACAAACAAACAAAACGACATTTTCCTGCCTCGTACCCACAGAAAATCAAGAAATGCTTGTTAATTTCGACATTATCTTCCTGAAAAGAAAGCACTTTGGCCTCCAAGTTCATGCTTGCTGGCGAAAAACCACACCCTCTAGTCCTACATTCAAGCTGCAAATACACCAAAAAGATGGTACATTATACCACCATTTCAAACGCTGCCAATACAGAACATGTTGTCATGACCTTTGTTCCTATTTTGTTGCTCCAAAATGAAGACAAATATACCTCCATTAATCCTCTTGTACTAGCTGCACATAAAGTTCAAAAACCTCAGTCATCGCAGGCCCATGACAGCTGCAAAAACAGGACAGAAAGCCAGGTTATGTATGGTTGGATGGCCAAGATTAGTTGACTCAAATCAAAGGCCATGATTTGGCCAAGACAGCAGTGCTCTAGGGACATCTTCTTTTAATCTGACAGAAACATCAACAACGCAGCAGCTTCAACACGTGAGTTTCTCTCCCTTTTCCTCGATTTTTAAATGCTTTTGTTTGCAACATTAGTGACTCCCATAAGTCTAAACGGTCGTGGGTTTGAAGAGTAGAAATGGCTTTTAAGGTCTCAAGTCGTGTTTATGCAACTATATACGATACGAGTGTAGAGTCTTTTTTTTCTTATTATATGAAAAATGATGAGCCATCATGAGCATGTGGAGCTGTGTCTCTTGTTTCTTATTATTGATATTCACTTACTAAATTCTGAATACATGATATATATATATAGATAGATAGATAGATAGATAGATAGATCTTCCAGCTACATATAGTTTGAGAATATATTAATAATGATTGACCCAAAAGAGAAGAAAAAGCAAATGCTCCTCTTACCTTGACTTTTCAATCAAGACACCATAAATAATTCACTAGAGTTAACGATACACTATATTGACAGGTCTTCAGTTTCTCTACTCTCTTCTCTATTTCAGATGTTAATAAGCTTAAAATCAACAATAAATGTTAATGCAATACAGAGGGGACTGAGAACAAAACAAAAGCTTCACGCCCTTTATACCAGCCATCCCCACAGTTGAGATAAGAAAATAAACATGATTTAGAAAAGCCTATATTTCACCTTACAGACAAAATGGCTGCTGCTCGACAAGCCCTAATTGAGACCGGCAAAATTACTTAGGAACGGGAGATTTGTAAGAAAATAGGAAGCTGTTGCACAAGGGAAAATTTACATAAAATAGCTAAGAGCCTTCTTTCTTCTAGAACCACCTTCTCCATACAGTTCATTCCATTGCAAGAGCTCAGTCATGTTTACTGACTCAGATGAAACACTTGCACATACCTATTTAAATACAGGGAAAATATCATAACAAGATCACGCACATGATACAAGTCCATAAAATCTGGTCATCGTTTTTACCTGTTCATGTGCATCTTTAAAGTCGACCATGTTTAGGGGCCGGATATCAGCACTCCCACTTAAAGCTGGGGCAGGCTTACCTTCTGCTAGAGCTGCAGCCTGTTCCTGTAATAAATTGTGATATTAGAAGAAATCCTAGGATAATCTAATTCTGCCCGTAAAATAAAATAAAATAAGGCTTTGCTAGATTAGCACAAACTCTTCAATTAATTTTAGTGGCATCCAGAGAGTAGCAGCAAAACCCAATACTTGGAACTGCCAAAAGGATTTTCATGAAGCTAAACTGACAACGAATCATATTATCTGATATCCATACTGTACTTGTCTCGTCAAAACTTGATTGGAGTGCAGTGTATTTGTGTGGGCATTTTATGAGCAAATATAGTTATACAATACACTGGACACCGTTTTGTTTCTTTTTTTCACAAAGAACACAGTACACCACAGATGCTTGAAAGAAGGTGCATGGAACAGGAGAAAAGGACATTGTAAGATAAATTACATGCTGATCATAAGTGTAAATGCATCAAATTTAACCTAACAGCTCTTTGATGGTGAAGAAAAAAGAACATAGACAAACCTTCTTTTCCTTTTCCAATATCTCTTTAATTGGTCTGTGAGCAGCAGCTACACATAGGTTCTGCCATATAGCATGCATAGAGATGTAAGACAATCACCAAGTTTGATAATAAAAAAAAAAAAAAAAAAGTAATCAAGAGAAAGAACAGGAGCTGAAACCTTAAGGTCACTTCCAGAATATCCATCGGTCATGCTGGCAATTGCATCAAAATCAATATCAGGAGACAAATCTTCTTTTGCCAAAATGACTTTGAGTATCTTCGCTCTATTTGGAGCATCAGGCAGATTTACCATCAATCTGTAGAAGGACATGAAAATGAACTGGCATTAAAAGAACATGGGTTTGTAGAAACAAAATTTACGTATTCCTAAAGGACTCGCATGCATAAGATATAAGAGCCCAAAAAATCAGAGTAAAATATTACCTTCGTGGCAGCCTTCTAATGACAGCCTCATCAAGGTCAAAAGGCCTATTAGTAGCTGCAAGTACAAGAACTCGTTCTGTATCTTTTGTTCGTAGACCATCCCAATTCACCATAAATTCATTTTTCATCTTCCGCATGGCCTCATGCTCTCCTGGATTTTCCCTCCTGCCCAACATGCTGTCTACCTGTGCAACACAGCCAAACCACAGATAAATAATTGAGTATATTCAATGTGAGTGGGTGTGGGTGTGGGTGTGGGTGTGCAAAATGCTGAAAGAGTAAAAAGAAGCATGCCTCGTCAACGAAGACAACACTAGGGGAAATTTTACTGGCTAGCGAGAATACAGCTTTGACATACTTTTCACCCTCACCAAACCACTGTAGCATGCAAAATTAGAATAAGTTTTAGATCAGGAAATAAAATCCATATATAAATTGAAGAAGGCATGCTATAATCTTAACCTTAGACGTGATGCTGGACATTGAAATGTTGATGAAATTAGCACCAGCTTCAGTTGCCACTGCCTTAGCTAGCATAGTCTTTCCAGTACCAGGAGGTCCAAATAAAAGTATGCCCTTGCAAGGCTGCACTCATACGATCACCGTGAGTATATACCTTTCTTCATATACACACCACAGCCTAATCCTATTACTTAAAAACAAATGTCGAAGTTCCTTTAAATGAATAACTTGTTTCACTGAATATAGAGATATGCAGAGACCTTGGTTAGTTGCCCCTTGCAGAAAAGTTCCGGCCTTTGTAAAGGAAGCATCACCAACTCTTTCAAGGTGTCCTTGACATTCTCAAGAGCTCCAATATCATCAAATGTAACTCCAATGTCATTAGGTGGAATAACATCAGCTAAAAGCCTTTTCTCAAATTCATTTTCTGTCATGACATCCTGATTGTGTCCAAAAAAATCACTATGGTGATCAGCACATGAAACCTTCCCAAATAGGAAATTAGGTAGCTCTTTAAAGCTCCATGCTTCAAAAAAATTGTGCATGTGAATAAGCTTTTAGTAGTATCTTCAAGTGAGAATCTATTAATCACCTTGAGTGACTTCTTCAAGCTTTTAGATTCATTCTGGATGGCCTGCAAGATTCCAATCCCATATTGGATGCTGCGAGTATTGCAAAGCAGCATTACAAATGTGTAATCAACACAGTAAACAATACTAGGAGTCAAGAAAATGATACAAGAAAGCTATCAATTACCTCTCGCTGGACAAAACAAGCTTCACATCAGCATCAGCATTAGCTGAATTCTGCATTAGATGATGACTCAGCGCCCAGCCAACTACCTTCTCTGCACCTGCATTGCACATAAAGACATGAGTTTTTGAAAAGATCACTGAAAATAGTTAACATTGCAATGTGTTAAATACAGAACATACTTTCATTTGTGAGTGTTTGATCCTTGATACATAATGTCTCAAGTCCTTCACATTCCATCCCACACCGGCCCAAAACCTACAGATGAAATGGCATACAATGAGAAAGGACCCATCTCCAAATGCCTTAATTTTTAACTGGCACCACCATTTACAATATCCATCATAGTGTTTTATATGCACAGAAATTAGATGGTTATGAAAGAAAAGGTACTGTTTGATTTCATCAAATACTGTTTAATCTCCAACCAGATTGAGTGCAATAAAACAGATAAGAAAACAGAAACAACACCAAAAAAAAATAAGAAGGAAGCAGAGGGCATACACGAGTTAACATTTATCACAATAAAAGAAGGCCACTCAATGTCCACCTTTCTGAATACATGAGAAAGCAGGCTCACACACATTATCACATCGTTTTTCAACACAATATCTAGAAGACTTCAAGTAAAGCAATTGATGCAAAAGAACTCTCTCAGAGAAATACTAAATATTATACATGAGATGGAACATAACTGAAATCAGGGAAACAAGTAAAGCATAAAGTTGTCAACTAATTTTCCTTGAAAAACGTTCTGCCAAGTACATGTAGCCACCAGTAGGGTATTATCCATCTACAGGGACTAACCAGATCCCTTTGTCTGAGACCACCAGAAGCTGAGACAAAACCTGACAACACTTGAGTAGTATGCAATACACATAATATCCATTTCCTCCAACTATCATCGAAGGCCATTCTCTTAAACACACAAGAAAGCTTCAACATGAAAACAAAGTATTATCCATGTCAACCTCACAACACAGCCCACTCACTTGTATGAGTATCTACAACCTTATTTGGTACTACCATGGCATCAATAATTTGCCTTCACTCCACATAGGCATCTCTCACCAAACAGGTAATCCGTCACCATCTTTTCAAGACAGGAACTGAAGAGCAGGGAGTTGTGGAGAGGAAACAATTTCAGTTTTGAGGTATGAAATTTTAAGGAAAGGAAGTGAAGAGAAACAAAAAATCCAAATCCATCCTTTTGTTTTAAAGAAATTTTTTTTGTGAGGGACAGTGAGTAAAGTAATTCTTTTCCCCTCACACAGCATCTCCACTTCCAAGAATTTGATTTTAGTGGGCTACAGGCCAACATCCCTTCACCTTCACATTATCTTCTTCTCGCAAAGAATGTAATTTCTTTCCTCTGGCTTTCCACCCTTTCAAACATACTTCACAGCCAAAAGCTAAGATGTGTTCTGACATTTGAACTTGAAAAAGCAATGAACAGTTGAAGACACTCTGTTCAACTGTTTGCCCAAAAGCAACATGAAAAGTGCATCAAGACTATTGCTCTAAAGTTTTCCCCGAATGGCTGGGCTTGACATATTTACTGAAGGATGATGGTTATTTTAGGGACTGATGCACCACAAGGTTCGACCAACCAGAAAAATCAAGCACCTTTTGCAACAGCAAATTATATAAGAACATGGATGGATAACATTATCACATGCATGGAATCAGTGACTGAACTATTTATACAAAAAAACCTAAATTATCTTGTCAAATGAAGCTCAGTTGAGTAAAAAATCAGCCACAGAAACTGAAGCTAAAAATTAATCAATAAACAAAACAAAAGGAGCTGCAAACTATATTATGGGATCAATATCTCACAGTGCGAAGGTTATTTAGGTTCCCCTTCATTTTAAGAGTTTCAGCATCTTGATCCAACTGATGCTTCCAAGATGCTAGAAGAGTTTCATCCTGCATCAATTAACAACCTTCAATGATACACTGCACATGAATTTTTGTTCAAATCAAAGAGGAAAAAAATCAGTAATCCAACACACACACCTGTGGCATGTGAATAGCTACTTTATTTGGAAAGAGCTTAGTCAGAAGCTTTGTTGCCTTTGGCACTTCCTTCCCCCTGTCACCAAGTCTTCCAAAACTATCCTGAAAAGATCAGAAGGCACCAAAATCAATCATCAGAAAATCAAAACCAGTCATGATGTAATACAAAGTTATCAATTGGCCAAGTACAAGCTTGCCTGTGTGAGAGAGAGAGAGAAGGGATGAAAAGAAACAGCTTAATAAAGAAAGTGCTGTACGGACGATGCATTACTTCCCAGAAAATATTATTCAAATGATTCTCCCTTTCAACAAGAGATCCAAAAAACAGTACTAAAATGAAAAGGCCTTCAAACTGACACAATACCCCCAGTATAAAATGTCTCAGGAAGGCTGATGCAAGTGTAAAAAAGTTGGATCCATATGCAAGGCATCTAGCTTTTTAGCAAACATGCCAACTATACTCACTTAATATATTGGCTAAGAATAATGTAAAAGGTAACAAAAACTAATCACATGATGCACTGATTCAATGAGACTATTCTTAAAACATCTCTCAATAACAAAAGACGTAGATTTATTTATTTATTTATTGCAAGATAAATAGAATATGTTGATGATGCTTAAGACTGCTATTTTGAACACACTAGAACAAAGGCAAACAATAAAAATAAATGAAATTATGATAATGCCAATCATCCACGGAAAAGAAGAACCTGCAAGCACACATTTCCTTTGTTTTGATACATACCACTCAGAAGCATAGAAAAGTAGCAATATTACATTCAAGAAGTGCATAGAGATGGAAAACTTCCCTTTTCACACATAAATAAAAGAACCACACACAGCCACGTATACAATAAAAGAATCAAAATGTCAGGACAGAAAAAGAAATATCTGTTGCACCTCTAAACAAAAATACAAAAAAAAAAAATAGTAGTAGGAGGGAGGGATAGAGTCACCGGAAAAGCCAAGTCAAGAAGAGCAGTTTGATTGCTGCCAAATTTTGTGAAAAGAAGACCACCAGGATGTGACTGTAATGGGGAAAACACCATGGCGTAAGTAAATGACAAGATTTGTATAGCAAGAGCATAGACGATACAATGCAAGGTTGAGAGAAAATTCTGTGCCACGCAACATACAGCCTCAAATTTTTAAAGCCCCCCCCCCAAGATCAAGACATGCACCACAAAATTGAATAAACATACAATGAACTACTAATTGTTTGTTTTTAAAAGAAAAGTGAAGGATCTTAACTGAGTCAAGTGTGATGCCTATAGCTCCTAGATAGGTCTATAATCTATATTTTTCAATGCAGCAATGCCACTTCCTCCACTTGTGATGATTTGGAGCTAAGCTCATAGAATTTACACATTGGCTCGTTAGCACCTAAAACTGGACAAACTGTTTTGCAAAGAGATTCATGTGCCTAAGCAGGTCTAAGGCTTAGTTGAGTTGAATTAAATCAACTAAGACGATTTCCAAACATAATTCAGTGATGCACAATGCCCTCAATGCTCGTCAAGTCTGTGAATCTTCATTAACCAGTGTTGGCTCATCATAGTTAATGATGACAGGCACTTTCATCACCCAAAAAATGATATCGGGACTCAATTTCTGTTTAAAGAAGGCACCCATCAAAGCACTATCATTGCCTTTTGAATCCATGACTTCTGAAATGATTAAGTACAACATGTTTATACACTTTTCCTCTTATCTACCATAAAAGCTATGACAGCAGAAAAATGTTTGTGTGACTTGTACATAATACAAAAACAGAAGACACGCACTTAAAAAAATACTCTGGAATAAACTTTCTAAATTCTACAGCGATATTGAATTCATTGACTTTATTTAAAAACTGAGGAAACAAAAGCCTGAGAAGCCTCAATTGCATCATTGAACTTCAACGAAACAACATGCCAGAATTTCAAAAATAAATTTAGATCAGCACCATTAATCTTTGAATAGAAGAAATTTCATGCATGCAAAAATAAAAACAAACAAATAAATAACTACATTAAAATTACCTTCTCTTTCTGATTGTCAAAAATAAATTTAGATTGTTAATCTTTGAATAGAAGAAATTTCATGCGCGCAAAAACTAAAACAAGCTAATAAAAGACTGCATCAAAATTACCTTCTCTTTCCGATTGTCATTTTGTGTGTGAGAACCAATTACTACCACATTATCAGGAAGCTTTTCAAGTCTGCTTTTGAATGTAGAATATGAATCTGAATTGCCTACAATAGATTTCTCTGCATCTTTCATATACAAAATGAAAGGAGAATTTCTGCTCTCGCTGTGTACAGCCTGAAGAAAGATTCGATAAGATTTTGCAAGTCAACAAAATGGAATAAAACATGCCAGAACAAAATGAGTTACAATTGCTTAAGAGCTAAACTATTCTACCTCAAACAATGTGTTAATGAGTAATTTGTCCAAATCTTCCACAGCTGTGTTCTCCAAACGAAGATCAGTAACTAGAGAGAAAGTAAAAGACACTTAAATAACTTGAGATTAAAAAAAGAAAGAAAATATAGAACCATTTATCAAGTATATGTGCATGATAATGTTTATGATCCAGTTCAACATACCATTACAGAAATATCCATGACCTTTCTCACAAACATCTCCAAGATCGACACCATCAGGTATTGGTTTATCAAATCTCACACCGATTTTTGACAAAGGATTGTCCTCAAAAGGCAAAACAACCTTCCCACGTATCCCATAAGGTGGGCCCCTGCATTAAGAGTTAAGAGCGGATCAAAGGTTAAACATCAAGCTGCATCAACAACAACAAAATTAAGAAGACAGCAAAAAACTACAAATTGGAAAGAGAATAACTATAGAAGAATATGACGGGTTGCTTGTCTAAGTAAAATTAAGTGAAATCAATCAAGGAGACAAGACACAGAGAGGGAGAGAGAATTAAGCTGCCAACATGTTAGAATCAGGTTATGCCTTTTATTTTTTTATTTCCCTTCATCCCTCATAAACCATAGTGTTGCTTCTCCCTTTTCCTTTTCCTTTTCTTTTTCTTTATTTTTTCTTTCATTCTTTTTTTTGTCTTTTTTTTGGTACATGCTGGTTCTTCTGTGTTGCCAAAGGGAATGCAGATCTGAAACACTGGATGCATTAAGCTTCAATTTTACCAAAATTGGATCAACTTAACCATGTTTGTATTTACATTAGAATTTATAACAGGTTCATATAGTCATTCTTGATTGTGAATATTTACAACAATCCAGACCTTAACAGGCTACAGCTCCAGAAATAGCATTAAAGCTCTCTCAAATAAGTGCTTCTGTTGTTCTTTCAAATCTGCACTCTTTTATTTCCTAACACTTCAACTCCTAGTTAATTATGATTTGCATTAATGCTGCAATCAAATCAAACATTATCCCTAATCTCGATCAAAAGTAAAATCAATTCAAGATCAATTTTCTCATCAATTTTGACAAGGCGCTATTTTTTGGGCATCCATCCATAAAGTAAGAATAACATGCGAAGTGAATTATTTACTTCAAACAGAAGAAGCGAACCGTGCTCAAAAATTCCTTAGCACATCCAAATTATATCAAATACAGCTCCTAATTAAGCCCACCACCGGGGCTGCTTCAATTATCCAAGTATTCGGGATTTGTTGTTTATTCAGTTAAGCAAAAGTAAATAATCTTTTTTTCTAGGAAGACTAAAATTTTTATCATGAAAGAATACAAGCCACAAAAAAAAATGCCTAATGCAAGACAGAAGACATAAAAAAAAGAAGGAAAAGAAAAGAAAAGGAATAATGCCTACAACAAATGGAGAACATTAAAACAAAGAGTTTTCCAACCCTGAAGAATTTCAGCTAAGAAATCGAAAAGTCCCAAAAGCCAAAACACCAATAAAACTACTCTATGCCATATTAGCCGCTTAAATACAGAAAGTTTCTGCATAAGTCTAGAATTTCTCTCCATCCCTAACCACATCAAGTACATGACACCACATTTTTCTTTTCCAACACGAAGATATCTATGACACCACATTTAACAAAATGTTCATCCGCAACCCCTCCTTTTTTATCTACATTTTCTATCATCTGACCAAATAGGTTCATTTCAATGGCACTTGAATGAGAAGAAGATGAGCAGTTTAGTGCAGACCATTTATTGCAAATTTGGTATAAGAGAAATATTTGGTTCAGGAAGAATTATACATTGATCAAGAGAAGTACTGAACCTGTTTGAACATCAGGAAAGTTCACATTCAAGATACCATAAAAAAATTGGTCGAAGTAAAAAGGGAGAAGAAAAAGGTGAAGAAACTGGTCCGCACTGATTGTACCTTGATGGTGATGCTGTTTGATATAAGACACTAGAAGATGAGCTTGTAAATTTCACTCTGTCACCTGCATGTTAATGTTTGGAGTATATTGCTATGCCAGAGCTCAAGAAAAACCAAAAGATCAAGAATGTGAAAGAAAAGGGAACAACAAATAGAAGGCCTCTCTAGCAATAGCTTAAATACCTATTTTAAACAAGCGATTCCTTGGTGCCCCTGGACCAGAAGAAGAAGGCAGGGTGTCTTCCATCTCAAACAATTCCTGGCTAGCAGGTGCATTTGAAGAGTTAGGTGTGTCTGTTTCACCAGCTGATATATTCACACTCTTTGATGGGTCTGTTGTCACAGGAACTTGTTTAGAACAAGTGCAGGATTTGTCTGCATTAGTTCCATCCTTCAAAAGCTCGGCTTCCTTGGAAGACAAACCCTGCAAATTAACAATCGATGATTATTGGTCTTCATAAACTACAGATGGAAAGCTATAATAGCCAAGCACGTCAGTTTTAGCTTACACCCAAAAATGAATGACTATCAAATACAAGCAATTTAGCGCCAAAGTAATTGGCAAGTGCCTTTGCCAACATCTCCTGGTATATCTCAGAACCTACAAACAGCATTCAAAAGGGGGGGAAGGTCAAGCTTTCTCATAAAAGTTAACCTTTACAAAATCTAAAATGTAACAATGGGAGTAAAAAGCCCACAAACCTGCGGGGCCAGAAAGCAGAATACGTGGATTGACTGTAGTTAGTTCTGAGGTATATTTTGCATATTTTTTGTGCATCAGGTGTATAAATGAAGCTGCAATCAGCACATTTTTTGTATTCTCACTGCAGAAGAAAGATGACAAATCTGAGATTGACATGCAAATAAATAATCATGCCATTTGCAATCCCTGGTTAATACAATTGTGTTCAAATGAACCTTGTGTCTTCCCACTTGATTAAGATTACAGAATTATTGGGGTACCAAATCTCTTGAGGTAAAAAGAACCATTTAATGAAAATTACATGTCTATAAGGTAAAATCACCACTGAATCAAAATCACACACACATGCATTGCAGTTTAATTTTTATACAACAAATTTCACATAACACTGAAATGAAGGATAGGTGCGGCCACATCAGTCACCACATAACAAGGATCATATGCCACAGCCATTCAGCTCTCAGCAACCAGAAAATGTGTACTTTTGCTTTGTGCAGTTCAAACCATCCATTTCACATATCCCATGTCCACAGGCAGGGAGATCTGTATAATGCATCCAGCAAGTTGCTGTGTTAATATTTCCCCAAAGAACAGATCAGACATTGCAAGTCGAACGAATGTTCCATGCCTCAATGGATGACCAACTTGTGACACAACAAGTGTAATTCACCCCCAAACCTGCCATGCATTGTCACCACATCCTGATGGATAACATATCTGATCAGACCATCCCATTTGTTTGGCACATCCTATCCCAGGATATTTTTGTGTGAGGTATCCTCAGTACCAGTGTCTGAACAAGATGCAAATCCAAAAGCTTGGCTTTTCCAAATCCAGCTTCCAGGTTTTACATGGATGCATATTCAAGCTGTGTACAGGTGTGCGATCCGTTCACCAATTTCTCATCTGTCTTTATTGATTACTTTGTCTCAACAGGTTTATCAAGCTCATAGGTAGGGTCCCCATTCAAAAAGGCATAACATCCCAGGTTAACATGTACTCAGCTTCTCTCAGCTCCAGACATCCTAATCATAAAATGTCCATGGGTCTACCCATATTTACTTTGTTCTTCTCCTTCCCTTTTCTACCATCCCTTCCTTTCATAATGAGACATTTCAGATCTTAAATCCTAATTGTATCATATACTGAATTCCTATAAGCTCGATCCATCATTTTGCAAGGCAAATTATCCATGAGACCTTGGGTTTCTAAGCCACCTTATACCAAGGAAATTATCTTTCACCCTTTCAGTTCTACCATGGGTTTCCCTAATCAACAATCATTGTAACTGGTGGCGTGACATAAGATTAACAAACAGAGGGACATTAATAAGGAATATTCCACCAGTAGACTAGTGCAATACTGCCAATATCAGGGAAGGCTGTTGGCATAGGAGCATTAAAAGTCATGCCTGAAACAAACAGAGCACCCAGTGGAGCTAAAACTGCAGCTTTTTTCATTTTTCAACATTCAAATCAGAACCACAATTTCGCATTTGGAGAATAGACAGTTTAAATGCACAAAAACAGCCAGGCACGCGAACATTTTCTCTGACAACTAGCAACAATAATCATATTCATATGTTGTGCTATGCCAGTAGAAAGTATGAAATATGACGTCATACCAAAAATCTAAGAAACTTAAAATTTAAAAAAAAAAAAAAAAAAAAAAAAGCCATTGGAGAACACAAATTCACCTAGATAACATGAAATTGAGAACTAAAGATGGCAAGAAGAAAATCATACCTTAAATAGTATGGGAAATTATCAAATGAAACTTCTATGTTTTTTCCATTGAGAATTCCAGCATGAAGGTCTTCTTTGAATACTGCACACCGCAATGACATACCCGAGGTCGATGCCAGCTGCGAATCCTTCAGCCACTCGTTCCTTTCTTCCAATACCTGTTTACAGATATTTTTGCTCAATTTTTGTTTACAACTAGATGATCGAGCTAACATCCTGAAGAAAGGCCTTATCAAATCATTCATCCCAGAGATTTTTACATTGCCTGCCTCTGTGCCAGAGTCCTGGCTGCAATCGTGAGGAAGATTCTGGTTGATTGCTCCAACCTCTGCAGCTTTATCACTCCCTAAATTTGGAGTTGAATTGCCTTCCATGCCATCAAGCTCAACCTCCGCATCACCATGAACAACTGACTGAGCAGGCACCTCAGTCCCATGGTGTATTTTACTGGCAGTCTGTCCTGGAGACTTCCAGCGTGATAAATCAGGCCTGAGGCTTGAAAGAGACGCCAATATTGACGCCCCAGCAACAGCCGATGGATCCCCTGACCTCCTTTCGAGTTGCAAAAGTTTCCCCAGGCTACTATGAACTTCAGCACTCTTAACCGCAACCTCAGTCAGGAGTTGATGAAAAATCTATTTTCGACAGAAATGAAGGAAACTTTCATGTGACAATGAAACAATAACATCTATTTTCTACACGGTTGCAAACAAAACAATGAAAGGGGAAAGAAGGTAAGTGGCTGGAAGAATCCACAAACAAGAAAGATTGAACCATTAAATTAAACAGTGTAGAGGATACATAGGCATGGTTCCCCACCGCACCAAAGACCACCTCATCTCCTGAATTAAGCACACAGATAGCACCCTTTTTGACAGCTGTCCCATTTACTTGCACTGATCCCTTGCTCCCCGAGCTTTCTAGCTCAGCAACAGCACTTCCTTCGCGCTGATCATGTCCACAAACAATGAGTACTCAAACTGCATATACATATTCAGGAGTTCACCTCCACAAGAACTATTAATCAAACAAAACTCCACTATAATACCCGATTCACAGCCCTCTAGATAACAAACACGGACACTGTGTTTGCCAAAACATCCTACAAAAAAACTCAACATACAACCAATACCTGTGTGTGTCTAATCTTGCATTGAATTGCGCCCATTGTGTGATCCTTCAATATAAAATCGCATTGTTTAGTCGTACCAATCGAATAACTGGACGTGAAAATTACTATATTCTGATTCTGCAATCCAAACACAATCAACATTCTAGTCAAACCTCAAAATCTCTCCTTTTTGGACATCAATTCTCAATTTTTCAACTAAAACAAAAAAACTCTTTATTTAACAATAATCGCAAATCGAACTACCTGAGCAGACTGTGTCAGCAGCTTACACCAAGGCGTTTCGAAACTTGAATTCTGCTTTTGATATAAACTCCAAGTCGATAACGAACTCCGCGGTTTCTCCAGTACAACCGGAGTAGAACCTTTTAATCAAATCCAAAAAACAAAATAGAGATTTAACCAAACAACACTTGAAATTCAATTCTCAAAAATTCAAAAAAAAATACGAAATTTAGTTCAAGGTTTTAAAAAAGAAAATTTTAAAAATAAATAAAGTGACCGACCTTCAGCGATCGGCGTCACAACAGCCACCGCCGGCGTCGCCGTTTCTTGACCTTTCCCCGAAATCAAAGCGCCTCTACCACCACCACCAGTAGTCGGAGCATCTCCAGGTCCACCGTCGTCGGGATCCTCCTCCTCCGGTGGACTCGATTCCTTAGAATTATCTGTCGTCGGCATCGGTTTCTCCGTAACTCCACCATTCTCTCCCTGAAACCCACAAAAAGAAATGAAAATCTTTTTTCCAGGAACGACACCAGAAAATCACGTAGTGATTTGATTTAATTTTATATATATATTTACCTTTTGACGTTTAGGTGATGGTGGCTTATTATTATCCTCTGAGGAAGAAGATCTCTTGCTGTTATTGTTATTATTGTCATCTGAGGAGGAAGATCTCTTGCTGTTATTGTTAGCAGAAAGAGATCCACTCCTTCTCGTTGAAACCATTCTTTTTTTCTTGGTTCTAGATTTTCTTTTTCTCTCACTTTGTTTGAGCTAATTGAGAGAGACTTTCAGGGTTGAATTATTGTGCTCGTATATATATATTTCAGTTTTTTCTTTATTTTATTTTATTTGCTACTGCAACAAAAGGAAAAACAATTATTAATAATAAAGTCTTGAGTCTAAACGTTATTTCAATCCCTGGTAATTTATACTTATTTTTTTTTGTCCTTTATTTATGTTTTTCTGCTTGTATCTTGAAAAATATTTAAGGACTTACTATAAATACATTAATGAAACCTAATTTTTGTGTGGTATTACTGCATGTAATAGAAGTTGAAAAGGGTAGGATGGGAGAAAAAATAGAAAATGAAACCATGAATACTTCTTTGTGTTGTATTTGTTATTTAACTTTAGGGGTTAGATTGGAAATTTCCAAACTTTAGGAATTAGATTTAAGGAAATCCAATACTTGTTAAGTTTTATCTTAGAGTCTTTTTTTTTATTTGAGAGATTGTTGGAGTGTAGTAATGGTTGCTTTTTAAAATATTTGTTATTTTAAAATATATTAAAATAATACTTAAAAAAATAATTTTTCATACTAGCCTATCAAAATTATCTGAAAATATCAAAAAAATATTAATTTAAAACAAAAATAATTTAAAAAATTTAAAATTTTCAAAAACACTTTTCAACCGTAGTGTCAAACATTGCCTCGTGAATTAACAATGAGGATTTTTAAACTAGAGGAGCCAAAGTGATCATTTTTGAATCTATAGGGACTGGATTGTAGTTTAATCCAAGAACTAACTTCTCTCCTCTTTGTTCTTTAGTGTTTGGTGGGCGCACCAAAGCGGTGTGCGTGGTTACTCAGCGTAAAATAGCAACTTAAGTGTTTGTTTTCGGTGTAGGTTAGCAGCAACTTAACATGGTGGTGTGGTTTGGTCCTTCGAGAGGAAGTAGTGGTTTAAAGGCAAGGTAGGGAACATACCTGATTTTGGAATGTTATGTTCTTTTATTCCCCGACTCCTGGTTCATTTTCTTTCTAATAAAACTTTATTGAAAATTGAACTCTCCTGGTCGTTTTCTCCTGTTCCGAGATAGTAAAAAATTATATCAGAATTTATTTAAACCATGGTGTATTTCACATATTGTTGCTTCTGATAGTGGGTCATCTAATAAATTCTTTTTTTTATTCATGTAGAGTATTAAAACGAGCTTGCGCGTACCTTAATTTATCTCTATATACTTTAAAATTAACAACTAGCTAAATCTCTGTACTATATATAAACCACAACAAAGTTATTGTGCTCCTTTTAATCTATGACTGACTTAAGATTACAATTATAAATTGTTATCTGGGTTGATTAAAACAACTCATTTTATTTATATGTATAAAAAATTAAAATATATTGTTTTGAAAAAAATAATGAATTATGGTTTTGATCGGATTAAGCAAATTACTTGAATTTTAATTGGATAAAGTCACATTTTATGGAATCCAAGTTAACCTAGGAGGTCAAGCCAGACTTAATTACATTGATTACAAATATTTTTTTAATATGCATGTATATCATAATTATTTCATAGAATAAGGAATCTAACAAGTATTTTTAGTTTTTGTGAAGATATTTAAAATTTTAACTAAGCTATAAAATGCTAAAAATAATCTACAGATGGTGATGAGTAGTGTGAGTTTATGAAAAAAAATTTTTTTTTTAGTAAATCTTGTTTAGGAATATAGTAAAGATTGATTTTTAAAGTATTTTTTATTTTAAAATATATTAAAAAAAATATTTAAAAAAATTGATATCAGAATATTAAGAAATCAAGAAATACTAAAATAATTAATTTAAAACTAAAATAAAATTAAAAAATTAAAAACATAATTATACTACGATACCAAACAATTCTATATTTATTCACAGTAACAGTCAACTCTTAATTATACTACGATTTGTTGTTTAAATAGTTGTTGACCGGTGTTGAATGAATTTTATGATGGGTGGCCTTTTTTGCATGTAACTAACATGAACGTTATTGTTAAGCTTTTTGGTGGTAGCTTCCTGCATGAGTGCGCTAACGTGCGCGTGCCAAGGCAGAGACGGCGACTTGGTTTTTGACGGCTCATGGTGGCGTTGATACTTTGAAAGGTAGGATTTAGATTAGACTTTTGGTGGGGTGGAATCTTTACCGTCAGATTTCTATCGGACGAACGGCAAGAAGGTTGGATAAAAGGAGTGGGCCCACCCGCATACAACCGTGATGGTGGACAGCTTTTCCTTGTCTGCTGGTTGTTTGGGTGTCTACTGATTATGGGAAAAGGGATATGAACGGGGTGGAAGTCTGGTTATTATTGTGTTTTAAAATATTTTTTATTTGTAAATATATTAAAATAATTTTTTTATTTTTTAAAAATATATTTTTGATATTAATATATTTATGAAAATACTAAAAAAATATTAATTTAAAAAATAAAAAATTAATTTTTAAAAAATATTTTTAAAATATAAAAATAGATATTATTAGATGAGGCCACAATACACTATCTAACTTGATGGTATTGGTCGAAGATATATTTCTCTTTTTTTAATTGTTTTTTTTTTTTATGTTTCAAGTTAATTTATAAAGTAGATAAAATAAAACTTTGATATTGTGGGTATATATTTTATTATCATGAAAAGTTTTCACTAAGAACCGAGAAGATAGTATTTGTATTTTATAAAAGAAATTGAAAAATGTATGGACAGATAAACGTAAAAAAAAAAAAAAAGTTAACATTAGATAAGGACTAAAACAAGAAATAGATATACACTAGTCACAAAACCCGGGCGATATCTCGGGTTATTTTTTTTATAAAAAATACCAAAAAATAAACTAAGATCTAAAAGTGTTAGGTTTTTTCTGCAAAACTATATTCAAGAATCTTGGGTTTGGCTATAACGCCCGACTCAAAAATAATTTTATAATAATAATAATATTAAACTTGCATGACCCAGCAAGTCTAGCTCCAATACTAGACCTAATAACCTTAGATGTGGATTTGGCTGCAAGATTATGCCATAAAAATATGATAATTAAATAAATTAATTAAAAAAAAATTAATAGAAAGAAAAAAACTAATGAAGAAAAAAAAAGTTGAATTAACTGAGTTAAGCCATCAAACCTTTGATTCGTGCTGTGAAAGTTTGATAACTAAAATAGAGAAAAAAATTGAAGGGTTAACCCATCAAACCAGGCTAATTGTCAAACCCGGGATCCGTGTCATGAAAGTCTGATAACTAAATAGAAGAAAAAAATAAACATTAACAACCTAAAATAAATGAAAAAAATTAATTAAAAAAAACCAAAAACAAACAAAAGACATAAACATGCTACTAATGAGGAAAAGGGAAAAAAATCCGAATAAACTGAATTCACCGTCAAACTTGGGATTCACATCATGAAAGTTTGATAATTAAATAGAAAAAAAAATCAATGGGTCAAACGAAAAAAAAATTAACAAACTAAACTAAAAACAAAAAAAATTCAGGTTAACCCGTCAAACCCGAAATTTGTATCATAAAAATATGATAACTAAATAAAAAAAATCACATTAACAAACTAAATTAAACAAAAAAAAATCATTAAAAAAAAAATTTTGAACATTAACAACCTAAACTAAATGAAAAAAATTAATTAAAAAAAAAAACAAACAAAAGACATAAACCTGTTACTAACGAGGAAAAAGAAAAAAAATCGGAATCAACTGAGTTAAACCCGTCAAATCAGGTTAACTTATCAAACTTGGGATTTGCGTCATGAAATTTGATAACTAGATAGAAAAAAAATCGATAGGTCAAATGAAAAAAAAATTAATAAATTAAACTAAATGAAAAAAATTGATTAAAAAGAAGAAAAAAAACAAAATAAATTAAGGTTAACTTGTTAAACCAGGTTAATCCGTCAAACTCAAGATCCGTATCATGAAAGTACGATAACTAAATAAAAAAAAAATTTCACATTAACAAACTAAATTAAAAAAAAAATCATTAAAAGAAAAAAAACACAGAAAAAAGCAAAAAAAAAAACCTATAGACAAAAAAAAAAAAATCAAGTATTATTGTGTGCATAGTGATATATTATAGGTTAAAAAAAGAAAAAAAAAAAAAAACACTATAATGAAAAAACTATGCATTTTAGAATCTTTATTGATATTAATATTTAATTTGGTGATGTTGATGACTTTTTAAAATTTTTTAATTTGATTATGCTGCAGTGAAAATAAGTATTAGTAAGAAAGACAAAGCTTTAAATTATAGAAAAAATATTTTTTTTCAGTCAATGTATCCTTTTTACTGACAGTGTAGTTTATTAAATTTTAAAAAATAAATGCAGTAAAAATAAAGATTAGTAAAGATTCTATTATTTTGAAACGAGGAGTAAAAAATGCATCTCTTTTCTTATTCATCTGTTTTTCTTTTTTCTTTTCACAAAAACATGATTTTTCTAAGAAGAAATATTTTTAAAATTAAAAATCATAACAATATTAATTTATATGTGAAATATTTAAAAATATAAAATCTAAGAAAAAAATATAAAAAGGTTTACAATAAGAAATAACTGAATGGATGTCTTATCTACATTAAATGTTCATGATGGAAATTTTATTGAGAAATTAAGCTTATAATTATTTTAAAAAACAACTATCAATGTTATAACAGGAAATTACTCTCTTAAGGTTTACAATTTTATAAATTACAGATCACCAGTTAATGTAAAATTTAAATTTTTTTATAATTTAAATTTAATTAAGATATACATAAATTAATTTGAACACTAGTATTAATAAAAAATAATTAAATTTCAAAATTTATCATTGTGTATACTGTAAAAAAAAGTAAACATAAACAACAAATCATTCCACCCAAAATTCGATGCGACACGATTTTTTTTTCCTCTCCACAAACATAGAACCTCACAAGAATCAAAACATAATTTTTGTTGTATTTAATTGATTTGTTTTCTCTTCACTTGTAACATGATTTCGCTGAGGTTACGTACGTTGCTAAGATTCTCTTCCTTTTCTCATTTAGAACTAAGCAAAAAATAGGTATGTGATGGTGGTTGAAAATTTGTTTTTTCAAATCGAGAAAGTTAATTTAAAACTAAATTTATTTCATTTTTGTTAAATAATATTTATTAAGTTATAACATAATTTATTTAGAAGTATGATTATGATTACTTTTCTAAGTACTTTTCATATTGAAATGTATGAAAATAATATTTTTTTTATTTTTCAAAAATTATTATTAAGATTATATTATTAAAATAATCCAAAAAAATATAAAAAAAATTAATTTTTAATAAAAAAATATTTTTTTATGAAATACGATTTATACCACGTTCTCAAACATTATTTAAATATACGTTATTTAAATATTCTATGTGTACTTAATTTGAAGAAAAAAAACATTTAATTTTGTACAGCGATTTGTAAATCCCAAAACTAAAAAACCTTAAACAATGTTTTTTTTTCAATTGACAGCACCAAGAATCCTTAACATTTTTTTGAGTTGTAAATCGATTATTCTTTTTTTTTTTTTCGAAACCTTAAAAAAAAAAATTGATTTCTATAAGCTTATGTTCACATAACCCTAATTATATAAGGAAAGGTGGGTGCATACACTCTCCTAAAATTGCACGCGTGGCGCAGCGGGCCAAGGAGGAAAGCTAGACAAACGAGGGCATCAAACTTGAGGCAAATACGATATTCTTAGAGTAGTTGGCCACTTCTGCAACTCAACTGAACCCTGGCTTATTCCGGTAGAGTGAGACAACAAGAAGGGAGTTTTTCTACCTTTATTGCCGGAATAATTATATGAATCTTCATCAAGAGGCATACCCTGCAACACTGAACACTTAAGTGCTAGCTTCTGATTAAGCACAATACATCAATAAACAATGGGCAACAAAACATGGCTGAGAAAAAAGATTGAGAAATACATGTGCATTGGTCCAAAAATAAAAAAAATAGTTCAACTGATCAGGTTTTAAATTTATTTTATAGAAGTTATCATTTTAGGTTCCACAAACCTTAAAACCACTAAAAACTTACATGGTTGTTAATTTCTGAATCCGTGAAATTAGTTGAAATGCACGCAAGCTGGTTTGACCACCCATGTTAGTTAATACACACACAAAACCGGTAAATCAAATTAGAACACAACTATATAAAAAATAAGCCTAGATCAAAATGAAACTTTGCATTCTAATACCAGAATAGGCAGCTAGTTAAAGGGAAAAAATTTTGAGTACAAATAAATAAATAAAAAAACACAGTTTTTTCCTCTTTATAGGTGGGAAATAATGTTTTCCTTCGGCAAGAAATTGTGATTCTTTCACATAAAACATGCTCTTATTTCAAATATCAAGTCATAAAAGAAACAATAACCGAGCAATCAGATTAGTAGTTAAAAGCAGAGTAGTAAACAGTAAAGGCACTGCTGAAAAACCTTGTCATGCTCATCCTGGAAACTAAAAACCAAAAAAATAACGCAAATGTACCAATCAATGTCTCTTTCAACTATTTCTTAACAAGGTCATTTCATCCTCTTCCTACAGTTTTTAGAATTGCCTCTCTAACATTTCAAAGCAAGCTCAAACTCTCAATCACTCCAAGGTAAAAACAAAAACAAAAAAAACACAGTAAAACCCCATGATTCTCTTAACAGTGAAAGAAAGGTTTTGATCCCTTTTTTTCATTTATGTTGAAGGGAAAAAAAAAGATAAGCACGTGAAAAATAAAAGTAAATAACTTGCAGGGAAATTTTTAGAAAACAAAGGTTAATTAGCAAATAAAAAAAAGGAAGAACCAGAAACAAAATCAACATAGAACTTTGAGATTGTAATTAGCAAGCGAACAGGGAAAGCAAAGCCCATAACTAGAAAACATGTTAGAAAAGGGGGAAAAGGAAATGGTATGCAGGCCCATAGAAATTCTTAATTGGAGGTGCTGCAACATCAAATCATGAAAGGCAAACTCATAAGGAGCAACAAGTAAGTAAAAAGAGGGAAAGGCATGAATGCAAATTGACCTATGTGCCGAGACCTGTGGAGATTCACCGGAGGTAAAGCTCAACAGCAAGAGTTGGAGGCGCAGAGGCAAGCTGGAAAGGTGCGCAGCAAAACCTGCAAATTGTTGAAGTCATAGGGTTTAGTAAGCAAAGAAGTGTGGTAGTTGTTGCTTTTCAAATAGCTTTTCGTGTCGAAAAGTATGCTAATAATATTTTTTTATTTTTTAAAAATCATTTTTGATATCAGCACATCAAAACGATCCAAAAAGTACAAACCAAACTCAATTTTAGCAAAAAAAAAAAATTGAAATTGTGCAAAAAGCTGTTTGTCCCTAAATGTCATGGTTTTCACTTTATCTTTAGATATAAATTATTGTGGTTTGCGACGGTAAAATTTATTTGAATATAATGTTTAATAAAGAGGATTATAAAGGATATTTTTCAGTGAAATTGAATTGGGTATGGTGTATAATTTAGTGGATCATGAGAGCATTTTAATATTTTCATGTTATCTTTTCTATTTTTTATTTGAAAAACTATTGGTGCGTGTTTCACATTCTCTAATAAGTGGGCGGCACCCTCGCCACTAGTGAGATAACTCCCGGTGGTCAAATATGGTCATACACCGTCTAGATAAATACGCAAATATGCTCTCTTCCACGTGGTGTGGCGCATGTAAAGATATCATAGATGGATTGCCACTAGTGATCGATTATTTGCGTTTTTCTTTTCTTTTCTCTCTCTTGACAATTAAAGTGCATAATTATCCTCTGTTTGTTGTTTGCTTAGGTCTTGCAAGGGTTGTCGAACCCAAGTTGCTTGGGTCTCGGTACCACAACAAACCTAAAGTACTTGAGTTTGTCAATAATACTAGGCCCAAGAGCCTTGAGTCTGGCAGCCATGTTCGGTGCAGACCAAGGCACATGGATTTGGCATGTTGCCATAACTTGAACTGGGTCTATCAACGTTTCAAGACTCGGGCAAGGGTCTAGCATTGTCGTCAGATCCAAGTCTTTTAATTTGGCATAACCACCAGACCCAAAGGTCTTAAAGCATTTTCTATATTTTTAATATTTTTTTTTAACATTTAAAAAAAATATTAACTTGTTGCGAAACACGAGCCAATATGTTAGTATAAGTCAAAATGAGATTTTTTAAATCCAAATGACTAGTTAGAGAACATATCGAAAGTAAATAAGTTATAAAAGATAAAAGAAATTATATTATACTTTAAAACGTATGGAAAAAAACACTATATATTTGTTGTGGATATAAACTCATTATATCGTGGACCACACTGTAGATAAAAAATGTTTGCACTGTGAACGATACTGTAACACTTGTAGGAGGCATTGCCTTTTCTGTGTCTAGTCAAAAATTGTTGTTGGGTTCACTGGGCAACCAAACCCAGACCTAATGTTACTGTGTCAATAAAAAAATCAATTAATATTTTTTTAATTTAAATTAATATGTTTTGATGTTTTTGTATTATTTAGATGTAATGATATAAAAAATAAATTTTAAAAGATAAAAATATTATCTCAATTTATTTTTAAAAAATAGTATTTTAAAAAATAATTATCATGCAATAATATAATAACTAGTATATGTGTCTGCGCTTCGCAACAGATCAATAATAATGTTTTTATCAAATGTAAAAATATTCGAGTTAGGTTAAAAGCATAAAATGCATCTACACCATCACTATCTCCAAATAAAAGTATTTTCTATAATAGCGTCATGGATAGCACATAGCAGAGCAACAACTAATATACTGGCAACAAATTTCTTTTCCTGTGATTTTTTTTCTTTTTCAATTTGATTTTTTTGTTTGTTATTGACATATTATGGAGAGCCGGTGTATTTCCAACAGTAAAATCATTAATGGGACATAGTATAACAACATCTAAACCTGATTTTTTAGAGATCTAGATGAGTTTTCGATCCATGAGAAGATACAATCGAGTATGCTATTGAATGTTTTTTTTTTTTACATTTTTTAAAATCCTAGTGTTGCTTGACCTCTTTTTTTTTTTAATGTTTGAAAATATTTGGCTAAACCTGCGATGTTGGGTTAATCATCGATGTAGGTTTGCTCAAGCCACTTTTTTTAATTTTATTTTCACTTTCGACTTTTAATATCTGTTCATTATAATTGGGTTTCCTATCCTATTTTAATATGGATTACATGATGATCTTGTATTCCAGTTAGCGAGTTTCTTAGGTAAACTATAGCTAGTTGAAGGCAATTCAATGCATCGCTATCTCAATAATTTCATTAAAGTGACTATTTACATACTTTAAATGTTTTTCTATTAATATTATTAATTTTTTAACTTTCTAATATCTTTATATTTTTTTAAGATTGGAATAAAAATGAACCAACATGCAATGCAGCACGAGTTAAAAACCTCCTTCTACTTCATCTTGAAAAATATCCCTTTATTTACTTTTGAATTCCACAGGGGTGGTAGGAGTAAGAACACAATTAAATGTACCTCAATCAGTAGTCACAGACATTACTTAGACTTAACTTATAGTAAAGCTTGAATCATAGATAGGAAAAGTCAACTTAGACTGACATTCAATTTCTTTTTTGAAAAAAATAAAAAAAATCATTTTAATAATTTCTTTTTAAAAAAGCACCAAGTGAAGAACCGGTGTTACCTTAGGTCACGAACCAGGGTTTGAAAACGTTGTCATATTTATATTTTTTAAAAAATTAAAATATATATTTTTTAAAAAATATATATTTTTATATATTTTAAATTATTTTAATATATTGATTTTAAAAATAAAAAAATATTATTTTAATATATTTTAATATAAAAAATATTTTAAAAAGCAACAACAACCCTACTCTTAAACAAACAACTTGAATATATATATATATATATATATTATATATTAAATTAAACTAAATTTATATCTTAATCTATTTTTTTAAAAAAAACTGAGCGTGGACCTGCCTTCAAGACGGTGTGTACCTGCCGGACCGGTTTGGGTTGAGTAACCAGAATGACGGTCTAATGACCCGTGCTCACAAAACACCAGATCACCTCTCCCTTATATAAATTCTCGTTCTAACTCCCCAGAAAAAACCCTAGACCTTAAGCTGCGCCTACCTCTTTCCCTCCTTGCCGTTGACGCTTCTCTATTCTGAAGTACGAACGAACCCAACAGATTCTCATATTCATACCTTCGCGATTCCTCTTACCAGATTCGAAGCTAACTAGTAATCTATTTCTATTTCTCATTTCAGCTTTTAAGTAATGGCAGTCGCTTTCTACGATCTCACCTCAGCCGCTGGCCTCAAGAAGCTCGATGACTATCTCCTTTCCCGCAGTTACATCTCAGGGTACGTTTTATTTTAAACAGGGACCTCACTCTTTCTCTCTATATATCTTTTCGTGGTTTCGGCCCGGTCGAAAGCAGGCTATCCATGCTGGGACAAAGGATTTCTCTTTAATAACTGGTTTCGTAATTTTATTTATTTTTTGTTTCTCAGATACCAAGCCTCCAAGGACGATCTCACTGTTTTTGCAGCATTATCTAGTGCACCAGCAGCTGAATACGTGAATGTGTCTCGGTGGTACACTCATATTGATGCGCTCTTGAGGATCTCGTAAGATCTTACTTTATTATTTTGTTTGTGTAAATTTAATATCGATGCGAATTCGGATATTTGAGTTATTATATGTATGGAGATGGTAGTGAAATTGTTTTGCTATTGGGTTCTGTTGCAGTGGTGTAGAAGCTGAAGGTTGTGGAGTTGTTGTTGAGGGATCTGCTCCCATCACAAAGGAGGCAATTGCCACTCCTCCATCTGCTGACACAAAGGCAAGTTTTTATTTTTCTTGTGATTTACTGTTCTTGTAAATGTGGGATTTTTAAACTTTGTTTTAGATATGAATTTATTTTAGTTTGCTTTGTAAAAACCTCATGGGTTGTTACTTATTCTTGGGATTTATATGGTGGTTCTTAGGCTGCTGCTGATGAGGATGATGATGATGATGATGATGATGATGTGGATCTGTTTGGTGAAGAGACCGAGGAGGAAAAGAAGGCTGCTGAACAACGTGCAGCTGCTATTAAGGCTTCTTCAAAGAAGAAAGAGTGTAAGTTTCTGTCTTTAAGAAGAAGGATATGTTTTGGAGTTTTTTTTAGTAAAATTTTATCCAGGTCGCGCCTATTTATTTAGGCCCTCTATTTGATTGGTTTAACCATCTTTTTGTTATTTTACAGTGACAGACTTGAATTTATGACAATTTCTTTTTGGTTTTCTGTTCTCAGCTGGCAAGTCATCTGTTTTGTTGGATGTAAAGCCATGGGATGACGAGACTGACATGAAGAAGCTCGAGGAAGCAGTCAGAAGTGTTGAGATGGAAGGTCTGCTTTGGGGAGCATGTAAGTTTTTTGAAGAGCTACTAAATGCAACTTTCCTTTCAATCATAAATTCAAATACAACTATTTTTTGTACTTGTTTCGCTTGAAGTGTTCTACTAGGTCCTTCAAAGTTAATATGCATAAACTGTTCCCCTTGCAACTACAAGGAAGAATCGATAATCTTGATTGATGGCACTGGATAGTTTGTGCTTCTCTAGGCATTTTCTTGAAAGTTAAATGTGCACAAGCTGTTCTCTTTTTATCATGTCTGTTTAGTGTGGAACATTATATCTGTTTATTGAACGTTTTGTACTGGTATGGTATCTTTGTTTTCTTTAAATTAATGTTTAATCGGCAGTAAAGCTGTAAATGCGTGTTATGTAGTTTTCTACTCACCTTAAAAGGAGAAACTTTTGATCTTGACTTGTATTTCTGATGCTTTCATGCTGTTTCCTATGGCAGCCAAGCTTGTACCTGTGGGATATGGCATTAAGAAAATGACAATCATGCTAACAATTATTGATGACTTGGTCTCCGTGGACACTCTTATTGAGGAACGTCTGACAGTCGAACCCATCAACGAGTATGTCCAGAGCTGTGACATCGTGGCCTTCAACAAAATCTGTAAGTATAGACGAGCCTTGAATGGTAGTGTATGTGAATCTGATAGTTTGCTGATTCACGCTCACCTGTTGATTTTTTTCTTGTTTTGCAGAATCTGAGGATCTCACCGGCGATGGGTGCAGGAGTTTCTAGCAGTGAAAAAGTTATTTATCTACCATTGCTTTGCAATGATCATATATTTTCTTTTCCTTCTGTTGCTCAGAACTTGAGTTTATTGTAGTCTTGTTTAATTATTTGTGGTCCTAGTAAATGGGTGTCAAACTCTAATGGCAACAATTTTCTCTATAGCCTTGTTGGCAATGAAATTTTATTCCAGCTCACCGGCGAGAGAGAGGGTCCCTGGACGACAGTTAAAATTGATGAGCAGTTTTTCAATGCTCAATGCATGGATGTGAATAATTCTTTTAACATCAATTCTCCTTCTCTACTCAATGACATGTAGGATGAGTTTTATTTGAAATTGTATTAAAATAATATTTTTTAAAAATTATTTTTGGTATCAGTATATAATTTGAAAAATATTAATTTAAAATAAAAAAAAATTTATATTTTTTTAAAAGTACTTTTTAAAACATAAGAACAGGTATTAATCATCTCTGTACAAGTGATCTGTACAAAAAAAAGTTGATCGAAAAAACATTGTGGATCTCTGTCTCTTTGTTTTTTCAATAGTAACCTAGAGTGCAAAAAGTTTCTTTATAATTCCCATTTCATTAAATAAACGATACATTCACTCACTATAAATTTGTTTTGTTTTTATTTTTCAGTGTGTTCGGAAATAAATATTATGTTAATATACAATTTGATCATCAATGAGAGTATAATTACTAAAAACAAGGCCTGGATGCTAGGGCCTATCTAAGACTTTATTTTATTTTAAAGGTTAAGTGTGCTGGGCCATTAAGGCCCGGCCCGAGAACTTAGATTTTGTTTTGTTATTTGTATATCTTTTCTATTTTTTTTTAATTTCATCATTAAATATTTAGTTTATTTTTAATTTATTTTTATATTTTATTTTCTATAAAATATTATAATTTCAAACAAACATCTCAATATTTTATTAATGATAATTTGCTTGTTCATTTTGATTCAATTTAAATGCACTATAATTTTTTTTTATTAGATGTTTTCGTATTTGTTTAATAATATTATAGGTTTTTATTAGAATTTTAACAATTTTTTTTTCAATTGCTACCTATCTTGTATAAAAAAACAAATCATGAATATTTAATTAGCATAAAAGTTAGGTTTCGTTTTTAAGAATTTTAATACATTTTTATATAACTTTATCACATTTATCAATATTTTTTTTTTCAATCTTGTACTAAATTTCAAGAATTTGAATGTTTTATTTTAATTTTTTTTTAAGGCCATATTCAATTTTTATTTAGGAAACAATGTTTGTAATTTATAAAACATTATGATATTTGTTTTGCATGTGCATGAAATGTTTTTTTTTTTTTTTACTTTTAAATTCATTATTTTATTGAATATTTTGTTTGTTTTTTTTTTTTTTTAAATTTTATCCTTAAATTAAATAATTGATTTTAAATGGTGAAATTTAATAACAATACTAAATTTGTTTTAATGTTAATTTTTTTCTTTATTCAACGTGCAGCGTTGCGTTTGAGGGAATCCATTGTTTGCCTAAATTTTGATTGTTATCGTTCCAGGCCACCGAAAGAATGACACATGGTTTTGCAATGCCAAACCATGTCTTTTTTCCTAGAAAAAAAATCGAGGACATCAGCATCGGCACGACCACAGACGGCGCAAGAAGTGTCCTTTGTTGTGGTAAAAATAAAACTGCGTGATGTGTGTTACGACGTCGTTTCGCTGTTTATGATTTTTGACGGGTGTTGAAAGCTTGAAGGTTCTACAACTTTCTCTCTCTCTACCTTCCTTGTTTGCTCCGAATTTGATTGATTAGTGGAGGATTCATCCTAGTCGTGGATTTCAAGTGAGAGAGAAAGAGATGCCGAAGAGGACAACGCACACGTACTCAAGCGAGGACGCAGCTCCCGACGGACCAGACTCCGATCTCTTCGTCTACTATTGCAAGCATTGTGGCTCCCACGTCCTCATCACTGGTTCTTCTCTCTTCCCTTTCTTCTTAACTTTCAATCACTTTATTCCATAAAAATTATATGAAAAGTCAATTACTTAATTCTTTGATTATTTTTGTTCTAATTAATTGTTTAATCTTAGACAACTGTACTAAAAGAATAATTAAAAATACTGAAATATGTTTGTTATAAGATACGCAATTGCAGAAAATGCCGAAAAGGAAGACTGACAAAGCTTATGCATTGGACAAGAAGAAGCATCTTGCAAGGCTTCACGTTGACGAGGCTGGAAAAGTTGTCTTGAAAAGGTACCTAGGATTTTTTTTTAAAAATTTTTATTCTTACTATTTGGAAACCTAAATGGAAGGTTAAGATTGTTCTGTGTTTTCTCTCTCTGTTTTTATTTCCTAATTTTATTTTACAAGTGTAGGATGCTGGGAGGGGTAAAGGCTTGAAATTAGAAATGGCAGTGAATCTTTAAAGCTAAATATTATGTTGAACTGTCTATTCATTCATTGCCATCTACATGCTGGCGGCATTTGTTGCTTGCTGTATGTTGAAATGCTGAAGTAGTAAATATACTTGCAAGGGTGTGTTTTTTTAGTGTAAACATTATGTTCTTGAGATTTCAGTTATAGATAGATTACAGTTGCATTAGAACTCATTATGATTCTGCATCATGCTGTCCAGGGGTGAAGGGAAATTGGAGAAGCAATTTCGAATGAATTGCATGGGCTGTGGGTTGTTTGTTTGCTATCGAGCAGAAGAAGATCTGGAATTTGCTTCTTTTATATATGTTATAGATGGTGCTCTTAGCACAGTTGCTGCCGAAACAAACCCCCAGGTACAAATAATTATTGTTAAGATTTTGAGTGTTCCACCATCCAAATCTCTTACATAATAAATTAGGAGACTTTATCCAATGTTCATTGAGCATATAATTTCTTGCCTTTTTTTTGTAAGTGGGTGATGTTTATGCATAAAAATTATAAAATATTATAAATTTCCTCTTATGGTTTTCCGGCATATGCTGTAGGATGCTCCAGTGCCCCCTTGCATATCACAATTAGGAGGACTTGTGCAGGTGGCCATAGAGGTTGAAGACCGTGCACAAAGATCAGCAATAACAAGTAATGTCATCTTTACTTACTGGCTTGATCTGCACATCTTTGATATTATTTGGATTGCTTCTCTGTCTTGTTCTCATTTAAATGGACATGACCTTTCTGTGACTGGTTATACAATTATGAATGAATGATGTCAATCAATTAAACTTGTTACTGATATGCCTGTAAGTCTGTTGGCTCATGTGTCTGCCTGCCTGCCTTACATGCAAGATGCAGTTGAATTAAATTCGGCACCTATATATCCCATGGATGTTGAGTTCTGTCCATGCATGAAGTGGCGCACACTATGCACATGTATATACAAATAATATAAATGGATGTATCTCTTCGTATGAAGTGGAAGAGAGAGGAGCAGGGATGGAGAGAGCTGAGTGGAAATTTAGGAATATTGAGCAAAAAAGACCCTGTTATTGTAGTAATGTGGTTGTTTACGTAGCCTTGGCGCTTGTGTCTTGGAAATTAGATGGTCTCGTTGAGGGTATCTTGTGACCCTAATTCCCTTCTCCTTTTACTGATGAAGTATCTGGAGTTATCTATATGGAGTTCAGAGCTGACAGCAGAATTGATAGTATCTCCCTGGCACAGTACATCCCTTAATTATAATCACTTCTTCGCTCACCAAAAATTGAGTAAAAAATGAATTATAGTGGAAATGGAAAAAGTGGGATGCCTTTTGTTATACTTTTCTCAAGTTAACTAATGTAGTGTTTCCTCTGTTGTCATCCTGTGTCTATGCAACACCCCTCATCTCTTGTTTGGGCTCTTTAATTTGACCTCATATCCATGAAAACAGAAGAGATTCTGGACAGGAACAAACCACCTATGTTTCATACCCACAAACAGTGATATGCTTGAATGCATACAAAATGTAGCATACAAACACAAATATTTCATAGAAATGCGCATTAAGATGTTTGACTTATAGTTGCATGAAGGAAATTTCAGAAAGGTGATTGAAAAGAACAATGTAATTGTCTTATCTAGTACTTTGCATGACATGGTAATGTATTGATTTTTTATTTATGATCATTATGCTTGATATATTTCTTTCCAGGAGTGAATGCTGATGATGTTCGAGTTACTGTAGCTGCACCTGCTGCCCGTGGAGAAGCTAACAATGAACTTTTGGAATTCATGGGCAGGGTATGCTTGTCCATCACAATCCTATTTTTTAAATTGGTAGGATAGTAAAATTAGGCACAGAATCTTATATCATCAAATTAATGTGCCAAGTTTAACATGATTTGCCTTCACACAGGTTTTGGGTCTGAGGTTGAGCCAGATGACTCTTCAAAGAGGATGGAATAACAAATCCAAGCTGCTTGTTGTAAGTAAAATCGAAAAGTTCTGTTTTTTCACAAGCTTAGGAGTGCATGCTGAATGCGTGCATGTGTGCTTGCATCTTCATTTAATCTGTAAAATCTTTGTTAGATGGAAGTTTTGTTTTAGACCCGGTGAACTTTATACAATGCCACATGTTTGAGATCAACTTGTTTTATGGAAAATTATGCTTCTGAATTCTGATACTGCTTAGACAATTCATTAGCTTCTTTGAATACAGAGTTTTTGTAGATTTCCAGCTTAAATGGAATAGAACTAGTAATATTAAGTATGGTATAATTGATAAAACTTGGAAAACCTCTGTTCAAATTAGCTGATTTCCATGTAAATCATCTAAGCTGGTTGCCCTCAGATGACCTTTCAATCCAAACCAGTCCAAATTAATCTACTGTCTCTAGGAAAGTTGCCAATGTAAACAAGAGAAGCATTATATTTGGCGCCTGCCTTAATTTTTCCTCAAATTGTCAACAAGTGTGCATTTACAGGGAACTTTTACGTATCCATGATTCTGCTCCTAGAAGCTTGTCTCCAGTTTAATTAACTTTTATTCTTTTACCAGGTGGAGGACCTATCTGCTAGACAGGTTTATGAAAAACTACTAGAAGCTGTACAACCCTGAAGCTACTGCATTTTTCTAAATTATTTCAGTTTTTTTTTTGTTTGTACTGGATTAATTTATCTGTGATCAATTCAAATGTAAAATTTGTAGTTTGAACTCCAATACTGGAGATAGAGCTCATCATCTGGTGTAATTGCATCATGGACTGAAATACCTAGCCAACTCTCAATTGAATTGATCCTGTACCTACCTGCTCAAGAGATTGCTTGTACGAAATCATGCCCACTTGAATTTTTACCAGCGTGCACGATCTGTATCGCAGTCTCCAAATTTCCGCCCTGACTAGCCATGCTAGTAAAAGACTCTGCTGGTGAAGAGTTGGTGAACACAGAAGCAAGATTTATTGCCACACGAAGTTATTCTCACATGAAGAATAATGAAAAGGGTGAAGCTGTGCGATAATGATAGAAAAGGCACAATCACTCAAATCAGGAACGGGCACTTCGTATCGAAGCAGCAGCAACATCATCCTTCTCACTAGACCTAGATTTTTGTTCGAAGCAAACAAAAAGAGAAACAAAATCAAGTTGTTCCTAAAAAAAGCTAAGTAGAAAACACTAACTGTTTAATGACAGAGATCAGTGATTCTACCATCAATATGGAATTTCATTGAATGTCTATGGGATTCATGGTTGCCCAAACCACCACCAATTGGGAAAAAAGTTGAGTAACATTGTAAGAAAATCTTTTTGAAAAAAATTATATTCGATAGGCAGCTGAAACAGAAGAAAAACAAAAATTTTCTAATGGAGCCATAATCCTGGATCACCCCAACGCTTTTCAGGAGGAAGCTCCACTGCGAAGAGCACCCTTGGGCTTCCTTGGAGCAATCTGAGTATCAGCCTAGAAAAAAGAAAAGGACATTCTATGTAAGGTGCAAAACCACAACATCAAATAAGCAAAAACACAACAGTTCTACCCTTTGCAACATTACTAAAATTGTCAGAGTATTACCTCTTTCTTGACAGGCTCTTCCTTCTCTGACAAAGTCAACTCAATGTGGCAAGGCGATGACATGTAAGCTGCCAAATAAATCATACATCACTATTAAGTGCAGGTGCTCAAATAGAAATGACAAACAGATAAAAAAAACTTGATGGCTAAAAGTATGGACTCACGATTGATCCTTCCATGGGCACGGTAAGTACGACGACGCTGTTTTTGGGCTTGATTGACTTGGATATGTGATATGTAAAGTGCATCGACATCCAAACCTTTTACCTAAACAATGAGTAGACAAAATTTACACAACATTGTATAGGAAATCCACGAGGACATGACGGAAATATAAGAGTAAAATCACACACATAACAGGAAAAGTAGCTACCTCAGCATTGCTTTCGGCATTCTTCAGCAAATCAAGGATGAATTTAGCAGATTTAGCAGGCCACCGCCCTTGTCCATTTGAATGGCGGTTCTTAGCTTGAGCAGTTCGCCCAACACCACGACAAAAGCGGCGGAATGGAATAGCTTGCTTGTGTGCCAAAACATCCTCCAAGTACCCTTTAGCCTTGCCCAAAGGCAATTTCCGGATTGAAAAAGCAGTCTCTCTTGTATTCTGAGATAGAGAATGGAAACATTGTAGTCAGCACAGCCATTTTGGTAATTTCAACAGAGTGAAAGTCATGGTGCTGCTTCATAGAGGTTGGAGAACTGAATGTGCAATCATAGAGCAACTTCAACCGCATGAACCAAACTCATACAATCAAATTTTAAAAAAACTTAAATATCACTCATATAACAAGTTGTCCTATTGTCACAAAATAATACGTACCAGGGCCAATAACAGCTCTTAATCTAGTCTCACAGGAAAAGGAAACCCTGAGCACGAGTGCACAGAGGATCATACTCACAACACAAAAAAATAGAAAAGAAAAAATAAAAATAAAGAACTTATTTTGTAGACATATTTCAAAGATTGAGGGGCTCATCTTGTTCGCTTCAGTTCGACCCATTAACCATATCACTCTAATGCACATTTGACTAGTCCAATTAAGCTCTAAAGACAATGCAATTACTGAACCCTCAGCAGTAAATAAATCAAAATCAGATAATGGGGAATACAACTATACAAGTCTACTGAAGCTCATGAGAAGTCCATTCATGAGCTCAATCCTCCTCCATGCTGACTAAGAAACGAAACTGAAACCTAGAAGAAGCAATAAAAAGTTGGCTTACATTGCACGGCAAGACCCTCTCTGTCTTAAAATATTTTAATGTCACATGTACATTTTAATAAGCCCTAATCCACTATGCAGGAATCTGAATTGAGCGACACTAAAATATTTTGCATGAAACAAAAAATAAAAGACAAATTTCCATTGAAGAAGCTGAAAGCTCTCATTAATTACCATAGAAAGCAGAACAAACTGTTTAGATGATGGAAGGAAAACAGTTTTGGCATATCATGAAATTTCAACCAATTGCACACTGACTATTTCAGATTATAGCTAGAATCCACTTCAATCAATACATTTAAGGCTATTCATATATATCAACTGGAGACAGCAAATTCAAACCGTGGCAACAAATATAGTAGAGAAGTAGCAAGCTTCTGAAAAACTGACGATCAACAACCCACAAGCAGAATTATTTTAGGTTCAGAAAGAGCAGCAATGGGAAGCCATTATGCCAATATACTATATAGAATAAATGACTCCGTAATATATTCAACATAGATACACAAGGTAAAGTGTTTACTGCGGCAGCATGCACGATCAAATTAACAAAGCTTTGGTAGCAAAACTACAATCAATTAGACACAACAAAATCAACAACACCACATTAAATTCCACAGACAAAACATTGAAGCAGTGTAGAACTTTCAACATACCTTGAAGTGAACGCGGAGATCAGATCCCCTAGCTTTGCAGGCTGAAATAGTAACCGTAACACTAAAATCAGATTTCACTTTCTCAACAAAAAGAATAATTTAAATAAAAAAGAAAAGATTGACACTTTCACGTTCTTACACTTGGTGGGGTTATCTGGTTCTCTTGAATACTTCACCTGAAAAGATTAACAAAACAGATCCCATAAGAAACCAGAAGAAAGGAAACACCCACTAAGATCTAAACTTTTTGCACTAATTCTAAGAGAGTATCTTCCTTGTGTTGTCCCACAAAAAAATTAAAACACAACAAACCCGCAAAGATCTAAGCTTTTTAACTACTTCTAAAAGAAAAACTCTTCATTTCTACTTCCAAACTTTAAAAAAACGCAGAGCTAAACAAACCCACCATTGCTGCAGCTTCTGTCTACACTTGTGTGGCCACCAAAATAGAAATGCCCGCAGTAATAAGAGGAGACATGAGAGTTTTAGCTAAAAAGTAAAAACCCTAATAAAAGGGAGCTAGGGTTTCTCTTTGTTTCGGCTCTTTCAAATAAGAGGCAGGCCCATTTCATCTGGGCCTGAGCTATTTACTTTGTCCAGTCAACTCTACAATTTAAAACAAGGGTATTTACGTCCTTTCGTTATCACAAAATAAATAAGCACAAAACTGGAGAGGAAACTGGAAAAAAAAAAAAAAACCAGAGCTTGGCTCGTCTTCAAGAAACAGAGAATTTGAAATAAAATATATATATATCTGAAAGCAAAACATTGAACTGCGAAGCCTCTCTGTTTCATCCTTGTAAGCTTCTATTTTTTTTTCTCTTCTTATTTGCTTTCACGACATTCTCATACCTATATCTTGTTATTGAGATTTATGTATTGCCTAGCTAGTTTTTGAAAAGAAAATCAAAATCACAAGGAAGAAAAGTTATGGCCTTTGATTTAATCATTTTTCAGTTAGAGATTTGCTTGATGTATGTTTAGTTTAAAGCTTGTGGGTTGGTTCAGGGTTTGATTGTGGAACTAGGGTTTTGAAGTTTTGGTTCAGAGTAAGCTACTTTCATTGTTTAAGCTTAGTTTTTAGTTTTTGCACTTTAAAGTTGTGAAATTTGGTGTTATTTTTGGAAACCCAGAATTTGATTTTTGTGTTATTTTAAGAGGTTGTCTGGGGTTTTGCTGTTGTTGGATGTAGAATTGTTTAGTTTTGAGGTAAATTGTGGGCGTATGAGATTGGGGTCTTAATGAATAATAATAGTAGTAATCCTGGAAGAAGTATTGGGGTTTCGCCCTCGTTTGTGAATTCTGTTGCAAAGGCACAATCTATGCACGTGAACCACCAAGCACCGCAGTTGCTATCACAGTCACAACCTCAAATACAAAGTGGGCATCCGGGCCACTTTCAGCTGTCTGAGCCGCAGGCTCAGGTCCTAGGACATGCTCAGTATGCACAGGCGGCTCATGCTCACTTTCAATCTCAGATACAATTGGCCAACCAATCCATTGCTCAGTTGCAAAATGTCAATTCTGGTAATGTTGGTGTACAATCACCTCCTGTAGTCACGCCTAGCATTGCTAGTGCTAAAAAGTCTAGCCATAAACCGCCCTCAAGGCCTTCAGGTGGTTCATCAAATGCCAACATGGCTTCACTGTTTAAGACCATGGAGTTGACTCCAGCGGCTCATAGGAAGAAAAGGAAGCTTCATGAGAAGGAGATACCTGAAAAAGTGGCATCTCTTTTGCCAGAGTCTGCACTTTATACCCAGCTGCTTGAATTCGAGGCTAGAGCGGACGCTGCTATGGCAAGAAAGAAGATGGATATTCAAGAGTCACTTAAAAACCCTCCCCGTGTTCGGAAAACACTTCGGGTATATGTATTTAACACTTTTGAAAATCAGATGCAAGGGGCTAACGAGAGGAAGAATGCTGAGCCTCCTTCTTGGTCATTAAAGATCATTGGGAGGATATTGGAAGATGGGAAGGACCCTGTGCTGACTGGAATGATCCAGAAATCATATCCAAAATTCTCATCTTATTTCAAGAAAATTACAATATACTTGGACCAGAGCCTGTATCCAGATAACCATGTGATTTTATGGGAGAGCACACGGTCACCTGTTCTTCATGAGGGCTTTGAGGTTAAGAGAAAAGGAAATAAGGAATTTACTGCAAGAATTAGGCTGGAAATGAATTATGTGCCTGAGAAATTCAAGCTTTCACCTGCTCTTTCAGAAGTCCTTGGAATTGAGATAGAGACTCGCCCCAGAATTTTGGCGGCAATTTGGCATTATGTGAAGTCTAGGAAGTTGCAGAACCCAAATGATCCCTCCTTCTTCACATGTGACCCCCTTCTTCAGAAACTATTTGGGGAAGAGAAGATGAAATTTTCTCTGGTTTCACAGAAGATAAGTCTGCATTTAACTCCTCCACAGCCTATTCATTTGGAACATAAGATCAAGCTCTCAGGGAATTTCCCAGCTGGAACTACTTGCTATGATTTCATGGTTGATGTTCCTTCACCATTACAAAAGGACCTTGCTGCGTACTTGACCAGCACAGAGAGCAACAAAGAAATTGATGCTTGTGATGAATTAATATGTAACTCTATACTGAAGATACATGAGCATCGTCGGAGGCGGGCTTTCTTTCTTGGTTTCAGTCAGTCTCCAGCAGAGTTTATTAATGCTTTGATTGCTTCTCAGAGCAAAGATCTGAAGCTTGTCGCAGGAGATGCTAGCCGCAATGCTGAAAAAGAGCAGCGATCTGGTTTCTATAATCAGCCATGGTAAGCATTTTTTCAGTTTTAATCTTATTTTATCTTGTCATTTGTTATTAACACGTGTCTTCAGATTTACCTTTTCACTCTTTCAATCCTGCCAAAAGATTTTGGATTGGCCCTGCAAATTGAAGAAGAGAAGATGAAATGAACTCGTATTAATGGAATTTGCTTCTTTTTTTTCTCGTTTGGTGTAGGGTTGAAGATGCTGTTATTCGATACCTAAATCGCAAGTCTACAGGAAGTGATGCTCCTGGAAGCTCTTGAATAAATGATCCTCAGATTGTCAAAAAGGTGGTATGGAGTTCAATTATTGTGATACCATTTTGGTCTCCAGTTCCTTTTTGTTCTCTTGTATTGATTTAGTTTGTTTCTGCAGTTACGTAGAGGGAGTCTTAGATCCTATTTCTTAGATGCCTTATGATGGGAATTCATTGTCAGGTTGTGGTTCACATGGTGGTTATTTACTATGCTTCATGAAGAAATATATGATATCTTGTTACATAGTATTCATAAATGCTGAAAGCTTGGAATGGGTGACTTCTGCTGTTATTAGGCATTGTTCACAGCATCTTGACCGCATTCATCATGAATACCAAGATATGTCAATTCATTTAGCTGTTTATCGCGAAACCTTCCAGATACAATTTCACTATCCTGAACTCTCTGTCTTTAATTTTCTCTCTTAGGCATGTCTACAAAATAAAAATAAAATTAAATTCCACCAACTTTTCCTCTTCAAGATCAGAATTTTGGCCTCTCCCTTGTCCCAGAGCACAGTTTATTTGAACCACACGCCTGTTTCACTTCTTGATGCTATTGTGCTTAGCTGAATTATATTTTGGCTACTTGTGCGGTCTTCTTAGCCTCCTCGTTGGTTAATGATAGCTTAGCTGTGACTTGATTACATCACATCAATATTTCGCAATAATGCAACAAAATCATGCTCAAGACTCTTGTGCTTATGAACTAAGAGGTCAATTGTATGTTTTGACTAATTTGTTTAGAATTTTTCATCACAGAAATGATTATCCCGATAAAATCGATGTTTACAGGAGAAAGATGGGGCAATTTAATTAGTTTGTTGTTGATCTTGTGAGCTCAAATAGATTCTTTGTATCTTCCTGGACGATCTTTGCTTAACATCTGGTCATTATAAATCATTGTAATAACTTTTAGTATCCTCAAGATACCAAGCCCAGGCCCCAAGGGGTTCATCCAGCCTAGATATCATGTTCATGTCTTACCATAGTTAATATATAAAGTTGAATAGATAGAAATTAATATAATTATTTCTAGAATGAATTTCTCTACTTTTAAAACAAAAAGTACATAAAAAACATGTTTTTGAGCTAGTCTTATTCTTAGTCACGGGTCGATTTAGATTTTTAATCCAGTCAAGTTAAATTAATTTATTTTATTTTTTTAAAATACAAATCATTTCAAGTTTCAGGTAATGGTCAATCTATCAAGGGCGATCTAAATTTTATAATTAGTTTAATTTTATTATTATTGATTTAAATAATAAATTTAAACTAAAATAAACAAAATAAATAATATTTATTTTTAAAATTGTATAAGTTTTATAGCGGTAGATATTAAGAGACATAATTTTTTTTTTAATATATTTTGTAATGCTTTATCTACCATTAAAAAAAAAACAAGAATCATCACTTTATTTGTTATATCATTACAAATATATAAATCTATTTTTATGCTCTTGTACTCACTGTCTTCAGGCAGCAGTGAAATGCAGCCTTACGTTCGTTTGACAGACACATTCCATCAATTTATAACGAAACCATGCCAGCAATGAAATAAATGTATTTAAATATTAGCTGAAGTGGAGGGGCCTTATAAATTAATGAAATGTCATTATCATTGTTTTTAAATTTCCACCCCATTAAATAATATATTCGGGTCTGGATATAATAATAATAATATTATTAAAAACGCGACAAATTCCTGTCTCTTTAGATCTAAGTGTAGGCATAAAAATAGTTTTATTAACCGTTTGTTAAGCAGGACCTTTACAGAGCAAGAAATAGTATAACTTTTGTTTTTTTACAATCCCTGTGTGGCTAACTTCCTATTCGGTGGAAGATGTTCCGAAATCTAAAAATTATAATTTTATTGATACTGCATGTGCATGATGATGTATTAAAAATAATTTAAAATAAGTAGATTTTTTTTTTTTGTTTTTTTTTTCGGGTATCTTCACATCTTTTTTAAAAATAAAATTAGTCTTGTTCAAGGTTTGTATTGTTCCTCCTAATAAGTTTGTTTTCTAGAAATTCAAATTTATATTTTTATCCTTCTAGGGATATAACAGTGTTTTAATCGTAGACCAATACTTCATTAATATTTAAAATAGCAGGTTTAATCTAAATAAAAAAGATTATATATAAATTAAAATAAAAATAAATAAAAAATATTATTTTGTATTTAATAAATAAAATAAAATAACTCTATATTTCTTAAAATATCGTATAAAACCTGAAATGAAAATTGGAATTATACAACCGTTGACAACCATAACTTTTATCTCTTAATTTGTATTATTAATCATTTATCTTAAATAGTAGGTTTCTGAACACTAATTGACCCGTTCTGTTTGACCATCCGATCATGAATATCTTGTCTCGTCGGTGACCGCCGGCGATCCATGAAATTCTCACATGAGGATCTCCCTCGTACGTGGGAACTGCCATGTTACATGATGACAAGGCAGCTTGAAACTACAGGATCATCATTTAACATGCACATGCTCTATATATTGCCCCTATGAAGGTACAATTCATGTAGCCATGTCTGCCCATCATGCATGCATGTCGGAGCCCTGCCTCTTCATCCATAGATCCCACATGGGCGTGCGAGCTTTCTTTTCAATTGCTTCATGCCTGCTCAAAAGGAGCTTCCATGCTAGCTAGGGTTTTCGAGCTTCGATTTTATTACAGGACCAGCCTGATCTCTTTTTGCCTGCTTTTCTCTTTTTTATGTGTTTCTCAAGGCAAACTTGCCTTGTTCGGTCACAACGCTTTATCGTGCCACAACGACGTACGAGATTGAAGACGGCTTTTCTTTTCTCTCGTGGCTCTCTATTTCTACTTAATAATATTTTTTTTTCCAACATGATTAATACAATAATACACCACACGTGGTCTTAATTTTTTTTTAATGAATACATTTTTAATTTTCTTAGAAATATACATTCTTAAAAAAAATCATAATATCCCTAAATCATGTTTTCTTTATCTTTTATGTTTTCCTTATTTTCTTAAACAATACACACGCGTGGTACTTATTTTCTTTATCATTTTATTTTAAGAAAATCAAATAAAAATTCATATACTCAATGACCACTGAAATTAAATATAATAAACAGTAAAAAAAATTATAAAAAATTTATGAAAGTAAATCCAATATAATAAGATTAAAAAAAATGCATGGAGTGTCTATCAAACCACTGATGGAATTTTGCATACTATTGACAGATTATTTTATCAGTATTTAAACATTATATTTGTTGAGAAAACATTTATTGATGGAATAATTGACGGTACTTGTTTCTCAAGAATTTATTATCAATGATTTTTATTATATCAATCAATTCATTTGTAATACAATCATAATAGAGTTATAGAAAAACAAAACATGTCAAATAAAAATAATTAGCGGCATTATTCCGCTAGTACTTCCATTAGTGATTTAATTAATATCACTAAAGCAATCATGACTCGTCAGTGACTTATATATTGTCAGTGGTATTTCTTGTGATTTTTTCAAACTCTTTGGAAACTTTTTGAGGATTTAACCTGGAAGTAATGTTGTCTGTAATAGTTAGTGGCATTTCATGTAATTTTTTTATTTGAAACTTTTTGATAGACTATTTCATTGATAATTCTGTCAGTAATTTTTTTAATATTTTTTAAATTAAATTAAATTAAATTAAATAGAAATAAATAAAAAAACTAAATATTTATAATAAATTTAAAAATTATCAGTTTATATACAATTGCAGATTTTCTACAAAAAATCAAATTCTTTCACATTTACTGTAATTTTTAACTTAACAATAAAATTGATAAAATATAAAATGTAATCATTAAATAAGTTATTATTTATTTCATTACAAAACACCTAAATCACAAAATCAAACTCAATTTCATCAAATTATGAACAAACATGATTTCTTAAAATCTCAAACAAACCTTAACATGTACAAATCATATATTCATATAACAAATTTTTTATGAAAAAATTACAAAACAATATAAATACGCAAACAAACTACAATATACTATATCAGAATACCAAAAAATTAATGTTTTAAAAATGGATTACAACAATAAAATGAGTAGCTTTTCTTACTTAACGTGGCCAATCTTAAAAAAAAAAAGCCAAAACAAGGATATTGACAGATTAAGAGTTTGGGTGGTTGTATTTGTGCTAATGAAAGTTTGATTTGTAACAAAATATAGAGGTGATGCTTGTTGTTTTTTGCATAATAAAGAGGAAGAAGAAATGGGGGGGGGGGGGTCGTCTATCAAGTTATAATTTAAATATTACAGATGGGTTCACCAAAAGATATTTGCGACGAGTTTATTTTGTCGGTAAAATTATTTATAATGATGACACATCATTTTTATTTTTTGTTTTGTTTTCATTGCAACTGTAATTTTTTCAGTATATAACAATGAAATTTTTTTGTCGGTGTATACCAAGAGGGACATGGCAATAAAATATTTAATGTCATTGTAAATTACTAACGAGTTTTATTTCGTCAGTAGTTCCATTTGTATTTAAGTTTTTGGTAGCGATCAACCCATATGAATTATGGTAGCTGGTCATTACAATAAAACAATGTAAAATTTAAATAAGATATAGAAATGTGAAATATATTCATCATTATAATTAAAAAAATATAAATAATAAAATTAAAATATTTCAATTTACTAATATAATTAATAGAGAATGAAATGAGTAATATAATATTGAAAAGAAACTTGAGAGTAGTTTATATTGTCTAATTTGCATCCCCCCCCTCACCTATAGTATTTTAACGCAAAAGCTCTTTCAACACATTTATAATATACTTTATTATAAGCTTTTTTTATTTATCATTTTACATTAAATTTTTTTTTTTTGGTTTAACCAAGAGCATGTCCAAGCCTATTGTACCAAAGACTATTTCTCTTTCGAGTCGAAGCTTGAAGGTAAAGCTATCAAGATAATTGAACTTGTGTTATTATCATTTCAGAAAAATAGGCCACTATCATCTTTATCAATCACCTGTTGGTTAAAATTAATTTTTAATTGGAATTTTTTTTTATAGAGAGAATAAATTTTTTTTAAGGAGAGTGAGAGGGGGTAATTTCCTTCTTTTAATCATTTTATTTATTCCTAATTACTATATATATATATAATTCATTATTTGTTTTTATGATAAATTCTTCAATATTAATTTGATAAAATTTTGAATAAGATATATAGTATGTTTTATATATGTATGTCTAATATACATAACAAAAAAAAAGGTGAAAAGATGTAACAACTGATTTTTATGCATACGTTTGTTTTTATGGTTGAGGTTGATTTTTATGCATGAGACCTACAAAAACAGCTAGAAAAAACAAGAAAAACTAGTTTTTATGGTTAAATTTTATGCATAGTTAAATTATACCTAATCTCTACATCAACCTCAACCACAATCACTAAAACAAACATATGAAAAAAAAAAAATTCTAATAAAAAAGAAAAACTTAGCTTATATCTTTATAAAAGGCATATCACATAATAAAATCATTTCAACATTGATGCAACTTAACACAGATAATTAAGAGCAAAGTACGTGGCCACATATTAATCAGAAATGCAACATGCTATCCTATATTTTATTTAAATATCACCATTTCCATTCCTTCTCTTGACCATAACCTTCAACCCACCAACCATGTGAGCTGTCAATAGAGGAGCAAAAACCGGTTCGTTATCAAAAACCGGTTTGATCTCGAACCGCCTCAATACGGAAGCCATCACATATTTCATCTGTATCATAGCCATCTCCTTGCCTAGGCACACCCTTGGACCGGCTTGAAAGACAGGAAACGTATATGGACTCACCGATTTCAATGTCTGCTCATTACCGATTTCTTGAAACCACCGGTCTGGTCTAAATTCAAACCGGTCCTTACCCCACAATTTTTCCATTCTGCCCATTCCGTAGGGAAAATAGGTCACTCTATCTCCCTTTCTGACAGAAGTTCCGTCCGGCAAGACATCATCAATAATAGCATGCTTTGAGTCCCATGGAACTGGAGGGTACAGCCTCATGGACTCACATAAACTTGCCTTCAAGAAATTCATGCCTTTTAAAACTTCATAATCAATTGCCCTTTCACCATCGTCAAGCAATGATTCTACTTCTTTCACGATCATTTCCTCAGAGTTTCGATGCTTTGAAAGCAACCAAAATAGCCAAGTCATTGCTGCTGATGTCGTGTCCCTCCCTGCCATGATGAAGCTTATCACCATATCTCTTACAACTTCCTCGCCGTGCCCTGCTAGTAATAATCTTGACAGAAGATCACTTTCCAATTTTCCCTCTCTATCATTTTCAAGAACCCTCTTCTTGGTCTTAACAATTTCTGAGACTGAATCATGAACAAGCTTGATTGCTTCTTTCAGTTTTTTCTCAGCCCCTAAATTGAAGAGTTTCTTGGCCTTCCACACAGCATAAACGGGCGCCATTCCACGCATAGCGCTTATTTCTGAAGCAGCATCAAATGCTTTAACAAGCGGCGGGATGGGTCGTGAAAGATCCAAGCAAGAAGGATCAGTCCCTAGAGAAACTCGACAAACAATATCAAATGAAAATCTCCTCAACAAATCTTGCAAATCGAATACACTCTTAGCTTCCACGGCCTCTTCTAACAACGGTATCAGACGATTTTCCACCTCTTCTTGTAGTGTCATAACAACGAATTCTCTCAAAGACTTGGTGCTGAACTCATGGCTAGCCAACTTACGTTGAGTGCTCCATAATTCACCATCAGCATTGAATATGCCGCACCCTAGAAGGTCCCCGAGGATTTCAGTAAAGGGTTTTCCTTTAGGGAAGTTGATGAAGTTGGTCTTGAGGACGTACTCAACGTTTTCCGGATTGGCCGTGACAATAATGCGGCGGGCACCTAACCGCTGCACCACAATGGTTTGTGTTGGTGACACCGACAAAAGAGTGGTGTACCAGTCTAAAAGGCAGCGGCGATTCTTGTAGAAAGAGATTAGGCAGCCTATAATTGGATAAGAAGGAGGGCCATGAGAGGTGGGTGGTTTTGTTTGAGAGGCGTAGAATTCTTGAAGGACTGAGAAGAAGAAAGAGAGAAGGTAAAACCCTAGATTGCAAATGATAACGAGAAAGATGAACATGGCTAGCTCTTTTGGACAGAGTTTTTCTCCTTGATTTTTGGTGAGGATTATCGAGAGAGTTTTGCTTGTTTTTTGTACTAGAGTAGTTTAAAGTAGGATGGATCCAAGGATATGGGGAAGAAGGGCTACATATACACACACAAACACAACGTTGTGAGTTGATACAATTTATTGGCATGTGTTTGATACCGAAAGACAGAGAGAGAGAGAGAGAGCCGTTGACATCTTTAGAGAGAAAAGGTAGAAAAGGAAAGAAATCATGCATTCAAATCCAATTTGATCATGAGCATCAAAAAAGTCCAATTTAATGTATTGATTAGCTGATTTTAAATTAACAAAAAGTCATCTTCATAGAGATCACTGTATCTTCAGGGATCCTCCCATGTGTTTGTACTCGTTTATGTATTACGATTTTATTGGTAGATTTTTCCTTGTTTAATTTGGTTTTCTGGATCGTGAAGCCTAGCTCGATTTCAACACAAAAAAAATTGAGATTTAATCTAAGATTTAATTCATTGCCTACACCATATTCTATAGCTGAATTAATAAGTTTTCACATTGAAACTAACTAGATTTATTTCTCATCTTTGATAATTCTTAAATCAAGACCCTTCAATAAAATGAAAATAATTTTAGCATATATTAATTAATTTAAATGGCAATTAGGACATAATTTCCTCTCATATGGAGTAATATATATATATATGCCAAAAATTATTTTCATATATATAGATAGATAGGTAGATATTTCCTCTACCCTGATTGTTATTAGATTCCCGAAATACTGAACTAATTCAAAATGATCGGTGGATTAGAAGCATCATGCATGCTCACTTTTAAAAATGAGAGAATCTGCCAATTAGGGTTTCGGGAGGAATTATCTCAAAATCCAACTCTCTTTCGTTTTTTAATAGAAAATTATAGGGTTTTGAACTTGTGTTCCTGTGCTTTAAACACATACATAACAAAGAAAATTAATCTTAACACACCCCACTTAGTTAATCAATCACTTAATTATTAGATTAGTAAAAAGATTCTATAAATATATGGCTGTAGTCAGGAGAGACCTCAGCCATGCACACTAGCTAGCACTATCCAATATATCCTGTAGCCTCGATCTAGCTTATTACTGTAATAAAGACATAGGTGACTGTGTGGTCAAAATCCTTAATTACTACACATCTAAACGAACTCCTATTCTCTTGTCTACCAATCTTACATCTAGGTTTCAACAACTCACAATTCGTCACTGTTCTTGAGAAGAAAAACAAATTAAATCTAATCTTGTCCACGACACAAGGATCGATCGATAGCCTCGCATTGAAGCGCCAAGTGACAAGTTAAAATATCCCAACCTATCTTGAGCAAAACTCCACCCTGTGTTTTGTGGATGACCGGATAAGAACTGTTCATCCCAAACATTTTTTTTGTCGCGAGAAGATTATGGTGAGATAAACAATAATTTAGTACCTATTTTGTTAGTGATATAACATTGTAGCCCTTCTAGTTGCATAAAGCATGATTTAATCACTAGACCATTGAGGGTCGATTTTTTAAAAAATCCAAATTATTCCTAGATTTCTTTAATTAAAAAAGTTTTTATTTCAATTAATATATTTTAACATACGCTGAATGGAGATGGTAAGTTAAATATATCCATTTTTTTATAATTATTGATTAATTTATTAATGAAACAACCATTTAGATAATAATCGGAGAAATATAATAAATTAAAAAAATAAAAGAAAAAAAAGATTGAAACAATTTCAATTATAATATATGAGTAAAATCAAAATCTAAGCTTCATTCCTTACACGTTTCTTGCATGTGTTTGTTCAGAGGTGAATATCTTTTGCACTGTGATTGAAGTCAGTTCTTGTATATGAGAAATCAAGTTGGTAACCTTTATCCAATAAGATAACGATGAAGAATCAGGTCAAAAACTGCATCTCAATCCATTATTTCTGTGTGTATCAACTTTTCTTTTAGATATATATAAAAACACATTTAATTTAATTAAAAAGTTACAAAAAAATAACACGTAATGTTGAAAATGTTCAATTTCTTTTTCTCTGATTTATATATGCTACAGTTATTATTCATATTATTTCTTTATTTTGAATAAATAAATGGAACATATATAACATATAACGTCGTAGGCGCGCGCACATACACGTACATCAAGCATATATATATATATATATATATATATATATATAGAGAGAGAGAGAGAGAGAGAGAGAGAGATTGCAAAGTTTACTTTTCAATCATCGTTGTCAGGACTCAGGAGTTAACGTTGAGAAAACTTCAATGGGTTGTCTTGTCTACCTCTGAACCCAACTGGCCTTGTGCTCCTGCGCAGATATTTAATTTAATAGGCATGTGAAGGTTCTGAAGCACGTTTTTGTTTCCGGAAGAGATACTGCACCGTGCAATTGCTTATTAGCCTGCTACCAAAACTTATCTCCTCCGCCGATATTTAGTGCCTGTTTAGGAAAGTGTTTCTTAAAAAAAATATTTAAAAAATTTTAATTTTTTTATTTTTAAATTAATATGTTTTTTAATATTTTTCAAATTATTTTGATATGTTGATCTTCAAAAATAATTTTTTAAAAATAAAAAAATATTATTAACATACTTTTTTAAATGAAAAACATTTTTTTAAAAAAATAACAATTATATTTTTAAACACCCTTTTAAAAGACAGATTGCTTGTAGCCAGCTAGTAGTTGCCCCATTTGAGCCTTGGCGGGGCTTCCTCTGTTCTTTTCAGCTAAGTTGAATTCAACCTAAGAGATCACAGGGTCGGTTTAAGATAAATGAGGGTTTTCATTTTATAAGTATTTCATTATTATTTTTCATATATATTTGACAAGTAAAGTCTATTTTCATTTCATAAATTATGATCACTTAAAATGGGATCCATGGACGAAGGTTGAGTCAACACGCACTCTTTTTTCTTTTTTCTTCTTTTTTTTTGGGGGTGGTCCAAGCACTATCTGACCTTGGAAAGGGCACGGCCCCGTGTCGTTTGGCTTACTCCACGACATTAAAGCAAATATTCTAATCGACGTCAAGATTAATATAGCGTGTAATAAACTTAGCACACTGTCTGAATTTTAATGTTATTGATTGATTAATGAGTATTAATTTATTTCAAAAATAAACTCAAGGAATTGATTATGTGATTAAGGATGTTTATTCTTTTCATTAAATCTCTAAATTAAAAATTAGTACATGAAAAAATTATTAAATTATTCTGGCTTTATCATTTCCAATATATACATAAACTCAATTCATAATTATCCACCTGTCCTTGTCAGCGCATGGTAGCACTTTATTATCATCGGGCGTCCAATCATGAAAACGGCGCCGTCAAAGGCTAGTTTTTTTTCACGTGGAAGAAATGGTCGCATGACAAAGCCCTCTTACGAGCCAAGCAGATGGTTACATGACAAAGCAGCACCGACCCATTAAATGATATTTTAAAAGGCACGGGAAATTACTGTGGCCTGACTCACATTTCATGTTTTTTTTAATGTTTTTTTGTTTTTATATTTTTTTAAAAAATTAATTTTGTTGATTTTTTTTAAATATTAAATTAGTTAAAAATTTAGCTCTGTAGTTTTTTTTTTAAAATATTATGGGTTACTATAATATTTCCCTACATGGTTTTTTTTTTTTTTATGATTTTTATTTTTGAAAATAATCTTTGTCGATTTTCTTTCACAATTTTTTTTTAAAACACCTGTGGATTGTTATAATATTTCCTCACGTGGTTTTTGTTTTGCTACAAGGTCCCCCCACGTGAATTTTTTTGTTATGATTTTTTTCAAAATTATCTTTATCAATTTTATTATTTTTAATATTGAGCTGGTTGAAAATACAACTATAAATTTTCTCATGAAACATTATAGATTGTTATAGTGTTTTCCTGCATATTTTTTTTTTTTATATAATTTTTTTCTAAAATTTTATTTTTTTATTTTATTTTTTAAATATTAATTTGATTAAGAATTTTAGCTTTGAAATTTTTTTCTTGGAAACATTATGGATTATATATATATATATATATATATATATATATATATATATATATTTTTTTTTACAAATTCACAAAAACTTGTAAGCATGCTATAAGCTTGCAGCATCATACAACATGTGGAAAAATATGGAGCGATCTTCCATCGAATCCATCTTTCTCTTGCTCTTTCCGTTTCTTGTGATGATATATAAAAAAGAAAGAAAATGATGGCCGATGCTCTGCCTCTTCCGACACTGTTCGCTCCTTGCATTCCCTTTTTAATAGTACTTAGCTAGGCAGTGTTTAGCTACGCAGTGTATTTTTTAAAAAATGTTGTTTTTTTTTTAAAATAAAAAATTATTATTTTAATATATTTTAAAATAAAAAATATTAAAAAACAATCTATTATTATACTCTCAAATACCCTAATCAGCTAATCTAGTAGGGTTTGATTATTTATATGCAACAGAAAAAATAGGGATGATAATGATAAAAATATATTTTGTTGAAAAAAAAAATAAAAAAAAAATATAAAAATAAATTTATATCTTAAATAAATATATAGTATAAAAATTAATTTATATTTAAAAAAAATTAATTTTTTTAAAAAATGTTTTTACCGTGATGCAAAACATGGCCCGGGAGATTGAACTGATCCAACTTCCATATTCCCCACATTTTTAAAATGTCATGTTTTGATGAAAAATTCCGTCAATAATATGTCATGTCAAGCAACTGAAAAGGACGTCACGCTCTCATATATGAAAGGTAGAAATTAATTGCAACTTTCCTTGAAGGGCCCCATTTGAGTATCCCAAAAGCAATAATTAATGGGCTTTGGACCATCGAATCGATTGCCTGTTTTGTTTTCAATACTCCAAATCCTTCCGTAGCCAATCGAATGACTTGCGAATGATCCAGGGAGTTTAGAGAGACAAAATTGTTTACTCTACTCTGTTTTTTAAATTTGAGAAATGGAAGAAGGGGGAATGAATACTAGCTGTGAAAGAAAACTAGTTTATTATATAAATTAAGTGGGGGAAAAATGCAATAAAAATAAAAATAAATAAATAATGCACTACCACCTTCATTCACATCAATTATTTGTTTTTTTTTTAATTAACATAGGTGTTTAACCAGCTTAAGTGCACTTCAACTAATATCATGGATCTGAAATTCACAACCATATAAACTTTAAGTAAGTTTTAAGATTTATGGAATTTAAACTGGTGATCTCTAGAAAGTAAATTTAAAACCTGACTAATGTTGTATCCTTATCAACTATTTGTTTCTTGCTCAGCTTCATTGCTTGCATTGAGTTACCATTATTCAGCGAAAGAAGGCTGGACCTTAGAGTTCACTGATCTCCCGGACCTTATTGTGTCAGCTCATAGCAAGGACTCGCCTCTTCGTTTAAGAGAATTGCATTGGACGTGTTAAGAGGGAGACAAGTTTCATTGCAGACCCAAATCTTCAGCTGAGAAATATCGTGAGCTCTGTCGGGCATTGGTTCAGGTTCGCAAGACTTCCTGCATCCAGGCCAAATCCCAAGAGTTTGCATTGTATAGAAAAAGCTAGTGTTAGACTTCGGCATGCTAGTGTCAAACGGTGCGCAGCTTTGATCTTATGAATCTAACTAGGATCATTCAAGCGGTACCCGAAAACAAAAATAAGAATTTCCAATCTTAAGAAACTGCAAAGCTAGTATCAGTTCCTTGGACATGAAGAATCAGTTGCAAACTTGAGATTTGCATGTAATAAGGGGATGCAAGCTTGAAGGTGACATTTGGAAAACCGTGTTCTACACTATATTTATCACAAACTCGAGTTTTAAGATGTAACTTTACATGAATAAGCTAACATCGAAAACCCAAATGATTCACTATGAGATTAGTGCTCAGTGTTGAAACTAGAAAGCAGGATCTGAAAGAAAGTTTTGATTCAAACTAGAGACATTGAGACAGCCCAAAATTGTGCGGATGCTCTTTAAGTTTCTAATGATACGACCACATGTCGCAGCACGCAATAGAAAGTATCTTGGAACCAAAAGACCAAACCCGCTTAAAAGACAAAACCATACAAATTGCTCACTCTTGTGCTCAAGTTGTTATTTCTCTCCTATGTTACAACTTGCATATTTTAGATATTTCCTAAGTTACACATAATCTACTATCCTTATCTTGGATGGCGCACATGCAGAGATTAGCCTCGTCTCTGCACCCGAACAATCAACCATTTACTTTTTTACACACCTCTCAACCTTGCAACCAGCTCATCCTGCACAAGCAATGCCACGAATGAGTTAAGGAACATGCAAAATGAGAAGGATGATTCTAACATTTCTAGTCAATATGAAAATGCCAGTCTGAGGGCCACATCAGCATGCCAACTGATAAAATATGTGTAGTTCTTCCTTTAAAGTACATTGGCTGGTTCTGTAGAAGGCGACCCTTCTCCTCCCTTAATCCCTCCCACTGCATAGAGGCAGAGGGTTCACTTTTCTTTGATTCGTACCTAAGGCCTCCACCTTGTGAAGAGGGAGGAGATGTACTGCTTGGACTAAAGGTGCAATACAAATTAGCATCAATCCATTTGAACTACCAATCAGAGGAAACATATACTGTAATTATTAATTATCCATTCTTTTCTGTATATTAATCACCAACACCCATATGACTAGATAGCAAAGACGTCCAGACCAGATAATCATAAGCTGTATACTTGCCTTCCTTCCTTTGGGTGAAAGACCTCGCTCTTTCAGGAGAGCCCGGAGCCTCTCCACTGTCAAACTGTAATAGTCCTTATCTGATGTCCGGCTATCAGATTCATCTGCATGCTCAAAAACCATTTCAAGGCTCAGTCAAAATACAGGTGAAGAGACCATCACTTAAATATTACTTTGCATATGAACCGAACATGTCCTATAAATATAACAGATAGCTGACATCTAAGACATGCTGCTGCTAAACAAAGACCAACAGCCTCACCTTGTCGGGAACCAATCTGATTATTGCCTCTCTTTGCTGAAGCCCTGGAATTCAAAGCTTTTTCTGGGGCCCTGAAAATTGGTGGCAGCAAGAATCAAGGAGACTGAATTAAATATGCATAAAGGTTTGTCGATATAGGAATGTCACAGCAGAATGAAAAATAGCCATAAAACAAGCAAAGAAGAGGCATAAAAATAAATGCTCATGCTGATTACTTTTAACAGCAGGGATGGAACTGAAGCATGAAAGCCTCTCTAAATTGAAACAAAAAAATATGGTTGGAACACAATAATATAATGCTTATAGGAAACACAAACAGGCAGATCTTTTCAGGGAATGTGAAGCATCCTTTTCCAGTAATGATGGGAGCAATACCTCTTTCTAGAACCCTCATTTGCAGCTACCCCCTTCACATCCTTTGAACTGGAATCACCCTTCTGTTTATTAAGCTGGAGTGATCTTATCAGAATGTTCGTCTGGTTGGTCTTTATTTGTTGGCCCTCTGAGTATAAAGGGTGAGGAAGTCAGTTTTTCTAGTATCCAATTATGCACTTGCATTGTTTAGAAATTCCAGGAGTTTGATTGCATGAGATTAACCCCCACATTTCTTCAATTTATCAAATGATATAGATGATAGAAAAAGCCACACTGAAACAAAATGATATGGACATGATTCCTGCACTGTTCATAGCAACAGAGAAAAATTAACATGTTGGATAATCACCATAACAGTATAAATAGAGAGGATCAGTGTCTTGAATATTGTTTATGCATTTATACTTCACAAAAAGGGCAAATCATAATCAACTCAGAGTACGTTTAAAAAATCCAGTATTTGAAGTTTAATTTAATAAAAAGAACTGGTGAGATCTAATAAACCTTGAGATTGCTAGCTAACTTAGCTTGTAAAGTCGGATGAAGTTCAGTCCAGGGACTTGAGAATGAGTCCAACTCCACCAGGAATATGGTGTTTTTGGGATAAAGATCAATAATCCTCAGTGTGTGTAGCCCGACATAGGGCCCAAAAGAAGAAACTTATTAAAGTATCAAAGGTTTTGAAATCTTTCAATCCAAATCAGCTTGAGATATTAGTTCATTTCACTCCACGATTAACTTTTCTATTTCAAGACACTGTTTCCAAATTCAAATACCTACCCCAGGCCAGAAACAGCTCTTATCAAGAACATAAGCCAATGCAAAAGGTAAATGTGGCAAAATCCTACCCCGCTCTTTTCCCCAAAAAGACAAAAACAAAAAATGAACAGAAAATAAAAGAAAAATGAGAGAAGTCAAACATAGGAGAATGCAGTTACAAATTTCTATAGCAAGTGCTTTCAAATTTTTGGAACTGCATTCCAATGCTTTAAAAGCTATAAAAAAAGTTTTCTTATTCTTTCTTCATTGACATATACCATCAGAGTAACAAGCTGGTCTTCGTAAAGAGTTTCATGATGCCTAGAATTTCAGCCAGGAAGGCCAACTCACATTGCTACAAATCTACAATGTATGAAAACTAAACTAGCAGGTACCAAGACTCTCCAGGATTAGACTGCCAAGTTAGAAAAATTATCCACATGGAAGCCTGAGGACAACATGAGTATCCAATTCTGCAGTAAAATGTACTCTTTCTCTTTCCTAGGAGACCACGGGAGCAGCTTCTCTAAAACAAGAAATTTAAACAGTTATGTGAGACTATGACACCGATATCTCAGAACTAGAATCAGAAGAACGAAAACCCAGTCATGCTACATTTACTGAAGACAAAACCTAAACGAAAACTTGGCTCTTTCCAAGTAAAACATTGGATATAGCATAAATTCAGGGCTACGAAATTGCATCAAACACTAAAGTTCAGAAAACCCAGAAAGCTAAAAACATAAATAGACCTGGGGGTGAAGTGTCATGCTCGCAAATATAAACCCGCATCCCACCCTGCATAAAATTTTCATCATTAGAGCAAGTTTTCAGCAAACTAGGAAAGAAGACAAACATTAACATAAAGCATCAAACCAAGACACCGCGAACGAAGACAAAACGTAGAAAGTAATAGAAAACAAGCCAACCCTAATAACTTTAAATTACATAAACAACATTCTCTCCATTAAAATCTTATAACAGCAACCGAAAAAATCCACATCCTTTTTCCTCATTGTCACTAATCACAATCTTTAAAACCTCACTAATGTTAATTACCCATTGTAGAAATATGAATAATGCTATAAATACGGACCAGTAGTCAGTAAATTCCTCACTTAAAATTTAGACAGAGACACGCTGTCTTAACTAAAATAAATAATTAAAAAACTATGTGAATAAAAAAGTAAAGAAGAAATATATCAAGGGAAGAGAATGACCGGATTGGAGGAGGAGGAGGAGACAGTGGAGGACAAGAAGCCGCGGGAGGGAAGATTGGCGAGGAACTTGGAAGCACCGGCAGCCTTTGGACTGGAATCGGATGGATGAGAAGAAGAGGTCTCCATGGAGATTGAAAGGAAGGAAAACCCTCGGTGGCAAGTACGGATAGAGAGAAAGGGTAAGGCCCGCAAGCATGTGACAGTCAAAAATTTAGAACAGGGGCTTGGACTTGTGCTCCTGTGGCGGTTTGTTGGTGTGTGTGGGTTACCTTTGCTATTTATACGGGGAAGTGGGATTATTTTCTGACTGCTGAGAAACGGAGGAAATTACAACATTATAAAGGAAAAATAAAATAGGTAAAATAAATTCAAGGTCTCTTAAGTTTTGAAATTAGTCATTTTAGCCCCTTCACTTCAATTTTGGTAACTAAAGGCTTTGATTTTTTTCATTCGGACTGGTTGGTTTTGCGGCGTTGCCGTGTTTATCAAAATATTTGATTTTTTTCAGATTTATTTTTATATTTTTAGACTGTTTTAATATCCTGATGTTAAAAATAAATTTTAAAAAGTTAAAAAATATATTATTTTAACATATTTTTAAATAAAAAATACTTTTAAAAATAATAATTATTACAATGTCACTAATAGAGTATGAGGACTTTTAATGATGTTTATTTCAAGAAATCAATGATTTCGATTATAGAGAGATTAGATTAATTTAGAAAAAAAATTGAGAATTAAATTGAATAAAAATTTTAAAAAAGAAGCTAAATTGATTTTTACAACAACTATAATAACAACAACAGCCACTCTATTGAAGGGAGGTGCAACGGGGGCTGAACATTTTGCAATTATCTCATCCTCTCTCGTGCACAAATTTCTTTTCTCTCAAATCAATCTCAACCATCGAATCAAATTGCCCAAATAAATCTCAATTGTTAAATCAAAGTCTTATATAAGCTCACACATGGCGCACTGGGGCCCAAACCAATCCCAGTGGTTCGATCAAAATGGCTGCGTCCAAGCTTAACCGTACATGGTCATAGACCAAAGGGTGTTTGGGAGTGTGGTAGCTGTTGCTTTTCAAATAACTTTTCGTGCCGAAAAGTATGCCAATAATGTTTTTTTATTTTTTAAAAATCATTTTTGATATCAGCACATCAAAACGATCCAGAAAGTACAAACCGAACTTAATTTTAGCAAAAAAAAAAAAAAAAAAAATTTGAAATTGAGCAAAAAGCCGTTTGGACCGCAGTACCAAACGGCCTGTAGGCACCAGGCCTTTTCATGAGGGGTCTAGTACATGGACTGGGCGATAGGCCTGTACAACCCTCTATCTAGCCAACAAAAAGTCTACAAGGGATGTATTGGATGTTGGCCTTTCTGTTTATTCAGGCTAATAATCTATTCCTTTCGGTAGTCATGGTCATGAAAAACAAATCAATCACAAAAAAATAATTCAAAATAAATTAAATAATAATTTAAAAAATTAAAAATTAAATTTAAAAAAAAAACTAAATGAACAAGAATAAAATTAAAAATAAAATTCAATTAAAAATTATTAATGTAAATAATTACAATTAATAAAAAGAACTAATTCAAGAGAAAAAAAAATAAAAAATTAGTTTAATTTTTTAAATGGTGCCATCTGAAAAGAAAAAAAAAAAAAATCAAACCAACACAAAACCAGAATGAATACTCATACTTGCCACCATGCATGGTTGAATCCACCACTAGAAATTAAAAAACATCTTGGATGATATTTTTTGGAAGTTGTGAAGCGTTGCCCAGCCATCTAAAAGCTGATGGGGATCGCGTGTATCCGCTACTGTTTTTTTAAATTGATTGAAAGACTAAAATAATCCCTTTTAAATTTTAACAAAAAAACCGAAATATAAAAAGTAAAAAAATACCCTTAAAAACTTCAGATAATAGCAGGAAAAACAAGTGGGAAAATACAAAAAAAGCTCATAAAACAAAAGTTTAAAAAATTCAAGTCCAAAGTTAATTGAGTAATTAGACTGTAAAAAAAATAAAAATCCTATTACACCTCTAAGCATCGGGCATTTATTTATTTTTATTCAAGGGCGATGAAGTATTTCCAAGGAAAATTTTTTTGAAGGAAAACGTTCACACCCTCCAACAATTATACACTTACATTTATATGCTGTAAAATGATAATATTACCCTGTTATTTTTTTTTTTTTAAGGCAACCAATAGGATTGCTTTTTCCAAGGGCAAAATGGGAGAAACACAGGATGGCAATAATTGAGCAAACAGTCTAAACTCTAAACTATTGAAGGCCATAACGTGGCGTCAGCAAAAAAATATCGACTACTACTTAGAAAGAAGCCACATGTCAACATCAAAGCCACGTCATTTTCCAAGTCATTCAGTAAATGTCAAACTTGTGCGCCATGCGCGCTGTGGCCCATACTAGATTGCCACGAAAGTGGCCGCCATGAAGAATCGGATAAGAAAGGTCCTTTCCTTAAATAAGAAACAAATTTATAGGCCTACGAGGATAAGCTCTACCCGTGTAATTCGTCAACTACTTTGACCACTCTTCTGCATCACCACCAATGCACCCTCACACTCCCCCACTATCCACGTGTCCTTTTCTACCTTTTTTTTTCTTAAAAAACAATTCTAGGAATCTGATGTAAATAATATATTTCAATCTATTTATTCATTTATTTGATTTGAAATTATTAATGACTCTAAGAAATTAGTATATTTAAATATTTTTTAAACGTGGAACTAGATCTTTGTTTATTATTATTTTTTTCATTTATAAGAAGATATTCTTTTCAATAGTTGCTTTTAAAAAAAAAAAATATGAGATAATAATATAAAAATTAAATTGATTTCCTCTTCTTTGTAGCAAAATTTTAAAAATAAGGATATGATATTTTAAGTAATACACACCTGAAATAACTATTCATTTTGAATGTGAATTCTTCTTCTTTTTGTTAAATAAAAGTCATTTTTAATGGAAAGAAAGTCAAAATCTTAACGGTGACAAAGTGTGGGAATAAAAAGAACAAAGTGAGATGGGTGGTAAGGGATAAAGGAAGGTACGTTGTAGCTATTCAGGGGAGATGCTATCATTGTCAGCATTGTAATTAAAAAAAACACACAGAGAGAAAGACCTGCCTTGGATTTGCCCGCAGAGAGAAGAAGAGAGACACTAGTCGACCTTTCTATACCGAGAAGAGAGATTGGTGAGTGGTGGAAAAATGGCAAGCATGCAGCTTATGAGAAGAGAAAGTGCTTTTGTTCATGAGGTTACGCAAGACAGTCCAAAAAGTCCAGAAGCAAGGCTGGGAATGAAAGTAGAGGATCTATGGGATGTTCAAGAACCACAGTTAACTCCAACTGAGAAACTTAACGCTTGCTTTGAGGGTATCCCTGTCTCTGCCTTCCCTCCCGCTCCTTCTTCTCAAGGTAAATAAATAACAGATACCCCACTTGTGTTAAAGCTGTAACTTGTATGTTAAAAGTTATGAATTAGAGTGATCATGATCACTGTGGTTGTTTTGGTGTTGTTTATGATCAAGAGTGGAACTTTTTTGGATACCCTTTTTGTTTTTTATGGAGTTCTTTCTTTCTATAGGAAAAATATTTACTTTTTATTTGGTTTTGTAGTGATCGAGATAAAATCAGACACCAGTCTAGCAGAGGCTGTTCGTATACTTGCAGACCACAAGATTCTTAGTGCTCCTGTGGTGGATGTTGATGCTCCTGAGGATGCTAGTTGGATTGACAGATATATTGGGGTTGTTGAGTTTGCTGGGATTATAGTGTGGATTTTACATCAGGTTAGGTAGCTGGCAAGCTAGCTAGCCAATTTTGTTTTTCTATTTTGATTAATGAAAGTGATTCCAGCATCCCTTTTACGTTTTCTTTCTATTATTTTTGATGAATATGTTCTGTTTATTTTGTATTAGAAATTGGAAAAGAAAAATAATGAAGGCAGGCTCGTTTATTTGATCTTCAACAGTTTGTAATGGTTGACAATACAATACAATCAATCCTTAACAAGCAGATTTAGAGAGGTATAAGGATATATTGTATCTGATTTAGACAGAATGGGATAGGCATTTTTTTTTTCTTTATTTATTGATGTTGCTTGTGATCCTGTTTGTTCGTTGATTTTCACAATTTATTGATGCTGCCTGTGATCCTGTCAATGCTTGTATATAAGGTGATAGCAACTGAAATTTTCATTTCTTCTTAAAAAAGTTATTTTAGTCTGTCGAACTATGAGAATGAGATCTATGGTGTTCTTTGTCTATTATTCTTGTGCTCTGGAGATCTTTTCAGAATGGTAATTGAAAATGGGATATATTTTTTTTTCCAGTCGGAACCTCCATCACCCAGAAGTCCAACCTCGGAATCAGCTCTTGAAGCGGCTGTTAATAGAGTGACCAATGCTGCTAGTCTCGGGACCTTAGGTCCTGAAGATGCTGCAGCAACTTCTGGAAATTTTTTTGAAGCTCTGACTTCTTCCGAATTCTACAAGAACACAAAGGTTATGATTCATTCTTTGATGTTAACATAACGCTTGTTAATCCTGATATTGTATTGAATCATCCTTGCTAACTTGAGATCATACAGGTTCGAGACATTGCAGGGTCATTCCGTTGGGCACCGTTTCTCGCTTTACAGAAATCAAACTCCTTTCTGACCATGCTTCTGTTGCTTTCGAGCTACAAGATGAAGAGCATTCCAGTAGTTGATCTGGGTGAGGCGAAGATTGACAACATCATCACCCAGTCTTCTGTTATTCACATGTTAGCGGAATGTTCTGGGCTTCAATGGTTTGAAAGTTGGGGAACAAGGAAACTTTCTGAAATTGGTCTTCCCTTGATGGCCCCTGATCGTATAGTCAAGGTGCTTCACCTTTTCCTGTAAAGTATTCTTTAATTGGGTTCAGGGTGACTTGCATTCATGCTTATTTCTAATGCTTTGATCAGTTTATTGTGTTTAGCAAAGCATGGAATGAATCATTGTGATGTCTAAGTGTATTTATGTTGGCTACGGGCCAATAAATCTTTGCACGCAAATAAATTGAGATTTTAATGGCAATTTTGAAAACTTGTCCCCAGCTGAGAGCAGGTTTTTCTTGCCAGCAAGACTCCATTTTCTCTTGGTGTTTTTTTTTTGTTCTTTCAAGCAGACATGATAGGTTGTTTTGAAGGTTTACAGGCTAATGATACTCACTGAATAGTTACCTGTTTGTGTTTAGGTGTACGAGGAAGAACCAGTGCTCCAGGCATTTAAGCTGATGAGGAAAAAAAAAATTGGCGGAATACCTATTGTTGATAGTAGCGGTAGAAAGGTAGTAGGCAACATAAGTATAAGAGATGTCCATTTCCTTTTAACTGCACCAGAGATCTACCACGATTATAGGTTTGTGGCTCCATTTACCCCCTAGTACCGTGTTTTATTTGGTAGTTCATTTTTATAAAAATGTCCTGCGATTTGTAGTTGATAATTGGAGCTCTCAGGGAGCCTAAAATATGCCTGGTCATATTGGCTCTCAAATTTATAAGGATTTTGTTGATGATGATAATAAGCTGGTATTTAGAGTCGAGTTGGAAGCTGACGGAATTGCAAACTTTGATGATGATCAATTCTTAACAGTACATGCTTGCAGAATTAATCTGATTGAGCTAAGACAATTTATTTGTTTTTCCTTTTAGACATGTCATATATTGATGAATCCATGAATATCTCAGGGTCATGGGCTCCAAGGGGTAAAAATCAGTTAAAAATTCTTGTAAAACTGAAGCTTGTAAGATCTTAGTTTAGCATCAAGCTTTCTTTTCCATCTCAGTACCACTCATTTAAAATACTTTTGACAGATCCATCACGGCAAAGAACTTCTCGACTGCAGTTAAAGGCTACTTGGAGACGCATCACGAAATCTCACCTTTTGCGCGTGGCATGGTGATATGCACAAAAAACTACTCCATTAAAGAATTGATCATGAAGCTTGATTCTGAGAAAATCCACCGGGTATATGTCGTGGATGATGCTGGGAATCTGGAAGGGGTGATCACACTGAGGGATATACTATCAAGGCTTGTACACGAGCCCCGTGGCTACTTTGGTGATTTCTTCGACGGAGTGCTGCCATTGCCTTCGAACAGTAGAGTTTAAAGAGGTATTATAATGATCTGGTCATTTCCTAATAACTGACGGTGTTTTCTAGTGTTTCTGCTAATCTCCTGATGATCATTAGACGTCTGGTAAATGTGGTGGTTCTAACATCGGTAAGCACCCTTGTAATGAGTTTTCCACCGCTCGGACATTGTTTCACTTTCTGTTTATCTTTGATGTACAACAGAACTCGATTTTGAACCCATTTGTGTTGGAATCAAATAAGCAGGGCTTATTCTGCTCGTCTCACTGAGCTGAATGCTGAGTTTTCCATTTAGTAAATTTGCATGTTTGTACAGTTACTCTCCAAGTGTGTTTTCTGTTTTGTGCCCCTGTGCTTTTCTTTTCTTCTACATTCTGGGTGAGGTTTTTTATGCTTCGCGATAAAGCAGCAAGCATCTGATATGTTTTGATTTATTTTCTTGAGAATTGGATTTTCTTTCTTTGAACAACTCCACCGTGCTTCGTTTGGTGGCCTAGGAGAACACTCAGAATGACACGAGGGGAAAAATAAGTAACAGGGAGGCCCTATCAAAGAACTTAGAGCAGGTTCCAAAGATTTCCGAGGCTGGACACCTTCTGATTCCAACAATATCTTTTTAATTCTTTTGAGGGTCAAGAGTCAAGACCATTCCAAAAATATTTCTAGCTCAGCTGGATTAGCGGACTGTGGATTCTGAGAGCAAAAATCATGCTGAGCTGCTGACAGTGGACTGTTGATTTCTGGTATTGCATGTTGCTGTATTTTTGTGTTTTATGTTGATCTCAAGGATAACGTCTCCTTCAGTGGCATCAAGAAAATCAAGAAAAACCTTTTGCATCGAATACAAGAATACACACGCATTCAGAATACTGATTCTTACAATTCTTTTTCGCTGTTCTCTCGAATATTCTCTACTGCCGATACTTGGTTCTGGACAACTAAGCAATTCCACACCAAAACTGGATGATTCTCTTTGGAGGCTCGTGAGAACCGTCTTTACACTACATTCCACCGCGAACCCACAAGTTAATCAAGCAAGAAAGAGCAAGCTTTTCGAATGTCTTACACGTGGGTAGAGTCATTTTCTCCTTGAGCAAAGAATCAAATCAAACTTTTTCCTAAATGTCCTCTCTTATGGTATCTATAACATTATTTTCAGTTTAACCTATTTTAATGAAAAGACAGACAGGTTCCCTCATCGATGCAAGGCCGATCCTTCTTGGTGGCTGCAAACGGGAGCAACAAAAATCCACGGGCATTCCAATGTTTTACCACAGAGAGGTTCATATGCCTCCACTTAATGTGGGAGGTAGCTTTTCACATCTAGGCAAACGAGTGATGGAACTTGTCTGACCAAGGCTGTATCAAGAAAAAACAAGAGGCAACAATTTTGGAAGGGCAATAAAAGCACATGATGATCTGGCCCTCTGAATCGTATTCCTTGGTTTTAAGCAAAAGACACAGCATGTTTACTTGTCACATGTATTCGTAAGCATGCTGGGTATCTGCTAATTAGCTCAGGGACCTCGTGCCCCCACCAGGTCGAGCTCAGATAAGTGACAAAAAGCCAGCCATGAACCACCTGCCTGAAACCATTATTGAATGGGGCCTTTTCTTTCCAGAAACTTGCAGCTGCGGACAGATCATAATATTGATTCGGAAGTTTCACCTCTGGACATTAAAAAGAGAGCACAGGCACTCGCTGGAGCGGACCACCGTGTACTGAAATCTCTCTTAGAAAGTGTGACCGCTAACCTTCCCTCCTTTCCCTCATTTCGTTTTGTTGCAAACATAACAACAGTGAAGATCTCTTCCCACTAGTATAAGACCATCTCAAACCCCATGCTCAACACGTCTAAAGGGATGCAGAATAAAAAGCAAGCATGATCAGGATGCATCGAACTAAAAAGCTTTGGGTTTTCGGTCGCCTAGGCATCGAATGATTTCTCCAACCTAACCGATTGGCTGTCTATTTTCATCAGGAGTATGTTTCTAGGGATTCCCAATAGAGAATGCAAGGCATCTTCCACAAGATGGTGCGAATCAAGAGTCTTATCACCCATAACTAAACGACTTGACAGCCTTTTCTCAAATCATGTTTTATAAGACAAAGTACTGCCCTATATGATCGCTTTACTCGTGTCTGCATGGATTTGATACACTATAAATACAAATTGTCACTGGTATCAAGTTACATGAACCCTAGCATTCCTCCCTCGTTAGAATCATAGACCTTTAAGTGATAAGAAACTTATGAATGAATCCTAAGAAACTCTGAAATATATAGTATTCCACTTTGTTAGGCACTTCTACATCTTCCAATATAAAAACTTGTTCAAAATTGCCAACTTGATAGAATCCCTTATGGAGCTTTTCAGGTTTTCAAACACTGTCAAGGTTCTACCTCAGGACCTCCATAACCAAAGTTTAAAAGTAGTGAGAAAAGCTTTAATCACACTTTCATTTAACACTTCTTCATCTTCTAGTGCAAAATGTAGTTAAAAATTGTCAGCTTATATGATCCCTCATCCCATCATGATATACATTCCAATCATTTGCAATCCATTATTTTGCAAATACAATACAATAGAATGCTCTATCTCTAGAGTTTCCAAGTGATATTGACGTCAAAAACAGAAAGATAACATTTCATAGCTTCGATCCCATTACTCTCCTCGCACACATTACTTAGTCAATCACTGAAAATTGCATTGCCAAATATTACATGCCAATTGGAAAAGGTATACTTAGTGGTGATTTGGTGACAGTAGAAATACATGAACAATAAAGAATTCACAAATAAAAAACCTATGGTCTATAATACATGTACAAAGTTTTATATAAAAGGGAGAACTGTTCGACTCAGAAGCCTGTGTTTAAAACATTACACTAAGAAAATACAAAAAGAAAAAAGAAAGCATATGATCCAGATACAGCAAATAGGTAAGCTCTCTTTTTTCTAATTCTTGACAAGAACTTCTTACCTGTTAAAAGAGTCATGAATCCTATGAACTCTTTCTTCTAAGATGGTGAAGAACAAGGGGGGTCCCTTCAAACAAATCAATTAAATAATTCTCCAAATCATCGGGTGTGTACTTTATGTATTTCCCAGCATGTCTTCCACCCTCTAGCTGATTACCAAACCTCCCCATAAATGAGCGATAAGCTGGTAATACCTTTTGAGATATGGATATTCGAAGCTCTTCACGAAGCTGAGGATCTAGGACCTTCCAACCAGTCTGAATCCTATATATTTCCTCAAAGCACGCATTGAAATTCTTGAACCTTTCCTTCAAAGCCACTTTGGAGGCATTATTAGAACTCCCACCAATCCCTTCATCCTTCAAGCATAACAAAGCCTTCGTCCAAGCAGCCCTCAGATACGCTGTGGCATATTGGCGTATTTGGCCACGGTGTTTGCGGACCCATTGATCTCCCAAAATCTTAATAAGTTCTGAATCCTTAACTTTTTGCACCATGTACAGAATATTATTCATAAGAAATATATACTGCATAGCACCATCCTCATACAGTGTTGATTTCTCCTCGAGATTAGACTCCAAAGTCGATAACAAGGCCAACAATCTCCTTGCTATAGGAATCAAGCTCTCTAACTGAAATCTCTCACCATCATCATTTTGCAATCCATTTAACTCATCATCATCATCGTTCTCCAAAAGTGAATTCAGCGTATCACTATAATCCACAAGCAGTTTCACATAATTCATCACATACCGTGTAAGTGGATGAATCACTCCACCTAACATAGGCTTCCTAGAAGTCTCACTTTTCACAGCATTCTCAAACTCCACAAAAGTTCCTTTAGCCGCCATTCCCAACCCAGCCAACACTCCTTTCGCCTCACTGTACACAAACTCATCCGTAACCATAGCTTCCAAATCTGGGAAAACACCAGACAATGCATCATACATATCCAAAATCCTAAACAGCTTCTCCGGTGACCTCCTTCCAATAGCCACTGCCTCTGCAAAATTCAACAACTGCATCAAACACCCTTTTGCAGTCTCATTAAAGCAAACCTCCCTGGCCGAATCCGACCCACTAAAAATCACATCACAAAGCCTTTTCTCTCCTCTCAAAAGGACCTTAACACCAATCTTAACAGCCCGAACCCACTTCTTCATCTTCTCATCCAAAGGCTTCCACTCTATCTTCTGCACTTCCTCAATACTCAACTTCTCAACACCCAAAATAACCAAACACTCGTCCAAAGCATCCCTTCTCACACTACTATAAACCTGTACACACTCTTTCCCATACCCTGATCGCATCATTCTATCAGCAATCCCTTTCAAATCCATAACCGCCTCGCTATTAATCAAATCAACACACAAATCATCTCCTAAACTCGCTCCTCTCTCGTGAAAACACACACTCCCAGTCTCCACTTCTCCAAAATTCTCAAACTCCTCGTAAATTTCCCCTTCATTCGCTGCAAATGAAAACGAAACCCTCCTAATAGATCCATACAAACTCTCCGCGTCAAGCGGAACAGTATTCCTTATCAGAATATGCCCAAACTCCTCTTCCAATCTCGACATAGCCACTTGAACCAGAGTCTCCGCCCGGTCCACAACCTCCGAATCAGGCCCGACCGATAATTTATCTAACAAATCAAGAATCTCATCAATAGCTGCTAAATAATATCTAGATTCCCCCGCCGAGTCGTCCCAGGAAGAAGCTCCGGCGTTGGAGGAGATGCCGGAGTCTGACCGGAGAATGATCTTCTCGGCGGCGTCAAGAATGGAGGACTGAGAATCCGAATCGGTTTTGATGAAGTCGGATATGTTCGATAAACGGTTATCAAAACTCGAAAGGATTAATAACATGTCTTCGCGTACATTTTTTGTAGTGTTTAAGCTGTTCACGATCTGCTGCGCTGTTGCCATGACACGGTCGTCTGCTCCACCGCCTCCTCCCCCTCCCCCTCCGCTGGTTAGACTGCTTGTCGTGGTGGTTGTGGCCATTTGATTTTTGGGATTTTAGGGATTTTGTGGAAAGGTGAGGTGAACTGTTTTTTTTTTTTAAGTGAGCGTAGTAATCGGGTGTGTCTGAATTTCTATTTTCCTTTCTTTATTTTGAGAGAGTTTTATGGTTTTGTAGTTGTAGACAAGAGAGAACAGAAGTACTTGTGTCGAGAGAAGGGAAGACTTGTCGTACTTGTTGATTTGGTAAACTACATGCTAGCCCCTACATATTTCATAATATTTCATGTCAGACACTATAGTCTTAAATTTCTTTTATACCCCAAATCCGTACACTAACAGCATCAGTCTACAACCCAATTTGCATTGTACTAAAGCTCAAAAAGGTCAAATGATGAGCTTTCTTAGTTACCCAATTCCTATTATCCTGTTTTGTCGTGAAAAAATATGAGTGCTGCACGATTGGTTTTTATAAGGACCGAAGTGAAACATTATTTTAAATTTAGGTACTAAATAAATAGTTTACTCTAGTTGCTCTGCTTGTTTGGATGGTGTCCAGTCAGGCGTGTGCTGCTGCTTGTTTTTGAGTTTTTCAAGTTTTCTTCTCCTCTTCATTGCAATGTTATTCGCGCATGCTGACTGCGGAAGAGGAGGATACGAGGAGTCGAGAAATTCAAGTTTGGCGGACGTAGCGGTGTCCAATATTTGTGTGCAAGAGAAGACAGATGGGTGAAATGAGACTTTTTGAAGGCGAAATTATTTGTTTTTAATTATTTTTTCTCATATCTAAATTGTTTTAATATGTTAATATTAAAACTAAAATTTTAAAATATATATATATTAAATATATTTCTAAAAAAAAAAATTTTAAAAAAATAATTACTATAATGTTTAAACGGTATGTTAAACTTAAAAGAAGCTGTTTTTTTTAAAAAGAAAAAGAAAAAGAAAAAAAAGAACAAATTCATGGTACTCGATTGTTCTGTAGTTGATTTCTACATAGAAATTGAATATGAATAATATGCAAACTCATGGTACTCGATTGTTCTGTAGTTAAACTAGGCTTTGGGATCGTGATTTCCTGCGGATTGGATAAAAACATATAACTGTATTAAAGAATATAAACAGTATTATTTTTATCAATATGCAATAAAATATTTGAAATCAAGATTAAAAACTCTGTTGGTATATCAGAATAAATTAATTAATCACCATATATATATATATATATATATATATTTGTCATTTTAGCCCTAACTCTAGTTTAAATGTGAAAACAAAAAAATACTAGAAGATTATGGAAAAAAAATTGAGAGAGTTAAATGTAAAAATAAATATAAATTGTATCAACCTAGGTTAACACGTTAAATTTACAGCTTGGATAATAAACACAATTATAATAAATTAATTCGATTGAATAATTAATCTTTCATTTTCTTATCTCATTCTCTTCTCAATTAGACCTTTATTAAGTCTTGATTGACCACAAATCTAATTAAATCTACAAGCAAATAAAAGAACTATGAAAGAATTTAAATTAAAACTTTTAAAAAATATCATCCTATAAATCCCATATAGCTTTTAATAATAAAATAAAATTTAGAACTTGTGTCAAAATATGATCCCAGTTAGGTATAATTTTTTTAAGTTGGGTGATAAAAAATGATGAAATTAATTTTTTTTTTAAGTTCAATAAAAAAATCAATGATAATAAAGGGCTAAATAACATTTTTTTTTAAAAAATAAATCAATGGGAACATGAATTAAAAAAAAGAAGCCCTACATGTTGTATCACGCCCATCAAATCAACAATTCATGCCAAGGGCTCAACAAGATCTAATAAATTTACATTGCACATAAATAAAAGAATAAAAAGAATTGAGGGAAAAAACCATAAAAAAAGCTTAGGTGTGGAGACCTAACACCCCCAACAAGTCTAGACATGTGAAAAAAGAAGCCCTGATGCTTGAGCTTAACCTTATATATTTTTATTTTTTTTAAGGGAAGAATGACAAGTTATTTGTTTGTTTTATTAAAAAAAAAAGCAACACATCACTTATATGCTGGAATTCAACCACACAAGTGACAAAAAAATCAGGTTATAGGTATTTATGCCCAAAAATCCTTATAATACCTATAAATTAATCTATCAACCTAAAAAAACTTAAAAAAAACCCCAAAACATAAAATCAAACTGGGTAACATTTTTCTTCCCCACCTTGATCTAATATTTTAGGTAATATCGAGGTTTGAAACAACCATCAATCAAATTTTTTCGTTAAATGGAACTAATTCACACCAACATGAATCAATTTGGTGGCTGAAATATGCGAAAATGATGAATTTTTTTATGTCAAAATCCAGCGAAAAGTTTACTTTCCTTTAAATACCAGGGACTTAGAAACAATAAAGATAAAGTTATGTACCAAAAATAAATTTAGAAAAACATAAAGGAACAAAAAAGGGTCTGATTTTATAAATTAAAAAAGTGTATTTTTCATTTCAACTTTAAACACCCCCATCTATTTTCAATGCCTTTTCTAAATTGATCTTTGTCTCAACCTTGTTCCCTAGCCAATAAAATAGATGCAATTAGGTGTTAATTATACAACCAAGGAATACAATCAGAAAAAAAATGATTAAGGAACCAAAATAAATAAAAAAATCAAAACATTATTACTCTAGTTCACAATACCTTGTGAGTATTTTAACAATATTTGACGCTTTTCAAAACACTCTTGTGATTTAATATATTTAGTTATTATATTTATAAAAAATATTTAAAAGTATGATTGTAGTTGTTTTTTAAAATATTTTTTATATCAAAATATATCGAAATAATATATTTTTTATTTTAAAAAATTATTTTTAAGATTAATGTATCAAAACAATTCAAAAATATATAAAAAATTATTTTTTAATAAAAAAATTTTTTTTTTTTTTAAAAACATGAATTGACTTGCATTTTCCTAACAGATTCATGTTCATGGGTTTTCCTTTTAGCCACAAAAATCCTCATCAACCCTCTAATCTTAACATGAAAAAAAAAAAATGTTTACAACAGGATACAAGAAGTAAACTTTAATCTTGATACACAAAATTATCTTATTATAAAAAAACTCTCAAAAAGGACATTATTCAAATTGCACATAGTCTACAACAGAGAAATTCTTAACAGGTTCATGGCTACATTAATTGCTTTCAAACATTAAATCAATCATCTTTTTTTTTTTTTTTAGTTTAACGTGGATGTTCGGGTCAGCTTGCGTGCACCTCGACTAATCCCACGGACCTTGAAGTTAACGACCATGTAAGCCTCCAGTAGCTATTATATGAGCAACTTAGGGCTCGAACCTGAAACCACAGAGGGAGCAAACCTCTTAGTCCCAAGCTTTTACCACTGGGCCACCACCTAGATGGTTACCATCTTACTTCGCTGAGAAGTTGTACAGATCACTGTTATGTGACTACAAGTTCACCAATAAAAATCTATATAAAAAAATAAAAAAATATTAATTTAAAATAAAAAAATTCAAATACTTTTTAAAGCACACAAGCAAGATATTCTTCTTTAATCTAATCTTATCATATCAATAATGTTTAAAACATCCAGCACTAGAAATAACTAACTCAAATCTCATAATTGTTAATTTTAAAATTTATATAATTAATTAAGATACATACAATATAAACTGATTTAAATATTTATATTAATTTTTTAAAAAAGCTGATAACCTGTTGTATTTCTAATAAAAAGACTCTAGTTATCAACATTAACGTCAACTTGTTTGCAAATTATTAATCAATCCATGCCGTGCGACATGCGCCACTGTCAACTTTCGATCCCAACAAAAGCTGACCATTTCCTAGGGGCCAAAAAATGTCTTCCTGCGGATCACCACAGATATATTGTTGTTTTGATTGAATCTAAGAGAAGGCTGCCTCCTTTGTCAAATCAAAATTCGCCACCTAATGTGTTTTGACGTGATGTGGTTTCACACTGCATCTACCGGTTGCTGAGCCCTCTTTCCGACGACTTTTCTGTTTTCTTTTGATTTCCAGCTCGATCGACGGTTTTGGGATTTATTTTATTTGCAAATGGATGGTTTGAAACCATGAACTTAGCTAGGGTTTGGTTCAAGATGTTGAGAAATTTAAGAACCTTCGATTGCTTAAGATTGTTAGCTAACCAGTCTGGTCAAAAAAGCAATTGTCAAACTCTTCTATTTTGTATTTGATTATTTTTTAAGATTAAGTTTAAGTGTTCAATCAAAATGTTGAACTCATTTAAATTTAATTCACATCATGACGAAGACCAGCCATAATCCCACGATTAAGAAACTTAATTTTAATTAAACCCTTTAGTGTAACGGCAGTATTTCCTGACTTTCATCTTTTCTCTCTGTCCCTTGTATTTTAAGAACTTGACTCTAATATATCATATTTATTAAATCTAAATCGGTTCACATATTAATTTGATAGCTAGACCAGTTTGAGTTTGTTAAAAAACTAGCTAATACAATAACTTAGTAAAACCCGATTGACCCATGACTCAAGTGAACCAGGATGAGACTTATTTTTTTTTTTTTATTAAACATGGTTTTTTTTTATATCTTTTTTTTTATATTTTTTTAGTTGGTTTTATAATATTTTCAATGGAATTTGAAGTTTTTTTATGTATATATTCTATATTTACAAGAAAAAAATTAAAAAAAAATTTTTTTAATGGGAGATATATTTTTTTTAAATAGTCTTATAAAATTTATTATTTTATAATATGTACAGTTTATATTCACATGAATAATTTTTTTTTTGTAATTTTTTCATATAAAATAAAACTTTAAATATATATTTTTAAAATTTTTTAGATGAATTATAAGATCCAGAATTGAATTCCGGATTAGATAACTATGCCGCCACGAGGATGGAAGAACGGCCACATAATTTGATGAAAAACACAGGCTTGCATCTCCATAAGCTATCATTACCTTCTCCCTTTGTCTTCAATTAGCAAGTGCGGTCTCAATTCCGAGCCATTCTTCTCCCACTTTCTGCGCAAAAATTACTTGATGATGGCTACAGAATAACTCCATTACGACCATCCGTTATCAAAATCACATAGACTTGCAGAATTAGGGTTCGTTGATTGATACGCGGAGACGAAGAATAAATCAAGTTTCTCAGTCCAGTCAAAGACGGGTTATAGAAAGACTCCAGATGCCTAAGTTCTGGAGAAATTCAATGTCACGACGGAATGGTAAGTTGCTGTCATTGCACATCAATTTGTAACTTCACCCCTGATTTGGGTGATTTGGGAAAATGGAATTCGATAGCTTCTTGTGCCTTGAGTGCAGGAATGCTGTAAATCTAGGCCAAGACTTGGTCCTAAGTTCTACAGATAATTCAATGACATGATGGGTTATAGAAAGACTCCAGAGTCCACACACGCAAGTCCTCATTTTCAATAACGTGACGGGTGGGTTTATGATAGATAAGCATGTTTTGAAAAATTTAATCTAAGTTTAAATTATTTTTTATCTAAGTTTAAATTTAAAAGGCTCAAAAACAGGGTAATTATCCCGTGATAGATAAGTGTGACTTAAATTTATACCCAACATGCTTTGACTTAGCAAAATATCAGGTACAAATAACATGAAAGTGACTTGCTTCTAGGCTCAACATCGGACGCTGTTAAGAGTGAAGCCCAAGCGGGTATAGGTTTAGTTGATTTTCATTCCTAGCATTCTTGAGTTAAGTTAGCACTGAAACTAAATGACAAGCTATTAGACTCAATATCTTTAAATTCAGTTCGTGTCGAGTAAATAGACATGAGTTTAACAAACTATAAGACCTAATATCATTGAAATCAGCAATGCAGTAAGTCTAAATGAACATGAATCTAGCAAGATGCTAGACCCACCGCCCAAGAGCTTGGTATCATGTCAAGCTCAAGTGGGTATGGATCTGGCGATCATTATAGGCTCCATGTTAGGTCATAATGTTTTATTTGTTTGTTTATTTTTATGATTTTTAACACAAAATGTTAATGTAAAAAATATTTATCTTTACATTTTTAGGTGTATAAAAATCTTCTAAGAACTTACTATATTCTTATCGCCATTAATATTATGTAAAAAATATTTGTTCCTTGTTTAATGTTGTGTAAAAAATATTTATTTTTTATTAATACTAAAAAAAAAAATAACTCTCTAACCCTTCCATTTCATCAAAGTGACAGCTTAGAGGATATAAATATCTCCTAAACTACCCAAATAAAAGGTTCACAATATTCTTTCTCTAATGCATATATATTTTCAGAGTATCTTTTTAAATATTATTATTTTTTTTTTATAAAAATACTTAAGCTTACGAAAGTTCTCAAATCTATTAAAATAAACCTTTGACATATATCAATCATCATCACGTATCATATACCAACCACCTTAATTAAATAAAATATATTATATTTTTAAAATAAAAAAAATAAGTTATTATCCAATATAAAAATCTTGTTTTTAAACTACAATATTTTTGGACATCATCGGTTTCATTGCACGTCGATTTGCAACTCCACCCTGGTTTGGACAAAAAGAACACGATAGCTGCTTGTGTCACGAGTGCAGGAGTGCTACAAGTCTAGGCCAAGACTCGGTCCATGAATACAATGGATCAATTTGCATATCCATCGACTTCAATAATATTGCACTTTTAAATGCTTGGTCATGCTCTATCGACCACGAACTCAATGAAAATGAAGTTAACTTCAAGGAGATTCTAAACCCTTGGCCTGTGACAGATACACATTAAAATAACGCCTGGCAAACCTTCGGCCTCGCTCTTCAGACATTCTGGACTGAAGATGGTAAGGGCTCCACCCTGCTTTTACCATGTGATGTAAAATAAAAACATAACAAAAGAATCTCACACCAAGTAATGATGAATAACGTGACATCAAGAATCTGAAACTGGTAATATCAACTGCTCTTTTTTGTTGCATCATGTGTTATGTATGAGAAACAATAAAAGTCTTGCTTCCACAGAAATGGAAATCGCAAGGAAACTTTCTCAACAAAAAGGTTTCCGGTTTCTCTCATTCGTAAAAGATTCTGGCAAAAAGACACATTGCTGCAGCCAGCAAGCACTACTTAGAGCCCATTTGATATTATAGTACCAGTTACTTTTCAAAATGTTTTCCATTTATAAATGCATCAAGATAATATATATATCAAAGTACATCAAAACAATATGATAACACTAAAAATAATTAATTTGAAGCAAATAAAAAAAATTCAATTTTTTTCAAAAATAATGGATAACATTAATTTTTCAAAAATATTTTTGAAACACAAAAAAATATAAGCTCTTAAATTGGGAGTTAGGTTATCAATTTCGAGCATGCATGTAAGATGTGCTTCAATTCTTTGCTATTAGAAGCCAAGTGATGATGCATACATATAAACTAGTGACCTGATCCTCATAAGCAGAGATGCATTTTGTCAAAGAATTCAATTATTTTTTTCCAAAAACTAAAAATTCATTCCCAATACAAACGGCTAAGCATAGTTACATGCCATGAATGAGAAGACCAACAAACCATTCACCAGTAACATCATCATTGACCCCACAATACAAACTACTAAGCACGGTTACATGTCTAAATGTTCTTTATTGCCAAAAGAATCCCCAATGATTCTTGCTCCTGATCAGCAAAAGGTTTCTCTCTTTCAAGTGGTGGGGCACTGCATGTGTAAAAAGAACGTCCAAAGTGTAACTGGTTCAGAGACATCTTCCTATGGTGAACAAAACCTTGACCATTACAGTTAAGATATTGTGCCCCCAACAGCAATAAACAATATAAAATCTTCACATCTCTTCATAATTTGCTATAGTTTAACCAATATAACAACATACCATGTCAAATCTTGCAGCGGATAGATTCCAAGTCCAAGACATGGCCCATACCATTCCATTTCAGGCATTGCTACAAGCAAGAGTTACTAACTTCCTAGACTATGTTGGTTCCCTGAGATAACGGCCTATTTGATGCCCCACCCTGCGATGGATAACATTTAAACACAACGAAAACCGAGCTGCTAATCACAAACAAAATTGCACCTCATAATATATGCATAAGGAAAAGCAACGTAAATTTCAAGAGCAAAACTTACCAAGTCAGATAATTGGTCTCTTATGCAGTACATGGACTTCACCATTGTTTCTAGAGTATCTTTACCTAATTGGAACTTCACTTCTGAGTGAGACTGTGTATCATCTTGAAGCTGCACAAAGCACAATCATAGCTGATTTAAACATAATCAGCTCATGACCATTCTCGACGTTTTTTACGCACACACTTTTAAATCTCATTCAAGAACTTGGTCCAAATTAAGCACAAGTTAATATTCTACCAAAGCCCCAAACAATGAATTCAATACCTTCAAATTGATAACAGCGACAGGGTCAGTCCCTTCCGCTGCATCCTGGTTCGCCATATTCCATGTCATTGCCTTCAACCGTGGAAAATCAACCTGAACAGCAAAAATTAAAATACAAACTCAACATCCTCGTATCTCACCAGACACAAATCGAAGACCTAAAAACAATACCTGATCTTTGAACACATCCGCTCGCCACTCTGTCTTAAACTTCTGCAGTAAAAGCGTCAACAACCTTTGTAATTCCGGCAAAACCTCTTCAGGAAACAACTTCTGAATATCATCTTTGCTTACATTCTCGTACACACACCTTCGAATCAGCATTCGAAGACAAACCAATAACTGCAGAAACAGGTAAAAAAAAATGAAATCATTTTTCAAAAAACGAAACCCTAAGATGATTTAGTTACTTACCGGGTCGAGATCGGTGTCGTTTGGGAGTTGGAGGATGTCGCGAATGACAAGTCGGTCGGCGGAATCGAGACCGGTTTGACGAGTTCGCCAGAGAGCTTGAAGAATGTACTCTACTGATTCTTTAGAGTTTGCTCTTACTAGTAACGGCAAATGATTCCATAAACTATGCTCCATTTTTTCTCCAACTCTTTAATATTTAATTAATTACACAGTTTTTAACAACATTCGTATAACAAATTGATGTTTGAGAGAGGATTTCTCCACCAAGCCCTATATTAAGCAGCCTTCAACTCCATACCTATTTCTGGGCAGCAAGATGCTGGTACAAGTACAACTCCCGCCCCCCTCCCTCTTGTTCTAGATAGGACGAGAACAAAGCGACATCGTTTTAGCTGTGCCATCCCTTCGTTTTCTTACGTTTTATAATCATCTCCCTGCCAACAAAAAACAAAAAATAATAAAATTATAAAGAGATTATTTGTTACCAGAGCAGCAGGTTTTTTTTTTTAATATTTTTTATATTAAAAGAAAAAAAAATTAATTTTTTTTAAAAATAATTTTTCACCGTAAAAACATGCTAATATTCTGAATTAAGGGAACTAATAACTTATCACACATTAATGTTGAAAGCCTTAAATAAAAAAATGGGATCAATTTGATCCTTTGCTATGCTTATAGTAATTAGGTCAATGTTATTATCTTTAAGAATTATAATTATCCAAACCTAAAATGTTTATATACTTAGTAACAAGTTGTTTATGATTTGGATAGTTTTATTTATTTATTTTTTGTTGAGTCATTATAATTTTTTTTTTAAATTCAAACTTTAAGAAAGAAAAGAAATCTCATTAACAATCCAACTTGCTATTTAAAACTTGGAGTCTGAGTTAATTTATAAACAAATGATAATTATTGTAATTTTATTTGTTTATTGCAATATTAAAATAGATCGATACCTATCCAAACAAAATTTGTCAAACTCTAGAGTTATATAAAAAATATATAAAAAAACTAAGATTTAAAAGTTTTAGATCTTTCTGCAAAGCTATACCCAAGAATTTTGGGTGTGGTTGCAACGCCTGATCCAAGAGTAATATTTATAATATTAATAATAACATTAAACTTGCATGACCCAAGTTTAAGTGGGTTTGGTTGCAATACCAGATTCAATAACCTTTGGATGTGGGTTTGGCTGCAAGGTCGTATAATAAAAGTGTGATAATTAAATAGATTAAGTAAAAAGAAAACAACATAGAAAAAAAAAAACCAACATGAAAAAAATAACTAATGAAGAAAAAGAAAAAAAATCTGAATTAACTGGGTTAACCCTTCAAACCAGGTTAACTCGTTAAACATTGAATTCATGTCATGAAGTTTTATAACTAAATAGAAAAAAAAAAGTTGACGAATTAACCCAGAATTAACTCGGTTAACCTGTGAAACCAGGTTAACTCGTCAAACCCGGGATATGTGTCATGAAAGTCCGATAACTAAATAGAAAGAAATTTAACATTAACAAACTAAACCAAATGAAAAAAAAAAATAATTAAAAAGAAAAAAAACTCTGGGTTTCCTTGTCAAACCAGGTTAACTCGTTAAACCCAAAATCCGTGTCATAAAAGTCTGATAACTAAATAAAAAAAATTAACATTAACAAAAAAAAAAAAATAGACGGGTCAACCCAGAATTAACTTGGTTAACTCGTAAAACCAGGTTAACCCATCAAACCTGAGATATGTGTCATGAAAATCTAATAACTAAATAAAAAGAAATTTAACATTAACAAACTAAAGTAAATGAAAAAAATTAATTAAAAAGAAAAAAAAGCAAAAAAAAACTTGGGTTAATTCGTCAAACCAGATTAACCTGTTAAAGTTGGGATCCGTGTCATGAAAGTCTGATAACTAAATTAAAAAAATTAACATTAAAACAAGGAAAAAAAACAAAAAAAATAGACGCATTAACCCAGAATTAACTGGGTTAACTCGTGAAACCGAGTTAACCCCTGAAACATGAGATATGTGTCATGAAAGTCTGATAACTTAATTGGAAGAAATTTAACATTAACAAACTAAAATAAATGAAAAAGATTAATTAAAAAGAAAAATAAAAAAAAAAATCCGGGTTAACTTGTGAAACCAAGTTAATATGTTAAACCCGAGATTAGTATCATAAAAATCTGATAATTAAATTAAAAAAAAATTAACATTAATAAATAAAATTAAACAAAATAAAATTTATTAAAAGAAAAAAACAGCTTACAAAAAAAAAAATTCACAATGAAACGCTGAGTAGCTATAGTTTATTAGATAATAATTGCCTGAGCCTCCACATATGTCAATCAAGATTGACCAGCTTATATGATGAGGCGAAATTGCTACTGTCTTCATCTCATCCATTACGGCTTTTCCATGGTGGTAATCACTACCCCATGCTTTCATTAACATATGAGATGTTGCGAGAGTGGGAGTGAAGGGAAGGCAGAATTTATCGCGAGAACGAATAAAACTCTCTCCCATAAATACTTTGAGTCAACAGCAAAAACTGCACAGTAATCCACAGTGATCTTAGATACAATCTACAGGATTTACTGAGCAGTTTTAGTTTTTTTTTAATTGAAAAGACCAGCAAGTTCCTTTTTTCTCCTGTTTCCTATCCTTTCTTATTCATCAAGAGCTTAATCTCAGAATGGTGCAAGTAGCAACCCTCGTTTCAATTAATTTTTCTCAGCTAAAAAGTATTTATGCATTTATTTCCAAGTTTTTTCTCAGATTTAAATGAGTCAGATTTCAAATATATCTTAGCTAAAAGTTATTTAGTTACCAAGCACTTATTTAAAAAACACATCTTGCTCTTGCTTGTTTTAATGCATCATTTTGAAGCTTGCTTGACAAATGTTCACAGAATTTACTTGCACGATGCCCGGCATCGCCCTTTAAAAATTGATGCACTACTACTAGCATCTATATCCTCGCCAGATGATCGGAAAAACAAGGCTTGTAGCATCGACATGGTTAGCCGATTGTGATTGTTCGTTGGGAAGAACACGGGAGTAAAAAAAATATCTAACTGCAGTTTACTCTCCTTCACTGTCTTCATCTGGGCCGGCAGCTTCACCGACATCAACAGAGAAGTTGTATTCCTGGTCACAGCCAAGATAAGAATCACACATGAAATAGAGAGTGTATGACATCCTTCCAGCATCTGTAGGAGCAGCAAACTCCAGCTTCACCTTTGACTTCCTCTGAAGGGAAACCCTCTTGATGGCAAGCAACAGGTTGCTCTTGGTATCACCGACAGCAAGCCACCACCCTTCTTCTTTGGCTTTGGGATACCTTGGGGCATCAACAGGTCCCACCTCTGTCCCCTCTAGATCCCTTGCAAGGGTGACAAGCACAGTGATGTCTTCTCCTGCCCTCACGTTATCACCATCCATCACCTCGTAAGACATATCAATGTTGGGAAATTGATTGCAAAACCTCACAATATCTAGCACCTGAGAATCTGACAACTGCAAAAGCTCACGCCTCTCATCATCTTCCATCTCTACCAGATCAAACAATGTCTCAATGCTCCTTCCCGGGTTCTCCTGGCATTTCTTAGCCAACTCCTTTGTGAAGTGTGGAAGCTGTAGAAGCATGGAATCTCGCTCCCACATCCCTTGTGTCACCATTTGGCTAACTTCCATAGCAAGGAGAGCACAGTTCAACCAGCCATTGCTTGAAATGACATCAATCATTGCTTGAAGCAATCTACTGGCAGAAAGAAGCACCTCTCGCTGTTCCAATGCTAGGTTCCCACCCACAGATTGCCTAGAGAAATGGGCTTGTAGCAACACATTAGCCTTCACATGTGGATCAGCATATCTAGGATTTTCAAACGAAAACCTCTGGTGATTGATTAATCTTCGAAGCACCTCCTCCTCCCCAGGTTGTATTGGCAGTTGCACATACTCTGAGGCTGAAGAGAGGATTTCCAGAAGACCCTTCATCTTTGTTTTGGGAGTCAGAGAGTAGCTAAAACGTTCTATAGTAGTATAACTGATGTAATAGTAAGATGCTATCATGCCAAGGTTCAAAGGAGAAAGGTCCATGTCATCCTCGATAGCAACACATTTACTCTTCTCTAGGTCAGCCAATGTGTTCTCAACAAGCTCTGAGAGGTGATCAGAAAGATGCCTGTGACTAACTCCCTGGAGATTGTAGTAGTTTGGATTCTGAGTGAGCCTCCTGTACATGAATGTCCACGTGAGATAATCTACAGCATCCTGCTTGTTCTCAATAACTCCAGCAACAACTTCAGCATTAAAATTATCATGTAAGAAATGGTGCAAATGACTTTCAACGGGAAATGCTTCATGTAAGAATTTCTTGTAATATTCTTTACGAGGTGCATGACAAAGGATGACACACTTTCCAGAGTTATCTAGAAGAGGTCGGCTAGCATGACCCATCATCTGCAGAAGATCTATGACAGGATAATCCGTGTGAGCATCTTCTTGCCCATCATAGTATTGAGTTCCCATCACCACCACTAAATGTGCCGACAAAGGCAACCCCCAGCATAATGAACTACTCATGACACAAACCTGAATCCACCCAGTTTCAAACAGTTGGCACACAACTTCTTGATCCAAGCTGCTCAAGCCCTCGTGCAAGTACCCAACTCCATGGTACAAAGTGGCTCTCAACATTTCTTCCTGGATCTTTCCAATGAAAGGCTCCAATTCTTCAGACCTTAACAGAAAAGCTGGCTTCTCTCCACCATCCACACTTGAGTATGTCATCAGATCTACAGCAGCGAGTTGCACATGCTTTCTTGTGGGAACAAAGACAATAGCTGGCTTACCATTCTTTGCATGTTTGACAATATAAGTATATGTTGGTTTCGTCATTGCTTGCATCCTTGCCTCAAAATTGGCAATATCAACACCTTGAATGTGTATTTCCAGGGGCACAGGACGCACACCAGGAGGAAAATTGAAAAGGCCATGAGATGTAGCTCCTATCCATTCCCCAAGATCCTTGGCATTTGCAAGAGAGGAAGACAAAGCCACAATCCGTATCTTGTTCTCTATCTTACTAGCAATGTATCGCATCCTAGAGACAATCACCTCCAAGACAGGACCACCTTGACCCCCAATCAAGTGAAGCTCATCAATGATAAAAAGACTAACTTGCTGGACATACTTCCGCTGTTTCCATCGTCGAGACAGAGCATCCCATTTCTCAGGAGTGCTGATGATTACTTGACCCCTTTCAAGTAGCTTCAAGTCTGTAGCTGTTTCCCCAGTTAATTCAACAACGCGCATGCCAAGACCTTGGCCAAACTTTCTCTCCCAATCACGATAGCGTTCCTTGGCAATTGCTTCAAGAGGAGCAATATACACTGCACGCATTACACACTCTGGTCCCTTTTGGTGATTCCTCAATATGGCAAACTCTGCACAGGTAGTTTTCCCACTCACTGTTGGTGCAGCAACCAAGACATTATCATCTGTATTATAAAGAACAGTAAAGACCTGAGTTTGCACTGGATTAAAATGCTTAAAATCTTGATAAAGAGCTTCATATGATGTATTTCTCAACGCAGTCACAGGCAGAGGCTGCAAGTCCAACAACTCTGTAGGAGGTGGATACTTTTCTGGCAAGATAAGATGCCTGAAAGAGATGGGCAAAACTGTTTGTGAACCAAGCCATTTATCTGACACAACACGAATGAAATACTGAGGTGGCAATGGCTCATGGATCAACACTGTGAAATTCAGTGTGGGGTCCACAACCTGTTCCTCATCAACGGGCTGCCTTTTCAGCATAAAGTACTCGTGATGAAGAATAGAATCACCATTATTATCCTCCATGATAACCCAAAATGGCTCCACATATCCATGAACATTTTCGTCCCATAGAAAGTCTGCAGTTATTGTAAGTTCAACCCTCAACACGGTGCGAGTAATGGGCTGAACATGTGCTGCAAGGTTTAACTTTGGGAATTGGTGGATGAACTTGTGCAGTGTTTTGCCCATCTTGGGAAAACGGATGAGCTCACCAATCTCCTGTGGTTTAAGGTCATAATACCTTTCCCATGACAAATCTTTCTTCTCCAACATCATCAGAATTTCATTAAGGATCCCATGGAATTGACGAAGGGGAGTCTGGACACTCCACATTCTCTTATTAATCATTTTACACAAGTTCAAAGCCTTCTCAGCTAACCGGGCCCATCCTCTTTTCAAGACAATCTCAAAGAGAGCTCGCATAAGACGGCCAGCACTCTTCAAAGAAAACAGAAACAAATGATTAAAAGTTGTATACAGATCAAGAATCTAACTGGAAAAGAAAGAAAGAAGAAACTGCAGTGCCAATTAGAAGAACACAAACCTGAGTTATGAACACCATGTCAGATGTCAATGAAAGCCCTTCGAGCTTTAGCTGAGAAATATATGCTTGCAGCAAAACATTAATTTTGGCACTAGGCTCCTCTAGGTTTTCCTTGATAGGAATTGGAACACAGTCCAAAAGCTTTGCCAGTTCCATCTTCTCATCTTGTCTAACTGTAACATATTTAAATTCTTCACTTAGTGAGAATAGATGACACAGCTCAATATCTCCCATTGTTGGCTTCAAATGCTCATTATATATGGAAATTGTCCCGTGAGTAATATAGTAGTAGCTCGCAATTCGACCCAAGTCAGTCACCTGGAAATATCCACTCTTCCTGTCATACTTGACCAAATTATTTTTGTCCAAGATAGTAGCAGCAGAATGTATCTGCAAAAAGAACAAAAGCCCATTAAAACACAATTAGACTTTTTGAAAAATAATTAGGAACATTACTTTTAGAAGATGAAACCAACCACCACAGTTAATTTAAATTAAAAAGGCATAAACATCTGTCAATACATGCAATGAAAATTTCCCACGGGAGACAAATAAGGGCTGGAAAAAATGACATAGCAATTATATTGGGAGACTAGACAGATGAAAGGAAATTCGACAATACCAAATCAATTTCAAACTAACAAGTGATTAAAGAAAGAAAGAACAAAGAAAGGGGAACAGAGGAAGACAATCACACTGTAGTTTATTCAAACCAAGAACATACTTGAAACCCAAACTCTTTCCCCATGTCCATGAAAGTTATAAATGGAGGCTTAGTTGTTGGTGGTGCATGCTTTCCTCTTCCACTCATTTCATAAGCAATCATCTTATGACAGTAAGTTTCAAGTTTCGAAAGAAGTGGGTACTCTAGTCCAGTATACCATGACTTAATATGGTTTCCAATTCATAAGTCAATAGTTTGTGTGTTATAGAAATGCATATTCTCCATAAACATATCTTCACAAGTTCAGACAAAGTTGAGTTACTAATTATACATGATAACCTATCCCCACTCAACTAGTGATGTCGTGTGCTAATGCAACCAGTCAATCCAAGCACCTAATATATCATCACACAGTAAAAATGATATTCGGCACTCAAGAGATCCATGTAGGGAGAACAAAGCAATGATGATGAAGACACAAGGGACACGGTGAACAGCTTTTTCAAAAACATTGAATATGCAAAATCCGTGTGATAAAGCACAAATTTGAATGGGACACATGATCTAATGACAGCAGATGAAAGCACAGATACCAAGAACCAAATCTAACATAACAGTGGTTTGGGCAACTAAAGAACCACTAAAGAAAATGGGACAAGTATACCAAATTTTCTCTCCACTACCCAAAGACATAAAGCACAAATAAGTAAAAAATAAACAAATGTTAAAAACATATGTAACACATGCCTGGAGCTAATAGCAAATAAAGAAAGCCAATTGATATATATATATAAAAGAGTAGGGTGCCTACCAGATCAACCCTCCTCTCCTCCAATGTGATATCCCTAGTAAGAACATCTGGTGCTAAGCCATAAAGTGTAGGGTTTCGCATCATCCGGACATACAAGTAAGTATACTCGAGCCAGTGGCAAGCTTCCCTGGCATTTTGAACTGATCCTAGAACAATTTCTGCATTCAACTGATCAGCCAGCTTGGATACGAACTGACTTTCAATGGGAAGTTGTTGATTCATCAAGGAAAGGTAGTACTGCAGCTCACTATGGCCTGTGATGATAATCCCTTCCCCGTATGAATCATACTGAGGCCTGCCAGCACGACCCAACATCTGCATAACATCCAGTGGACTTAGTTCAGTCCATGCTCCTTTTTCTGGATTGTAAATCTGAGTCCCTTTGATAATCACAGTGTGAGCAGGCAAGTTAACACCCCAAGCTAGAGTTGCAGTAGAAACCAGTACTTGCACATGCCTATCCCTAAAGCGCTCCTCAACAAGTTGACGATCACCTCTTGTCATCCCAGCATGATGAATAGCAAAGCCATAGGGCAGAAGATCTTTGAGATCATTGCTTTTCACCAATTCTGAATCAGTTTGGAGAATCTCACGGCTTGCACTGTCCTCTCTCAAGAATCTACTTAAAGTATCCTTAGCAAGTGCAGTGTCCCTTATTTCTCGAGCTGTTTTGGCTGTTTCCTTCCTTGAGTGGACAAAGATGAGAACTTGATGCTTTCCTGCTACATCCATTACCTTCTCGTGACAGATATCATTCATCAACTGAAACCTCTGCAGTGGCTTATTTATATTGATTCCAATATACTGTTGAGAAAGAGGAACTGGCCTGTAGCTATTGTCAAAATGGAAGAGCCCTTTTTCCAGATCAACCCGCAAAAACAAAGCCACATCCTCAAAATTAGGGAGTGTAGCTGACAGCCCCACCAACCGGATATTTACCTTTGTTGTTTCAATTTGCCTAACGGTTCTTGCAACAATACTCTCAAGCACAGGTCCTCTATTATCATGAAGAAGGTGAATCTCATCAATAATAAGGAGTTTCACAAGTTGAGTATAGGTGCGATCACCAGACTTTCTGGTGATAATGTCCCACTTTTCAGGGGTTGTCACAATTATCTGAGTTTCCTCAATTTGTTGGCGGGTCATTGTTTGATCTCCACTTAGTTCCTTCACCTGGACACCATACTCCTGCAGATGATTGGACAAATTACCCACAACTTCAGCCACAAGGGCTTTCATTGGAGCCACATAAACTATCTTATAATTATTATTGTTGAATGAACCGTCCAGATTCCTGTTCAAGGCAATTTGCTGAAGTATAGTGAGCACTGCAACGTTGGTTTTTCCTGCTCCAGTTGGAGCACACAAAAGTATATTATCTGCCTTGAAAAGGGCGGTCTCATAGACTTTACTCTGCACCCTGTTCAACTGTTGAATCCCTTCGAAAGCTGGTTGAGCCCAGTCTGGCATTTCTGATATCTTTACAAACCTCTCATTAGGAGGTATTGCCCGTGGCTTCAATGCTGGTACATGAACTTCTTCATAACCCTTTTTCTGATGTTTAAAAGAACCAACAGGAAGATCACACTTTTTGTTTGCCATCAAAAGGCCAGTACCCTGTTCAAAAGCAATGCTGTCCAAGTCAAGCAACTGAGGCTGGCCTTTCAACCAACCACTTTCAGCATCTCTATCAACAAGTCCTCTCCTACCCCTATCCCCATCTCCACCAGCCTCGTCCTTCAGCCAGCGAGCCTCTTCTCTTATACTCTTCTCCAAGTTCTTTTGTCTCTCTTTAGCAGTTGCCCTAGTGGCATGCAGTTCCTTCAAAATCCCTGCCAAATCAGGACCTGAACCCATCATTTCCTCCTCTATCTGCTTCCTCTCCTCCTGATCTTTGGACCTAACTAAACGTGTACACCAGACAATCTCCAGCCTGTTCCACAAAAGAAACTTTATAAAGGTGAACTTATCAAACTGGAGATGTAACAGCAACTTCGTTTCAACTTCCCTGTCATCTCCCTCGGCAAGTAACTTCAGCACTTCTTCTGCTAGCTTCTGGCACTGTTGTGGATCAATCTGCTGTTCATAAGCTTGTGAAATCTTCCTTTGTAGCCAATAAGCATCAATATCCTGAACATTAAGGTTCATTCCCTCATTTGCCCCCCTCATTTCATCATCATCGATTCTGCCACCCATCTGCATGGCCTCAGAACCACCTGCTTCCACCACATCATCATCCTCTTCCCCCTCCTGTGGCACCATATCCAGATCACTATCCCCTTCCTCATCTTCATTGTCCTCATCAAACTCCACAGCAACACCCACATCATCATTAAGGACATCATCACCATTACGAACGGAGACCCCAGCACCATCACCCCCATCTTGGTAATCAGTGATAAGCTTACCAATTGAAACAAACTGATCAAACATACTGTTGGAAATAGGGTTCAACAACTTCTCAATCTCCTTCCTCTTGTCCTGCGTCCTAACAGACTCATTCTTGAGAACAGCCAAAATCTCATCAGCGGCAGCACTAACAATATTAAGAGGCTGACCACCCAATTGCTGCTGAATGACACTTAGCATAGCTTCATAGGCAGCTCTAGTTTCCTTGGTCTTGGGGTGGTAAACGCCCTCCTCAGTAGAAGTAAGGACACTCTCCTCTCTAAGGCGGCGCCTCTTAGCTTGACAACCACGGACAGATTCAGAAAGGGCATCACGCTCCTTCTTCTTCCTCTTAGCCTTGTTAATCTTCTCATCTAAATCAGAAGGTCTCCCTCTGTGAGCACGGTCACCAAAACTTCTAGGGTCAATCCTGCCCCAGAGAGACTCAGGTTCACCAGTGGGCTCATGAGTATCACGTCGTCGAGTATCAGTAGTATGAACCAGACTGGAATTGGCTCTGTACTCGTATTGCTTGAATCGAGCGTGTGCCTCAGCACCACCACTCAGATGCGCCATTATTGAATTTCCAAATCAAACACAACAATTAAAGTTAGAAACCAAAACTCGATTTAAAAGAAAAGCAAAACGTAAGGATGATAGACCCTAACCAGATAGATACCTTGGATAGTCTTCGTATCCTAACTCTAACCCTAAATATGATGGATGGGTAGAGTTAAGTATTAGGAGAGATGACGACCGTGTTGAACGAAAACAACAAAACACTAATTAGGTTTTATTGATTCGAATCGAAATTCAAAAAAAAAGAAGAAGCTAGAGAGAGATTGGAATGCTTACCGTAGCTTCTTTGGTTGAGAGAGCGAAGAAACTTTTACAATCTCTTCTGAATTTTCGTGTTCTTCTTTCGGCTGAGAAATGAATTATAAATCAACCAGATTTCGCTGCTGCTGCTTACTTGGCTAACACGGTAGCTAATAATTTAAAATATTGCAGAATAGATACTTAAGAATATTTAAATGGAAAAATAAATGCAAGCAAAGGCATTCAGTGGTGCGTCTGTGGGGGCAGACACCATCATTTCATAAAATTTTGATTTATTTTTTAATTAATTATTTTTATATTAAAAATAAATTTTATAAAATATTATTTTAATATATTTATAAATAAATCCAATATTTAATTAAATTTAAGTCGTGTAAATATAGGTCTCGAATGTTTCATTGGATTCACAAATCTAAGACTTTTTTTCAAGGAAATAAATCACATAAGAAACAATTAGTCATTTAATTTATAGATTTTCCAATTTGGCATATAAAGTTTAGCAATTATAATATTAAACCTTTAATTGTGTTATTTTATTGCAATCTTAACTTTCTCTTTGTAATAATATAAACAAAGTAGCAAAAGAACTTCAATTGTTTTCTTACATGTCAACTAAGGCCAGTTTTACCTATTCTCATCTCAAAATTTACATTAAAAAATACATTATAACTAACTTGACAATATCTTAGATTTATATTCGATGAATTGTGTGATTGGTAATTTAATGCAGAAGAGTGTTTTTTAAGAGTATTTATTAAATAAAAAATTATTAAAAAAATATTTTTAAAATTTTTATTTTTAATAATAGCGCATTAAAACCATAAAAAAATATCTAAAAATCATCTATTGATATTTTTTTTTAAACGACAAACACTTTAAAAAACATAAGTTATTGTAATGCTAAATGAGTATAAAGTCTTAAAATATAATATTTTAATATACCAGCACATTAAAACTATTAATTTGATATTTTTTTAAACGAAAAACACTTTAAAAATAAAAATTATCATGATGAGAAATAAGCAAAGAGTTTTAGGAGGTGTTTGAGAGTGTAGTCACAGTTGCGGTTCAAAATGTTTTTTGCTTAAAAATATATTAAAATATTTTTTTATTTTTTAAAAAATTATTTTTAATATCAGCACATTAAAAAATAAAAAATTAAAATTAAAATTTAATTTTAAACAAAAATTTTAAATTTTTACAAAATTTTTACTCAACTATATTTTTAAAAAGCAACTTAAAATACAAGAGACGTGGGCGAAGTGGCATGCTAAAAGTCATTGAAAAAATAGTTGGAGAAGATGTATTCAAAGGTTAACGTTGAACAATTAGGAAAACAAAAGGTTGATATCAATAAACAAATATATTTTCATAATGTAGATAATAAACAAATATAAGTGAAATGGTTCCAGCTACCGTTACAAAGGTAATTACTGCTCTAGCCACCTTGCTCCGCAAGCAAAAGGCCCCCAGATTACACTGCCCACGTGAACAAACAAACTTCAAAGAAAATTTTCCAACTTCTAGACAATAGACTTCAGCAGATTTGGAAACTGTTTTTAAAAATTTTTAATTTTTTTATTTTAAATTAATATTTTTTTTTATTTTAAAATAATTTTAATATAATAATATTAAAAATAAATTTTTTTAAAATAAAAAATAACTATAATCACATTACAAGTCATTAGTCATGTACTGAGTCTGACCTTAAGAAAGCCCAAGCTTATACACCCTGGCCCACAAGATGCCCAAAAAGATCCGAGAAAAATAACCAAGCCTGCATAATGAATATGGCACCACCTCCTGCTGCTTTCTTTTTCTATTTTGAGCTATTAGCACATAAAGTAAAAAAATCTGGCGACTGTGAAAAGTGAAAAACACATTTAAGTGATATTGCGTTTCTGAATAAATGAGGTTGTCACCGTAGTTTTCTTTTTTTGGAGAAAGGAGGAGCTGTGTGGAGAAGAAGTTGTCAGCGTTATTTTTCTTGAGAGAGGAGCTACGTGGAGAAGAAGGGAATAAGGTAAATTACATGAAATATGTGTTTCTAAACTAAGACATTGTAAGTCGTTGCATTTCTGAAAAGTTACTACATTTAAAAATAACAATATTTACTGAGTTTTAAATTGTAATAATTTTAAACTACGTTATTTTACCAAAAAATAATAATTAATTGTGCTATTCCATCGTTATTATATTTGAAAATAGCAATATTTATTAAGATATTAAATTGTGATAATTTTAAACTATTCTATTTTACTAAAAAAATAAAGTATGCTATTCTATCAAAGATTTTGTGTTGCTTTGTTGAATTTTTTTTATTTTTTTTTAAGTTCTTGGGCTCAAAATATCCTATCGTGTTAACACAAAGAGCTCATAATGGAGTAGCAGAAATACAGAATAAACATGAAGAATGAATTCCATGAAAACCTTATAATCAGAGAGCATTGTTATGCATTACAGCATCATTCCAAGAAGAAGGCTTCTGTCATTTGACATGGAATTTTTATTACAGACGATTCAAGTTGCCAGAGTAGTTGCTGGACAACTATCATGCACACAGGCCAAGACATCTCTATAGTCCCTTGAAATGGTGAACGAATCATAGACCTTTCCATCGCTGCTTTTCTTGTACTCGAAGAGCAGAGATGAATGATTAAATGCTGTCAACTTGACAAATCCAAAGTCATAATCTCTGTAAATACTCCAATTTGGGATCACGCTGCTGTATTCTGATAAATGGCTTCCTCCCCCACCAACAACTACATGAATAGTTCCATTCACTGTGCCTGAATAGTGATGTTTTTCTTTGCTCACGCATTGATTCTACATCATCAACACAAACAGTAAAAATATGCAAAATGAAATGAAAATAATCTAAACTTGCACTCACAATATTGAGGAATTTGAGGAGGGGCAATTCGAAACTATAATGGGACTGGTGACCAATGGCCAATGACAGGATGTGATAGTTTCACAAGGCCAAGATGTTTTTCCAGACTAAAGAGGATATGTATCACTTTCTGGTAATCATTAAATACCCTTCAAACCTTTTCTAAGCAAGAAATCATTTTCCCCAACAGGTACGGCCATCTAAATTAGAGCTCAAAATGCAGATTTATAGTTGATGATTTAACATTTCACCATAGATTAAAGATAATATTAAGTAAATGCAATTGTCATCTGCAACTCTTAGAAAGAAAAGGATGCAGCCTTTACAAATAGCACGCCATAATTGGCACCTGTATCCAATTCTTTGTAATGGATAAAATCATACATGTACTGCAATTGTGCATACCTGGTAAACAGGGCATGTCCTCTCGTAGTTGTGGACGTGTCCGTAAAATGCAATGTCTACCCTGTATTTTTGCCAAAGTTTCTGCAAGCTTTCCCTCCCCATGGGCTCTTCGAAGGCACCCTCTAGGCCATACCAAGAGTTAGACGAGTAGCCTAGGACACGATGCGCTGAGAAGATTAACCATGGCTGCTTTTGTCTATCAACAGATGCAAGGCATTTTTCAATGAACTTGTATTGTTCAGTTCCCTCTCTCCAGTCATGCTCGGAGTCAGCTATACAAAAGTGAAACATGCCATAATCCGTCGAGTACCTGTATGTTTATGGATTTTAATTGATTTCATCACAAAACTAGACTGGATAAAAGAACTGCAAAATACAGGTGCATTTGTTGATCCTAGGCTGTTTCAGGATTCAAATGTCATGGCTCAATGCTTGTTATCTTACTTCCTCCTATTTATTTTATTTTTGTTAAATAATTCTTTTACAAGATCCTTAATCTGAGAATTAATTGAGGTACATTTTATGCAACTTACCAAAACTTAGCTCTGTTCTCAGCAGGAACATGGTACATGGTTTCTGCAGGCACACCACATTCTCCACCAGAATCTGTAGTGTCATAAAAGGAGCCTGAATTTGGCCAATCACGTTCATGATTACCACTGCAGAGAAGAAAACATTCCAAATAAGCTTATTGTAAACCCCGTGTGTGTGTGTGTGTGTGTGTGTGTCCAACACATTTGTGATTGTTCAAGCGCAAGGTGCGTACCTTGCAATCATGTATGGAACAGTGGATGTAATGGGCTGCACCTGTGCTGTGAATTGGTCCCACTGTGAAATGTACCCATTTGCATATGGTAAATCTCCTATATGGAATACTATATCAAAGTTATCCAAGTCCTTGATGAGTTGGTCTGTAGTGTTAAGTGAACCAGGCTGATAATCGCTGTACTCATTTGAACCATCACGCTCCGCCTGAAAGACATTTGATAGAATTGTAAATCTCAATGTATGCACAAGTCATACAGAATGTTTTCTTCCATAAAGGACGATCTTGTGTTTATCAAGCACTATAATTTACATTAATAACTAGAAGATAGACATGTTAAAGTTCTTCCATTTACTAGTCCATTCAATGCGAGATTAAAGAAGGCTAGAAGTACAGATTGTGCATTTAAATTTGTAACGAGCATACAAGTAGTAATATAGATTTCCTCGTTGCTGATATAAAAGCACAGGCTGCTAAGATTGTCAAAGACAACATACATACCTTCCCCATGTCACCAAATATAATGACACGCTGTAATGAGTCTTGTCCAGGATATGGAGATGATTTGAATGAAAACACCTTGCTCCAAACATATGAACCATCAGATAAGATATGACCCATTCGGTATGTATACCTGAAAAAACACGACCAATTAGTAGTTGTTGAAACTTTTTCAGTGATAGAAATGTAAGTTTTCATATTCCGTACACTATGTTAGGCCATAAATCCTTCAGAAAACTTGTATGTATGAATCCAGGATCACGCCAGCCAACTGTTCGTGCAGGTGAACCTGGGAAGTGAAAACAAGCTCATCATTGCATGCCTCCTAGCAGACAAAATTGAACGTGATAAAGAATTCGAGTAGGTTAAGAAAAAAAAAAGTCCTATCATGTGCAGGTGAACCAAATCATACCACACATGCTGTTCTGCTTGAATGTTAATGTTCCAGCAGGTGAGCGCTTTGGAGTTTCACCCTTCATGCCCCATTCAACAAATGGAACAGCTTCATCTATATTATAACCACTAGTCCATGTTACAGTCATCTGTGAAACATATAAATTCAGTAAAATTTCAATAATGACAATAACAATGGTAAAATGTTTGCTTAAGCCAAAGACTGAAAGTCGATGTTGGAAAGTTAAACACCATTATTATCATCTTGATGTTAAAAAGGAAACTACATTTCAGGGTTATATAACTTCCATTTTCTCTCTCTCTCTCTCTCTCTCACACACACATGAAAATCATACATGGACTCACATGGAACTTTATAAGACGAGTACATACTTTAAGACTCAGTATACAACACTAGAATGCCCTTAACTTGTTTATGCGGGTTAACAGTTAAATCAGACAAACTTCATTGAAAGATATGAGAGGATATTGTCTATAAAGACTCACTTCATCCCAAGATTTTCCATGAGCAAGCCGTGGGTATACTGGTGCTTTTGGATTCAGAAACTGTAATTTGTTTGAAACAGACACCAGTTTTGGCTGCAAGAAATTGAGCAAGAACAAGGCCATTTTACAACATCATAAGCATTCCTCAAAAGTGAATCATTCGGACAGTAAGAATAAAATGATGATGCAGCACAAAAGCAAAAAAAGGAGTAAGAAAACTCACATATGACAACCCGCCTGAAAATAATACGAAGGCAAAATCTGCTCGCTGATTTATCAACAAAAATCTCAAAGTACTTTTTCCTGTTTTTGTGTATTCTGGATTGCTATGGTTCGCATACTTGTACTAAAACAAGGACATCCAACGTAACAGGTGAAATTAGAGATGTTCTGACTTGTAAGATTCTACTGTTAACCTTAACTCAATGTCTACAATCACTTTTGTTCACACCTTTATTGGGGCTGTACAGATATACGGAGTTTCCTGCCATTGATCATCTTGTGGTGGACATGTGGATGCGCTGCCATATCAAAACGCAGTTGTTTTAATTCGTAAAATACTCAAATGAGCATGAAGTTTCCTATACGTTGTAGTTATCAACTTTGGTCCTACAACAGCATTTCTACGTAGAAAAAGCTTGACGAGCGAGGAAAAAGATTAAATGTCAATTGATGTAATGCACTAGTTAATCACAGTATTACAGGCACAAAGAATCATGACCAGGCAGTTCATATTGGCACATTGAAGAGGATTACTTAAAGTTTGCAGGAGAAAAAACTCCAACCCAATCATCTGCAGATGGCTTTTCGTTCATAATATTCACCGTTGTCCATTCAGAATCCTCACCCTGCAATCACATAAATAGGGGGGGGGGGGGGGTCTAAGAATTACTTCCCATGTTTGTTAAAAAAATATTCTGAAACAATGTTACCTCCAATGTGTTCCTTACAGGATGTATAATAACTAGATTCTGGCTGAAAATAAAATTATGTTAACAAAATATGATGAATGCTTGGGGTTATCATACAAGATGCTAAGTTTAAAAACAATATTTTAGGTCTCTTAAGGTTTAATTTACGGGTTTTTCTTTTTCTCAGTTAAAGTGGTTCTTCATTTTTTTTTCCCGCTCCTAATTCAAAATACCGCCTTTTAATACGAAATAAAAATCCAGCAACAGTCGAGTACTGTTGTACAAGAAACATCTTTGAACAGATTGGTCCAGTTATTATACCTTTTTAAAGCAGATTTCACGTTTGAAGGTTTTCTTCCTCCTAGAAAATGAGGGGGAAAACACAACACTTCCACCATTACTAAAAAATGAGCCAAAATATAGATAGAAAGTGCAGCTTTCAGGCAGCAAGATTAAATCTATATATCCAGTCGAAAAGACGGCAAGGCATCCATGTTGGATTAAAAGGATTTATGACAACATAGCCAAAGCTGTGAGAGGGAGATTAGGATCAAAGGGTCAGAGTCATTACCAGAGAGCCAAGAAAGCGAGGGTAGGCGGTGATGAGAGCGGAGCCATCAATCGCCAGAGTGGTTTTGTAAATGTCGATCTTGGCAAGTGCTTGCTCTCCAGCTCCATGAATATCAGCTTGAACGAAGGTCAAGTTCGCAAAACACAGCAACCAAAACACGAGTACTGCTGAGGATGTCGCCAAAACGTTCACTGGAAAGTGGTGAACGGTCTCTTTCATTTCGCCTGAACTGGTTTTTACGTGCCGGAAATGAGAAGGCCAGACCCCGAGCTAGCCAAGCAAGTAGCCCACTAGGTTTAGCAGTCAGCCACTAAAAAAGCTTCACGCACCCCCAAAATTAACCTAACTCCACCCTCTTGCTCTGGTTACATCAATGGTCCTTCTTGTAGCTATGTATACCGCATGAAAGGATGTGGTTGAGCTTTGCTGTCAGTTTTTAAATAAAACGTGAGGAATGACTCTTTTTGTTTTTCTTTACCTAAATCAAAGTATCTAAAATCAGTAGATCCGTCACATCAATTTATTAAAAAGTAAAGATTTTTTAATAATATATGCTTTTTACAAGATTCAAACTCAAAACTTTACATAAAATAAACAACTTGTGAGCCAACTGTACCAACCACAGCCACTATTAATAGAGGAATGACCGCAACATCAATCATATTAAAGAATTCTAAAACACGTGGTGTTCACTGCAAGCAGCTACTGTAGCTTTTTTTTTTGGAGCAGTTTTTTTTTTCTGGAGCATTTTTTTTTCCTACTTTTGTTTCTTCTTCATTTTTTTTTTTTTCACAAAATTGATTTTTTTTTTTATTTTTTTTCAAAATTATCTTTACTTATTTTTTTAATTATTGAGCTGGTTGAAAATTTAACTATGTATCTTTTTTCTTTAAAACATTGTGGATTGCTATAATGTACTCATACATTGTTTTTTTTTTTTTGTGATTTGTTTATTCTTTTTTTTTTAAATGGTATTTGTAGTTTTTTATTTTTTTTATATTGCATTGGCTAAGAATTTAACTTTTTAGTTTTTTTTTTTTAAAAAAAAAAACAATATGGAATTACTACAGTGTTTCCCTATATAATTTTTGTTTTGCTGCAGTGTTCCCCACATATTTTTTTAAAAAATTATCTTTTCCTACTTTTGTTTTTTTTTTTCCTACTTTTGTTTCTTCTTCATTTTTTTACATGTTTTATTTTTCATTTTTTTTTACCCAAAATTGACTTCTTTTTTTTTTAATTTTTTTTCAAAATTATCTTTGCTAATTTTTTTAAATATTAAGCTGGTTAAAAATTTAACTATGTATCTTTTTTCTGTAAGACATTGTGGATTGCTATAATGTACTCATACATTTTTTTTTTTTTTTTTGTGATTTGTTTTTTTTTTTTTAAAATAGTCTTTGTAGATTTTATTTTTTTTATATTGCATTGGTTAAGAATTTAACTTTGTAGTTTTTTTTTTTTTAAAAAAAAAAAAAAAACAATATGGATTACTACAGTGTTTCCCTATATAATTTTTGTTTTGCTGCAGTGTTCCCCAACATATTTTTTTTAAAAATTATCTTTTCCTACTTTTGTTTTTTTTTTTTCTGTAGCTTTTTTTTTTTCTTGCTTTTTTTTTTCTGGAGCATTTTTTTTTCCTACTTTTTTTTTCTTCTTCATTTTTTTTACATGTTTTTTTTTTCATTTTTTTTTACCCAAAATTGACTTCTTTTTTTTTTTAATTTTTTTTCAAAATTATCTTTGCTAATTTTTTTAAATATTAAGCTGGTTGAAAATTTAACTATGTATCTTTTTTCTGTAAGACATTGTGGATTGCTATAATGTACTCATACATTGTTTTTCTTTTTTGTGATTTGTTTATTCTTTTTTTTTTAAATAGTCTTTGTAGATTTTTTTTTTTTTATATTGTATTGGTTAAGAATTTAACTTTGTACTTTAAAAAAAAAACAAAAACAATATGGCATTACTACAGTGTTTCCCTACATAATTTTTGTTTTGTTGCAGTGTTCCCCACATATTTTTTAAAAACATTATCTTTTTCTGCTTTTTTTTTTTTTGGAGCATTTTTTTTTCCTGCTTTTTTTTTTCTTCATTTTTTTACATGTTTTTTTTTTCATTTTTTTTTTTACCCAAAATTGACTTCTTTTTTTTTTAATTTTTTTTTTAAAATTATCTTTGCTAATTTTTTTAAATATTGAGTTGGTTGAAAATTTAACTATGTATCTTTTTTCTTTAAAACATTGTGGATTGCTATAATGTACTCATACATTGTTTTTTTTTTTTGTGATTTGTTTATTCTTTTTTTTTTAGCTTTCCCCACATGTTTTTTTTTATTTTTTTATTTCTTTTTCTTTTTTTCCACAATTGTCATTTTTTACATGTTTTTTTTTATTTTTTTCAGAATTATTTTTGTTGATTTTACTTTTTTTGCTATTAAGCTGGTTGAAATTTTAGTTTTTTTGGTTTTTTCTTTAAAACACTGTAGCTTTCCCCGCGTGTTTTTTTTTCTAGCTTTTGTTTTCTTTTTTTTACATGTTTTTTTTTTCAGTTCTTTTACCCAAAATTGACTCCTTTTTTTTTTTTTTTTGAAAATAGTTTTTGTCATGTTCTTTTATATATTGAGTTGGTTGAGAACTTAGCTTTTTAGCTTTTTTTTTAAAAAAAAAAAACACTATGAATTGCTATAAAGTTTCCCTTACATGGTTTTTGTTTGGCAGCAGTGTTTCCCCCACATGTTTTTTTTAAAAAAATTTTCTTTGTCAAATTTATTTTTTCAATATTGAATTGGTAGAGAATTTAGCTTTAGCTTTCCCCATATTTTTTTTTTAAATGTTTTTTCCCAAAATTGTCTTTCTTCTTTATATATATATTTTTTTCATAATTATTTTTGTTGATTTTTTTTTTTTTCAGTATTGGGTGAGAATTTAGCTTTAGCTTTAGCTTTAGCTTTAGCTTTAGCTTTAGCTTTAGCTTTCCCCACGTTTTTTTTTAAAAAAATTTTTTCCCAAAATTGTCTTTCTTCTTTATATGTATATATATATTTTTTCATAATTATTTTTGTTGATTTTATTTTTTTTTACTATTGGGCTGATTTATAATTTAGTTTTTTTAATTTTTTTTCTTTAAAACACTAGATTGCTGTAGTATTTCTCTACATGGATTTTTTATTAAATAATTTTTTTTTTCATAATTATCTTTGTCGATTTTATTTTTTTCATATTAAACTGATTGAGAATTTAGCTTTGTAGTTATTTAAAACACTGTAGATTACTACAGTGTTTTCCCACATAATTTTTGCCTTGCTACAGTGTTTCCCTACATATTTTTTTTATTGATTTTTTTTTTCAAATATGTTTTTGTCAAATTTTTTTTTTCATACTGAACCGATTAACAATTTGGCTTTTTTTTCCTTAAAACATCGTTGATTGCTACAGTGTTTTCCCATATGCTTTTTTTTTGTTATGTTTTTTTTTTTAAATTGTCTTTGTCGTTTTTTATTGTTTTTGATATTGAGCTGGTTAAAAATTACAACTGTAGATTTTCTCATGAAACACTATAGATTGTTATAGTGTTTCCCTGGATGTTTTTTTTCCTTTCGTTTTTTTTTTTATATTTGTCAAAATTATCTTTATTGAATTTTTTTTTAATATTGAGCTGGTTGATAATTATAGTTGTATATTTTCTCACAAAACACTACAGATTGCTACAGTGTTTTTTTAAATGATTTTAATATTTAGCTGGTTGAAAATTTAGCTTTAACTTTCCCCAAATTTAGCTGGTTGAAAATTTAGCTTTAACTTTCCCCAAATTTAGCTGGTTGATAATTATAGTACCTTTAATATATGATTTTTTACACAAATCCACAATAATGCACAAGCATGCTACAAGCCCGCAGCATTGCACGAGCATGTCACGTCTTTTACTAATATATTTACTTATTAATATATTATATTATTATATTGTGTTATATTATATTGTATTATATAACTATTTTTTCCCTTTTTTTCTCTTTTTAATTTTTTTTAATGAATTTTTTTTGTTTGATTTAGTTTGTTAATGTTAAATTTTTTTTTATTTAGTTATCAGATTTTTATGATACGGATCTCGGGTTTGATGGGTTGGCCTGATTTGACAAGTTATTTTTTTCATTTAGTTTAATTTGTTAAAGTTAATTTTCTTTATATTTAATTATCAGACTTTCATACTTTCATGACACGTGTCCTGGGCTTGACGGGCTAACTTGGTTTGATGGGTTAACCCAGTTAATTCTGAGTAAATCCGTCATTTTTTTTCTATTTAGTTATCAAACTTTCATGATGTGAATCTCAGATTTTACAGGATAACCTGGTTTAAAGAGTTAACCCAATTAATTCAATTTTTTTTTTCTTTTTATTCATTAGTTTTTTCTTTTATGTTAATTTTTTTTGAATTAATCTATTTAATTATCACACTTTTATTACACGACTTTATAGCTAGACCCACATCCAATATTTCTGGGTACGGTGTTGCAGTCAGGCTCACTTAAATTTGGGTCATGCAAGTTTAATTTTATTATTAATATTATAAATATTACTCTTAGATCAGACATTGCAGCCAAACCCAAGATTTTTGGATATAGCTTTGTAGAAAAACCTAAAAATTTTAAATTTTTATTTGTTTTAATATTTTTTATGCAAAAAAAAATGACCCGTAGCATCGCACGCGGGTCAAATATCTAGTGTCTAATAATGTCAGAGGCTACTCTCTAGTTATTTTATAGTTACACGGCAACTCTCTTCCCGCATGACTGATTTTTATATTTTTAAATAGTTTTGATATAAAAATAATTTTAATATATTCTTTTAAACAAATTTTTTTTTTAAAATAATAATTAACAAACTTCCAGTCAGCCATGAACAGCTGAGGGTATTCCGGTTATCAGACTCGGAAAATCAGTTTCCGCGGCCGTAGTGTTTTGTTAAATCGATGAATCTTCAATCAATGATAAACCCAGAGGCATGAAAAACGTGAGAGCTTTTCATTCAATTTTTTTTTCATCGCCAACTTAAATGATTGCAGTGTTCAGATTAACGGTTTTTCTCATTTTCGCGTCCATCGTGTGTTTGTGTGTTTTTTATAAATCTAGAAATCTTCAATAATTCATAACAATTTTATTATATTTTATTGGTAGAAGAAATTAATGCACGTTGTCCCTCTATTCTGACTGCGCCATCAAAGCAAGAAGATAGAAACAAACATGAGTCAAGTCAAGACCAGAGTTTTCCGATGAATGTCCCGATTCAAAGCCTAGCTTCCAGATTTTAATTGGGCTGTCGGATCAAAAAAAAAAAATTTAAATTAATATTATTTTAATAAAAAAAATTAATGAATTATAATTGGGTTTTTGCTAGCTTATACCAAAATTTTTCCTCTTATATTTTTTTCTTAATTTAACCCGATTTCAACCCTAAATTAAATGATTTTCAGGCCAACCCTCCAGACCAGGACGGCTTAAAAACTATTATCAAGACGCCACGTGAATTAATGGTTATAGCCAGAGGTCCGTCAATAAATTCAGAGCTCATCCACTCTTTGTTGGTTGTCTGGTTTTTTCAAGGGGTCTCTGTCATTTAATTTCAACATTTTTTTTAATGATTTTGATATGTTAATATTAAAATAAACTAATATATATATATATATATATATTATTTTATAAAATATACGTGAGAGCTTTTCATTCAGCTTTTTTTCATCGCCAACTTAAATAATTGCAGTGTTTATTTTATTTAGTCGGTCAGATTCACGGTTTTTCTCATATTCACGTCCAACTTGTGTTTGTCTTTATATATCTAGACATCTTCAATAATTCATAACAATTTTATTTTATTTTTATTTTTTTATTGGTAGATGAAATTATTGCACATCCCACTTGAATCTGACCGCCATGAAAGCTAGAAGATAGACAATCATGAATCAAGTCAAGACACCACGTGAATTGATATTTCAATTTGTCATTTTTTTTAGATTAATACAAGGTCTGCTATCATGAAATTAATGAGTCTCTAGTGATTTAAAACAAAAAATTGAATTTACTAAAAAAAAAAAAAAACATAACCAGTTAAATTATTCCTCAAAATTTTTAATTTGTCATTTTTATAATGCAGGTTACTACAAGCTAGGGGTCTAGGGCTCATCCAATCTTTGTTGGTATCATTTAGGAGTAATTAAAAAAATTGATTAAACAAGGAAAACAAAAATAAATCAAGAAAATTGAATAAAAAAAATTGAATTAATTGATTAGAAGATAAAAAATAAAAATCCAGTTCAATTAGGTTTTGGTTTTAAAAATTTAAAGTCGATTAAACAGACTCTACCGATTCAATTTCTAGTTTCAACCCAAAATTAAACTTTGATATATAAAGCTTATTTTGTTCATTAAAAACCTATTCCCCTAATTTCATTTTCTCCTACAAGCCGCAGCCACCCTCTCCTCTCTCTCTACACTAGCCCCCTCCCCCCCTCTTCTTTATGTCTTTGATTTCTTAGTTCTGTGCAGTTGGAGATGAGAAAACCCAAGTATTTTTTTCATTACTTGTTGTCTTGCTTACTCATAGATGTAGGTTTTAAATGAGTTTCTTGAGTTATTTCTTCGAAGATTATTGGTTCATTGAACTCATAATGGAGGAACAACTTGGTTTTCAAGACAGCGAAAACATTTTTTTGTTGCCTTTTGTTCTCTTTTATTGGTTTTTTACCTGAACTCCTGAAGTTTAGTTTGAAAATAATAATTGAATGAAAATAGGTCCAACCGGTTTTGAAAGAACCAAACCAAATCAAATTGAAATGGTCGATTTGAACTAGTTAGTTGGTTTGGTTTGGTTTGGTTTATAATTTTAAAAAATATAAATTTCAGTTTGGTTAGTTTTTTTAGTTTAAAACCGAACCGAACCGAAAATGATCACCACTAATATCATTAAGTTTTTTTGAATAATTTTTTATTAATTAATTTTCTTTTGTTACTGAAATTTTTTATATGTTAATATTAGAAATAAAATTTAAAATATTTTTAAAAATATATTATTTTAATATAAAAATACTTTAAAATTTTTTTATCTCATTACTCTTATCACCATTACTAATTCTGCCCAATAGAAAAAGAAAAACAGGTATTTAATGTCTTATCCTTTTTTCTCGTTCAATTAATTACAATGAGGACAAGTTCTAAACTCAATATCCACTAAATAAGGTCGGGTTAATTTTTTTAATATAAAAAAAATTCAAGTAATTATAATATTTAAAAAAAGGTAAAAAGAATTGAAATTTTAGTTATTGAACAGAATGAGTTTTATAATTTTTATAATTTAATAATATGATTAAAAAAATTCTTATCCATTAAGAATTTCCACAGTTACTTATTGAGAATTTCTCCCTTACACATAAAGATAACTAGATATTTCTATCTCAAGTTTTAAGCATTAGAAAACATTTTATAACCTATACTAGATATGTTTCCTGTGCATTATCGCAAGTTACTTTTTAGAAACATGCGCTATTTTTAATTATATGACAATTAAAAGATGAAAAAACGCTTTCTAAACATGCATTCAAGAGCTAATAGCATTAAAATGTTTATGATTTGGCTTTGAAGTACCGAATAAATAATATATTAAAAACTTGCTTAAATTGTCTAAAATTTCATATGATAATCAAATTAGAAAATGTAAAAGAACATCTATCCAACATAAATAGTGTTTGAGCAGCTCAAAACAAAAAATGATATGACAAACAAAAAGAGTATGAAAGCTTAATTTTTAAGTGAGGAGTCTAGACCCCAACAAGTGTTAGCAAGTAAAGAGTAACAAATACTTATCAACTCTTTATTAATGCAAAGATCTAAATAACTTAGTTAAGTGTCTGCAAAAACATTTTATATATTCATCTAAGTATTTGGACCCAACATATAAAATAAGTATAGTACATACCTTAAACACTCGTCTTAGAAGGTAAATTTTTCCTCTAAAAAAAGCAATCTAATAACACTTAAAGCCCTTAAACTTTCTTGGATAAACATTAGCTAAATAGTTTGCTCTACCACATTCTGCACACACACTCGATATATATATATATACACCGCTAGATGCAAATTGAAAAACTTATACACGCATTTAATTAAACAACTCAATAACTATTATGTAAAGTAATGAAAAAAATCATCATAAACAATAAAAAAAAAAACCAAGTGAAAAATGAAGATCAAGATATTAACATCGCAACATAAGTAATTTACCTAGTCAAGCTTAATAAATTTCTCAATCAAAATAAATTTGTAATAGAAAAACAATAAATTTTGTAATAGAAACCAACACACACATAAACTTTAATGAACAATAATTATATATAGAAAAACAAATGCAAGGCTACACAACAAATAAAATTTATTAACCAATAATTAAAAAAAAAACAATGCAAAGCTACACATATGAAAAATCTTATAAAAAAATTGATATTAAAAAAATTAATCTATATAAAATTAAAAAAAAAATCATGTCAGACCCAAGCATCCTGGGTCTGGCAACCATGCGAGACAAGACTGCCTTGGTTGCTAGACCCAAATAAAATTTATTGAACAATAATTATTAAAAAAAACAATGCATTGTTACACATAACACCTAAAATTTATTGACCAATAATTTAAAACAAAAAAACAATGCAAGGTTGCACTTATGAAAAATCCTATAAAAAAATAAATCTATATATAATTTTTTAAAAAAAACACGAATGAATCATGCCTTACCTCTCTAAAAATTAAACACACCCAGTATAATTTTAAAATAAGAACAATTTAATTAAAATATTTTATGTATTCATCTATGTATTTGGACCTAATATATAAAATGAGTATGGTACATACCTCAAACACTCATTTTAGAAGATAATTTTTTTTCCCAAGAGAAAGTAACCTAAGAACACCTAAAGTCTTTAAACTTCAAGCACTAGCCATATAGTTTCCTCCACCAGATTTTGCACACACACACATATAGCACAAAAACTCCTAGATATAAGTTGAAAAACTTATCAACGTATATAATTAAAAAACTCAATAACCATTATGTAAAGTAATGAAAGAAAATTTCATCAACAATAAACAAAAAATAAAATTGAAAAACTAAAAAAAAATAAAAATTAAAGATATTTAATATCGCAACAGTGATAATTTACCTGATCATGATTAATAAAGTCCTCTATCAAAATAAATTTGTAATAAAAAAACTCATAAAATTTATAATAGAAACAAGCAGAAACAATATTATAAGAAAAAATGCAAGGCTGCATATAACACATAAAATTTATTAAAAGATAATTAAAAAAATAATAATGCAATTGCATATATGAAAAATATTATAAAAAAATCAATATTAAAAAAATTAATCTGCATAAAATTAAGAAAAAAAACACGTCAGACCCAAGACCCAAGTGCCTTGGATCTAGCAACCATGTTAGACCCACATAAAATTTATTAAACTATATATATATATATATATATAACAATGCATGGCTACACATAATACATAAAATTTATTGAACAATAATTTTTTTTTTTTAAAAAAAACAATGCAATGTTGCACTTACCGAAAAATCCTATAAAAAAATCAATATTAAAAAAAAAACACACAGATAAATTATACTCGCCTCTCAAAAACTAAACACACTCAATATCATTTAAAAATAAGCACAATCTAATTAAAATATAAACCAAAAATTTATTTGAAAAATATTCACAAATAATGCATTATTTTTTTAAAAATAAAAGAATATAAAAAAAAAACCATGCCAGACACTTGCGGATCTAGTAAGTCAAACACTTGGGTCTAGCAAACATGTAAGACCCACATTACTTTTAACTTGACAGCTTGTCAAGTCCAAGCACTGTGGACATGGCTGACGCCAAGTCCAGAAGTCTTGGGGTTAGTAAAATGTCAAACCCACGTTACTGGGGTTTAACAAACATGTATGATCCACTTTACTTTGGCCTGACAAAGAATGAGGACCAAAGTTAACTTAACAGACAAATATCAATACCTTTTTTTTTTTTTTTTTTTTTTTTGCAATGGGCATCATGATTTTCTAGGAGGAGAGAGGGAGGGAAAAACCCCTGGCTGAAGCTCCTTCATGGACCAACTCAGCACACACGCATTGCCACTATGCCTGGGGTGGTGAGGAGCATCGAATGCCGCTCCGTAAGGTAACGTTTAGTTCTGTTTTGGGGTCGTACGCACCACTAGAATAACGAGGGCAACACCCACTTGTTGACCCGTGCTTAGCATGTGTCAGCCACTTCTAAATATAAATAATAATTTATATACATACAAATACCCAATTACCCCTAACCTTATATGATATTTATAATAAAACTACATAGAAACAACAAAAACACCTTTTACATACAACCTTGATTTTGTTGAAACCCAAGGATAATTTTGTATTTGAATTATTTCAATAATAATAAAAAAAAAGATGGAAAAAACCCCTCAACACATGCATATTTTTTCCCCCTCAAAAACATGGTTGTATATCTTCACTGTTTATTTTTTCATGAAAAGACAAAAAACACTCCAGCCTAAAAGTTAAAAATGTTAAAAGACAAATCAGTATCTATGCTATAGCTTAACAAACTCAAACAAACTATTTTATCTCTAATCATTCTTTTAATTCCAAATATATCCTATATAAAAAAACAATCCTCCCCTTAATTACATACTTAAAACTTTTTTTGATAAAAATAATTTCATCAGCTCTATTCTATAATAATAACATGTCTAGATAATCATGGACAATGAACTCTTTTATTTTTGGTTATAATTATGACGTCAGCTACTTGACTTCGCAGTCACTTGCATGGTCACCATCAAACTGCAATGAGTTAAATCAAAATTCTTGAAGCCCATGAATCTGTGCTCGCAACAACAACATAAGCAGTTAACATTGTAATCGAACAGTTGTGGAATTGGGTAAGCTTAAAGGCTTCCTATTCTGGAAGGTGTTTCTATAGCTCCTGAAAAGACATGTGAAAGCTTTTCAATGAAATGATGGAGGAAGGTGCTCATAACAAAAACCAGATCCAAGAACTGCACTCACAGGAAGATACATGCACAATACTTCATCACTTGTCATTAGGCTTCCAATAAACACACAAAGAACATCAACCAAAAAGAAAAATGGAATTCTTGACTTCAAGAGTGTCAAGAGCTTAAGCGAGATTACAGGATATGATTTATATTAAACACACCCCCTCAAGTGAAAGAAACTTACACAGACCCATATTACCGTACTAATTTTTATCAAATAAATAGGGATGATGGATGATCGCTTGGTCATCAAGGCTCTCTAATGTCAAAGAACCATTCAACCCAAAACTTAAGCTGTTAGGTGAGATTTCAAGATAGATTTTATTATTCTCTAATAAAAAGACAGTGTGACACAAATGTTCATTAAGCCACATACTGACAAGAACTAAATATTACCTTAGCACCAAGAACATATGCTTTGATAGAAGCATTGTCATGAAAAGCGTAAGCAGCCTTGTGGATAGCAGCCTTAGACAATGGCTGAACCCCAGCCCCGTTCTTGCTGTGAGCTGCTACAGCAAGAGGACCCCCCCAATCCACCCAAAGGCATCCAACCAGTAGTATTTTCAGAATTCGAAGAGATGAGAAACTCTCTACTAATAGTACTCTCACACTGTCACCCTGTGTGACGACCAGTAACCTCAAACTCCCCTATTTAAAACCACAGAAGAAGTCTTTGAAGTGTGAATACGTTAGATAAGCCTGGCTTTCTTGTCATTTTTTCTGTCAACATCCTTCAAAGTTGGGAAACTATCTATCAATTAACCCAGTCGAGGCCTTGTCTGTTTCCCTCTCTTTTCCATTTGCCGTCATGTTAATACGAGATATTGTGAGCTAGCAACCCGTTGTCTTTGTTGTTAAGGTCATGGCACAAAGATGCAAGCACTTCTCGTCGAAATCTGATCACAGAACGTCTGGTGCTAGAGTCCATCACCCAGACCCTCTTTTAGGCCTAGCAGTGGCCTAAAGGAAACGAGCTTGTTCATGGATCCGGTTGGGTGCGAGGTCAAGACATCAGGCTCTCCTTTTTTCAATTAAGGATACATCATGCGTGGCTCTCCTTTTCCCAGTTTGCAGCATGAGAAGAAGGTATGCTTTCTGTCTTGGAAATCCCCAATCTGGTGCCCAGCTAGAGAGTGCGAGAGAGAAAGCTCTGGCTGGTAGCATCGGACATTTTAATGGGAAGCTATCTTATTGAGGGACACCAACTCCTACAATACGAACATTTTTCATTGATACTATGCTCCCAAAAGCCTAGTACACAACTATTGGAATCAAGCTTTAATTTAATTTATCAAGAGTCGGTTTAGAGCCACAAACAAGTTCACAAGTTTAATTCTTCCATAGGCAACTACAGTTTTCTTTAATGTTAGCTAAAGGTGCTCTTCCCAGAGTCTCACTCTTCGCTTTTAATGTGCCTTGCAGTCTCTGATCGAACAGCCAAAAACGTCAACGCCCTAGACAACTAAGGCATTGAAAGGGCAAGCAAGGATAGCTCTTTCAAAACTTGAGGCACGTTAGCATACCATCCACTAGTCACTTATATACGGAACTCATTGCTAGTGAAAAATCAGTAGCAACACCTGAGCTATTTCGCATCTGCCTATGAAGAATTTGATTCAAGATTTGCTTCAGCGGTTTACAGCCTCACGTTTTGAAAAGTTAGGGGAGAGCTTCTTCTCCAACTCCAACAAACTGAAATTTCAAAAACAATAACAAGTGAGGAAACTCAAATTTGAAAAACCAAAATTCTAGAATGCAACTGAACAAAAGAAAAAATAATATTCACTTACATCTCATATTTCTGAAGAGCCTCATTTTGTTTTGCCACATACAATTCACTGTCTTTAGGTATATTGTTCAAAGGATTGAACACTACAAGCATTAAAATTACAGTTAACAAGATATTACATCCAGTTTAAGATACAGGCATGGAGGAAGATTTGGACATCAAATCAAAACTCAAGTATTTACTCGAATTTATGCATAATCTGGACCAAGTCACTTTCGTTGTCATAGCAACAACTTGAGTGATTCCATTGGCTTTACAAGAGATTATTTTTAACAATCTTGAAAGAATATCAATCAAATTTTGTTTTGCCAACTATATAAAAATCCATTTGATGTAATGCAATCATATTATGGAATGGCTTAGTATCCACAAAGCTGTGCAAAATGCAAAATCCCGTCATTTACAGAATACACAAAACACAATCCGTGAAGAAGACATACTTGGAACTGGTGCCAGTTCTTTCACCTCTACATTCTTCTGAACTTTCGGAGAACCGGGATTGTCAGTCGGCTGCACACCCTGTTCAAGCAAAACATAGCTTACTAAAGTAACAAGAAAACAAGAAAAAAGGTCAAATGGAATTGATTAATAATGGCAATATGTTAAAGTTCAATGCAAAAGGAAGCAATTAAGACTCCCAAGCCAAGTCTTTAATGATGGATTAAGTCTTTGTTTTCTTAATTTTACCAATTAAGCTCCTTTTTTTCTTTTTCTCTCCACCTTTCTCATCTCCTCTAAATAATTATGTATTTGGACGCCAACAGATTCTTAAATAAAAAAGAGCTGAGATGATTAGCAACTGTTACCTTCTTCCTTTCCCTCCTCTTGAGTATCTTTACGTGGCACTTTTTAATGTAGTGCATCAAATGATATCTAGAATGTCTAGAGAACAGCTGTTCTCTTATCCCTGGATTCTCAGCCAGCCAATCAGAAATATCTTTGGACTTGACCACCTCATCTTTATCCAAAGATTCCAGCCAGGAATAAACCGGCAGCCATTGATCTGTGCGTTGAAATCGAGCATGTGGAACATCAACCTGATTCGTCTCCGGCACCTGATATAGGAAAAATGGCAACTACTTAGCTCATAATGCTTTGTTGATGATGGTGATGAAAGCGCGAGGTACCTGCTGACTGTGATCGGGGAGCCTCATGTAATTTTGAATAGAAAGCAAGCGATCAACGAGGTCTGAACGAGGCATGGATTTTAAATCAGAAGGCAAAGATGAGTAATTAGAATCGATCCATGACTCCACCTCGGCCCCACTCACTGCCTTCACTCCAGGAAACGCACTGAGCCAAAGTCGAGCCATTGTTTCCCATTCTTGTGATTGATTAGGGTTTGATTCGCTTCCTCTGTTGTCTTCCCCTTCTAGGTTTTGTTCCATTGATTTCGACATTTTTGTTTCTGATTGACTAGTCACCCACTCCCTCCCTCCCTCAAACGCTCAAAATATCGTGTACCATCCCTTCTGAATTCTGATATCGCTGAAACTATGCCGTCTTTTTCATCGGCTTAAACAGTCTGTTTTGGGGATACTAAACTGCAAATTATACTTGGGAAGCAGCGACAAAGATAATCCCTGGGAGTCCAGTGCTCTACCCTGCTTCTGAAAGTTCCACCTGAGATTTACTTTCACAAAAAAATAGTTTAAATATTTTTTTATTATTTATCTGGATGAAATGATGAAACCTTCGGCGTCTGGGGTTGAAATGTGGAGGCTAAGATATAGGTTTTGCCACCGGGCTTGATTCTTTATACAAAACAAGTTCTTTAAATATTTAAATCAATAAATTCACGAGGATAAATAATCTGTGGAAAAGAGATGTAGAATGAAGATCTCATGAAGTGTATGATTCAATAAATTGATGTTAAATCCTTGAATGAGCTTAAATGACTCAGAATGTTTACCTAATAACAGGAGTTATTTATAGAAATTTATCATGTTAATTTATCTTACGGAGAGTGATATTGCATATACATTGTGAGTAAAGTTGTAGATGTATTATGGTGAGTGGAGCAATGATAAGAAAAAAAATAAATATCATTGATGAAAATTTTATGCTTATCATTGGTATGTGGTGCTCGATGTTTTATTGATAATATTTGGTATGTTGGATAAAGATAGACCAAGTATTTTTTGAAGTTTATAAAAAAATCAATTTTTGTTTTATTCAAAGTTATTCTAGCAAGAAGATTTTATCTTATTAAAAAAGATAGCCAAATTCTCTCCATAAAAATTTATTAGATTAATCTAGGTCAATATAAAAATAAAAATAATTGGCCATAATTCAAGTTTCAGAGCAGATACGAGTAAATGTAATTGTGTCATGAAAATATGTGTCATGAAAATATGATAATTAAATAAAAAAAATCACATTAACAAATTAAATTAAATAAAAAAAATTCATTAAAAGATCAATCGAGAATTTTTTTAAAATTAAAAACATGGCCATATTCAAGTTACAGAGCAGATACGAGTAAATGCAATTGTAAAACGTAGCGACCGCAATCTGAGCTCCCATGTCCAAGGCAAGAACTTCTTGTTCAAGACATTTTAAAGCAAAATCTCTTAATTAAAAAGAAACTGACTCGAATCCAGAGCATCCTATCTGCAACTCTCTACCTCGGAGACAATGATTCTCTTCACCCAAACAGGCGCGCATCGAAATTAACAATTATACTGTCTTGACTCAACGAGTTCTTAAACATTAGCTGAAATATGAAATGTGAAATCAAAATCTTGCCAAAAAGAGCTTAAATATGCTTGTTTTATGAAAAATAGCAGAGATTGAACAGGGCAAGAAGACAGGGGCCAAAATGAATGTCGGATGACATGGACTCCGAGGTGCAAAAGCTTTGACATTGAAAATCAATACAGGCTTTTATCGAACACGTGTTGACAAGTTTAAAGCACACTTAAATCATCACTGTACAGTAGTTCCAGCCTTCCAGGCTAACAATGTTCGCAGCATTCCAAACAATACATGAACACCAAATATCCATGGAGAAGAGAATTAACCAGAGGCCAGGATCTGTGATGTAATTAATCTTGTCGGGAAAAGACTAGACTAATAACATCAACCTACATAGTATTTACGTAATCCACAGCTGTAAAGGACAACGCCACCCAAACTCGAATGTCCTGTCTGGTTTTTCATCCATATCTTTACTAAATCTGAAGAAAACCAATTGATCTTGGAATACAGAAACCATGTTCGAAGCCCTAAAGTTTAGAAATTGATTCAGCAGTGAACCATGTTGAATTAAGTTGTATCTTGCTGGTATTTCATGCATCAGAACCATCAAGTTTCTTGTTTTCCTCCGCAGCAGCTTTTACTTGCAGCGCTTACAATTCTGACACACATCAAAGTTCATGAACTTGAACCAGTATCTTGATCCGGCTACGCAGCACAACCTCTAAGAAAGAACAAGTAATTTTGCACATGCAAATCAATAGTGCCTGGAAACAAGAAGTAAAGATTCAAATGTCAGCTCCATCGTTGGTAACATAGAACAATGAGCAGAGGTGTATGGCAGCCATAACGATCGACTTGCTCTTTAACAACTAGCGATGCTTAGCAATTCATGCACACAGCCCTGCTCCCTAATAACCAGTAACATGAAACCACGATCATTTCTTAGATATGAAGAGTATGTTTGGTAGCGTGGTAGTGTTTGTTTTTCACATAACTTTTTGTGTTAAAATGTATATCAATAATATTTTTTTTATTTTTTAAAAATTCATTTTTAATATTAACACATTAAAACTATTTCAAAACATATAAATCATATTAAATTTAAAAAAAAAAATTGGGAATACAGTTTTCCAAACAATTTCGAAATAATAGCATGTCCATGAAAAAACATGCCATTGTTCGCAGCATTCCAGACAATACATGAGCACCAAATAGAGTAATGTTCATGAAGTTTCGGGATCAGAGCGTGTTTGGTAGTGGGTAGTGGTTGCTTTTTCACTTTTTGTGTCGAAAACACAAAATAAGTTTCGGGATCAAAAAAAAAAATTTTTAAACCCATTTAGATTCGTACAATTTACTTGTTTCGTAAAAGACGACATTTCAATGAAGCCTGTAGTTTAGCATTGCAAATAGAGTAATTTTCATGGGAAAGAAATAAATAATTTATATGTAATTGTCAGATTTTTTTGTTAGGGCATGTAAAAGAATCATCTCAACTCAATAATTTAAGCTTTTAGGTTGAATTGGTTCTTTGACATGGTATCAAAGTCCTGATGACTAAGCGATAATGAGTTCGAATCTCACCATCCCCATTTATTTGATAAAAATTAAACATAAAGTAATGTAGGTCTATGCAAGTTTTAAGTTAAAGAGCTTTACTTGAGGGTTGTATTAAAAAATAATACAAATTATTTTTTAAAACCTCACTTAATAAGCTTAAACTTTTAAATTAAATTAATTTTTTAACAAGGTAGAGCATGCTTCTACTTGCAAGCACTTTCATGCTTGGAATCTATATATAATGAGGTAAACAATGATCCTAAACCACCCAAATTGTGTCAAAATGTCTTGCGAGCACTTTCATAATTGGAAGTTATATGCTGAGGTTGCTAAGAAAATAATAATTATTTTTTAAAAATATATTAAAATAATATTTTTAATATTAGTATACTAAAACATCTTAAATCACTAAAAAAAATTAATTTAAAATAAAAAAATAAATAAAATTTTTTAAAATATTTTTAGAACGAAAAAATAAACAAATTTATAATGAGTTAAATAATTATCTTAAACCACCCAAATCGTGTCAAAATTTAAATACAAACACGTTGTTGCAAAATGCTGATGAGAAAATTACAAAAATCAAAGCAATAATTAATGAGGAAGCATTAATTGTCACAATAGTTAGATTCAATCAATTATGTTCCATAAAATGAAACATTGAGTTGACCATGAGAAATTGATACATGGTTAAGCATATTTGGAAGCATTCAAGGAAGGGATAGTGATTAGCTCAATCACTGACACAATAATGTTTAAGCAAACCTATAGTCAATCTTTTTAATATTAATTTTTAAATTATTTTTTATTTTAAAATATATTAAAATATTATTTTTTTATTTTTAAAAAATATTTTTAATAACTACACATTTATTAAAATGATATAAAAACACTAAAAATTATTAATTTAAATTAAAGAAAAAAATTTAATTTAATTTAATTTTTTTTAAAAAAATACTTTTAAAATATAAAAACAAATAGAGTGAAACATGTTTTCCTTAATCAAATATTTGGTCTAAAATTATGTATCTTTGCTTGTTTTTAGCTTATATACTTCACATTATCTACTACTATATTATTTTTCAATGATGCCAACAACAAAAAAACCCATCAAAATTGAAACAAATACACTAATGGTGGTGATCACTTCAACTTTCACAGCTTTTAAACCAGCCTTTATGCCACAAAACATGCCTTGAAAGCCAAAACACCTACAAGAAATAACAAATGATAAGACAAGTTTTATAATAGCTTAGGGAAATATCAAGGAAAAGGTCCTTTGCTAATGAGACGTTAACTGAATAGTTAATGACTTTTTTTTTTTTGTTTGATTTTATTAAGTTATCTCTTAATAATTATTATTTTATTTTTATTTTTATTTTATTTTATTTTATAAATAATCTATCATATTACAAATGATTTTTAATTTTATCTCTTTATAATGTTTTTAATACTTCAAGTTTAATCTTAATTCTTTTAACTATTTTTTTTTTTTTGTTGAAACATTTTCTTTTTAGATTTCATTCTTATAGGATTTTTTATTGTTAGACTTTAGTCTTTTTTTATTTATTTTTTTTACAAGTTTTTTTTTTATTATTTATTTTCAATGATTGCATCCAATCAAAATTAAATTAGATGATATTTAAGTTTTTTAATTGAATTCGAGCCCATGATTTAACAAGTTGTAAGTTTTTTAAATTAGACTAAGTTTTGAAGGTTCGTCTAATTTTTCCTCCTATTTTCTAAGATGATGTTTTTTGTTTTTTGTTTGACTTTTTTTCTAGTTATTGAGTCATTTGATAATCCGAATAAAATCGTGTGTGGTTTTTTTTTGTTTTGTTTATTTATTTTTTATTGTTGTTTTTTTTCATATTATTTAAATTATCAGTTTAACCAATAATTTGAAACTTAAAATTTTTTTTTAACCTATCACCTTTTTTTATATATATGTAAAAATATTGTTCGGCCTAAAGTGACTCTTTCAAATGGCTTTTGCCATTGAATATAAATTTGTTTGGGATTATTATAGCGGTTGCGGTTTTAAAATGTTTTTCATTTAGAAATACATTAAAATAATTTTTTTTATTTTTTAAAAATTATTTTTAATATTAGCACATCAAAACGATCAAAAACATAAAAAAATTAATTTTTTACAAAAAAATAATTTTTTTAAAAACATGGGTTGGAACGCATTTTTCAAAAATACCTTATAGTGTTATAATATTTTTTTTTAGCACAGGTACCGATTAAAATAGAGACAACCAGGTGTGTCCATGCTAGTAGTTGCAAACTACTGTTATTGCGGTGTTAATTTTTTTTTTCATAGGCGTGATTAAAAATATTTCGGTTAAATTAATTCAACCATTTGGGTTCAACTAATTAAACAAATTGATTAAAAACACTAAATTAGAATTTATCTGGGTTCAAAAATTGTGTTTGTAATGAGAAGAGACAGAAATCATATCTTCTATTATATATATATATATATATATATATATATATATATATATATAATTCAATCATTTAATTCAATTTCAAATTTTCAATTGATCCATAATGTAAATTCTGATTTCTAAAAAAAAAAAAACAAAGCGAAAAAACAAGTAAAAAAATTATGCTAATTTTAATAATTATGGTTCATTTATCTAATGCGTGAGTGACTCGAGTATTATATTTGAGTTGGATTTGATAACAATGATAAAAATTAGAAAACAAAAACTTATTGGTGGGTCTTTTTCTTTAGCAACCATGGAAAAAATCTCCATATATGATAGGACAAGTCTTGATTAGATATCCAAACTACTTGCCTACATCCTCGATGTATCGACAGATAAATTCTCAATCAAATGCATCTATTAGTTTAAGTTACCAAAATTGTTAAATGACCGCACGAAACTTAAAAAAAAAAAAAAAATTAAAATACAAAAATAAACAGTTCCTTTCACATTATTTTTTCAATTGACCCCATAAATTTATTAAAGTTTCTCTCATCGTGTGATAAAACGGGTTTATAAAAAAATGTTCAGGCTTTAAAGTTTTTTTTTTTTTTTCTGTAGTCTAGTTTATCGCATAAGCTTCATGTGATTCAAAGATTTTAGAGAATTCAATGATTTTTTAAGAGTAAAGCGTTTCTCAAATGCATAATTTTCACGCAGTAAGTGTTGTTTGGTGTTTGTTAATTAATTTTTGAGATGTGACATAGGAACATCGTTATAGTTTGTAGATAGATGCTGAACATGGTAATTATTAATATCTCTTGTACGGCTAGGATTTAATATATAATATATAACTTTAATTTAATAGATAGTGAAATATAAATCTTTGTTTCTAGAAATATAGATGTATTGCTTATCTATATTAAAAAAAAATATTGAATTATTTTTTAAATGTATGATTTAGAATGTGTTTATTTTTGTATTTAAAAAATTACTTTTAAAAAATTTTAAGCTTGTTTTTTCAAATTAATTTTTTATAATTTTAAATCGTTTTAATATAATGATGTTAAAAATAAATTTTAAAAAAATAAAAATTATATTATTTTAATATATTTATAAATAAAAATATTTTAAAAAATAATTCCAATCATAACAACATTACTCAAGACCCGCCTCGAGTCTAAGTCTACAATGGAATCCCTGTCCTCTTATCTTAATTCGAGAAGAAGCTGATGAAGGTCAAATTTATGGGACAAGTTTCTTTCTTTCTCCAAGGATGCTACCTCCTCACAATGGATGGTATTTCAAAACTCGTTTTATTTACCAAAAAAACAATGAGCACTCGTTTGAATTCCATTTATGTTTGGATTTAGTAGAAGACTCTGAATTTTATTTTATTTTTAAACAAAAAACAGAGAAAAGAAATGAACAAAACAAAGGCCCACTTATTTGACCTTCATTTATGTTTGAATCATGTATAAGACCTTTTAAATTAAAAAAGAAAGAAAGAAAGAAATAAACGAAAAAAAACCTTCCTACGGGTCATAACATGAATTAATTAATCCTTCCTACGGGTCATAACATGAATTAAATAAACGAAAAAAAACCTTCCAGCAGGTCGACCCAGGTCCCGGCCTGGGTCCGGGACCGGTTCAGGTAGAGGTAAAACCCGCTTGAGAGTTGGTCTAGTAAAACTCGGTCGACCCGACAGGTCGATCCGGAACCCAATCCATCGGATCAAACTTAGATGAGACCTGATTTTTTTTTTTTAATATTAGTAGTCATTAAAAGATGTCGTTTTGGCATTTTAAAAGACCAAAATGCTGAAAAAGAACGAAACAATATTTGGGATAGTTGCAAACCTAATTAAGGAAAGAGGAAATCAGCTCTTTGAAACCCGGCTAAATGGTTTTTGGTTTTCTTAAAGTCCTAACAGGTCAAGGAGAGATGGAAAACCATAGACAGAGAGAGTAACAATTGACTCTAATTTAGATCAAAAGAAACGGCGCCGGTTGGAAGATGCATTGCCTCTTAAGACCCCGTCTGGTCCAGATTCTGCCAGGGTGGAGTCTAGTGGTGTGAGCAAAGAAACAAACGAGAAACCAAATGAACACGGCGAAGGAAGTAAGCATTCTTCTAAGCCAACTGAAGTGCCTTGGTCACGGTCTTTTTTTCAAGTTTTTTTTTTTTTTTTTGAAATAATTGTTGATATGTGGTTTTGTGTAATTTGTATTGGTGTCTCATTATCATTATTTAATGGATATGAAATCTAGCGCGGTTGAGACATTAAGTTCAGAAGCTAAGGTATGCTTGGGTGTTATATAAAATAGAAAATCCTAAAAGCATCTCCAACGAATAGAGAAGCTAAAAAAGTTAAAAATAAAAAAATTAATATTTTAGTTTTTTTTTGCTTGTTTTGCACACTCCAAAGCCAAACAAAAATGCTAAAAATGTCTTTTTCTCTAACAAATGTTATTTTTACATATCTCTCCAAAGAGCCAAAAACTAATAAAGTGGGGTCACTAAAAAAATAAACCAATTAAATATAGTCATGTGAAAAAAAAACATCAAATTTATTAAAAAATAATAAAATACTTGTTTCTTTCACTCCAATATAAATGCTTTTCAAATGGCTTTTTTTCCATTAGAATAGATATTGTAAAAAAAAACTATATTTATACTATTCAAAATGTTATATTATCAATTTAGTTTTTTAAAATAGCATTATGCATTAAGATGCTCTAAAAGGTCAAGGAGAGTTTTTCTTTTTTATAAATATTATTTTTAAAAATTAATCCTAAGATCAATCCATTTAACCTGTAACATGATTAATTAACCAAATTGATGACTGATTCGGGTTTAAAATCTATGTTCGAAAGATGAATGCTGCAGGAATGAAAATAGTTGAAAAGGATGCCACGGCATTATACATCGGGCCTTTCAATTGCCGGGCACAAAACACCAAGAAAATGTTGTTAGGATGAATTCAAACAAGAATTTATCAACCCTGTTTTGACTTTGAAGGCCTAGAAGAAGAAGAACTGGTTTCTCTTCAAGCAATTAAACAATTTCCATCCTTTTTTTAATTTTATTTCTTTAAAAAATGAGTCTGCTTTTGCAATTATCTAGTTGATTTTTCTACTCAGAAAGAACGGCCATCAACGTTTTAGAGTGATTATCAATTAACCACCCTAATTAAATCCCATTGTTGTCTCTTGTGCTTGGCGGTTCTGAAAACAGTCGGTTGTATGATAAAAGGTTGTTTTTTTATTTAAAAATATATTAAAATAATATTTTTATTTTTTATGTTAGCTAATTAAAAATTTTAAAAATACAAGAAAGAATATTTTAATTTAAAACCAAGAAAAAAAAAAAAAAAAACTCGGTTGGACTTCTTGGAGTACTTTTGCTGGTGGCTTTCAAACAACTCTGGGCCCTCTTTTTTGTCACGTCTCATTTCAATTTAATCCTATCCTTGGGAAGTTAGATGGCAAAAGCAATTCCAAATCAATTCAGACGACATGATGGATGGTTCCACTTCGTTTAATTGATTTGAAGTTTATATCATGCATCACCTTAAAAATATCCCAGCAATAATTCAACATTTTGATTATTTTTTTTAAAAAAATAAAATTATTTGACCTAAATGAAAATGTCCCAAATTCGGAGAAATCGATTGGGATGTCGGCAAGCTGTTCTTGTGGTGTCTTAGAAATAATTGAAATGATTATATTGTTCATTGTTTTTTATAGAAAAATGTGTTTTTCTTTTGCTCGGTGGCTCGGTTTTTATAAAATATATATTGCCAGTATACATGCCTTTTAACAGCACAATGGAATGGGACCTGTTCTTCCAAAGGTGTTATTCCTTGTATTTAATTTGTTAAGTCACGGAAAATAAACTCCAAAACCCTTCACATATGTACATAAATAAAATACAAAAAGAAGGAAAAAGGTGAAAGAGTTACTATCAAGAATTCCCAGTTTCAAAAGGCAAGGTTTCTTTATCCTGATTTGCATCAAATCTCTATCATTCAACAATATTATCCACATACTCATCACCTTCCTCCATTTCCACCATATCTCCACCATCTTCTAATACTCCATGCCATTGATCCATCGGGACACATTCCACTTTATGCCTCGCTTTCCAATCAAGTGCTTGGCATCCTCTCGAACAATAATTTACCGTACCACAAACCGAACACCTGCGAAACTCATGTGCTCTTGTCTCGGGCCTCCCACATCCACCATGCGAGCATAGTCTCAAGCCATCATCCAACGCCCCGCTCCTCGACTCGAACCACTCCCTTAAGAACTTGCTCGCCGGGTGCACCTCTCGAGCCAGCAAGTTACATCCAAAATCACTTAGTAATGGACATACCGTGATAGCGGTACCCATCACCGTACAAGCATAATGGAGATTTTGTTGCTGCTCAATCTGCTGCTGCTGCTGTTGCTGTGGTTTCCATGTCAACATGGAACGTAAGGATAATGCGAGCTCCTTTGCATTAGCCTGGACTAATAAACGACGTCCCTCGACGATATTTTGAGGGACTCCGTAACCATCCTGAAGGCAATGGCCGAGCTCACGAAGCGCATCGACATGACCCAAAACGGAAGCTCGAGCACATAAAGCAACCCCCGCCCGGAGATTTTTATCCGTTTTTGAGCCTCCACTGCCGTTGAATTGTATGACAGCAAGAGAGTACAGGGCCAGGGCATGCGACTTCATAGCGGCTTTTGCCATCAAGGACGCTCCACTTCCTCGGTTTTGTAAGCAATAGAATCGGATCTAGATTAAAACACCAAAAACTTGAAACTTTCAATCTTTATCGACAAATATACATATAATATATATTGGCCTTCTTTCAAGTAGAGAAAATAGATACACACTGACCATTCCTAGCGTGTACGCGGCTTCACTGTTGCCTGCTTTAACACACTGTTTTAAAAACCGGTGAGACGAATCTGACCAACGTTCTGCTTTCATGGCAAACGTCTTAGCTCCGGCCTTCGACAAAACCAAAGGATTGGTGGCCAACCGCTTTAATGTTTTACATCTGTTGTTTCCACAATCATGCAAGCAAAATTAAACCCTCGTACCAACCATAACAAGAAGAAATCTTCAAAAACTAGACTTACGTGATGAGAACGTTAATAAAATCGGAGGGGCAAGAGGCAGAAGAACTAAGCTTGCAGAGAATATTAAGAACAAGATCGTCTGGTAACTGATCAAAGTAATCGGGTTTCTCGGTGATTGTACGTAATCTTTTCCTTTGAGCCATGCCCGCAGAGGTGAAGCTTGAGATTTTGAAAGCTGGGTACGGAACTGTCTCCTGATCATGGTATTCTCGAGCTGTTTCATTTGTCGGGTCTTATATAAGGCCTCGTCACGCTAGAGATAGAGGCACTGCCAAACAAAGCTGTCTTCGAAGTGGGCTCCACTTGCCGTAAAATAAATCAATGTCCCTGTTGTAGACAATTTCTCAGTTTCTTACCTGCTCTCCTTAATTATGTGCGGTACGCTAGTACAATATACTGTTTGACCAGTAGCAACGGACATATCTTGAAGGATGATTTAGTTTTTTTATATATTATTTTTATGATAATTTGCACATTTACTGTTTGAGATTGAGTGTTTTTTAGAAATGAATCTTTTTTAATATATTTTAAAAAGTAAAAAAAACATATATCTTCTAACCATGTCGATAAAGAATACACATAAAGTTGCAATAAAGAGTATTATTAACTCCATTTACTAGGATGTATTTCATATGCGATCATGAATACATTTCCAAGTACATTTTTTTCTACCAGAGGACAGACTATTTTCTGCTTAAAAAAGAAGAAAAGGTGAGAACGGACGATGGGCGTGTCAGGCAGTGGTCAAAGTGGCCCCGGGGATGGCCAGAGCCAGGGCAGGTGCGGAGCTCGGGGAAAAGACAGGTTATTGGTAAAAGATTGGGTGCTTGGGGGTGTGGGGATGCAGATGCCGCAGTGACTCTAATCGAGTGCAAAGGCATTGGTGCGTTGCAGCTTGAAATTCGGGAAAAAAGAAAGAGCTTGAGGAATGAATTCGAAATGTGTTCCCATGAGGTGGCAGGTTCATTGATCGAGAATGAGCCGAATCAAATTCCATGAGCAGCCCGTGTGTTTTTACATTTAAAAAGTTTTTTTTTTTTATTTTTTTTTTTATAATTAATGTTCTGATATCAAAAATAATTTTTAAAAAATAAAAAAATTTTTTTTTAATATATTTTAAAGTAAAAAAAATATTTATTATCATATTTTTAAATACATAAGCAAGTATTTTAAGATATTGTATAATCAAATTATAATGATATCTGTTTTCTAAAATTACTGTTTAATAAATTATTCATTAATTATTTATGTTTGTGCACCTTTTGAAATTCTAATCCTATAATGTTGAGTATATTTATGTAAAGTCTTACAGAAAAAAAAAGTGTGTTAATAGCATAATTTTATTAAAAGAATATATAAAAATATAGATTTTTACAATGTGCTTTTATACATAAAAAAAAATTAAGTGTTTTTATCAAAATGAATTTTCTTACACCAGAATCACTTATTTTTTAAACTTTATCTTTCTAGTATCATGATCTCGTCACTTTCTATCTTTTCTCTTAAATCATATACCAAAAAATAAAGAAGAATAAAGTTTGTGATTAAAATTAAATCCTATAATTTAAAAAGTTAGAGGAGAAAGTACATGTTTAGCTCCAAGTAAAAACCATTTTTTCACTATTTTCAATCTTGGTCTTTATATTTGAATCATGTTATTTCTTAATAAATATGTTTAATTGGCTATTAATTTGTGCATGTAAAGGTGCAATAAAAAAAGAGGAGGAGGAGGAACTAAGAAAAAAAGATAAATAACCATGGCAATCAATAGTAATTTGTTTCCTGGTGAATAAGGGTGCGGGGAACAATATTTTCTTCGCAATTGTGTAAAATATTTACTCAGGTTCGCACGTTTCATGTACGTAACTTTTTTTTTCTAAAAAAATACATTTTACATACATTTTTTATTTATTTCTGACTATGTTAATGAAAGCTAATTGAAAAAAAAAAAAAATATTCGATGTTTGGTGCAAAAAAGAGATTTAATTGGTGACGGGGCTATAATTTAGTAATATAGATGGTTTTATAAAATATTTTCGCCATTTGAGTACAGTACATTATTGTTTTATTTTTCTTTGATTATTTTTTTTAGACGAACCAAATACGAGAGAAGGAAAATAATACTCGATGGAGTCGTATTTAATGGAAACAAAAGAAATAAATAAATTAACAGGCCAACATATTTTGCAATTCCTTGGGCTGTGATTTATTTAATTTTCTGATTTGGTGCATGATCTACCTAGTGGTCCGTTGCTGATAAAAATATATAGCAAATGCACTGTGGTATCCATGCCGCAAAAACAAAACAGCTCTTCTTCGCCGCCCAATTAGCTTTCCTCTCGTGAAATCCAACCCAACTCTGCCTTCTATTTTTTTAAAACACACACCCGCTCTCACATTCCTCAAAGGCAACATAGCCTTTGATGCAGGTGAAAGCCGGTCTGTTTATATATATATATATATATAACATATAACATCAGGCCTTGAAATTTAAGTCTGGCGATGAGTACTGAAATGTTTTGGTTTTTTACAATTTGATCCCTAATATTTTTTAAAATTTCAATTTTTTTTTTAAAATTTCATACTTTAATGTTGGTTTTAAAGGGTGTTGGACTTTGCTGTTTATTTTGATAAGGCCTACTTAGGAGTGTAGTTACGGTTGTTTTTCAAAGTGTTTTTCGTGTTAAAATATATTAAAATGATATATTTATTATTTTTTAAAAATTATTTTCTAGATCAGTGTATCAAAACAATCCAAAATATATAAAAAAATTTTTTTTTTAATTTTTAAAAAAAAAATTGAATTTTTTCGGTATATGATTTGCATCGTATTCTTAAACAGCTTTTATACAGATTCATCCTATAATTTGAGATATTTTTATTTTTTTTTAAAATTTTTATCAATATATAATATTGAGTTAATTAAAAATCAAAATTTATTTTTATATTTATTTTTTTACGAGATTATTACTGTTTTATACAGCTTGAATCATGAGTTCTGCTGGTATGTTGTAAAAAAGTATGAAAAGTTATGAATTCTAAAAAAATTGAAAAATAATTGCGTGCCGAGCTTTGCCAGAGGCGGGCAGATGTCATATAAAATGGGCTAAGGTAGCTGTAACTTAAAGAGCAAATAACTGGAGTAAATTAATAAGTTTGGTTGGTTAGAATAATAAAATAGAAAGAAAGTCAAATTTTCTATTCATCGACATGATAAACATGCAGCTGTTCAACAAAGCCGCCTGTTCCATCCCCATGAGTGACGGAAAAGCCTGACTAACCTTGTAAGAATCATCCTATCTCCACCCTTCAAACATGGCCCCACCGATACATCAATTCCACGTATTAATATAATGCAATTAGCTTCTACGTATTTGTATACTTAAGTTTTTTTTTTTTGAAAATCAAAACACATACCGATACAACTTTTGAAAATCAATGTACTAATAATTCCAAGGACACGTCTGGTAGTCGAGCAGGTTTTTTCTTTTTTTTCTGAAATCAAATTTTAAAAGTTAATATGTAAAATAACTTATTAATAAAATGTTTATTAAATAATATATAACCAATACAACTTAACAGCTTAAATTGTTAGGTAATGTTTAATATATAATTTTTATTATTTTCAAATGCACCCTATCAAGTGAAAATTTATTGGACTTGAAACTTGTATAAATTTAATATTATCTTGTATTTGATTTTTGTCAAATAAATAGGGATGGTGAGATTCAAACTCTTGACCGCTTGATCATTAAGGCTCTATGATACTATATGAAATAACCAATTCAACATAATAGCTTAAGTTGTTAAGTAAGTTTTCAATATATAATTTATATTATTCTCCAATATATCCTAATAAATAAATGTCATTGTCAAAAGCAAATTTTTAAAAAATAAAATATTAATTATTTTAATAAAAATAAAAACTATTTAAAAAAACAATCACTGATTTTTTCACTCATTGAATCTCTTTAATTTCTTACATTAGATTCGTTCTCAGATACCACAACTTTACGATGTTAGATAATCTTATCACCTTAGCCAGGCAGCAGCCGCAGTATTTTGAAGTATCCTTGTATATTAATTCACAGCAGCATCATCACAAAATCCCTACTTGCACCTGTGTTGATGGATGATAGGCAAAACTATTTGCTTCTGTGGACAAACTACTTGTTAATTGGCTCGAGGCCGTAACAAGGCAGGTAAGAATGATGGGTTTTGGCACGAAATTTACATCTTTAAATCTGTACACACTTTTACATGTCTACGTATAGCGAGCAAGTTGGCAAGTTTTTTGCAAATCAAGCTAGCCCTAGATATTTATGCGTAGAGAAATAATTTCCTCACTTTTCGAATCGGAGCATGGAGGTTTTGGATAAGGGCTAGAGAATGCGGAGTTGGTAGAACACAAATCCCTTTCGCTGCCACCAAATAGATATGGATGCCATGGTTTGGTACAAAAGAGATGCATTGCTGCTAGCGTTCCACATATCCACAGCTAGCCAGCCAGCCAGCCAGCTTTTAGAGCACCTTTTACGTGTCCTTTTATAATATTGTAGGGTTCTTTAGAGTTCCATGTTTCTGAAGAAATCGATGGACTTTTAAAAAATATAAAAATTCGATGATGATGTGACTATGAGGAGTAAAAGACACACTTCCTCAATAGAATACGAGAAAGTTGCCAAGGATGTTTTCATCTTCTTGGCTGCGCGCACACATATTGGTTCCCATTTACATTGACGTTATTCTTTCATCATGCATCAAAACCATATATCTGTTTATCTTTTTTTTTTAAAGAATTTGTTTATTCTTACAAAGAAGATCAGATGTTAACTCCAGATTTCTTGAAATACCACCAGAAAATCCATTGTTTTTTAAAATGGTATTGGGAATTCCATTAGAAAATTAATTTTCGATGGAATACTTAGTGAAAAAAACCCATAAAAAAAATCCTTGTTGAAAAGCAAGATTATTTCAATGATTATGTTTTAAATTCAAAATTATAGATGTAATTATTGACTAAATATTTTTTAATATTCATTCATAGGTAAAAAATAATTTTTAATATATATTTTTTTAAAAAAATCAATTGATAATTCTATATGTAATTAAAAAAATAATAAAGAAATAGATTTTGAATTTTTTAAAAATAAAAATTCAAATATTATTTTTAGTATCAAATTAAATATTTTTCTTCATTTAATTTCAATGTAAGATTTAAGAAATGAATTTCATGTTTTAAAAAAAAAAAACTAAAGAAATTCATAATTATAAAAATAAAAACTAATAGATGCATCAATGATAGAACTAAATAAAATGAACTAAAAAAATCCTTTAAAAATAGACAAAAATACCCCAATTAGGCTCGAGATTAGTAGTCTGATGTACAATTGAGGGCCTAATAAGAGTGGGCCTGGGCATAGTAACCCGAGCCTAACTCCCTATACGGCATGAGCTCGAGTAAGAAGCCCAAGCTCATATAAAATATACACTCAATTGGGTGCGCACTCAGCGTTGACGTGTCGTGCCCAGCAAGTTAAAAGTGCGCAGTATGGGTTTTAATTATCAATCCTGTTGTTTCACACCAAATATTCTATTAATAATTAAAATGTTTTTAGCTGGAATATTTTTTTTCCAGGAAAATCAAAATTTTTAAAAAAATTTGGGGGGATTTAAAATATTTTTGATGGAATTATTAAAATGTTTTTTTTTACGATGAAGTTATTTATGAATATGTTTTTTCAATTTTTAAAGATATTTATGATGAAGTTACCGCGGAAATCTTCTTTTTTATATTTTTGTTACTAATTAGCAACAGAATTACCAATGAAAATTGTTTCCCGTAAAAAAATTAGTGGCAGAATTAATTTCGTTGCTAATTCGCTATGTATTTAGCGATGTGATATAATTAATTTCGTCAGTAATTCAACCTTTTCTAATGCTGGAACAGGAGAGATGCAGATGTTCTTATTAGTTAGCATACAACTCGTTGATTATTGAAAACTTAAACGAGTATATCCAACCTAATAACTCTAAAAGTAGTAGAAATCCCGTGGGAATCCCAATTCCCATATATATGTTCACTATATATATTTTTTAAATTAATTAGGATATGTAGGTTAACTTACGTGTATTTTAATTAATTTTATATGCTCTGAAGTTAACAATCAAGTAAACTTCTAATGATTCTAAGATTTGTGAGGCTCGAACTACTGAATTCTAGAGAGTAAACCCCTCTTCCTAACCAGTTGAGCTACACCCTTCAGAATTATGTTCACTATATATTTGTTTGATGGGAAAATAGCGAATTATTAATAGAATTATGATTTGAGTTTGTTTGTTTTTGTGTTTAAAAAATATTTAAATTTGTTTTTGAATTTTATTTTTATATTAAATTATTTTTTTTATTTTAATTCATTTTGATGTTCTAATATTAAAAATAAATTTTTAAAAAATAAAAATTTATTATTTTAATATATTTTAAATAAAAAAATAATTTAAAAAACAACAATTTTATTATCTCAAGCACTACCTCTCTCTGTAAATCAACTCTTTCGATAGAAGAATGATGGTCTCATGACTTGATTCTGCTCCATGGACTTTCACAAGTTAAATATTCCGTAAACTCCCCGTAAGTCTTTTTGGAAATTAACTGATAACCCTGCATTAATTAATTAATTAATTAATTGATGCAATATCAATAAACAGCAGGTAAAATATAAGGAGGTCAAATTCCTTATCTTCAACTTGCTTGAAGAGACACGATATAGAGATGTTGTCATTCGAGTTGATTTTCTCGGTAATTGTAAGCCAAAGACTATTTTTTTTCGGTCGTTAGTGTCATGTATGCCTCTTGTTTGACAAAAGGGATCGGGAAGGTATTGTCTATTAAATATTAAATATATATATTTTTTGAGAAATTATTTCAACTCGTCATGCTTAGTGATTCAGAGTATGATTATAATTAATTTTTTAAAGTATTTTTTATATTAAAATAATATTTTATTATTTTAAAATTTTTTTTTTTAAAATAGTGTATCAAAATGATCTAAAATATATAAAAAAATATATTAATTTTTAACCAAAAAAAATTAATTTTTTTAAAAATACAGTTTATATCAACATTTCCAAACGTCATCTTATATGTTTACATATATTGCGTGCTTCCTTAAGCCTTGTAATTTTCATCTTTTTTAAAAAATAAAAGAAGACCAAGGCAGCTGTCGTCTTACGCTGTAATTTCTCTAAAAAAAGAAATCATAAATTATATTTAATATTAAATATATAGGAAACCTCGATCATGATATTATTGCGTGCGTAAGAGATTAATATATTTAAATGCATGAACGCAACATTTTGGAATTTATTATTAGAATTTAACGCAGATATTTACCCTGACATGAAGACTATTGATGTTGTGCAAGAGACAAGCTGGGAATTCTTGATTTGTCAAAGATAAAGCAGCCGTAGAATAAAAAGCCATGATCGCAAGCAGAGTACTTGCGTCATCGGACGAATTCAACGCAGATATTTGATATTAGATTTATTAGATGTTAAATTTTTATAATTTATTTTAATTTAATTTTTAAAAAATTTTCTAGTCTAATAATTCTGATTACAGATTTTATAGATTAATCATATTGATTTAAGTTATTATTTTTATTTTTTTTTATTTTTTTTTTAATTTCATCATTTAATATTTAGTTAATTGAAAATTATGATTCATAATTTATTTATTTTTTTTGCTTTCTATAAGATTATTGCTATCTTATGACTTTAATCACAAGTTTTGTGGGTTAGCCATATTAATTTGTATTTTTTTTATCATTTTTTTAGATTGAATTTTTTTTTTCAATTTCTGTCTTTCAACATTGAGTTGATTACGAGTGTGTTTGGTATTGCGGTAGCTGTTGTGGTTTGAAAAAAGTTATTTTATAAAAAATACTTTTAGTTGAGGTTAATTTGAAAAAATAGGTGTTTGGTTAAAACTGTGGTTGAAATTGAGGTTGAAAAAAAAAGTAGTTTAATGTGTTTGGTTAAGAATGCTTTTGAAATTGAGGTTTTAAAATAATTTTAAAAAATATATATTAATATTGATGGTTTTAAATTTAAATATTGTAAAATTAATTACTCCTATTACATCATGAAAAAAATAATACTTTATATAAAATATTTTTTATTATTCCATTAAACTATTTATAACTCCATTACGTACAAAATTCATTCGATAAAAACTACAAAATTGATATTACTGTGTAAGTGAATTTAATTCACTCTATACTAGTTTTTCGAGATAAAAATATTGTTCACATCACGAATGAATTTAATTCTCTAAACTAGTTTTTTTTAAAAAAAAAAATTAATACAATTAACACATTATTAAAATAAATAAATAAAAAAAAAAACCTGCGGATTAATGCAAGTCAATGCAAGTGACAGTTAATTGCACTGTTCACGTGAACAGTGCAATTCACTCCTGAACAATGCAGTGAATTGCACTTTTCCTTATTTTTTATTAGCCTGCGGAGAATGAAAAGCATGTTTTCGTTGCTTTTTCTTTTCAGCGTTTTAAACGCAAAAATCATGTGGGCCCCATGCACAGTAAATCACTTTTTTTTATTATCAAACGGTTGCGGACTGCGTTTTAAATAAAACGCAACCGCAACCGCATAGACAAACAGACCCTACAAATTAGAATTTATAATTTTTTATTTGCATTCTATAAACTTATCTTTGTCTCCTAAACCGAGTTATTTTTTGTTTTTTCTTTTCAATTTAACCCTTCAATATTAGGTTGATTTGGAATTAGATTTCATAATCTTTTTATTAGCTTTCAATAGGGTTATCACGGTCTTATGACTCAGATCACAGGTTAGGCTGATTGAGTCAAGTTATTTTTTATGGTCATCTTTTAGTTGAATTCTTTTTAATTTTATCCTTCAATATTAGATTGATTGGGAATAAACTTCATAATTTGTATTGGTTTGCGTTTAATGAGATTATCTTGATATCATGACTCGAATTACGAGCTTGGTTGGTTGACTCATAGGGTTTTTGTGCAATTTTTTTAATTTCATTCATAATACTGGATTGACTGAAAAATGATATTTATAATTTGTTTCAATTCGTTTTTTACAAGGGTATCATAGTTTTATGATCTAAGTTTGATGTGTTAACCCGGTTAACTCTATTTTTTTTTTTTTTTGAATTGTTTTTTTAATTTTTAGCCCCGGTGGAATGAATATACACGTAGCTTTTCTTGATTTTGATTTGTCTCCATGAGCCGGTCAATAATTCAAAAAAGGGGTCAGAAATTAGAAAACCTTGGCTTGTTGACCTCGCAACTCAAGCAAATGTCCACAATATTGAGGAGCTCTTCTACGGTAGTGATGGATGATGACCCCAGAGACATGCTACCTTACACAGCATGCTATCTAAACTACTGTACATGCGTGAACATGTTTGTGATTACAATTGAGTAGGCATGATTATATCACTTGCAGGTTTCGCATGCCTTTCAACAAGAGAAAAAGAAGGCGTGAGAGCCTCTCCATGAAATTGACAAATAGACATATTTTATTGGCATTTTTTAATATAAATTTCAACGGAAATGAAAAAATAATAAAATACTAAATTTTTTATAAAAAATATAACACATTACTATTTGTCAACAGAATTGTCAATGGACAATGATGAAATAAATCCTAACAGTTCTCCTTTTACTTTTTTTTTTAATGCCTAATAAACAGCAGCCGTCCATTTCTCACAAATCCAGCCACCCTAAATTATTGATATCGACCTAAATATATTAATAGTGTCAGCATCCCTCTTTGATTCAATTTCTTGTGAAACTCTGCTACATTAAGTAAGCAACCCATTTATTTCATTATAACCCATTTATATCTTAGGTTAATTTATTGAATTTTTTGTACTATTTATAGTTTGCTCTTATATTTAAGTGTTTTATAAATTTTTTCTAGATAGTTTTGTTATATTAATGTATAATTTTTATGTTAGAGTTTGTTTGAGATTTGGAATAAATTGATTTCATCGAATTTTTAATTAATAGTTACACTATTAATAAATATTGACATCACTATTTTATATAGGTTTCATACGTAATGAATAATCATTTTTTGAATGTATTGAAATACTTTTAAAGGGTTGTATATGCAAGATTATCTTAAAAAGATTGAAGGTTTTATTAATTTCATACTTTATAATCTGAAGAATATTAGTGAATGTGAAATTAAATATCCATGTGTGAAGTATAACAATACAAAGTTTAACAATAAAGATGTTATGATGATGCTTCTACTTGAAAAAAAGCTTTTCAAGAAATATTTATGTTGATTTGCACACAGAAAAACCTCATGTTCCTTATCAAACCATGTTAGAAATGATGGTTAGCTTAAATTCTAGTTCTAGTAACATACATGAGTTTGTGGACAATAATAGTAATCATTATAGGAGTATGGTGATGGATGTAGTGTGAATGAATCAGAATTATTCAGGTGAAGGTTCACTTAATATCCTTTTATATAAAGAACCAAATGTAGATACAACTAGGATTTTTAAACTTTTAATAGATTATGGTGAACTATTATAGGATGAGTGTACAATTCATAGTAAATTATCGGACATTTTATAAGTGCTTGCCATTAAGTTAGATTATGAGTTAAGTGAGGTTGGTTATGATAAGATTCTAGAATGGGCAAAAAACATATTACTTAAAAGGAATTGACTGAAAGATAACTGTTATACTGTAAAATTATGATGAAAGCTTTTGGCTTAAGATGCTAAAAAATTGATATGTGTTTAAACTTTTGCATGTTGTATCATAATGAATATGCAAATTTTACAGAGCACAAAAGTTATCAGCATGCTCGGTATAAATTCAATAGTGGTAGATGAAGAACATTTATAGCATATAAAAAAATAAGGTACTCTCAATCACTTTTAGGTTGCAAATACTATTTATGCCTTTAAATTTAGGCATCATTCACATGATGAGGTGAATGGAGTCATGGTGTACCCTTTTAATGGTAAAGCTTTGAAGCAGTTTAATATGGTATATTTTTTGTTTTTAATGGAACCATAAAACATGTCTTGAATTGCATACAAATGGATTTAGTCTAGTTAAATCCTTTGTTAAAACCTATTTTTGTTGGTTGATCATACTAACAGTTCACAACTTGTCCATAGGACGTGTATGAAGTTAAAATTCATGTTCTTGTTGGTTGGTCATACCCGATCCTTACAATTTAGTTAGAAATATAGATGTTTATCTTCAATCATTGATTGATAAGTTGAATTAGGTATGGTTAGTTAGGGCTCTGATATATTATATCTCAAGGAAATAGAGTTTTCAAACAAAGACAACTTTAACGTGAATTATAAATGATTTTCTTGCATATAAGATGGTATCGGATTGGCACATGAAAATTAGTTTGTTCATATTGAACGAATAATAAGGCATTTACCTTAATCAATGATGGTAAAGCTTTTTTTTTTTCTTTATTGTTATCAGAGGTTTTTGCCAAGTCGTCATTAATTAAAAAATAACAGAAAGAACTTTTTGAAAGATAAAGATAAAAGTTATGTTGCATCGCAATACAAAAGCATTATATTTGGTTTTTATTTTGGTAAGCAAAAGTTCTTTAGTATTTGTGTGACCTATAATTGGATAAAACAGAGTATTTTTCTGGAAGTAATGGAGCTTTCTTATAGGAAGTCTAATGTTATCCACCATAATTTGAATGCATACATATAAAAAAGAATGTGTTTAACAATATTTTTAACAAGGTCATTGGCATGAAAAAGAAAACAAAGAACAATATAAAAGCTAGAAAAAAATAACTTTGTATTTATGACCATGAAAATATGAAGTTAGTTAAAGATGAACTCCAAGTTGTAGAGCCTAAAGCCACTTTTAAATTACACAACGATACATAACTTTTTATCTATGGATGGCTTGAGAATATTTGATTTCCCAATGGATATACTTCAAACATAGCTAGGTTGATGAATTTAGAAAAATACAAATTGTATGGATAAAGAGTCATTATTGTCATGTATTTATGCAAATACTCATTTCAATTGCATATAAAGATTTTATTATTAAAAAAAATATGAGATGTACTCACGAAAATTAATTATTTTTGTAAAGATATTTGTTCGAACAAATTATACATCCAACACATGAAGTAGCTTAAAAAGAACATCATCAAGACAATTGAAAAGTTTATATTTAATCTAACTCTCACATATTTATATTTAAGCAATTCCATGTAGGTTGTGAGAAAAATCTATGGTAATATACTAATAATCCAACTCTCACATATTTATATTTAAGCAAGCACTCCGTATCCAAGTAATTTCACAATAAGTAGAGGATTATTTTAATTTATCCTAACTCATTTTTTAAATAAAAAATGAATAAATTATTATCGATAATTGGTGTTAATAGTTATCGGTAAATTTCCTTCATATATTAACTTACGACTTTTTTACCATCCACTCGTACGTCCCATATTTGTTGTCTTTCATAAGTTTCAAAATTTCAACAAGATTTTAATTTAACCAACGTTTTCCATTATTTTTTATTAATTTAAAATATCATTTTTTAAATTGAATTTCACATTTTTTTTAGTTTTTTTATTATAAATGAAAATAAATTAAAAAGATTAGCAAGAAATTCACTATATCAACATTTAAAAAGTCAAAAACAAAAAAAACCTCTTAAGAGGGAGGGAGTACTTTATTCCAGTGTTTTAAAACTTCATTGGGTTGGATGAGTCAACTTATATGTCATTAGGATGATGCATGTGAATTATTATTTTTTTAAAAATATATTTGAAATAGAAAAATTTTAAATAATTTTTTAAAAACAAATGAAACAAAGGTAATTTTAAAAAAATAATTGGGGTTCACCCAAATTACATGATGACCTTGCAAGTCGATCAAGTTTCTCCAATTAACTGCATGATCTATTAAAAAAACCAAACATGATCTAGGATTTGGGTTGGCAATGCCCATGCCAAGCCATTGAGGCAGGGCGGTGTTTTAGTCTATATTTAAAAATATAATAGTGATTGTTTTTAAAAATGTTTTTTGTTTAAAAAATATTAAAATAATATATTTTTATTTTTTAAAAATTAATTTTTACATCGACACATCAAAAATATATATAAAAAAAAAATTTAAACTAATATTTAATGAAACATGATTTTACATCGTGTTTTTTTTTAAATCCTTTATTACCCATTATTCTCCATCTATCAAGAAACATCTTGGTGTTCCAAAGCTTACCTCGCTAAGAACAAGGTCCATAACCCGTTATCTCTAAGTTTGAGGCCACAATCTAAAGCCCATAAGAATAGAAAACACTCAGACAGAGGCGCTCACACACAGCATCCAATCCATCCTGTTTTGATGCAAAAAGAAAAGGAAAGGAAAAAACACAAGAAGAAGAAGAAGAAGAAGAAGAATTTATTGAGAGCGAAAAGACAGAGAGGGAGAATTGAAGTTAATATAGCAATAACGTTGTCAGATTAATATTAGATTACTAAGTAAAATAACAGACTCGCCCACATTTATCTCTAAAGAGAGAGCGATCAGAAGCAGCAAAGCCATGGAGGCGGAATTGAAAGAGATACTTAATGATCTTGATTCTCTCAGACAATCCTTGCTTGATCCTTCTTCTATTCATATGGTAAAATGCAATTGCATCTGCCTTTTCTCTCTACTCTTCGGATCAATTACGAATAGTCATTTATTTACTAATCCAGATTTATTCTCTCTTTTTTTTTAAAAAAAGAAAGAAAACCTACTCTGTTTTTAATTTCTTTTTATTTTTGATGATGTAGCTGCAGTCGCGTGTTGAGCATCTCACGAAGCTGGCAAAGTCTGCACCTGTTGGGCGTACGAAAGTCAAGGTTTCGTCCATTGGTAAAGTGGTGTATAGGGTTGTGGGTTTCTGATGGTGAATTTTTTTGTTGCTGTTGTGGTGGTGGTGGTGACAGGATATGAGTGCGGAGGTGGTGGATAGTAATCCGTATAGTAGGCTAATGGCACTTCAGAAGATGGGTATAGTGGACATTTATGAGAGAATTCGGGACTTCTCGGTTGCCGTCATTGTCTGTATTTGCTATTTATCTCCTCTTACTCTTCCTTTTGCTGTTTCTAGTATTAAAAACTTGATGAAGAATTGTTATGCATATATTTTTTTTCAAGTTAAATTGAATACTATCCCCGATTCCTTCACTATTCTAAGTCTGGAAATGTTGTTTTGATTGATTATTTTCCATATGACGGCTGGGAATTGGCGGCGTAGGTTGTGTTGTAGCTGAGATGTTAACAAGGTGTGGCATAGGTCGTCTTTTATTGTATGATTATGACAAAGTGGAGTCAGCTAACATAAATAGGCTTTTCTTATATGATTTTCACTTTTTATATCAACTTTTATATAGGCATATGGTTATTGAAACCCCAACCCCCCCCCCCCCCCAAACAGAATCATAATGCAGTATATTACTTCTAATATTATTTTGCTGCATTGGATGTTAATATCCATTGATATGAATTGCATTTCAGGGAGTTGTTGCAGGGCTCTTAGTGCAAAATACACTGATGTTCCTGCTACAGTTTGGACAATTCTCTCCTTACCTGGTAAATTTCATGTTAATCACCTTTTTCTCTTATTGTCCAATGTGGTGGCTGAATTTAACTAGGTTATAGAACTTTATGTTTCTCTCTTGTAACCTAGTTTTATTGTCAAATTAGCTGAATGAATGTTGATTCCCTGACTCGTTTTAACAGATTCTGACTTTATTGCAGGGTTACAATTCTCTTAAAGATTATTTCCCAACCATGGAAATGAGGCCAAATCCTCAATGTTCAAATGCAGCTTGTCTAGAGCGCCAGGTATAAAAGCCAGGTCTGCCTTGATTTTCTACCAGATATCTTTCTTGGGAAATATATCCATTTAGCATTTTTCAGATTTCTTGCGGACTGTAATAATTATATGTACCATGCAGAAAGAATACCTCCTTGAAAAGCCTGCTAGGGATGCTGCAATCAGAGCAAAGATGGAGGCAGAAGCATTATTAGTTCCAGAAGGCCAACTCCATGCGGATAATGAATGGGACATCAGGTGGTTCTTAGGATGATAGATTGGTGTATACCATATCATTATCTTGCACATGGGTCTATAGCTTGTAAACATTTTTCATGCTCAAAAAAGTTGTGTTTTTGTTCGATCTCAGAAAACTAGGAAGACATGTTTGCTAAATACAATTTTTTTTTCAAAATTGAAAACCAGGGCCCTTTTTGGCATAAATTGAAAATATTAAAAGGAATGACCATAAAATATTAGGTGAACCAATCAAAGCCCTTATTTGTAGTGAAGAATTTCAAAAAAAACCATTTTGATGTTTTCTAATTTTCTGGAAAGATAGAGAAATAGAAAACACGCGTTTCCAATAAAATAATTTTTATTCTCAGTTAGGAAATGCGTTTCTTCAGTGTTGTCGACGACAGTGAGCCAGACAGATGCCACAAGTTCAGGTGATCTCTGGTTCTTATGCTCTGAGTTTTATGACATTTTGGATGCCTTAGTTATCAACTTTTGGACTTAATTGCCAAGTTTTCAATAGACTACACTTGGTTGATGAAGCCTAGATGGCCAAGGATATGAACCCTGCAGGGCAGCCATCTACATTCTCCTGCCAATGGCTGACAGGCAGGGGCCAGTGAAAAGGCCAATTAAAAGAAATTATTTAAAAAGGTTAAAATTTTTATTATTTCATATCTAGGAAAATTTCCTTGCCAATCCGCCACTGCTGACAGGAGGTGCACCCCGTGTACAAATAAAGAATGAAATGACTAATTAAATATACACACCTCCCCACATCTAAAAGGACAAAAAAGTGTTATCATATTGCTAAGCATTTGATTGCTGTAGAGGCCCTAAATTCCAGGGTTGGCCTTGCAGTGCTTCAATGTTCACTGTATCAGAATCTCAAATTTCCGGTTCCAAATTGTTTGCTCCTAATTAAATGTTGATTCTTTTTCTCTCTGTCCTCTTTAGATGCTCTTCCTGAAGGTCTTACTCGTGAGCTCCCAACTGCGGATGAGTTTCAAAAACCCCCAGCTGCTGAAGCAGCTACAACTACGTTTGATGACATTGAAGAACTTCGGAAGCAAATTGATGCCCTCAATGCTGATTAAGGTCCAATATTAACATTTGGTGCAGATACAGGTAAACTGTCTGGTGAAGTAAGAAATTCTACATTTTTTTACCATGTCTTTCTTGGGTAAATATTTAGCCTTTGAGAAGGGAGAATCCAACTTTGTGCATTGTTGTTCCCTCAAAACTTATAAGGATTTAACCCGCCCCCCACCATGCCCTTGTTTTCAACGTTGTTGTATACCACAGAACTAATTTACTAGGTTTAAACAAAACCAAAATGTAGCATTTGGCGGAGGCCAGTTCCATGAAACGAGCATTTATTGGTTGGATTTGGTTGAAACTTGGTACATTTATGTTGAAACAACTAGAGCAGAGCAGTGTCACAACAAAGAGCACCAACGATTTCTGGCTCCATATTTCCTTTAGATGAATACCACATAAGGGCAGTAGAACTCCAACTGAATTGTCGGGTCAATATTATTACATGGCATGAGTCACCCAACCTGGTTTCTCTAGTTTTTAGGGTTTTCTTTTCTCATGACCAAATAGTTTGCTTAGCTCCATGCTAAGAACATCGATGGATGATAATGTCATGCGACACAAAGGAATTCTGCACATCCACTCTATAAACAGCGCGGGATAACTGCCCAACTGAGTTTGCAGTCCAAGCTGTTACCTTGTCATCACTCCGACCTAGTTAAAGCTGTTGACTGAGATGATACAACACAGCCATACTTGTTTCGCCTGACTGAGATGGTAAAATACACAACCATACTTGTATCTCCTGGATAATTGTAGCTAGCATCCAAGAATTCGTCATGATAGATAGTTTTTCTTGGTGAGAGGTTTCAATCTTCAGTTAATGAAAGATGCAACATACAGGTTATAACAAGGCTTGATCTTATAACTGCAGGTGATGCTCAGGCTTGACAAATGAACAGCAATAAAGTCATTAGCTAGGGCTCCTGGAACTTGATCGAAATTCGGTCCGTCTGGGGTTGGTGTTTTCTGACCTGCCATTGGAAGTACAATTACGATTAAAAATAGATTATGAAAAGTCAAATGCACTGAAATCCCAAAGCTGCTGCAAATTATCCATGTTGGGTTGAAGTATTTGTTAATGTGCACCGTAAACAGTTTGGGGCATGTATTGCCATGGCACGATAAGCTTGGTGTCATTGACTGGTTATCAGTACCAGCTAATACACAATTTGATGTATCAAACAAAGGAAGTGCTTTGGCCAAAATAAACCTTAGTGAGAGCTTCAACAAAACAGCAAGCAAAACTTACTTTAATACCAGCCATGTACAGTAACTTGTGTGAAGCAACGTACGCCATATCTGAATTGTTCTTCTGTATAAAATATATAACTTCAGACACGCCCGACTGCAAGAAAGAAGGCAAGCTAAATCCATTTAGAAATCAATTGTGAAAGGCAAGAAAATAGGAAAAATGTAGGAGAGCACTGAGAATGGGGCGCATTTCTGGAGCTTGTACCAGCACGGTGGCAAAGAGTTAGATTCCACTGAGAGCCAATTTTTCTAGGCAATAAAGAAAAATGATTTAGATCATATCATGTAGCCGCCTTGTCAGCCTATCACTGGATGGTTAATTAGGGTTTTCAGCACTATATCTCATAAAGTTTGTGTATATTTATGCAGTAGGCTGCAATAGTTGAACACTGCAGGTTGCCACCTAATGTCTTATTCAGCCTTGTTAGAAAGACATCAACTGAAAACATAAACTATAATGTTCTTATCCGTCTTCATTTCAGGTTTCATGTGAGGATTGCAGTATATGTTACTATCGAAAGCAAGTATATACATCAATCTGTAAAAAGGAAATGTTTCAAAATTGTTAAGGGCAGGTTAAACAATGGAGATGTCCCTCGGGTTTCCAGATTCACCAAACTCCAATGGCCTCATATCTACTTCTTGAAAAACTGAGGGATGGAAGCAGCACATTCTCTCTATTTGCCTGCTCATAATTTACACACACGCACACACACAAAGAAGGAAATCCCACAGAGACTCTCATGTAGCATATAGCGCAGGGGAGCTTGGTTAACAAACCTGAATGATTATCTTGGCACATTCATTGCAAGGGAACATAGTCACATAAAGCCTCTGCGATAATTATAGAGGGAGAGACATTTCTTAGTTCTATTGGTGACAAACAGCCTTTATTTGAATGATCGCTAGAAAACTCGGCAAACAATATCAACAATTATGCATGATATTGATAATCACCTATATGAATTTATCTTTAATTCTAGTCAAATCCCATAACGGAAGAAGAATTTGTCTGTGTATGTGCTTGGGGTGGGGAATATAAAATGGATATAGTAGGAAATGAGGCAATTGCTTACCTGCCCAACAGCAGAAGCATGATTTGTGTTCAGAATAGCATTGACTTCAGCATGACAAACATAACTACAACAGACAATTAGAGTTATCAGCAGAAGCACGAGTATTGGAAGCTATGATTTTATTGTGGTGGTGAAGCACAATTTCTATCTCTTGTGCTAAAAATCTGCTTTGCACAGTGCATCAACTAATTAACAAGAAAGTGTGTATATTTATATACAAAAACTGCTTGTCTCTGTGCGTAACAGAGCATGCATCATATGAAACAGCAAGATAAAGACTGAATCGATGAAGATCATGTTTGTTTTATGTTTTAAAAGTGTTTTTGAAATAAATTTTTTTTTTTTTTTGCTTGAAATTAATATTTTTTGATATTTTCATATCATTTTGATATACTAATGTCTAAAATAATTAAAAAAATATAAATATATATTATAATCATGTATTTTCAAGCAAAAAAACATACTATATTTTCAAACGCAGCTGAAAACATACACTTACGGGTACTTTGTCTCAAGAGGGTCCCCAGATTTGGATTTCTGAAACATAACAGGACAGGAGAGGTTTATTACATGTAATTCCCGAATGATATGATGAAGTTACCCATCATATACCAACCTTTGCCCACGGAAGGTCGTCATCTGAACAACCTCTTGGAAATCCATTGTAGCCAATGCCTGACCAAAGAAATTAGCATGAGGATCAAATGCATCACTGCCATCAAACTCAAAACGACAGAACCTGCGCGATGGCTGTTCCAGAATGATCAGAAATATACCAAAATCAGTGTAATAACTAGGTTTACCATTTATTCATCTTCTTAAGAGAAGAACAGAACCTCTGATGTAACAGAACGAAATCGTTCTACTTTAAATCTCAATTGCACCATCTATTCTTCTCTCTCTCCCTGTTTTTTTTCTTTCTTTCTTTTCTTATTATAAGAATCTAACTTTTCACTTCTGCAAATGCCGTCAATCCTTACAATTTTCATATTCTCATTTTCAATTCAATTTAAAAAGAAATTAAGAAGCTGATGGAGTCCAAGATTCATGTATAAAAAGCAAGGAAAAAGACATACAAGATCAACTTACCAAGAATTATGCCATTTTGACTAACCAAACATGCCCCAACCTACAACACCAAATACATATTATCAAACACCTACAGTAGAAACCCAACAAAGCATTTCAACCCCCAAGAAAAAAAATATCTTAATCAAATTCTCTTGAGTGATTAAAAAGTAAGAGAAAAAAAAAATATTATGACCTGCCTGTTTGGATCTTTGGACCTTTCAGCTGATAAAAGTGCAATTGCCATAAAATAATCATCCCATGATAAATACCTGAAACCAAAAAATATGATTAAAACAAAACACTTAAAACTGTAAAAAATAGACAGTGAAGGCTTCAATCTTTAACAGATGAAGGCTGAAAAAAACAAAGTTGAAATGTCAATAACTCTTTGCGTTTGGAAGGATCGAAGGGGCTCTGAGAAGAGCATTTCTTCGAAACGTCACAGTCTGGAACCGAATTGATTTTGGAAAACTGCTTTCTGGAATTGCCGTTGCTGGAGTAGAAGCAAACAGCAAAAGCAGAAGCTAAAGCTCCGAAGACTGTGGCTGTGGAGACAAGAGCGAGCTCTCGTGAATTCATTGGAGTTCAATTTAGCTAAGAAAGTGCAAGAAAATGAGAAGGAAGATTTCTATTTCTTTTCTTGTGTTTGTTTGGCGAGAAAATTTGATTTGAAATCCGATCGGCTGCAGAAAAGAAAAGAAAAGAAAAAAAAGGGCGATTAGCGGGAAGAAGTAGCGAGGGAAAGTGGGAGAGAAAATCCATTTCCCGAGCGCGTGGGGACACGGACGAGAGAGAAGGGGTAGGGGTGTAAAGTGAAATTCGGGGATGGGTCCGATAGTACTAGTCGGGCTCCATTTAGCCCATGTTAAAGAAGATGGCTCAAGAGTGCGTGTTTGGCAAGAAAAGAGTATTCTACTTCGAGGTCCTGTTGAACAAAATGATAAAGGAATATCTCAAAACACATGTACAGGAGTTTTGTATTGGAATCTACAAAGAAATGATACGATTGATCAAGATGGACAACGCATATCGTATCTATATGATTTTGCACTTCTCTACAAATATAGTATGTTTTGTTATTCTAAATATGTATTCCTTTTTAGTTAATAAAAATTTATTATTTTTAATTATTGAATTCAATAATTCATATATAACTTAAACGACACGATAGAAACCTTTTCTATTTTTTTTAATTAATGATATATTGGATTTCATTCACCTTACAATTGGGAACTAATGATTAGCTGTTATTACAAGGATTTTGGACTTATTCATAGTAATCAAATTATATATGGACTTGTTTTTTACATTTTCAATCATTTTTTTATATAATTTTTAAATATTGGATTAAAATAATATTTTTTTTAATTTTTAACATCAACACATCAAAATCATTAGAAAACACTAAAAAAAAAATAATTTGATGTCTTTTCAAGACAAACACATTTATAAAACACACCTAATTGTAAGTTGAAATGCAATGCCAAACAATTACCTCCTCGTTGCTCTAGGCTTATGTCCTTTCTTGGTAATCTTATGTTGGATGTTGACGTTCGAATGAGAGGAGGGGTTTTTAAATGAATTCAAATTAAGCATTTTGTCCAATCACTTAGAAAGGTATTGTCTTCTTTATTTAGGAAGTATTTATAACTGCTTTGTGGATTAAGATTGCAAAGTATTATGGTGGGATACCATCTTTCACCTTTCTTGGTTTAACGTATTTGTAATTTGAGATCCAATAACTTCACACTCCTATAAATTCCCTTCGATGTTTTAAATATTTGAGGGCCATATTGTCTAAAACATTGAATAAAACATGTCACCATGATTGCGAAGATCAATGTGTCGTACATTGTAATTGTGTCGATCTAGATTCCTTACCCAATAAGTTTTACCTGTTCTTCATGAGCTTTCTAGAATTAAAGACATTGATTTATGAGGTTGATGGGCTTCCTCTCTAACATTGTATGTGGTCTTATCTTATAAGTCCATTGGTACATTTATAGCTACTAGAAATGAGACTTCATATAGAGGCTTATAGATAAAAAAAAAAAATCCTATCTATATAACTATTAATTCTATCATGATTTAAAAAAAAATGTCTCAGTGCTTCCTTCTTAATACAATCTTGTGCACTGTATTTATCTAAATTTTCTCGTGCAACGGCATAAACTTCTTCTATTTTAGTGTTAGCGCAACAACTACTTCCCTTGATTCACCCTATTTTTTATATTCACCGTATTTAAAGATGTACTGACAATAATGGAGTCAAAAGCTCCTTAAATGTTTGGATGGAAATGTGTTGGCCTGTTTAGGGATACTATGTTGAAGAATCATTGACTTTGTGTTTTGAACTTGTGAGGGAATTGAAGCAAATCATGATGATGAGGTTATATATCTTCGTGTAGCTTTTTAGCTACACGCATGTAAGAAGGAGGTTTATTTATGAATAAAGACTTTGATTTCTCCAAACAATGTTGTTTGGTTATTGAACACTTGGGGGTATGGAAGGAAAGTGTTTTTAGATTTAAGATGAAATATTCTTGCAGGCATTACTTTCACTCTATAATGTCACTCCACCAGGTTGCTCTCAAAATTCTCTAGATATTATGGTGGGAGTTGTTGGAGTTTTATAGGGGTCATGGGAGTGTCTATTATAATATGTTTAGTACTATGATAAATTTTATGATTGTGGTTTTAAAAAAATCATTTTTACTTATGGTTGGTTTGTTTTCAATATGTTTTTTTGCTAAAACTGTGGTTGAGATTATTATTGAATAAAAAGTATATCAAATTTGTTTGTTTGAAACTATAGTTGAAAATTATATAACTAATAAATGACCAAAAAGAACATGTATTAATTTCTTAGTTTGCAATTACATAAATGTGTTTTGGATTATTAACACATCATAAATATAGTAATGCGAATTATAATCTCATTTTTTTTGTCCCATTAAACTTGTTGCAATCCTATCATAAACATAATTCATACAAGAAGACCTTTGGTTTCCATGTATTTGTGAAAAAACCACATCAATTAAGAAATCATTAAGAACAAAATTCGATGGCGATCTTCTTGCGATTTTTTTCTAATATAGTTATGTATTTTTATTGATACCACTACAATCAGAACTCTTATTTTGTAAGGAAACGCAAGCATATTTTACAAAATTCTCCATCTTTTTTTTTTTTTCTAAACTCCAAATGTATGTTCTATCATATAACGTCTTGAAAAGTGAGCACGATTAAATAATTCTTCTTAACTTTATAGTTGTTCTAGTTGGTGAATTTCTGAAAGGTGATACCTCTCATCTTTATATAAACCTAAGAATCCATGTTTATTTAGATATCCAAAATTGACTAAGTAGTACCTCCCTACATTAACAAATAATGACTTTATAATTTATTCCTAATAGTTACAATAACATTAACTTTTTCTAATTTAATAACATTATTTTTTTGTTATTTATTACCTCTTGGTGGCTTTGAAAATTTGATATTTGGATTGTTAATTGTCTCAAGAAAAAATTATGTATCATGCGTACTACTTTCTCATCCAGCCTTAAAAAAACATGAATTGCATATTAAAGCTACTTATAACCATCATGTTTTAAGTTGATACACCATTTTTTAGTTGATATAAGGTATTTGATTTTCTACAGATACACAAGTGCGCACATGTGTGCCATCGATAACTCTTATACAATTTTATATTAAAAACAATAAGCATCAAGCATTAGTTTCTACCATATTTGAGAAAAAAAACTACCAACTAAAAATCTTTAATTATAATGAAATATATTATTGATCCAAACATAAAAATAATTATGCTTCCTATTTTAGAACCTTTTTTTTTTTTCACCTTGAGCGATAGAATGTTGTCTCCCTTTTCTTTAGCCACTACTATGGTTGCTACTATTGTTTGTAATATTGAATCCAACTATCAAATTACTCACGTTATTAATAAAATTAGGAATGTCATCTTCCTTTAAATCACCATTTATATCCTTCAAATAGTATTATCATAATTAGCAATTCTTCACTCTATCATCTCACCATATTCATCATCATACAACATTCTTGAAGAGAGAGCCCAAGCAAATTATCTAGTAGTCACATTATATTATTGAACATTATATCATATTTTCCATGTAATGAAAGCTCAATACCAGCATGTCTAAACTTTTTTTGCTCCATATGATTTTCTACATAAGAAAAATTTAATTATAATTAATAAAAGTTAATGAAGTAATCTAGTACTTCAAGAATATAAATGAAATTGAAAAGATTAAGTTCCTAACAACTGACTTGGCTTTTTTTTTCTCCATCACTCATTAGTTGCAAAAATATTCATTGCTTCACTACTTCAACCAGCTTTAGTTTCAAAAATTAACCTTTTTCACGTCCTCTAATCCTTTTCGATACCATCCATTTGTTCTTAAGTGGTGCTTTTGGTAAAAAAAGCATGATCAATTTTTCTTTAAGGAAAATATCATGAAAATTTTAACCAGCTTTGTCAAAATGAGTATTTGGCCTCATACCCATCTCAATAGTTTTGGTATAAATGTCATAAAAAAATGTGCAACATTTCTTTAGTGTAACAACCTTTATCTTGATTGTCAAAGTCTTCCATCGCAGAACTAACTTGCATGAAGAATAATATTAGATGTATATAAAAAAAAATATAAGACTAGAAAAAAACAATGATAGGATTATGTAAGAGTTGCTTCACGAACTTGAAAGATTTAAAAAGCATATCAATTACAAAGGTAGTGTGCAATAAATGTACATCCTAAAGATTACGAATGCATTAAAAAGAAGTATAATATAAAACCACATTCACTGCACTTGCTAAAATAGTTGCTCCTAAAGATTTAATTTCTAGGATACAATTAAACTATATTGTAAAAAACATGAGTGAATAATCAATAAAGCATTACAAAAAGTACAACATCCCATGAAAAAAAAAAGTCTACCAAAATATAAATTTTAAAACCACTGTTATAAAAGTATTAAACTGCAAATCACCAAATTATTTGCTACAAGAGAATCATTAACTAAAATCCAATGTTTTACACACTAGAGGCATTAATATATCATATTACTACAAAATAATAATGGTTAAACATATATTCAAGCAACTCACAAATAAAACCAAATGGCATGAATGAATATGGTTGAATCAATATATGAAATTGAAATAATATGGTAACATCTATTAGTGTAAGCTCATGGACATTCAAGCTTTGCCAAATGAGAATAGTCATAACCAATTTCTGGGTTATTCCTCAAAATTATATATTTTTCTTTCCAAAATAAATATCAAAAAATAAATAAAGGCTGGAAACATCAAGAAAGTATGTCGAGGAGGATTTCAAAAATACATAAAAAATCAAGCTGTGGTTTTGGAGGAAATTCGATGCCTAATTGTACAAGGACCAAAGATGCTAAAATTAAAGGATGAATTTTGAAATTAGGTCAAGATCCAAATTGAATTAAATCAGAAGTTTTTAGAGTCAATTCAGGAGTGAAATTATAAGAAATCAAAAGTAGAATGATCAAATTGAATTTTGGCCAAAATCCATAATTCAAGGCAAAACAACGTTTTTCAATTTTACTAGTAAAAGTTGTCCGGGTAACTACTTTTCAGGTACATTTAATGCTTCATATCTCCACCAAATTTGATAACACGATAACCAAAATTATCATCTGACATTTCTTTACAACCAGGTATGATCAATTGAGACTGATTGACACCACAAAAGTTGTGATGCTGGCCTAAAGTGGCAAACTCAAACAACCTTTAACTAACATATTTAACAGTTCATGGTGCTTACTTTGAACCAACGGTTGTGATCCTTCCTAGCAAAACCAAGAGCTAAGATTTTCACCATTAAAGATAACACTTCCTTCTTCCACCCCCTATAAATAAGGGTGGATTTCATGGCTTGAGCATGAAGAAATTTAGGCGCAAAAAGTGAAGAAAAAAAAAAAGAAAAAGATGCAATCTTCCTCCCCCTAGTTTTCTGTCATCTCTTTCTCCCCCCTTCCCCGGCAGTCCCAATCGTCTACCATAGCCACTGCCAACTCCATCACAAGTAGCTAACACAATCACCTACCAGCCACAAGGATCCATTGTCGACCTCTCTCTCTCTTTCTCCCCTGCAAATTCTTCTTCCTCTCTTTTGCCACCAGCCTCCCTCATTGCAACCGCTAAAGCTTCACATTGTCCTCTCACACCAGCCAGCCATCACCACCACACTAAGTAGCTCGCTCCCTTTCCTATTTTTCTACATTTTCTTTTTCTTCTTCTTCTCCCCACTAGTTCATGTAGTGAACTTTAGGCCGGACCAGTATGGCCTCAACCCAAATGGTGGGTCGGGTACCCAGACTAAAAAAACAGGAAAAGATTTGTTGGACTGAGGCTTTTTGAGATCAACCCCATCCTTTTTTGGGCTGAGTCCCCTAGTTAGCTGGGCCGGTCTAGCCCATATATTTTATAATATATTTAATTATAATAATACATATTATAATATTATTTAAAAAATGAAAAAATCCAAAAAAAAATTGAGTTAGGCGTTTCAAAATAATTCTAATTTTCTCGCGTGTTTTTCTACCAATTTTGCATAATATCGAGTTGTTATATTTACATTATAAGATATAGATACATATCTAATATTAAATACCCAGTTTCACTAAAATATTTCTAAATAAATAAATAAAAATAAAAATCTCAAAACTTTTAAATTAATTTCCCTTTTCAAAAAAAGAAACAAAACAAATGTTTTGTTTTCATGCATACAACCAAATCCTAAAGATTTCTTCAAGCATATTTTTATTAAAAAATTGCATCTTTCTCACACACACACATATATATTTTTTAATGGATATCATAAAATAGCTTATAAGTATTCATTAGGATTTGGCTAAAATGTCAAAAACCCTTTACTAATTATTATTTTTTATTTCATAGGGTTTAGGTGTAGACTTTAATATTTGTGGGGTGTAAAACTACACAATAAAAAATACACCCTTAGGTGTTGAAATACAAGGTGAAAATAAATGCGACGCTAATTTTGAAATTTAGAATGGTTAGGATTAAATCCAATGAGGTAGAGACTCTCTCATGAAAGGAGATCTATTTTAGACCTTAGAAAAAGTCCAACGAATAGAAACTTGACCTAAAAAAATAATCAAACAACAATGCAGCTTACCTTACATAGGGTGCACTAGGAATGACACGTCTTCTCCTTGCACAACTAGTCTCTTACCCAAACTCTTGTAGACCATATGTTTCTAGTAACCATAATACCATGTGGCAACTCCTAAACCTTAATCATAATTTTATAATTAAACTCAAAACCTTTTCATTCCCAACAACACCTCCTCAAAAGGAATAATAGCTCGTTAGCGCCCCGACATCAACCCGGTTACAAGAATAGCCAAATCTGATGAGAAGATATGGACTATTTTAGTCAAATTAGTTTCAACGGTTCTCTTTCTCTTTGATTTTTTTTTTTTTTTATCGGTGAGGCTTTAAACAAGCATGCAAAATGAGGTGTGGATTTAGTAAAAGCATCTCTAGCTTGCTTCACATCAAACTAAGGTTACACCTTAGTTTTTAAGGGGGGCAAACTTTCAAACTATAATCTTAAGATGTAACCAAACAATATAATTCATTATTAGGAGTAAAAACAATAGTTACCACACTCTTAAACAACTTTTAATATTATAGAGGCAATCCCCTAGTCACGTGGCAGTCATAGATTAGTTGTTGTTTTTTTTAATTAAAGTTATGTACTATAAGATATAATTTACTCATTGGTCGGTTCGACACATAATAATTAAAGAGTCTAAAATGTTAATGGATTAACATTGAACCCTGAGGAGGTGTAGCTCAACTGTCAGGCTAGGAGCTTGCTTCCTAGAGGTCACCTAGTTTGAGTGTCACAAACCTCAAGATCATTAGAGATTTATACGGTTTTAACTTCTAGGGTCTCGAAAAATTATCGAAGTGAGCGTAAGCTGACCCAAATACACGGTAAAAAAAAACATTTAACCTTTTTGTTTTGGAAGGGTTTTTTTTTTTTTTTTTTTTCAAGGTGTGAAAAGGTTCAAAGGATCAACACTTAGGTTGCATTTAGTTTGGAGATTAAAATTAAAGGTTGAAAGATTTCAGACGTTACAAATACTAGCTAGCGACAACTATATATCAAATTAACCGACCTTGCAAGAATCATGAGCGAGCATGCATCGCCCTTTCCCATGAATTGCTTCTAGTGGTCAAATCCATCATAATCAATCCAGGTGAGACATCCATGCATGATTGGCGAGGAAAAGAATTCAGCAGTACTGCTGGTGAGGTCCGATTATATGAACCAGGCAAGACCTGCACGTAGAGTTATCGATGCTTACCAAAAAGAAAAAAACTGGTTAGGCTACTTTAGAGCAACCTTTATTGATTCTAGCTCATCCATGGGGCCCTCTGGCTAGGACAATGGTGCTTCGTTGGGGCCCATGAAATATAATTCATCGCCCTCTGTGACCTCATAGGCTCATATCATCACCTCACCACGGCACGGCAAGCTACTGGTCGTGTTGGTTTTTACAGGCGGCTGGTATTAACAGAAACCAAGAGTAGTCCTGGTTTTACTGTGCATCCATTACTGTCATTATAGATTATAATAGTTAAATTACAATTTAACCCTCCACAGCAGAACACAAGTGACCTTTGAAGCGGGGTATAATAGTACATTTTTTGTTTAAATAACTAATATACATTTCGAGCAAAAGATTATGCACCAGTGCGGCGGGTTAGTTTTGACCTTTTCATTTTATTTGCTCAGTAAAATTAACACAAAGCCATTGAATGAGAATTGTCTTTGCTTGGGTTAGGGGTATTTTTATTTTTTTTTATTTTTTTTTGGTTTTTTTATATTTATCAAGCATGATCGGTGATAGTTTTGTATTTTTATATAAGTAAAATATTATTTAATTTTAAAAAAAAGTTGTCGTGAATGGGATGATGAGGGCATATGTTTTCTTTTCCATGGTTTTTGAATGATGTGTATGGTGTTATATGGAAATAAAACTCTAGCTTTAATGATAGAGTTTTAATTTTCATGGCATTGCCTCTATTCGTGGGTGGTGTCTTTGAAAAAAATATGTTGGGTTTTGTACTGGTGGCAATTTTTTTTTTCCTATATTTTTTTCTCTTTCTTTCTCAGCTTTAGAGTCAGCTCTGCACATTTTCAAAGCAACTATTGGATTTATTTATTTTCATGATTTAATTTTTTTTTATTGTTATTTGTTTTATTTTAGACTATCCATTCACTTAAGATTTTCTTTTAATTTAATTCTTCTTTGGTTTTGTTTTAGCTTTCAAATTTAACCCTAATTCTTTTGATTTTGATTTTTTTAAAATTATTTTCTTAATTGAATTATCTTTTCAATTGCATCCTTCAATATTTTATATCATTCTCTTAATTGAATTATTTTATCATTTGTATCATTCAATATTTTAGTTTATTTTATTTTATATCACATTTGATCTTTATTCTTTTTATTGTCATTTTTTTTTGTTTTTAATTTTTTTTTATTTGAACTTTTTTCCTTTAATTTTATCCATTGATATTTTATTGATAAGGATTTTGCTCACCTTCCAGGTCATGAGTTTGAAAGATTGGATTGGGATAGCTTAGATATTTTTTTTATATTTTTTTTAGTTTGTTTTATTTTAAAAAATTACAGGTTATCATGATTATGTTTTTAAGAAATCAATTTAATCTAATGTTATTGCTTCTTTTTTTATCGGCTAATTAAAAAAAATCCAACTTATTTAATCAAGTTAAATCTATTATTCAAGTCAATAATTTTTTTTTTCTTTTTCGAAATGAGTTTATAGCCGCTGATGATTAACTTTTTTAAAACAAAAAATGAACAAAAAAATAGTCTATCCTCGCGGGAGTAATGCATGTCCACACCTTATTGAAGCTAAATATGGACAACCTCATCCTGATTATCGAATTCTCCCCAAAATTTTCTCACTCAAGCCCTATGTCAGCTTCCTAATAGATTACTATCACCCTAACCTCGAAATTTAAGCTCCATAATTGTGGCAAAATCCCAAAACAATTTATTAGGATATAGTTGTGAATTAAACAAATATATAGCCCTTTTCTTAATTCTAGTAATTAATATACAAACTTTAAATTAGTGTTATGTTACTGTCTTGAGACAAAAACAATAAAGATAAATAAAACATGTTTTTTTATATTTTATAATTTACTCTTTTATTTATCTTCATTTCTTTAACGGATGGATTAATGTATTTTATGCATACCCTGTTTATTTAAAAAGCTCATTATTAAAAGGGTTTAAAAGCATATTTGGAAGTGTAGTTATAATTGTTTTTAAGATAATTTTCATGTTAAAATGCATCAAAATAATATATATTTTTTATTTTTTTAAAAAATTATTTTTTGAGATCGGTGCATCAAAACATGATCCAAAATATATAAAAAAATTAAATTTTTTTAAAAATACAGTTTGCACGGCGTTCCCAAACATCCTTCAAATTAAATACTAACTCAACAAACTTGGACTTCATAAAATGTTCATCCAATCCAATGTGAGTTTAGCTTGCAACATCTTTAAATTCAGATACATACTAGATTCAATAGAGATAAATCTAGTAAAATATTAGACCCAATATTATTGATTCAGCTACACGTTGAATATATTAGATTCTGGAAAAGGATGTACACATCTATTACACCATAACTTGTTCTTTGATAACGGGTAAAAGCAGCATCGAATTCAGAACCACCGTTAAACAATATAGTTTTATTGTAAACTTCTAGTGACGACGCGGTTAGTGGAGATGGCCGAGTTGGTCTAAGGCCCCATATTAAGGTTCTGGTCTGAAAGGGCGTGCGTTCAAATCCCACTTCACATTATATATATTTTTGAAGCCTTGTTTACTTAATGTTTTTTTTTTTTTTTTTTTTAAGAAAACAATAGAGACTTTAAACCAAATCAAATTAAATAATATAGAGTGCTAAGACCAAGAAGAATGAATTATCACTTGTCCTTTTAGATAAAAAGGAAACTTAAAATAAAAAAAGGTCTGGGAATTTAGAGGAAAAATAAATAAATCCAAACATCTTTAATTTTCATGGCTGGAAAGGTTACGGTGTAGGATAAAATATACAGTGACTTTTACCAATGCATGCAGCCTTTTCATGATAGCATATGTAGTCAGGATAATCAACCTCTCACATGCCATCCTGTTTTAAAAGTCCTCATTCCCTGCTAGAGTTATTCCCAGCTGCCCGCTTTGTTTTATCCGGTAAAAAACAACTGAATTATTGTTGAAATAAATATTAAAAAAATAATACATACACATATATATTTCATAAATTGATTAAACTTGCATCAATAAAATATTAATTTAATGGTTAAAATATTGTTATATTCCTCCAAGGATAAGAATATAAGTTCAATCCTTAAAAAACATATTTATTAAAAGAAATAGTCACGAACTTGAATAAAAAGGCTAATTTTATCTTTTAAAAGGTATGAGACATTACTATACTTTTTAAAAAAAAAAACATGTGCATATATATATTAAAAGAAACAGACAACAAATCTTTACAAAAATCTAGTTTTCAATCAAAAAGTTTTTAAAAGCAACCGAGTGATTATACTTGAATAATAAAAAAATAAATAAACTTGCCATGTCATTTCTTGCAGCATAATGTTTGATGAGAAAAAATATCAAATCAATCGATGTATTGTCTGACCACGTGAATCCCTTTACAAATGCTGGCACAGTAACTAACCATTATAGAATTGCATATTCCGGAAATCCAGGTTTTGTGTTTGAAAACAACATAATAAATCACTTTTACTGAGCTTCAGCGTTGAAATCAATCACATCTTACTTTCTTCTTTTGTTTTTCTTGATGGGAAGTCGTTTGCATCTTCGATTTCATCTCTTGATAGATTTTCATATTTAATAATGGAGTTAGGTATCGTATCTTTGATTTCATATGCAATCTGGATAATCTTAGATTCTTATACGCGGCTAACCACAACCATGTTGGATTTTATTTTTTAATATAATTGTTAATGAAATATATTTATTTTTTAGATTAAAACTTTATTGGAATTTAATCTTTAAAATAAGATTTTTATTATAAAATTAACATGATTTAAATAAATTATGAGTGAATGAAAGATTAATCTAATTCTAATGAAACTCTAAAATTTTATAAATGCTCTTATCCCATATAGAAAAGAAACATAACTTTTTTTTGATATTTTATAAAGTATGAAGTTAAAAACTTAAAAAGCTAAAAAATACATACAAAGCGTTTAGAAGAGAAAAAGGTCCTAAATAGAGTAAAAGATTTTGAGTTTAAACCTCACACATACATGCTAGTTTGGGCTTCGAGTTTGAGTTTAGATTTGAGTTCATTGTAAAATAATTTTTAGATTTTAAAATATTGTTTTTTTGCCAACTAAAATTTGGACCGAGGCTTGGTCCATGAAAGAATAATATCTTCTAGCCCAGTCTATTATTTTGTCCAATCCTATGAAATGAAGAATTTGATTTATTTTTTTTCACAACTCTTTGAAGGTTATATGAATCAAATTTTTCAATTCAAAAGTCTCATTATTTAAATTTAAAAAAAATATTTATATTTAATTCTAGTTTATTGTGGATGATCAAAGTTGTTAGTGGGGATTTTGTTGTTAATTTTATAATTAGACAAGCTACACATATACACACACAAAAGAAAACTAGTTATATATAGCCATTACAATTTCTTTAGCAACTAAAATGGTTGATCGATTCAGATTGATTAAGTTAATCGATTAACTGGTTTCTGCAGAATTCTCAAGTGATCATTATTGATGAATAAGTGGTCGATCGGTTTATTTGGTAACCCCAAATGATTGATCAATTCATACAAAATTCTAGATTTAACAATTTAATATAGGTAAATTCTTAGAACTGTCTAACTTATATATTATTTGATTATTATCAATTCTTTAATGTATATAGAGTGAAGTGTGTTGCTCATTTTAATTACATCAAATAATATATAAAGATTTATAATGATGCACTACAATCAACATTTATTCCAAGTCTTGAACTTATTGATTTATTTCTTCATGAAAATTATCATGCTTGTTAATATGTTTTTTCATATAAAAATTGTAATATGTTGATGCATTTCTTTATATAAAATTTGTTTAAATTTTATTCTCAAACAAGTATATTATTAGTTTATTTTTTATTTTATTATTATCATCAAAATATATAAAAACATGAACGTGACTCTAAATGTTGATGGGTTTTTTAGGGATAAAAAGCTGTTTATTTTATTTAAAAGTCAAAACTTTGAATGTTTGTAAAATAACCAATTTTAATCATTTTTATTTATACATAGTAATTAGATAATATTTAATTCACACATATTAATAACCTTAAATATTTTATTTTAAATATAATAGATCATAAGATTTTAATAAAATTATTCAGTAATCCTAATCACTAAAAAAAACTATACAATATTTTGATTCATTATTCCTTTTTTATTCTATGATATTTGTACGTTTTCAGAGAAATAACTCATTTACTTTCTTAAAAAACTATTTAATTTCATACAAATTCCCCACACAAACACGTCAAAAAGTTATTTCTTTCGAGGAGAAAGAACTGATAATCTATCACTCAAGAGATTCATGCCTTTTCATTTTTATAAATTCTGAAAAAATATCCCAATATATAAAACATGTTTTCCGAAGCGGAAAAGATGGAAATAAGGCAATTGAAAAAAAATGAAAAAAAAAAAAAAGATGAAGAGGAGCCACCAGCTTGGAATCATGTGTAGAATGCAGAGGAAGGAAGGCATGAGAAATAGGGTATCTCCATGCCACTGCCAAAAGATATTGTAGGATGACGAAGAAAGGGCTTTCACAATATGCCCACAGATAACATGGTTCAAGTGGAAGGGACGGTCGGTACCCACAATCATGGCCAGTCTCATCTTGTGTGCCCATCCCACGTGCCAATCCCAGCGTGGAGCGTGCGTTGCTGCGTTACAAAGTGGAGAGCTTTTTGTACCGAGGCCCGACAGCTTTAGGCCTACCATAAAGCTAGCTACATATGAGAGAGAGAGAGAGAGAGAGAGAGAGAGAGAGATCCATGCCTTCCCAATCTTATATTTAACTATTTTAACTTATATATATACATGTAGCTATTTTAGCTACATTTGAGAGCCTTTTGTACTCGCTTTTTTTTTTTTTTCCTTGCAAATTAGCACGAAATAGAAACCTTTTCATGAATCCAGCCCTTTGGAATCAAGAAATTTCAGTTACTTAATTAGGATAACGAATCCTCTTTTTTTTTTTTTATATAATTTATTGGTTATATTAAATAAATCTGAATACAGTAACTGATTTGGTTTTATTTATCTTGATTTTATAATAATGTTTCTTTGTGTGGTTTATTTAGTACTATATTATTCCTCCTTGATTACATATTAATCGTAATTAATTGGTCTAAAAAACATACGATAATAAAAAATATATGAGAAAAATAACTGTAATAATCAATATTATAAATGTGTATTTTTATTCTTTTATTTGATGCAAAATGTTTTTTCTCAATACTTAATTAAATTATAAAAAGATTTTATCTTAATCAAATAAAAAATATAATGTTAACTGTTTATACTGAGATTGATTAAACATATTTAACATCTATATTTTATAATTATATTCACTTGTTTTTAAGGCAGGCGCGAAAATCTCTCATGAGAATTTACATGATTTTTTTAATAAAACATCTTTGCACTAAAATTGGAACCATGTTAATTGTTCTAATTTCGACAAGATTTAAAATTATTTTGAACAAGTGTTATATATTACCCCCTTGGGGGAAAACAACCGAAGAATACACTAATTGCACGTGTGTGTCTAATTATTACACACCCACCCTCCATATCCTCATATCCCAAAAAGATAACGAAAAATAAATAAAATATTACAAAGTCAATAAAACAATTCACTTAATAATGATAGTTTAAGTAAAAAAGATGAAAAAAAGAGAGACAAACACTTCACTACAACAACAAAAAGCCACTCATACCTCAATAACGTGACCCGTTATTTCTTTCCCATACTCTTGGCTCTTTCTATAACGGAATTTTCAATCTTCACTCGTCTTACCAAAATACCCTTCAATGTCCCCTAAATTCACCGAGTAGCTAGCGGTGAAATTTTGCCTCGAACGAACAATAGAAAGGGTGGTCTAGTCATTACAGTGGGTTGAAGGTACATGCGTGTCTATATATGGGCAGCAGTCTCTGCCACCCCACAAATCTCCCTCATTGCCATCACCTTGGGGCTAAAACCTTCTTGTCATTTTTTTTTTCAACATGGAAGAGGGCTATCAAAAGGAGCTTCAGCTCCTCCCCTCACAGCTTTCCATAGCCGCCTCCTCCTCCTCATCTTCTCTAATGTCATCGCGGCCGATGGATTCTTCATTGAGGTACAGACCAGTGGCGTCTGATCATCATCAGCATCATCAGTTCGGAGGGCCATCGCTGGACCTGCAGTTATCGATAAGTGTTGGGCCAATCCAGGGACCATCTAACTGTGTTTTAACAGGTCCCATTTGTGATTTCAGCGATGCGAAAACGGATACGAGCTGCGTTGAAACCTTGAAATGGCAGGCTGCTGAGCAGATTAAACTGGCAGCTATTGAAAAGGCTTACGCAGAGCGAGTGAGGGAGCTTACAAGGAGGGAGATGGAGTTGGCGCAGTCCGAGTTCGCAAAGGCAAGGCATATGTGGCAAAGGGCTAGAGAGGAGGTGGAAAAGGCAGAGAGTATGAAAGAGAAAGCTACAAGGAAGATAGATTCTACGTGCATGGAGATCACCTGCCAGTCTTGCAGGCAAAGGCTCAAACCCTGATTGATATCATAAAATCATGCTTTTATGAGATTGAGATGAACTCTTAAACCCTTCATGGTGAAGAAAAGGTTAAGTTGTTCTAGAGCCAAGTTATTGAGTTTGAATATCTGGGTATTAGATTCCTTCTATTTCTTCATTCAACAGTAGAAGGGATAAGATTGAATCTTCGGTAAAAGGACGACATCATAAGTGGCAAGATTGAAAAGTTTGCAATAATAATGCCCATTCTGTGTTTTTTTATCATTTGTGATGTGCATGTTGATGGATTATTAACTAGAAAATTCAATTCAATGATGGCATTTCTCTTGGAAAATCAAAATGGATATCAAATCTGAAAAAATAATCATGTAAAGCATTCATAGAATTGATTCTCAAGACAGCAGACAGCGATTGCCGTACTTCAAAAGTTGCATTTTCAGCAAGCTACATGGGCATTAGACATTGTGGAATAGCTCTGTTGAGATAAAACTCCATCAATCAGAACATTGATCGTATGAAACCATTCCCGGGGCTTCACTGTCTTCTCAAATCGATGGATTTTCAATAATATATCAGAGTTTTAATAACCAAACATTATTTCCTTAGGAGCTCAAGTGCATGAAAAATGTGCAAATGGATGCCTGTAGAAGACTGCTAAACTGACAAACCATAGATATTATGTATTCTCCTGGTAATCAATCAAATGGTAGATGCAGTCCTAACAAAAGGATTAAGATTAACGAGCAGATAAACGCCATTTGATTATTTTAAAACAAAAAAAATTAAATGAGCTCATGCTTATGCTTTTACCGTACATGTTTTATTCATTTATTGTTGATCATGGAATGGAGTGGTGACACCTCCCCCCCCGGCGCCCCGTCAATTGGGCCCTTCAATGACTAAATTAAAGCTCAATTGCTTCTAATTTATCAGAAAATGAAGAAATTAAAAGTTAAATGACCAAACTGAAAACATGGAGAAACTTGTTTGCTGTCTCAAAAATGGCTCACAACATTAATTTTGATCCTTTTACTTTTTAATTACCCATTTCCAGTCCCTTTGGTTTTATAAAATTCTCTTTTGTTCCAAAACCTCGTTGATCTTATTTTCTAATCGTTGGTTGAGATGAGAGAGAGAAAGTTATCATATTCTAATGATAAAGAGAGAAAATATTATTAGATACCGATTCCGATCAACCAAAATGATTTATCTTGATATTCCAAAATGATTTATCTTAATATCAATGAATTCTATTCGGTGAGGCTGGTTTCATTAAGGTGTTGTTTTGCCTTGAAATTACTTAGATAGTAGATCTAACATCATGAAGTTTTTGGATTTTGAGTTATTTTTGACTTTTTTTGGGTTTTTTAAAGGCAAGAACAAGTTTATTTAGATCTCTATAGTGCATTTTTTTGTGTGTTTTTGGGTAAAAAAATATTTGAAAATGAAATTTTTTTTGCAACACCCTAGCTTGATTTTCTAATGATCCAGTTGTTTTTTTTTATAGAGTTATCATGTTTTTAGTATATGTTTGATATTGTGATGCAATGTGTTTTTCAAAAAAGCTTTCCGTTTGAAAATGCATCAAACTAATTTTTATTTTTATATTTTTATTTATTTATTTTTGATATCATCACCTCAAAGCCATTGAAAAAAACTAAAAAAAAAGCATCAATTTGATTCTTCTTAACACATTTTTAAAATGCACCCAAATAAAGTTTGAAAAACAAAAACAAATAGCTTTCTAAATAAATATTCGTGGATTACTTGATTTTATGAGTATTTATTTTTTTATTTTTATTTTTTCAATTCATTCATATTTTCCTTAAACTCAACAACTATATTGTGTCATACTATGCTAACCCTCACATGATTTCTTTTTTTCAAAAGAATACATTAATGGTGCCTATTTGTTTTTTCATACTAAAAAAATAATAATATAAATCGCATCGTAGCGGTGGATAATGATAAAAACTAAGCTCTTATTCAGTTTTGAGAGGGTTAAAATGAGGTGGCACCTGCAGCCAAAATATCACACCTATCAAGAATAAGATGAATTCAACATCTCTAAGAATGGAGGGAGGGCGTGAGCAGGCAGAAAGAAAACAACAGAATTTATAACTTCCAAGTCACAAACTCTGATCGGCAGCCACCAGACACCATTATTATGCTTGCAAGTAGAAGTAGACGTGTAGTGGAAGCTACAGAAGCTCTAACACCTAATATGGGCTAAACGAGTCAAAGCTGACGGAGCCGGAGTGCAGGGAAGAACCTTGATTTTGATAGAAAGGCAAATGAATCAGAACAAAAAGGCAAGTAATTTCATCAGTATCAAGACAGAATGTGTATAGCTGCATCCACTTGTATTCAATTTCTTAACTTTAGCTCTGATCAGAGACCAAACACCCACTATCTATGTCTGGGATCCAACACAAAAGAAGCATTTTTTTGGACAGGACGACCCATTTCACTTGAATGCATCACCTCAGAGCAGTGAACAGTGCCTCTGCCACCCCTTTCGAGATGTCGCGAGAAGGAAATCTACCTTAATTTGTCAGCAACCTCCAAACATATTGCTCATGTACAGTTAACCTTCATGGATGGCTTCAATAATGCACTGAATTGATTCCTTGCTAAGGTCAAAACATGATCTGGTGGGGGCAGAGGATCTTGAAGTTTCAAATATTTGGTCCTCTTGAAAAGAACGTCTGCTAACACTGCCAGGAAAGCACGGGGAGGAAGATAAAGGTAAACACCATCAATTAATTAATTGGCGTTAGGGCTGTGCAGTGTGCAGGATCTTGTGAAGGGCTTAACCTAATTAAAGATCAAAAGCAAACTTTCCCTTTTCCCTTTTCACTTTCTAAACATTCGCTTTCTTGCTTTAATGCTTTTAGGACTAACCACTTCTAACTAATATAACCTCAAAAAGACAACCGGTCCACCCTCAAGCTTTTCAATGCTTTGATGTTTCAACAAGATATATAGCCCACTCTCTTCTCTAATGCACTTCTTAATTTACTTAAGAATCTGTAATGTTCATCACAACAAAGTATCCCAATTGAGCTTCATAATTACTCGATTATGATCATGCTAACCAAGGAACCATACTCCTCCGACATCTGACCACCTGCATCATGGGTTCCTTGTCTTTTATCTTTTATTTGGATCCGATCAGAGAAATGCAAGAGCTATTGATTCCATGATGAAGTTGATGAGCAGGATAAAAGTAGTAGGACATACTTGGGATGATCTATCAAACTGTCATTATGACAAAACCTTAACATTTGTCTTTTCAGATTGTCCATATATTATGGTGAAATGATACCGTACCTCTGCTTCCAACTGATGTAGATCTTACGTCCAGCACTTCAATGAATTCTTCAGAAAACTGACCCTAAATTATCCTATTACCAACCAGCAAACATTAATGTCCTCAAGTATCTCCAGTACCAGGTCCTCTGTAATTACGTCTTCTTGAAACTGACAAACAAGTCTTCATCGGTTCCATTAGTGCTAAGTAGCCCGTTACATCAATATATATGACTTGTCGTAATTTGGCACCAAGCAATCCACAGCTCGAACAGCACATTAGCAGTAAAGAACCTACCAGTCTAGATCATCTAAGGGTCAGTACCAATCATTAACATATAAAATTTGGCAGAGGTGAGAAAGAACTGTTAGAATCAAGAGGAAACAAAAACTGGTGGAGTTCGTCTCTGTCGTGTGAGAATTCATCAAGTGAAAAGTTCTTGCGGTACTGTATGGCACTGGTGATGGTAAATTTTCCACAGACAACTAGACTGGTAACTATCTTTTTCAAGGCAGCAATTAGAGCAGAGTATGAAATGTTTCGTTATATCCAAAACAATCAAGAAAGAAAAAGGGACGTAGCTTTAGAAGTTAGGAAAGCTTAGATCATGGTGGGCCTCAAATCTCTTGAGAGCCACACCATGTGGGACTGCAAACAATCACACCATTGCATTACTATACTCGGCTAACAGCAGGGATGGTGAAACTTCTTCTTCTTCTTCTTTTCCTTTTTCAATAATGAAAAGCTGAAAAGAAAGATAGGGACAAGTGCGGACATTGTACAAAGTTTCCATTTGCAGTTCACATCAGCAAAAAAGAATTGGCGAGTCTACACTATGTTCAAACCCATATCACATGAACATAGCCAGTAAATAGATGTTCTTCAATTACAAGGTCAAGTTCATGGTGTGGAAATTACAAGAATTTGATTTTCTTTTTCTCAATAAAAATATGATACATTGAGTAAGTTGAGTCTTTAAGATTCTGCGCTTGCTTGCTGGCTGAGGCCAATTGCTGTGATAGCTTAGTATTTGAATGGACTGGTATAGCCTTGAAATAATTGCGATGACTTTTCATTTAATTACTAGCTCCTTCTTGACCCGCGCTACGAGTCAAGTTTTTTTTTTTTTTTTTTCACTGTAAAAAAAAAAAAAAAAAACTAGGATGTCTGAAGCTTATTATATGCTGGAAGATATATTATTAAAATATTAAGATTGTATAGATTTGATGAAATTTTTTTTAAAAAATATTAAAATAATAATATATTAAATTAATCAGAAGTTAATTTTGTTAATTTGTAACTTGTAATCTAAGTTAATAAATTATAATAATTTTATAAATTAAAACAAATTAAAAAACTTAATTTTAATAATAAATGTGAATGATAGAAAATAATTTTTTTTTAAAAGTAAATCGATTAAATGATGTAAAAGTAAGGACAAGGCTCGTGTGCCTGCCTATTTTATTATTTTTTTTGTCATTCGTCCAACCAATTCTTTTTTTGTAAAACAATGTAGACGAGATGTTTACATCTCTAGTTTTCTAAGATTTAAGGGTCACAAAAAAAAATAGAAAAAGGGTTTCTCAACATTAAAAATATATTTTTAACTCAAAAACACATGCAAAACAACTTAAAGACACACATAAACTTCAAACAATTGTGCCTTCAAACAAAAATTAAAATTTTTAAAAAATCAATTCAAATAACTAAAGAATCAACCCAAGATCCAAAAACTTATCAAGGTCTACCTTCTCATACAATTATAAAGTGAAATAATAACAAAATTAAATTATTTTTTATCAAATGAAACTCATAAACATTAAAATTGACATTGTTAATGGCTAAAATTGTTTTGGCGACCGATATTTTTTTTTTTATTCCACTCTTACTTTCTCAAATCAAGGATAGAGAAAAAAAAAAGAAAGAGAGCAGAAAAAAGACCTTATAAATGATGTTCTTCAATAAAAGTGAAACTATTTCTGCAAAGGTTTCTGCTTTCTCCCACTTTATGACATAGTCAACAACCACTAAGATAACTATTTTCTTCTTGAATCCTCAAGAAAGGGACTTAAAATGTCCATTCCCCACTGGAAAAAAGGCCACGATGAAAGGGTGATGGTTAGCTCCGTGGATGGATGACGAGGCTCCCCAGGGCTAGGTTGTTCAGCCAAAGCCTTTTGGATATAAAAGAAGAATGTCAATTTTGGAGGCTAAAGTTGATGTCTACGTAAGATCACAAACTTTTCTCAAACTTTCATTTCCTACTTTGATATGTTGATTGATGCATTACAGAAAGAAAGAGGGTGAAATATGAGGGACCTAAATGTTGTCGTTTAAAAAGTAAGAGGGTGAAAGTGAACTTCTCACCTAAATTTTTAAAACCACCACCCTTTTTCTCAGCTTTTATCACTCCAGTCCTTTAACTTGTAAAAAAAATTCAATAATTAAATTAAAATGAATTGCAATAAGAGCTGAAGACAACAGCTTCTGCCACGGAGATAACAAAATAAATCCAATTAAGATGAATTGCAAAGCAATTAAGAGCTGAAGAACCAATATTTAATCACTTGTAAATTGTCATTGCACATTGCTAACTACTATGATTAAGGTAAGTATTTAGAAGAATTTATTCTTCTAATGCATCAAATTTATCTTTGTACTCATATGAGAGGGGATTTATAGATTGTTTGGTATTTTAATAACGGTTATTTTTTAAAGTATGTTTTACTTGAAAATTAATTGAAATAATATTTTTTTTAAAATTTATTTACAACAACAGCATATTAAAATAACCTGAAAACACTTAAAAAATATTAATTTAACATAGAAAAAAATAGAAATAAAAATTAATTTTTTTTCAAAAATATTTTTAAAATGTAAAAACAAATGGACTTTTAATTTTGCTGATTCTCAAATTAATTTAATAATACCTTTTATGCCCAATTGTTTTTTGAATAATATTAAATATAAACTAGTTTTTTTTTCTTGGTTAATTTCCAATCAATCAAGATTTTAAAAAGTATTAAATATAAACTAGTTTGAAAAATAAATAATTATTTCAATATATTTTTAAATAAAAATATTTTAAAAAATAATCACTACCATAATACTAAATAAATTATAATTAAAAATTAAATTCGACAAACTAAGTAACTATGAGTTATGGTTATCACACTTAGATTGGATCCAAAAATCATAAAATTAATCAAGAGGGGAGTTGTTAAAAAAGAAGGATGGAAATACACATATTTATGCTTTCCCCCCTACTTTTCTAACCTTACTGTTGTTATTATTATTATTATTTACTTTCTCAGAATTAGATATTGGCGGGAACCAATTTAGAATAGAAACGCTGCGTTTCACAGACGTATATAATGAAAACAACGACGCGTCATCTAGTGTGATCGGCATCCACTGTCCGGAAAAACGAAATTCCAAATTTGAGTTACAGAGCTAATTCAACAAAACCCTAGCGAGCCCAAAAGTCGCCCCCATGAACCAGAAGATGAAGACTAACAATGAGAAGAAGAAACACACGGAGTTCGAATTCTGCAAACCATGTAATTTGAATCACGATCAAGGCCAAAAACACAAGTACTTTCCAAACCACAAAAAATCACTTTCTAATTTCCTCTCTCGTTTCCAAACCAAACTCGCCGACATTCGCTTCTTTCTCAAAAACCCTACCATTCTCCGCCCTGAACTCGCCTCTCTCAATCGCATCTGGTGCGTCTTCTGCGATTTCGATATCCACGAAACTGGCAGCTCCTTCGCATGGTAAAATATAAAAAATAAAAAAATAATATTCAATTAGTCAAATATTTTTTTATTTCATTATCTTCAGTATTTATTTTAATTTTATGGTGTTTGTTATTTAATTTCTAGTGCAATTAACGTGTTTCTTCTTCTTCTTCCTTTTCCTTTATTCTGTACAAAAAAATAGTGCTAAGGCGATTAGTCACTTGGCGAGTGAGGAACATTTGAAGAAATTGAAGCACTTTATGTGGAAATACGGTGGTGGAATGGATCGTGTCGATACTTTTCGGATTTCGGAAGCTGATGCAGCTAAGGTATCAGCCAAATTCGTTGTTCTATTCTAGATTAAGGCTGTGTTATTGGGTTTTTTTTTTAGTATGAATATGACAGCATTGGTTTAAAAGTTTTGTATTACTTGACTAATTTATTTTATGTTTCTTAAATGTTAGTGGGAGAAGAAGTGTGAAGCTTTGAGGAATGATGCGTCATCATATAGTGATGGATCACGAGGGATGCAAGTCAGACCTTCAAATGATATCCGCGATGAACTCAGCCATGAAAATATAAATAGCTTTGAGAATAATAGTTTGGATAATGTTAATTTGAATATTTCAAATAGTGTTATGCCTTTACAGTATTATACGAATGAGTATCAGATATCCAATTCAGGATTCTCTGCAGCTAGGAATGCTGGACCATCCATGTATGGTGCTGTATCCACTTTGCCTGTGGGCGCACGTTCTGCTACAAGTTTATGCAATTCAAACGATACAACGGGTAAGAATAAGCTGTTTATTTGATATCTCTTGCTTCAATGAGGTAGTTCTGAATGAAGGTATATTGATTCTAGTTCTGTTGCATGCCCCCTATGCTTGAAATATGCAGGTAATTGGAATAGCCAACATTCTGTCCCTTATAACAGTATAAACTGTGCATCTAATCCTGTAAATGGAGAGGTGAGTTTGGTCCTTTACACTCTTTCTCTATGAAGCTCATTTCATTTTCTCCAAAATTTGTAGATTATTTTCTTCTTCTGGAACTTTTGCTTGTGGCTGAAATTTTGTGGTGAGATTTATCTTGTACCACATATGCAATTCATTAGTTAATTAACTGTTGGGTTTCTCTGGATTAGTTTTGGGGGAGATATGGTACATGGCTGGTGGTGCATTTTAATTTATGTTGATACCTATCTTTAAGTGTTGCATTTATTAGTTTTACTAGATAGGCTGAATATCTGTCGAGGTTGTATGAGGGTGTGCAGCATTTTGGTGTACATCTTTTCATTAAGTGATTGTTCTAGTAGTCGTTTGAATGGTGACTGGATATGAAACTACTTGCACTTATCCATCTTTTCTGTTGTTTATTGAGTGGCTTTGATAATCACAAAGCTGTATTAAGAGGATCTTTTTTTCCCCTCTACTTGTGAATACTATTTTTTGATCATTTAAATGAGGGTAAGGTGGAAATGTCAGGTGCATAAGTCTGTCGAGATGTCATGTCCTACATGTATATTGAGTTATTGACACTCTTAACCAGGATGATAATTTGTAGAAGATTTTGCAGGCGTTATCCATTTAGTGTTATGATGTGCAAATTTCCATATTGTTTTATGTATCATCTCCTTCTTCCTCATTTAATTGCATGCCTGTTGTACCATCCAACTTCTAAATGCTGTCAAGGTTTTGTTTTTGCTTGATGCTCAGTGATGTCAAGGGCTCTCGGGAGGACTTTCATTTCTGCATGTACTTGTTTTGGTGTTAAAATTGTAAACTTGTATGTGTTTGCTATAGCTGTGCCAGGTTTATCAGGATGAGAGAATTGGACATGGAGTGAGCAGTTTACAGGGTAATGATTTTTACATTCCATTTCCATTATTATTCTACTGTTATCATGGGTCGTGCATGTATAATTTGAATAGCATGGTGAATGGGGTACTGTTATCATGGTGTTTTATCAGATGTCAAATCCTAATCTTGTAATTGTTCTGTTAGATTCACAGAATATCCCTCAAGTTCCTGCAATTGCTCCACAATTGGCTGGAGGCACTCAAGTGCCTGCCTTGACCCCACAAATGGCTGGAGGAAATGTGCATACTGGAGCTCCTCCACCGTGGTTTGAAGGAACTGATACAAATCAGCTAAATTTTCAACTAACACTTTCTAATAAATCTATGTCGATTTCAAATAAATCTGGGAAATCACATAAATTGAACCCAAAAAGGGTAGGAGCTGCTTGGGCAGAAAGGAGAAAGATTGAGATGGAGATGGAGAAGAGAGGAGAGGCTGTCAAGAGTGATTACAATGCTAACTGGCTTCCCAATTTTGGTAGAGTTTGGCAGTCTGGGAGCCGAAGGGAGTCTAGAAAAGAATTTGAGAAGGAAAAACAAAAATTATCCAGTGTTGAGATTGATACTGAGATGCCAATTATGATACAGCCATATATCAGCAAACGGATGGTAATCACTAAGCTCCAAGTTCTTGTGTGTATTATGCAGTTCATAATATGTCCCATCTTTTCCATTTTCAGGCTTGACTCCTTTTGTGGTGGCAATTGAATTATACATTTCATGTTTTGAACATCATTGCAACACGTTGTTTTCTTGTTACATGATTGTCCATGTTAATAGATAGTGACATCTCTTCACATTAAACTCGATTCAAGTTATTATGAGTTCTGTAATAGGATACCAGTCTACTCAGCATAATTTGATAAAAGAAAAATTGTAACTAGGCATTTGCAGGTGGTCAAGTTATCATAGCTATTGGTCATTCCTCAAGAAGTACCAGCAGTTCAGCTTAGGTAGCAGTCTAGGCTAGTTTGAGGTGACATGCCTTGTTAAAACCTCTTTGCGTATTGGGTTGACGACATTGTATTTAAGTCTAGCATAAATTTCATTGATTTATGCATGTTCTGATGGGCTTGTGGAAAATTAGTTTATTTTCTAATACGTTTATATTTTTTCTGCAACACAGAGGAAGGATGCAGGTAAATGATGTCTGCTGTAGGATCATCACAACCTAAAAATGCTTCTGGTGACGATCATGATGGGAGGGTACTACTGTTCCTGCCTCAACTTCAGATTTTGGACCTGAATGTATATATTTTTTCCAAAACAAGGAATCATTACAAACTTGAGCCCAGAAATAGTAAATCACTTGTTGGGTCCGTCTTGTAATCATGGTAATGTTAGATGTTGGGGATGCTGATGCCCTTTTAGTATACCTTAATTTACATTTCACAGATCTCTCATATTAGACGTCAGATTCTTTTTTGTTCATGTCAACTTTTACTGTTCACCCATACCTTAAATTACATTTTGCAGATCTCTCATGTTAGACATCAGATTCTTTTTTGTTCATGTCATTTTTTACTGTTCGCCCTTAGAGGTAGTTTAGTTGGTGTTCTATCTACTGCTTTTGACCTTGCCACTACTTCCCTGTGTTCAAATATCAGAAAAGCAAACTATGGAACCCCAAACATCGAAGCATTTTTTAAAAATATAGCTGTTAGGTCACTTAATCTTCTAATAAGAGAGCCCTTTTCTTTAATTATGTAGAAACAGCTGTGGACAATGAGTTACGCAGCAAAACATAGTTCTTTTCCAATGGTGGTTTCATTGGGCAAAATCCATGGACAGTATGCAATTCTTGGTAATCCTACCTTAAACATGAATCAACTTTAAAACAATGAAGTTTGTTTATGATTGGCTGAAAATATTTTCTGTGTAGATGGAAAAGTGCTTGTATTTACTCTCTTTGTACTTTGAATTTGCTTCTCTACAAGAAGGTAGTGACCTGATGCCTGATGGTATTTAGATGTTAGGCCTTTGATTGGCATGGCCTTGGCTTTTATATGGATAAAAGATGTCATGACATCTGAAATAAGCTTCACTATGTGCATGGAAAGAATGATCATGAACTGTACAGACTAGACTTTTTCACTGTGCGAATCAAAACCATCACTCTATAGCAACTGTTTGGGCTGAGCAGAATCCTGAAGAATTTGATTTACCTGGGATCCTAAAACTCCAGATTTTCCTCTTTGAAGCAATCAAGTGCACATCATACAGAAATTCCCAGGAAAACCACTTCTCAATTGTTCTATCAACATCATGTACCATTACATCTGTTGCATTCCCAGCTCTTGCTATCATACTAGCTGTGTAGATTGCCCCCATTCTGCCCGGTGTCTCTGGGGAGTGGCCACTTGAGCAGTTGAGCCATCCACCGCCACCACATTGCATTTAAGCTCATAAACTTCCTGGGGCGAGTTTTTCAATGCAAGTTTGCATGATGAATTCTGGAGCATTTCTGTGTGTGGTGCACAAGCTGGGCTTTTCCTTGCACATTCAAGCAGCTTGTAGGCCTTCTTTGCAGGTGTCTGGTAGTCAACCTTGTAGATTTGAGTGGTGTTCGATTTTGCTCTGGCTGCATTTATTTTGTCAGGATCATCCTCTAGAAAGATTGTGATGCCACCTGATTTGAGACGATGGACAGTTTCATGTACTGGGGCTGTGCTCCAAAAATAAGGAGGTGCAGGGGGCTTTACATTTAATGAGATCAGATAGAAGTTTATGTTCCTTTTTTATGTGAGAGTAGGTGCATTGGCAGAGATTTTCTGTTCTACTGTTTGACTGCTAGGTGTGTGAGATGCAACCTTGTCGCAGGCCAAAGGAGTAGAACACATGAGTTGTAGAGTAGGAGGCAAAGCAGGCAATGGAGGGGCAGAAGAAGAGTAGTGATTGCAATTCTAATAAGTCAGAGGATGGAGATGCTTGATAAAATGAAGACAACAGCAGGTATAAGTTTTTTTTCCAGGAATTGCCACACTCTTATTTCCTTTGAAATATTTGTGGTCAACGGGTAGATTGAATTGTGATTCAGGTGAGCTTGGAGGCGAAGACTTCACAAGAGTAGTAGCAAGAGAACAGTAATGCGGTACTTTTCTGGGGGCATTTTTTTCCCTCTCCTAATGCTTTCCTCAAAACTCCAGCTACAATCACATCTCCTAGCAAGGTATCGAACTGCTGGTGGGTTCATTTTTTATTTTTATCAAGTTTGCTATCGTATTAGTCTTCTTTAATATTTGAGTGAGGCAGGAGAAAATGGTCTTCTGCTTCTGTTTCAAGTGTTACATTTTCTCTAATCGAGCTGTCAGCTTGTCACCTAATTGCTATGGTTAAGCGATGGAATTTACAAATCAAAGCTGCCCATATGTATAATATGTGAAAAGAATAATGAGGGGTTGGTATTCAAATCATTTTTGGGGGGATGTTGAGTTGAGTCTTTAAAGTTGTAGGATGCTGGTTCAAAGACTCATCTTTGTCACTTTTCTCTACTTGGGCTCGTTTGGTGCTTCATATGAGTGAGATTGAAGGAGGCAAAGGTGTAGTTACTAATTTGTTGGAGGGTCAATTTTGACATGCACCAATGATTTTGTATATAGTAGGTTGTTCATTCATGTGAAGGCCGGTGAAAATAGGATGTGTGCCTTTTGTATGCCAAATTCTAACTTGTCAATTCGATGCTAACATATCACAACCTAGTCATTATTCATTAACAAATCTTTAAAGCTGCCGGGAAATCACTGTGCAAAAAAAAAAAAAACATTTTTTACACTTTGCATTTCATTTTATTTTATTTTTTGTTGAAAAACAAATATACAGCTAGCGAGTCAAATAGTTAGTAATATGTACTAAAATGCCTAGGACAATCACCTTAGCAATTGTTTTATGTTCTTTTTTTTCCTTTCAATTACGTTCTTTTATAAATTAATTAATAGCTAGTAAACTATTTTGTCAAAATTTGTTAAGGATTGAAAAAATTCTATGATGGGGATCGAAGTGAAAAATATGGAGAAATATAATGTCTAATTTGAATTTCAGAAGCAAACTTCATTATGCTCTTAAAGTTTATTTTTTTAAAAAAAAATTCAGTATCTGATAGGAGAGATAGATGAGAGAGAAAATCACTGTATTCCGGTTGAAGAGAGTGAGACGTTGATTGGAACTGATTTTGGCCATGAAAAGAACATTTTGGTGTTAACAGATTTCTTTTTAATAAAAAGAGTTCTATTGAGTTGTTATTTGGACTTCGAACGTGTCTAGAAAAGTAGATCTTAACTTGTAGAAGTTTTGGAATTTGGGTTGGTTTTTACTATGATTTTTTTGTATATTTAAAGCCTTAAATGAGTTTATTTGATTTTTTTTATAATGTTGTTTTACGATTTTTTTGGGTAAAAATGGTTAAAGAAAAGAGTTTTAGGCTTGGTATGTTTATTGGAAAATAATTTATTTTTTTGAAGTAGGTTTTTTTGGAAAAATAAATTCTTGAAAAGTGAACTATTTTTCAATTTTTGATAGTGTCACGGAAAATAAGTTGAAAAATACTTTTTAATGTTTAATTATGTCATGAAAAATAAGTTAGAAAATAACTTATTAATAATTTTTTCAAGTTTATTAAAATAATGAGCAATAAATCTTATAAATTAAAAGGTTGAATGCGAATGAAATTAAAAAAAAATATATAATTTAATGAATTATCTCAAATAAAATAAATAATTATAAAAATAATGAAGATTAAATCTAATAGATAAAAAATTAAAAGATGATGAAATGAAAATGATAATAATAATAATTTTATAAATTATTTCAAATAAAATAAATAATAATTAAAAAAATAAGCATCAAAATTTTATAGATAAAAATTTCAATTAAAAAAAAAAAAAAAAGCAAATAACAATCATAAAAATAAGAATTAAAGTTAATATAAAAATCAAATTCTAAGAGGGTGAAATTAAAAAAAAAAAGATTCAAAATAAAATATATTGCAATAAAAAATTTAAGGATCAAATTTATTATAATCAATAATTAATATAATATTTCTAAATTTTTCATAACTTCTAGAAGGTGTTTTTCATCTAAAATAAAAAAAAAATACTTTCTTGAAAATCAAATCAAAATTTTTTTGACTAAAAACTATTTTTTATTAATTAATTTTTTTAATAACAAATAAATATAAAAAAATTTAAAAAAATTATTTTTCACCAAACGAACAAGGTTTTATTGTCATATTCATATTCCCTGTTTTTCCGATTATTAATTGCTGTGGGTGGAATCTGAATTTACTCCAAGGGCCTGTTTGTTTCCAGGAATTCACTTTCCTGAAAACCATTTTCCTCACTTTCCCATGTTTGGGAAATACATGGAAAGTAAGTCAAAGAAAATCAAATTCTAGTCAAAGGAAAATGTTAACTTTAACATAAGGAAAGTGTTTTCTGCTTTTTATTCTTGGAAAACACTTTCCTTTTTCACTTGAAACAAATCTCTTCTTCGGGGACCCGCACCAGCACCTCCACGTCCACCAGCCATGCCACTTGCAATTGATTCACTGTCTGATGTCCCTAATTCCATGTAGAAACGAGCTTGAAATGCAGCAAGATGAGCATAGTATGCAGGTGGCACTGCATCATAAAATGCTCCCAAGCAAATATTATCATATGAAAAAAAAAAAAAACTAATTTGACTTTCTTTATATGAAAAAAAAAACTTATTTTAAGCTTTTAAAATTGAAAAAAATATATTAATAGGTTTTACTTAAAAAATATTTTATAGGCTTATTTCTATATAATATGATATGACATATATAGTTATATTTTATAAAATAAGCTATGTATGAATATAGCATATAATAATAAAAAAAATTCATTATTATACTTTTTAGATTTTATTTTTTTATTGTAAGTGATTAAATATTTATATTAAATATTTTTTATATATTAGATAAACCTGAAAAAAAAATTAATTTATTAATAAATTATTTTCCAGTTCATTTTTTATAACACAAACAAACACTGGAAAAGTTTTTTCCAAGTTTATTTTTTCATAACACTGTCAAACATCAGAAAATACTTTTTTAAAATTCACTTTTTAAAAATTTATTTTTCTTAAAATTTTTTTTTTTTTTCAAAAAAAAATAACTTTCCTGCAAAAAATGGACCCAAGTAAGACGACTTGTCCGTTCCTTTGTTTAAAACAATTGGTTTTGATTAAATCAAAATTGGGCGCGAATGCTTAGCAAAGGTGTTTGTTCTGTGTGGTTAAAGGTTCGAATCACACTGTCGGCCTTTCCTTGATTTGCTTTCAATAACCCAATTCCAGCGTTACCCTCCAACAAATAGGGAAATACTTTTTTTTTTTGTCATTTTCAAACAAATAAAAATTTGAAACTATTTAATACATGCTAACAAGTAAAACGAATATCAAGGAAATTATATAATTATAATCATAAATAAAAATTTGAAACTATGAAGTTTTTCGGATGTTAAGAAAAAAAAGTTTTGACATTAAGTTGATGGTCAATTTAATATAATAAAATTAATTTTATTGATTAAAAATAATAAAACTTTGGGAATCCTCTTCTTTTCTTCATTGTACATGAGGCTCTGCTCCTTTTAAAGTATTTTGGTATTTAATTTTAATTTTTAATATTAAGTTTTTATTAATTATTTTTTAATTTTATCATTAAATATTTGTTTAATTTGAATAGGTTTTTTTTTTATATAACTAAATTAAAATATATATATATATATATATATATATATATATATATATATTAAATTCAATAAGCCTATGACTTGGATTACAAGTCTTCCATGTTAAATCAAATTAGCTTGTCAGCACAAAAATAAATATTATTTTAAAAGTTTTAATTTTATATTTCAATATTTAATTTGTTACTAATTGAGTTTTGTGGTTATTTTAGATAGGGTGCTTCCGATTTAGTGACTTGAAAAAAACTAATATAGATAGATATCATTTTTTTTTAATTTCATCTTTTGATGTTGTTTATTTTGAAAAATAAGCTTTATAAATTTTATCGGTTGCCTTTTAATTATGTTATCTCAATCTCATGACCTAGACAACGAGTTTGGCCGGTTAACTCCAATATTTTTTGGGGTTGTTTTTTTCTATATTTTTTTCAGTTTCATCCTTCAAAATTAGGTTTATTTTTAAATTAAGATTCATCATTTGCCCAATTTTTTCTTCTATTAGGTATCCTCATTTGCATGATCCAACTTCAAGGTTTCACAGCTTTACACGGGTTTGCAGGTGTTGATTTTTTGGGTTTTTTTTTGTCGATTGATATTTTTTTTGATTTCATATTTCTACATTTGGATTGTTGGGAATTGATCACTGTTTTTTTAATTTTCCTTCTATGAGGTTGTTTTGGGCTTACGAATGGGGTTGCGAGTTTTCCATACTAGCTTGAGTTGATTTGAGACTTTTTATTTTGTTATTTTATTTTCAATTTCATCCTTTAATATTGAGTGATTTTATAATTAAAATTTGTAATTTATTTTCTGTTTTGATAGACATTCCTTTTCTTCTGGTCATCATTATCACATTTTCTTTTGAAATTTGATACATTTATTGTTGTTTTATCTATCATATTATTGGACCCTAGGATTTATAGCTCGAGTCGTGGTATTTTTTTTTTCTTTTTAAAATATACTAATAATATCTAAATAACATTTTTTATGTTATAGAAAAATCAGTCAATCCGCGATGAAGCATGAGTAAACTATCCAGTGGAAGCCTAAAACTCAAGAAATAAAGTAAATTTTTTTAATATATATACAGATCTGCTAATGCTACATATCCGATTAAGTTCAAGTTGGTTTCGATGAGTGTCAAAAGGAATGAAGATAGAGTATTGTAATATTTAATTTTTCTGCAGAGGGGTTCTTCAACAGAGTAGTTGGCTCAACTGAAACGGGGGACTGCGCATATGGCAGCAAATCTCAGCTAGCCTGGAAGCACAACATTTTCCACTGATTTCAAGTATAATCATGCAATTCGAGGAGACGCATCTATATATTATCTTAAGGTCAATTTGCAAATTATAATAAGCTTTTCTTAGTACTTTGTCTCTATGGAAGCATTCCTTTCAGGCATCTAAGGGCGGCATGTTCTGCTTCTACACCGGATTGGAATAAACCTTGTTCTTGGTTTCTTCAGCACCATGTCTAAAAGGGCCTCCAAAATCCTGCAATTTTCTAGAACATTTATTCATTTAATCCATATACGAGCACAGGATGGGGCTTAGCTGACTGGCACCTGGAGCAGTAGCAGAATCATATTATCACCCTCAGGAATCAGGATAGCTACCTGCCATTAAAAACCATTGTTGTTAAACAATGCCAAGTTCTGAAGAGGTTCATCAGAAACTTTTATAGAACTCAGCTACAATCCCTCTGCTGATTTACAAATTACAACAGGCTTGGCTTCAAAACAAGTTCTTAGGTTTAGGGTCTGCCTTCACACCAAAGGACTCGTGTAGTTCAACACAACCAAGTCCTTCCTTGTTAACTAAGGGCTCTTAAATGATCGCTTTCCATTGAATATTTAAAAATTTAGAGGCTGATGTTTCCTCCCAATTGAATATATTTAATAGCTGACATTCATATCCGAGCTTGCAACAGGAAACGTTTTAGTCAGTTTGGCTTGGTCTTCTCTTCAGAGCTGCCTCTAATTTCTTCCACCAAATCCCCTACTTGCTCCTTTTCCCAGTGGTCACTTTCGGTTTCTTTTATACTCCTAGCTACTCACTTCCTTTTTTGTTCTCAGAGGGTTTGACTACTTTGGTTTCTCATTCTTAGGCTCCCTTGGTCCTTTCTTTCCATGAATCTCTTTGTTTCATAATTTTTTCTTACTGATACGTACAGCAGTAAATTCCCTGTGGTGTTTTTGTCTCCCAACCGATCCCATGGGTAGGAACAATGAAGGAGAGGTTCTTTACAGTGCAGGATCTAACGTAAGTAACTTGTACTCTGTAACAAGTTGTCTAACCACAAAAAATGTTAAGGAATTCTAATTAAGGTTGACAAAAAACGAGGCCAGGATGGAAGGTCAAAAGAAAAAATCTCTTCTTGCATCTATAACCAAACCTGGAGTCGAAAATAGCAGACCACGCAGTATGGTTGTGAAGGTATATTTCAATCTCTAAACAATCTAGATTATGTTTTTGTAGGGTTGTAATGCATAACTATCTAACTAGTTTTGGTTGTATACAGAAAGCACACACCATAGTTCCTGCACATATCTTGGCAGAAGCCATATCGACAATTCGTGGTCTTGACATCAGATGGTCAGGTCCGATAACAACAACAGAAATGCAATATGCTGAGCAGTATGTCTTGGCGAAATATCCCCGATACGCCGGCTTTATCGGAGAGAAGGTTGATCTATCTACTCTTTGTATCAACGAGGAGATTTCAGAGCCTTCACCTGACGACAAGAATAAGTCACCAAGGGCTCGTCCGAGAAAGGTCTCCACACCATCCTTGGGAAGCAATCACCCTGACTTGGATAGAACCCAGTTAGAGCCATCAAGACTGCTTGATATTCTCACAGAGAAATCCTCATTTCCAGGGAGTTTCGTGTCAATACCTGAAATTCAAGCTCAGCATAAAGTTCTGAGGCACTGTGGATTACTCGATAATGAGTATCTTGTCCTATTCACTCAAAACTACAAAGATGCAATGATGTTAGGAGGGGAGAGCTACCCTTTCTTCAGAGGGAAATTCTACATGACTGCTATTGGGGAAGAAATGGATTATGTAAAGGAATTCGCCAGTTACAAGGAATCAAAAGTGATCCCGACACCAGAAACTTGGTTGGATTTGAGAATCAAGGGGTCACAGCTCAGCCATTATTTTAGAAGGAAGTGTAAGCACAGCCCCAAGGGGCTGTTCTCATACCCAGCTGATGTGCATGGAACTCGTTATTCGATGCATTGGGTATCAGAAGCCCACCGGAACTCATGGCATGTTCTGCTGGACACAACTGCACTGGTTGTCGGAAAGGATAGGTTGAATCTCGCACTTCACAGGCCTGACATCGTGCTGTGCAGCCCCGACAATACCCCTACTAATCCTTCAACAATCACATGCCTTCTTGTTAGGAAGAGATCTTTTGATACAACAGCAGCTTCTTCTTAGCTCGAAGATTAAGAAGAGGTTTTTGTTTGTGATTTTTGAGCATGCTTGGACTGGTTAATTAAGCAAAGTCAATACATGTTTTCACCTTGGTGTCTGAAATCGGTAATCTGATTTGGTTAATTTTAACCTGTCATTGAATTATCCTTCACCCTACGAATAATCCTATCATTGAATAACCTTCACTCTTCGGAGGCGGAAGCATCTAAGAAAAGCCCACAATTATGTGTTTAATGTATACTGGAAATGATGTGATGAGTTATTTGCTGATATATAAAAATTAACAATTAAATCATTGTATATGTGTTTAATAATATAATTTTTGGTTTTTTTTTCAAGTTTGAGGCTTAACGTGGTGGTTAAGATGGTCTTTAGTTATCCCCTGAACCATGCGCCGGTCACATTCCGGTTGGGTGCAGAGTGCAGAACCACTTGCGTCGCTTTCTTTAAACTCCTACCATGAACCTTATCAAGGTAATAAAAAGAAGTGAATCCATCGATTTTCATCTATGGTTATGAATCTGACAAAGCCAACCTAGAGAGTACTTGATTCTTACAATCCCTATATCAAAAGATCAGAAAGCATCAAGATTATGCGCCTGGTCTGTAGCGATAGAAGATTCCGATGACGATTGTTTCTTCTCGCAATCCTCGCAAGAAAAATAGCACCGATCAAAGAATTTCTCTGAAGGACTTCGGATCACTATGACTATCCTCTGTATCTGTCTGGCCCCTTTGAAACCACGAAAGATGTGGAATCATCAAAACTATACATGTACCATCACGGCGGTTCATGCCTTTCCAGGAACAAAATGTCCTGTAAACCGGCCGGTGCAGACACGGCGCCAGCACCGCACCCCGGAGACATTTTCCTCTTTCAAACATAGCTGGAGGCAGGTTATCTACACACTGAAGTTCAAATATTTGGACCCTTTCAAAGAGACTAAACCCACGTTAAATTTTATTGACCTACATGAACACACATGAAACATACAGGTCCCATGTACAAACAGAACGTGAAACATACACGTCCCCATGTATAAACAGGACATAGTAGGTGGTCAAAACAAGCTCACCTACTATGGAATTACAGAGGTTTACATCATGTTTATATACAATTCCCAATATGAAAAAACAAAAGAAAGTTTCCAAGAAAGACAAACGGCAAACGAGCAATAAATTAATATATAACTCCTAGCCGCAAAAGTGATTTTTCCCAAGCTTTTAAATCTACGAGCCTCAAAGAAAATCATTGTGGAAAATGATGGTTTCAACAACATAGTGATTAACCAATATAAATATATCCCAAAAAAAAAAAAAAAGAATGATAAAATCAAACATATTCACACTCACATGATGATTTAATTAGTAACTTTCATACCATTTCATAACCCATTACACCATATACATAATCCACCATCACACACCATGGACAAACTCATCACACGATGTATATAACCCAACATCACACCTTCCACGGTGTCGTTTGATTAATTTTGTATCATCTTCTTTCAACGACATGTGTACATAAAAAGGAAGTTCAATTTGGCTTTGACAACCCAATCTTTCTTTCTTTCTTACTCCTTCTCTCCCCTTTCTTTCTCATAGACTCATTCTCTCGATTTTCTCTACTAACTCTGTAAAATTACAAAGTTGTCTTCATTTGTTTTTAGATATCAACATTGGTTCTTTTTCTTTGAATTTAATTTTATTATTATTTTTTTAATTTAATTTTTTAATATTAAGTTAATTATGAATTATATTTTTAAATTTTTTTTTTGGTTTACCTACTATTATTTTATCTTGATATTATAACCTGACTCATAGATTTGATATGTTAGTTTGAGTTGACTTGGTTTTTTATTTTTTTTATAATTAATTTTATTTTTTAATTTTATTATTCAATATTTTATTTTTTTTATAATTGGCGTACTGATTTTTTTTCTTGCTTTATATGGGGTCACGGGTTTTCTATATTAACTCGAAGTTTTTTTGTCATTTCCTCTTAATTTATTATTTTTTTTCAATTTATTTTTTATTTTTTAAAAAAATAATTTTTTTAATTTTATTATTTAATATTTTATTAATTAAAGATTGAGCATTATAATTTATTTCAATTTAATTTCTAAAAAATTATAACTGTTCTATGATTTTAATTGTAAATTTAATAGGTTATCCTAAAATAGCACAAATGGATTTAAGTATTGTTAAAAAAAAAAAATATTTCAATATATCACAGAGAAAAAAAATGCGTTGCCCGATGTCCATTGAATTTTGAATTCATGATTGCTAGAAAACAAACACTTTATGAGTATATATATTAATTTTTTTAGCTAAAAAAAAATAATTGATTTGATGCAATAGTAAATTAGTTTTGTAATAAGAATCTATGTATTGATTCTTGTACCAAAATGCCAGGCCCCACACTGAAATATGCAATCAAATAAATATATTTAGTTGATCTTAGAGAGACCCATTACAGCATCTAAGAAGACAAACGTTGCGGACCGTTCTGCAGAAGCAACTCCTAAACAACTTTCATAAACTTGAACTGTCACAATATCATGGAGTAAACACTAACAGCCCAAAACCATGAATGAATCAAAACACGACTAAATTTGCACTAACAAGCAGTTCAGGAGAATCAAGAGAAATCCTATCACCCTCCGAAGCCCTTTTTGTTTTTCGAAGACGGCAAGCTAACACCTTTGCGCGAATTATTGGAATCGGATAGACAACTAGCGCCCTGATATCTTCAGATTTTCCTTTTCTCCTGCAACACAATTCATTTTATGCAACCTTGCCATTCTAAGCCCTGCAATACATCATATGACTAACGTGTCTGACAAATCTCTTTGATCATGCAACTCAAATCAAACCATCGAAAAAAGGAAACGAGAAAGGAAAAAACACAACAAAACACGACCAGAATTGCACTAACAAGCAATCCATCGCTTACATTACACAAGAATATAGAAAAAAAGAAAAAAACCTGAGAAGGAATAAATTACAGTACTCATGAATATAGAAAAATGCAAAACGATCAGATCTCTCTATTAAAACCTATGAAAAGGTATGCCGGGGGGATGAAATGCATCAACCAAGGGAAATCAGTAGCAATCAAATAGGTGCCACACGACGAATACCTGGAACCGTAAAATATGGCATGTCAATTTTTGAGTGCTTGCAGAGGCTCATTGTCAGAAGGACCGAGATTCACTTATCCTTGGGTTTTCATTTCACTGTATAGATATATTCCTCTGGCTCACGAACTTCTACCCAGGGTTCATACCTCATACACTTGATAAGCAAGAAAGCCTGTCACCTGACTAAAACCCTGCCACCTTTTGCCATGTGAACTCACAAGTGATCACAATTACAGAGAATCAAAGTAAATCAGTTTAACTGGACAAGAATCATCTCACTCAATTCAAGATATCCACCACTGGATAGAGTTTCATCCAGTGATCACTAATCCTACATATGCACAAGCTCATTGAAAAGTGCCATTTTATTGAATATATAAAATCTCAATACAAGATTCAAATATAGGTCCACATAACAGGCACAGCGTGGAATAACACAGAACATACATATAATTTTTTTTAAAACATATCTGTTGCAGAGGAAGATCAGTACTTCGTTCTTCCATCACCCTCAGTTATCACATCTTTAAAAGCCCCTCCACTTGGGATCATAGGCAAGACATGTTCTTGGTGGGGCACAATTACATCCAATAAGTATGGCCCGGGAGTGTTCAACATATTTTGAATTGCTGCTCTAAGATCATCCTTTCTCGTGATGCGGGCAGCAGGTATTCCACAAGCTTCTGCGAACTTCAACATGTTGGGGAAAATCTCAGACTCGTTCGATGGATTCCCCAGATATGTGTGAGCCCGGTTAGCTTTGTAGAATCGATCCTCCCACTGAACCACCATGCCCAAATGCTGATTGTTCAGAAGCATTATCTTGACAGGGAGATTCTCCACACGAATAGTGGCTAACTCTTGGATATTCATGATGAAGCTTCCATCACCATCAATGTCCACAACAATGGAATCAGGATTCGCAACAGCAGCTCCAATAGCAGCAGGCAATCCAAAACCCATCGCCCCCAACCCCCCTGATGTCAACCACTGCCTTGGTCTCTTGTACTTGTAAAACTGAGCAGCCCACATTTGATGCTGCCCAACCCCAGTACTTATAATCGCATTCCCATCAGTCAACTCATCAAGAACCTGAATCGCATACTGAGGAGGAATTGCTTCTCCAAATGTCTTAAAGCTCAATGGATACTTCACTTTCTGCTCATTCAACTCCTCTCTCCATGCCCTAAAGTCCATTTTCCCTCTAGCACCTCTGCTCTCCAAAATCTTGTTAATCCTTTGTAAAGCCACCTTGACATCCCCACAAACCGACACATGAGGCTGCTTGTTCTTCCCAATCTCAGCCGAATCAATATCAATATGCACAATCTTTGCCCTACTTGCAAAAGCCTCAAGCTTTCCTGTCACACGATCATCAAACCTCACACCAAAAGCAAGCAGCAAATCACTCTTATCCACAGCATAATTCGCATACACTGTCCCATGCATACCAAGCATTTGCAAAGACAGCTCATCCCCTACAGGGAATGCACCTAGACCCATCAAAGTACTCGCGACAGGAATCCCCGTCAACTCAACAAACCTCCTCAACTCCTCACTCGAATTCAAACACCCTCCACCCACATACAAAACTGGCTTCTTACTCTCCGAAATCAATCTCACGATCTGCTCTAAATGCAATTCATTTGGATTCTTTGGCAACCTCGACAGGTAACCAGGCAACTTCATAGGCACATCCCAATTAGGAACAGCCAATTGCTGCTGTATATCCTTTGGAATATCAATCAAAACAGGGCCAGGCCTGCCCGAGGAAGCCAAAAAGAAAGCTTCCTTAATAATCCTAGGAATATCATCAACATCAAGAACCAAATAATTATGTTTGGTAATGGACCTTGTTACCTCAACAATTGGTGTTTCTTGAAACGCATCAGTACCTATCATTCGCCGCGGAACCTGACCAGTAATGGCCACTATTGGGACGCTATCAAGCAGCGCGTCAGCCAATCCACTCACAAGATTCGTGGCGCCAGGACCTGACGTTGCAATACAAACGCCAGGCAAGCCTGAAGCACGCGCGTAACCTTCAGCAGCGAAGACACCACCTTGCTCGTGGCGCGGTAAGACATTTCGGATTTTATTAGATCTTGTGAGAGCTTGGTGAATCTCCAAGGAGGCCCCCCCAGGGTAAGCGAAGACATCAGTTACACCTTCACGTTCGAGAGCTTCTACGAGGATGTCAGCGCCTTTTCGGGGTTCATCAGGGGCAAATCTGGGAAATGAGAATTTCTCGGTCGTCGGGGAGGAAGTTGTTGCAGTGGAAGAGATGGGTTTGGAGAGGGAGTTGGAGATGTGGAGAGAGCGGGTTTTTGTGTGGTTAAAGGTTGAAGGGAGGGTGGTGAGTGTGAGTGTGGAAATGGGTAATGGAGCTTTGGAAGCGGAGGGAGGTCTGTAGATGGGGACAGTGGAGGTAGAGGGGACGGCTGCTACCGCCGCCATGTTGGACATGGCAGAAGAAAGAGAGAGAGAGAGAGAGGACGTCGAGAGAGTTTCTGGCAGGGCGAGAGGAATACTATCGTGTGATTTGCGAGTGATTTATTAAAGAGGTTGGAAGTTTAAAGGGGTTGTGGACGGTGGAGAGTGAATTGCTTTCCTGTCCAATTTTTAAATGAAATATTAATTTATGTATTAATAGAGATTAAATTTATTTTTATATTAATTTTATTTGGAGTTTTTAAATTTAAGCGGTGGTTAACTAAGACCAAGATCTTGGTCATTGAATTATTACGTCACCATCAAATTATTTTTTATATAAATCCAAATAATATTATTTTTGTTAAAAATAAATAAATAATCAACTAATTACAATTATTTTTTGACTTGCTTTTATCGGATCAACCCAAAATTTTAGCCCAATCAACCTGATTTTTTAACCATATCACCTAAGCTTTTGTTTTTTTTTTATTTTTTTAAAACTTTGTCTAATTTTAGCTTCTAATCAACCTGTTAGGTTAAATCCGTTCTTAAAACTATGATTTTAATAGTGCAATTTGTATTAACATTAAATATTAGAAAGAGTTGAATGAATTTTACTTGATATTAAATTTTAAATTCATATTAAAAAATTAAATTTATTTTATCATTATATTAATATCTTATACGATTAAATAATTTCTTTTATTGATATATAATATTCAAAGTACCAAGGTTTATGCATGGAGTTATAAAAAATTATAGAAACCCACTAAGAAATATACTGAGAGAATTGAGGTTTTTTTTCATGTTTTTTTTATTGTTAATATATAAAATAAAACTATCTGTTTTTATTTTTAAAATTTCAATCTCATTTTTTTTATTTAATTCTTTTGTGCTCTTACTTCATGGGATAAAGTTTTTAATTATAGTAGAACTACAAAATAAAAAATGGAAGGACCACAATATAAAACATGGAAAAAATGTGTGGTCAATCTTAAAATTCTCTAGAATTTTTATTTGGTTCCAAAAATTCATTTTATTTTATTTTTCTTTCAGATTAATTTAAAAAGAAAAAAGAAAGACCCAAAAAAGACAATGGAGAAAAGATAAAATTGCGGGTTGGCTAAGAAGTCCAAGAAAAAAGGGGGGAATTCTTTCCTTACCCGGGATTCATTCATGAGTCAGGACACGCCCTTGTTTTTTAGGAGACCCCACCAATCATGGTGAAAAGAAGGGCCCACCTAGTCTGAGCAAATTGACCTTTGTAACCTGGAGACAAAAATCCAACGCTGGGGTATGTCCAATATACACACGGCTGAAAATAACTGGAATTGCATTTTTGGCAGAGAGCCGAGAGGTGCCTAGCGTAGGTAGTGTATTACCTGAGTGTTTATTATAAAAAGGAAACAAGTTATTGTACCCCAATATATACTTTATTATTCGTTATAATATTATAATTACTATATTATCTGTACATTATTTTAATTTTTCAACTTGGTTTAGGGTGTTTTTTTTTTTTATTATGACAAAAATACTTTTTTAAAAATTGAAATTGTGTGAGGTTATGTTGGTAATTGTGTTTTTAAATTCATTGTAAAATTAATAATGTAACCCTTTAATAAAATAACTTACCACTTAATGCTATTTTTGTGTTTTTTTTTTTTAGAAATAGTGTAATACAAGATCAATTAAACCCTTATTCAAGGGTTTTTTTTCATTTTTATTGTAAATTTCAATAATACTAAAAGACATTGTTGTAAATTATATTTATTAAATATAATTAAAAAAAAATATTAGGATGTGCAAGCGACCATTGTACCATTCTAGTAATGCATGAGGAGCCGTATAGACACCAAACACTACATTTTGGGGCAACGCTTGAAAGGACTCGGAGTTCCTAACTCAATAAGATAACACGTTTCACATCATTCATTTCTTTTCCCCTTCTTCTTTTTCTTCCAGCCTAAATTTTCACGTAACTTTTTAAAAATTCAAGAACAACCATGACCTTTTTTTTTTTATTATGATTTTTTTTATTTTGAATAATCTATAAAATTAATGTGTCTTTTCAATTTCACTCCTTTTAATTTTTTTATTTTTTAAATTTGGTTCTTATTTTTTTAATGTTATTTTTTTATTTTGAATTCTTTTTTAAATTGATTTTGTTTTGTAATTTCACCTCCTTTACCTTTTTTTTCTCTTTTCTAATATAAATAAATATATTTCAAATTTCATTCAAGCAAATTTCATCATATTTATTAATATCCTACTCATTATCTATCGTATCTAAGAAAAAATACACCTATCATTAACCATGGATCGGTTTAAACTTCAAATTACCATTCATACTAGCATTACTTTTGCTTTTGAATTCTGAAAGACGAGATATTGTTTAAAGCCCGTTTGTTTTAATAATTTTCTTTTAAAAAGTTAATTTTAGGGAAGTGAATTCCAGAAAAATTATTTTATAATGTAATGAAAAAAAATTGAAAAATATTTTTCATTGTTTGGTTATGTAATGAAAAATGACCTGAAAAATAATTTATTAATATTTTATTTTTTAAAAAGTTTATTAAAATAATAAGAAACAAATCTTACATATTAAAAAATTGAATGAGAATGAAATTGAAAAAAATATATAATTTCATAAATTATCTTAAATAAACTAAATAATAACCAAAATAATAGAGATCAAATATAAAAAAAATTGAAATATGAAGAAATTAAAATAATAATTAACATTTCATAAATTATTTCAAATAAAATTAAGTAATAATTAAAAAAAATAAGAATCAAATTTGATACATAAAAAATTTCGCAAAGTTAATATATAAATTAAATTCAAAATAAAAAAAATATTTTTAAAAAATATATATAACAGCAATAATATAATCAGCAGATATAAATTTTTTATAATTTTTAAAAAGTGTTTTCCGTCCAAAATAAAAGGAAAATATTTTTCTGAAAATCAGACCAAATTTTTCTTTGACTGGAAAATTCTTTTTGTTAACTTTTGTTAATTAATTTTTCTGATGACAAACAAATACAAAAAAATTTGACGGGAAACAAAAGCAACCTAAGTTTCTATGAAATTCAGGTCTGGGATCATCGCTCCTTTGCACTAAAACCTTTTCCAAGACATCCACAAATTCCACAAATCCCCCGATCAAAACACAGAAATTACCCGTCCCATATACTTTTCAAAACTTTTTTTTGGATTGGCATTTGCAACACACTGTAAATCTCACGCTACATTGATAGATGATGCACTGAAGTCCAGATCATGCCAACAAGCGAACCAGAAAAAGAGCATGATTGTACTGTAGTTCTTTCCCGACTACTTAAAAACATGAGCTTGAATCTCTCCACATATTGGAATAGAAGACGTGAGCCAACAAACTCATCCACTACAACATCGATAAGGAAAGGCATAAGATCACACAAAGGGTCAAAGAGACGCAGAGCTTAAAAGAATCATAAAGAGTTTTGATATCGATAATTTCCTTGTTTGTGGAATTATGCAAACAAATCGAAAAGAAAATTAAGCAAGCTAAAAGCTAAGCTTCCTCATTAAAGATAAGTTTTTGATCAGATTGCCTCTTGATGATCCATACCACCTGCAATTTTAGAGGAAAGTAAAATCAGCTTCTGTTCAATTTCATACCTAAAACAATTCAAATAAAGCTTAATGGAACCACATGACCATTCTCTAAAACCAGAAGGAATAATAAACATGGAAAAACAAGAAAATATTAAGTTTATAGAGATGGAGGCACGACTGCATTTCTATACATAATGCATAGACAAAAAGACCAAAACAACTTGCATCATAGCAAAGAAAATAATCAAAGCCATTATCCAATCAATAGTAAGAACAATTAAACAAGCCATTATCAATAATGATACATGCATAAACTACATTAATTTTCAACAACGACCCCAAAAGTATCGATGTACAATGACACAGCCACGAGTACATAGCAAACTAAAATAATCAAAACCATTATCCAAATCACGAGCAGGAACAATTAAACAAACCACACCACTACTTGCAAATCATAGCAAACTCAATCTAATTGTGCAAACCATACAGACATAAACCATAATAATTTTCAATTTGTTAAGTATGTATAAAACACAAACAGGTCTTAAATCTTCATGGTCAATAAAACTAAATTCGATTATAAGATATCCCAATTGCTACAACTTCTCGATTTAATCATTATTTTCTAAAAATAAATTTAACCATGCATAAACTTCATAATAATTATCCCAATTGCATTACGTGATTAAAAAATCAAAGCAATCAATTTTTTTTAAAAACTCGATCAATAAAAAAACAAAAATTTGATACTGAAATCGAAACATTACCTAAGAAGCACCCACGATGATGTTATTAATTGGGATAAAAATCAACTTCACGAAGAACCCAACAAATCCCATAACCACGAATCCGATTGCAGTACGAGTCGCCACCTTCGTGAATTCTGCAAAATAAAAAACCAGAATTTTCAAAATCCCTAGTTTTTTTTACTGCGACAATCCAATAATAAAAAAAGTTAATACCTTTTTGATCGGGTTTGTGGCAGCGTTTGACGAGTCGGACGCTATCTTTAGCGAATTCTCTGAGAGGATCGACAACGGAATCTATGGCGTCCATTGTTGTTGAAGAGAAATTGGAGATCGAGAAACTCTAGATAGATTTATTTGGGAAATTTCTTCTTCCTTTTAGAGAGAGATTATTTTATGACAATTGCTTTGCAGACGGTACAGACAACCTTTTAATTCTACAAGTGTAACGCGGAGGAGGAGACTTTTCCTGGTCAAAGCTGGAAGGCAGATTTTACTTGATTTAAGTTTTATTTATTTTATTAGATTGAAAAAGCCTTTCATAAATAGAGTAAAATTAGATTTGTGTCCCACACTTTGTTTGTGGCCGGGTAATTCTTTTTTAATATAAAAAAACACTAAAAAATTTTAAAATGCAACTTATTGGTTTAATTAGTAATTTAATAATAATAAAAAAAATACAATAATAATAAATAAACTAATAGAAAAATAACAGTAAAAAAGATTTTAAAAAAACTCAATCTTAGTTTACCTTGATTGTAAAACAACTTAAATATAAGGGAAAAACTAGAAAAAAAATAATATAAAACAATAAAACAACTCAATTAAACCGAGTTATCTCGTAAACTTTACTACCATAAGTATAAATTTGAGATAATCTCATACAAAAAAACAAAAGAAAAAAAAACTTGAAGGCCAATTCCTAATAAATCAAATGAGAACATCATAACTCCAAAAAAAATAATAAAAAGAAAAAAAAAAGATACAACTCAATCTCTAGTAAATAAAATGTTGAATGATGAAATTGTTTTTAGAAAAAAAAATAGAATTAAAAAAAGTACAAAATATAGACTAACCCTATAGTAACAAAACAATATTTAAGCCAATCTGGATTAGTTCACAAACCTTGCGATTATGAGTACATTATTAGGATAACTCAATAGAAAGAAAATGAAAAAAAAATATAGGAAGATGAATTTTAAAAAAATTAAATATTAAAGGATAAAATTAAAATAAATTAATCTAAACAAAGACAAAAATCAAAAATAAAAAAAATCAATCCACGTTAACCTTTGAAACTATAAAAAGAGGTACATAATAATAATAATAATGATGATGATGATGATGATGATGATAAAAACATTA